>NC_059163.1:51836104-52440332 GCF_019923935.1 Bubalus bubalis | reverse complement strand
TTATTTGAGGATAATTAATGATAAAACTCCAGGAATTCCATCACCTGTGGGAGTCAAGGAAATTTTTTTAAACAAGTGAGAAGTAAATGATTAGAAGGAAAGGTCATCACCCCTTCTGCCAAAATTTGTCTTGTCAACATTTTAAGTTTTGGGTTGTTGGCCTGTTGGTCCATATTCCATAGTGCTGTCTATACAATTAACTCTCTATGTCTCAAGCATGTACTACGGACAAGGATAAATAAGATCATATGCAACTTTTTTTTAACTCTATGTGTCAGAAAATAAATATAGAGAAAACTAAGTAAGTGCAATTCAACAAAAAATGCCTAACAATAAGCTCTATGTGTTGCCTGCAACACCTCTAGATACAGAAAATCATATTCGCAAGCACACAATATTACATTTGTCTGAAGATGCACTATAAGACATTTTAAATTTTCACTTAAAATATTTCAGGTGTATCTATTTCATATTCAGAATTGAGACATCACTTATGTTTAGTGTCTTAATGGCACTAACTTGTCCACTGCAAAATGCCTTTCCTTCTTAGATCATTACTGGATCTTCAATAAATACTTTCTTTGGTATCAAGGCTTTTCAGTTATCTATTTAATACAATTTATGCAATGCAAATAAGCTTTTCTGTGCTACATCTAATGTAGTTTTCTAGCTTAATGTTTACTTGGAATAACATGATTGACTATCTTAAATAATTTTCGAAGAAGTGCTAGTACTAAAATGATAGTTTCCATGACAGGAAACGAAGGCTTTGTAATTATACAAAGAGGAGATTCTCAAATAAAATTGGGAACTGACACCTTTTGTAATATAGAACAGAACAAGTACGATTGAACTTATCATTCCATAAAACTATGATCATCAAAATAATCAGAGGGTTTTGCATTCGTATTGGCCAACATTCTTTCTTATTCTTCACTTGATACAGTCTGTGAGCAGAAGGTACATTATTTAGTCATACATATTTTTAATCAGCTGAGAGAACTGCATTTCTGTTCAAGAGTGTGAAAAGTCAGAAGCTGCTAGGAATGGACAAAGATGGGGTGCTAGAAAGAGCACGGTTTCTGAAAAGGTCAGGCTATGGAACACTCTCACAAAAGAGAGAAGCTGCCTAGCCGTGTCCATGAATTTATCCTGAACATGCCCTGAATGCCTTCTGGGCCTAGGGAGATGATGTGACCTTCCCTCTTTTCAATTATTCTGGGAGAGCTAATGCTTCTGGTTGACATATAAGATACAACCTCAGTGACCTAAACAACAGCCAAATGCACAGTGCCTTTTCTGAAATACTTTTTGTACACAGAAAGTGCCCACATGGAGCAATCTTGCTCCATTGACTCTTTCAAATTTATTTTAGAAAAAAAAATCCCTCTATTATTAGAAAGTAGAAAGATAATTACAGAGATCCAGCTTCATTTTTCTTTTTTTTCACCTATTCTCTGCTGCCATTTGTGTCAGGCTGATCACTAAACAACAGAATCTATCCTTAACATTTTTACTCTCAGTTGAAAAAAAACCCACTTTATGTTGCATTTTTAATGCATTTGCACTTGAAAAAGGAGGTAAATGATAATAGTCTAGAACTTCAAGGAGCTCCCACTTTTTCATATGTATAAAAACATAGGGTGTTTTTTACTAGCAGTAAGGTAAATGACAATTAAACATAATAATTAAGATATAATGATATTTGAGAATACAGGAGGGCTAGCCAATTGATTACTTGAGGGAAGTCAGTATATTTTTTGTTTCTACATCTTGTTAGAAAAGCATTAAGCATCCCATCATATGAGAAGGAAGTACACAATTAAGTTGTGATGCTGACCATCTTTGATTTTATTGACCCAAAACATGTACCTCCATCCCCATACTTACAGCTGCCAAATTTCAGAGGACATGAGTGGGCATCCATTGGAAAATCCTCCAAGTGCATTGGACATTCAGCTTGAACTGTAAGCCTAAAAGTCAAAATTCCACTCTTTGTTTAAGTAAATTGGCAAGTCAAGATAAATCACTCCTTACTGTTGTCAATAGAATTAATGAATGATGAGGTAGGACCCTCATCATGGCATCCGATTAGGCTAATTCACATTTAAATATGCTTCTGTTCTTTCACATTTAGGCAATCATTCAGAAGATATTAGCATCAATAAAATCTGAGTGCAAGTAACAAAACCTAATTAAAAATACATTTTACTTAAGCATTTCATACTCTGTGGTTAGTCAAGAAAAAGTTATGTACATGTTTTTGAAGGTTAGTTTCCCATTAACTTCAATATTAACATCAGAAATCTTAAAGAAAAAAATGAAAAAAATCTCTACCATAAAAAGAAAGCTATTTTCTCCCAATGTTCCATCAATAACCATATAGCAAAACTGATACAAGAATTCAATAATGCCTTGGGGAAGCACCCTTCAAAATTAATAAATTGTAAATGAATATTATATACTATATATAGATACATATGAAAGTGAAAATGTTAGTTGCTCAGTCGCATCCTATGCTTTGCAACCCCATGGACTGTAACCTACCAGGCTCCTCTGTCCATGGAATTCTCCAGACAAGAATACTGGAATGGGTTACCATTTCCTCCTACAGGGGATTTTCCCAACCCAGAGATAGACTCCAGATCTCCTGCATTGCAGGCGGATTCTTTACCATCTGAGCCACCCAGGAAGCCCATAAATATATATATATATACATATATATATATATATCTTAGAAATATATTTTTGAGACTAGACTGTTAATCAAATGGACAGAAGTCCATAATTGTTGAATTATAAATGTTAAAGAAATATATTTTGTATCTTCAAGGTCACATTAAAGAGTAATCATAGCAAATTTATTATAAAGAAAATTATCGATTATTCCATTTTGCACAAAGGTAAAGTTAAAATAGGTACTAATTTGAAATTACAGATGAATCTCTTATAATGACCAAAACAAATGTGACCAACAATTTAATTATAATGTATATACTTCTAAGAGCTTCCCAGGTGGCTCAGGGGTAAAGAATCTGCCTGTAAATGCAGGAAATGCAGGAGATGTGAGTTGAGTTCAATCCCTAGGTTGGGAAGATCCCCCGGAGCAGGAAATGGCAACCCATTCTGGTATTCTTGCCTGGAAAATTTTGTGGACAGAAGAACCTCGGCGGGGGGCTTGGAGGAGGGGAGGGGCGTGGCGCTACAGTCCATGGGGTTGCAAAAAGGCAGACATGACTGAGCACAAAAGCATATACTTTTAAGAGAGTATTTAAGTAGAATTCTATGCAATTTTTCCCCAAATCCCAAGTGTCCAATTTTTTCTTAATTCACAGGACTGATTAATGTGTAAAACCAAGTAGGATATGATAATGTATTGCAAGATTCAACAAGAGAAGCAGGATGAATAGCTAGCTTGCAATTTAGACAATGGTCATTTAGTAATAAAACTAAAAAAAAGTTTTTTCTTTAAAGATCAGGACTGCATATTGTCCCTTCTTAAATAACTTTCACAACTGAAATTTACCACTTAACATTTCACATGAAATAATAATACATCAAGTGCCTGGAATAAACATCTGTCTATATATTGCTGATGAAAGTTATTTATTTATACAAAGTCTTTATCAAATTTTACATTTTAGATTATACATCATTTTATTAGATTTGTAATTGTTTTCCTTGCTACATAACATTTTAAAAGATTAATTTGTGAGAAGAGTTAAAATGGAATAGTTGCTAGAGTCAACAACTATATATTTCTTTAGATAATTTTTAAGATTGTATCATCTGAACTTGGAGTTACAAGGGATCTCTGAAGTTATAAAAGTATTTTTTCGTTCCTAAAGAGGATCAAAATAGTAAGTGATATTTAGTAAAAAAAAGGACTTAAAATTTTGAAGGAATAGTTCATGAGATATTAAAAATAAAACTTCATCCTAGTATAAAGAACATTTTAAACCATACTGTTAAAATTGAACTTAACTCCAATGTAGTATGAAAAGTAAATTGACAAAAAAAAATAAATTTTTAACAGCTAAAGCAATTTTTAACTTTTAACACACTAAAATGAGATTCAAACTCATAAATACTACTTTACCTTGCTTTTTAAGATTCAAGCATTTACAAAACATATTCTGGTTATCTCAATAATCTGTTATAAAGGCATTCAACTTGCTAGTACTTGATACCTAGTTTGGCTGGTTGGTTAATACATAGATTCCTCAGTATTAAAAGGCAACATATCAGATCTAAACATATACCTCATTGTGTACAGAAGGGTCCCATCATCCTGGATTCGGAGAAGCTTATTTGGCATTGTCATATTGTGTGCCACCGATTTCTTCCCATTGTGGAAAAAGGTATCTGGAGTCCAGATTTTGCTGGCCATTAAATTGTTGAGTCGAAGGATGTTCATAGGACCTTTAAATTTTAATCGTTCATCTTTCCATTTTTGTCGAAAGAAAACATCTATTGTATATTCCTGAAATAGAAAATAGAATTTTTGAAAATAATAATTATTTTAGATACAAGGATACTATAAAATTGGAAAAAAGTAATAATACAGTTTAAAAACAGAGAAAACTATTTTGAGAAGTGAATTTTGAAAAATCATTCCTTTATATTTATCAATAATTGTTGCCATTTACAAAAGGATAAAGCATGTATATTCACACAATTAGCTACACATTATGAAAAGAAAAAGAGAAATACTTTCTCTGACCTCATTCAGTTGAATAAAGTCTTAGTCAAACTGTTTTACTGCATTGTATGGTTTAAAATTACCTGGACAAGGGGAATGCTTGAGCAGAGTCTAGGTGGATTTGTCCCAAATTACTTAATCATTTATCTCAAGAATGAATAAGAGGGCAGCCTGATTCTCAGTAGCAAAATAAAAAAGGAAGGGCAAAACAGCAACTCTTAAACATACACACTGTCAGATTTGAATGACATTTTCTGTTGCCAAAGAAACTATGAAATATCTTATTGCTTTTTTAACCCTAAAAAAATGATGAGATATCATATTGTTAACAAGAAATTGTTAGGAGATGATGATTTCAATAAAGTTTATTTTATGAATTAGTTGTAATGAAAATAATTTGACAAGGTATTAGAATACTAAAAATATTAATGCTTTGCAAAAAAACACCCCCAGGTTACAATGTACCTTTAAATATTCATTCAGACCAACTATTGATCACTTCCTCTATTATCATTCTTCAATACTTTAAGTTGATTTAGTCAATCTGTCTCTCTCTCTCTTTCATCCTCCCTCTTTATCATTCCCCACCTCCCTTTTCTCATTCTCTCTCTGTCCTTCTTGGGACAAGAGAATGCATACATTTTAAATATGTACAATTCACAATTGTGATCAATACTGACAATTTATTGGATATTAAAATTTTGGTCAATGTATGTTTGTGCAAAAACTTTCATGATAAATAACTAAAATGTTCAGTTATGCCTCTGAGACTGGAAATTCAGAAAGTGTCCTTTGAGCACAAAGCCACAGTTATCACATGTTTGAAAATAAACACCTTAGCAGTTGGCAATTTCACTCAACTAGAATTGTCTGTTTAGAAAAAGACATTAAAAATGTCACATACTTATGACAATATCAAATTATTCGTACAAACCTCACTTAAGGAACTTCCCTGGTGACTCATATGGTAAAGCGTCTGCCTACATATCGGGAGAACCCGGTTCGACCCTGGGTTGGGAAAATTCTCTGGAGAAGGAAATGGCAACCCACTCCAGTACTCTTGCCTGGAAAATCTCATGGACGGAGGAGCGTGGGAGGCTACAGACCATGGGGTCGCAAACAGTCGGACACAACTGAGCGACTTCACTTCACTTCTTCACTTAAGTAAATGATTCTGAACAATTCCTCAAAAATTGAATGGATAAAGGTAATACTAGTCAACCACTGCCGCTGCTGCTGCTAAGTCGCTTCAGTCGTGTCCGACTCTGTGCGACCCCATAGACAGCAGCCCACCAGGCCCCCATCCCTGGGATTCTCCAGGCAAGAACACTGGAGTGGGTTGCCATTTCCTTCTCCAATGCATGAAAGTGAAAAGTGAAAGTGAAGTCGCTCAGTCGTGTCTGACTCCTAGCGACCCCATGGACTGCAGCCTACCAGGCTCCTGCGTCCATAGGATTTTCCAGGCAAGAGTACTGGAGTGGGGTGCCATTGCCTTCTCCATAGTCAGCCACAGGTAATGATATATGGACAGAAGTAAAGAGTGGCTCTGGGTCCTAAACCTTAGCAGAAAATATCACCACCTAATCTACCCTCACTGTGATTCAGTCACTTTTAAAAATTTAATTTATAGAAATATAGCTCAATTAAAAAAAAACTAGATGAGTTTTTAAAATTTGTTTATTTATTTTAATTGGAGGATAATTACTTTACAATATTGTTATGGCCCCTGCCATACATCAACATGATTTGACCATAGGCATACATGTGACCTTATAAGTTTGTGCTATCTGATATGTTTTTATGTAAATGTTTCTTTGCAAATGTGGTTTTGCCAAATTCATGTCTGATGTGAGCATATTGGACACTTACTTGTTCAGTAAATAAATATATTTTACAACTTTTTATAAAACTTCAAATTTTCTATTTCTGTAAAACTATGTGATGTTTATCTGTTTCAGAAATTCTTGCTAATAGGAAACCTTTCCTATAGACCCCTCACATGGAGATACTCAAGGTTTCCAAACAGCAAGTTTCAGGTGAGCTCCTTTTTTTTTTTAACCTTTTTATTTTGTATTGGAGTATAGCCCATTAACAACGTCGTGATAGTTTCAGGTGAACAGCAACGAGACTCAGCCATAAATATTTTAAACTATTTTTAAGTACACTGTTTTTGAGCCTTCAAAGCATCCCAAGTGTACTCTGCCATCCTAGGCACAGTGACTGTGCATTTATCTCCTCCTCCCCACAACCAGGCACATTCATGTTACACTCTAGGCTTCCCTGGTGGCTCAGATGGTAAAGTGTCTGCCCTCAATGTGGGAGACCCGGGTTCGATCCCTGGGTCGGGAAGATCCTCTGGAGAAGGAAATGGCAACCCACTCCAGTACGCTTGCCTGGAAAATCCCATGGACGGAGGAGCCTGGTGGGCTACAGTCTATGGGGTTGCAAAGAGTCGGAAACGACTGAGCGACTTCACTTTCACTAGGCAGTTTTAACAATTCCAAACCTTGCCATTCCTCAGATAAAGCAAGTGCTCCACCTCCCTGGGTCAAGAACTCAACACTCAACCACACTCCCAGTCCCCTAAACACCTGGATTAAACACTGTTTATCTGTTTAGAAGAAAGTCTGTTTATCTTTACTACTTCATAAAGCTTTCCATTACTACAACACGATATACTGCAATTATAACTTTGTTCTTCTTATATTTAGATACCTTATCTAAATATAAGAAGTAAATGGTTTTGCTAGTAAATAATATATATTATGATACTGGTACTCTCACTATGTCCACTCCCACTAAATGGATAGTCATGTGAGTACGTCATCCTATGGGAAGAGAAGAAGCTACAACAGGGAATGGTCAAGGGATGCCGGTCTCATCCACATTCAGTGTACTGTGATTTGTACTCAAGTAAATTTTCAAGTTATAATATCTAGTTTGGATTAAACTAACTACAGTGAAAATAAATTGACTTAAAAAAATCACTGCTAAGTGATACCATGGATTAAAGAAAACACTAATAATTATACAATCCAAGTGGACAACAAGAAAAAGGGATATCACTTCTATGACTAACATGAGTTCTTCATTAGTCATATAAAAATGATGAACTAATCAACTCTACAGAGAAATATGCAAAAGCAAATTTATAATTTTCAGTAAAGATAATTAAAATGTGAGTTTAAACCCACTGTATTTAATGATGAGCTTCATCTGAAGCACATGTACCATGAAATCCTGGTTAATGATAGTATAAGGACATTGCAAATACTAAGTTGTTTTGAAAACCAAACACCCAGAATATGAAGATGTATATCCAGAATTGGTGGATGGGTTTCATAAAAATTGGCATGATGGTTCAGTAACCAGTAACCAATAATACACTTCTTAAACTTGAATTTATTTCTCTTTCTTCTCCTATAGCAGTTATTGAGACAAGTATTAAAATTATATGAATTTAGAATCAGATGATTGCTATATTATAAACTATTAAAGCAAGATATATAAAAATAAAGCACATTTAAACATAGTAATTGTTAAAATATTCTCAGGAATAAAAATATTAGGTAGAGTAAAAATAAATCTATTTTAAAAGTTATATAATGATTATTCCTGAAAATAATATGTATTTAAAATTAATCTCATTCCAATTTCTGATTTTGTGCTTCTCACAATACTTCAATGTATTAGTACAAAAGCATATAGATATGTAAACAAGTACAATTGATTCACTAGTTTTTGTGGTTTTGATTTCAAGATTAAAATAGAGGGAAAGGAGACATTTCAATTGAATAATATGTACTGCATATCCACTAAGTTACATCAGGATTTCCAAACAAATTATTTGCATATTTACTTTGATATATATACGTATATATAATGTATATATACATATACATTATATATATTATATATATAATGTATATGTGTATATATATTATATATACATATATAATGTATATATACATATATACATATATATATCATATATATGTATATATATAATATATATACATATATCAAATTAAATCACATGTAACTCACATTCACAGTATTTGAAAAGAATATTCTTGAAAGGTTTCTTAAAATAAATCTCAAGTTTGTCATGAATATACACTAATAAAATAATTACTTGATTTGTGTGTTGCAAGAAAATTGCCAGAGAAGTACAAACAGTACAGCTTCTTCATACAAACAAGACTTGGTCCCTTGAACAAAGCTTCTAAAGAAATAACACCAAGATCAACTACAAAATTGCTCAGAGAAAACATAAACAACTAAGGAGCAAATTTAGAAAGAAACTAAAAAGTTTCATAAGGACATATCAGCATGCAGCTATCCTCTGGCTGGTATACAGGACACTTGAGACTGTAGAAACGAAAGAGTTGAAGAATCCATACGCTTAAAGATTTGAGAAACTCTTTAAGGGAAATTTAATCAAACATCTCTGTTTTATAGATGGATTTATAAACAAATTTAGTGACTGCCCTATTTCCAATCAGGCAAGGGACAGAACTCAGACAAGGATGCGTTTTCCAGCCCAATGTCTTTACTGCCACTGAGTATTATTTCCATCAAATGTATTGCAAATAAGGATATCACTCTCTATTGCACAGTTAATTGGATAAATATGATTTCAAGGACACATTAACTTAGTGAAGACAGCATATTTCTTACTGCTTGGCTACATTAATTATAAGCCAGTGCTTGTAGCCAATTTCTGAAGAATTTTATCTACGCACTAAAACATGACCAAATTGCAGGACTGCTCTTGGAGTGATTTCTCATTTACTTTGATTTACTGAGTGTATTTTAAAGTACCAAAATTTATTTCATTATACCCTTTTGCTATTGAAGGATAGTCTCCTTAAAGTTTCAATCTGTGTTTCTTTTATCATGAAGAAAAATGCGGTTTATGAGGCAGGTATACAGCAATTGAAGAAATAACACCCTGAGACGATACAAGAATGTAAGTTCCAACATTTTCAGTTGGTACTCAAAGGGGTGGGAATTAAGAATCTAGCCTGGTATTAGCCCTGCAAAAATTGCAAACAGTAAGAAGCTTAAGAACAGATCAGCAGTGTCAATAAACCCAATTAGTACCCATCATAAAACCTTATTATGCAAAGAAGCTCACACAAACAGACCGCAGATCACCACAGCTACTGAATTTTTGGACTATTGTATGGGCACGATGTCTGGGCTTTCTCTTTGGATCTAGATGCCTGGCAAGTTTACAAATTAGAAGCTGTTACTAAAGATTCAGATTCTAACAGTAAATGATTTAAAATATCTAATCAAAGAACTTAAAAAGATTAATAGTTAAAATATGTCAATTGCAATTCATTTTGACACAATGTATTGTTTAAAATTCATTCAGTTCAGTTCAGTTCAGTTCAGTCGCTCAGTCGTGCCTGACTCTTTGCCACCCCATGAATCACAGCACACCAGGCCTCCCTGTCCATCACCAACTCCCGGAGTTCACTCAGACCTCTATGTCCATCAAGTCAGTGATGCCATCCAGCCATCTCATCCTCTGTCATCCCCTTCTCCTCCTGCCCCCAATCCCTCCCAACATCAGAGTCTTTTCCAATGAGTCAACTCTTCGCATGAGGTGGCCAAAGTACTGGAGTTTCAGCTTCAACATCATTCCTTCCAATGAAATCCCAGGGCTGATCTCCTTCCGAATGGACTGGTTGGATCTCCTTGCAGTCCAAGGGACTCTCAAGAGTCTTCTCCAACACCACAGTTCAAAAGCATCAATTCTTTGATGCTCAGCCTTCTTCACAGTCCAACTCTCACATCCATACATGACCACAGAAAAAACCAGAGCCTTGACTAGACGGACCTTTGTTGGCAAAGTAATGTCTTTGCTTTTGAATATGCTATCTAGGTTGGTCATAACTTTCCTTCCAAGGAGTAAGCGTCTTTTAATTTCATGGCTGCAGTCACCATCTGCAGTGATTTTGGAGCCCAGAAAAGTAAAGTCTGACACTGTTTCCACTGTTTCCCCATCTATTTCCCATGAAGTGATGGGACTGGATGCCATGATCTTCGTTTTCTGAATGTTGAGCTTTAAGCCAACAGCCTTATTAATTATGCAGCAGTATTTCCATTGAACAGGTAGGGAATATTTCAGAAGTCATATCATTAAAAAAAGAGAAAGAAATCCAACATTTGAACTAAAACCTTAAGTTTCCTGACACTATGTTCTTTTTGTTGTACCATACATAAAAACAATCCTTGGAGGTAGGACAGAAATTTCTTTCTTTATAGACTAAAATATAGACTCCAGTCAAGTGTCATGGAAAGTTACAGGAAGAATTTAGTTTCAGGTTGAGAATCAGAGTTTTGAAATTGTCAAAGTCTTCTTTCCATATTTAAAACTGACTCAAACACAAGATGGAAAAATAACAACAATAATAAGCTGAGTGACATGAAATAGATGTTAGGTGAATGGGCTCATAAGTCAAGTAGACCAGGGTACTTGACCTTGAACAGGTTACTTAATCTCTTTTATTTCAGCCGACTTATCTGTAAAACAGTGGCAATTATACAACTTATTTCTTATAAGGATGAAGTGGGATAATACATGTAAAGTTCTTAGAAATAGTTTGGATTTCAAAGAAGGTAGCCTGGTATAGCCTGGTATAAATCACCTTAGCAGTAGCCTTCTTCCCCAACTCCCCAAACTCAAGAAAAGGGTGGCCTGACAAGAGAATGACACCCATCCATAAAAGGCCACAAGGTAAAGTGCCAGAGGCAGAGACTAAGTAGGACGCCCCAAGAGAACTATAAAAGAATAAACCAGCTGTGTTTTTGGTGTTTTGGATAATAGAGGTCATTGAAAGGAAATCACATGCATGCCCCATGAGAGGTCCTGCGTTTATCTAACAGCCATACAAATGTCACTGACTGCCAAGAGAGAACCACCTACAGAACGGCTAAGTAAAAAGATATTTCCTAATCTCCCAATTCATCCCACCCTCTGCTCCCCACCCTCGTGGCCACATGTCTGTTCTCCACGTCTACGTCTCTATTCCTGCCTTGGAAACAGGTTCATCAGTACCATTTTACTAGATTCCACATAAATGTGTTAGTATATGATATTTGTTTTTCTCTTTCTGACTTACTTCACTCTGTACCATCGACTCTAAGTCCATCCACATCTCAACAAATGACCCTATTTCATTCCTTTTAGTGGTGGGATGGGGAGGGTGGGAGGGAAGTCCAAGAGGCAGGGGATGTATGTATGCATATGGCTTATTCACTTCAGAGACTAGCACAATTTGGAGCAATTATATTCTGATAAATGTATAAACACACCTGAAAAATGTTTACCAATAAAAAAGATATTTTCTTCCTTTTTACAATCTCCCTTTTCATTGCCTCAACTCTAGAAAGACCCAGAAAGAGGAGAAGAATAGTCGATCACAGCCCACCAGCCACTATGCAACCCTTACCTGTGACTATGGCTGAGAAGAGGAGAGAAGCTCTAAATGGCATAAAATATTGATATTTAAATTGGACTGGATGGAGCTCTTTGATTTTGAAAGTGAACAGAAGCTACAAGAGGCACCCGAGACATTACATGATATGGGGAAAGAAGATCCATAGAATGAAGTGCTGTTAATTGTGCTTTTGAATTTCTAAAGCCCTTGGGATGAAGTCCAAAGGCTTTCTTATAGCCTCCCAAGCCCTGCAATGGTCTCTCCCTCCCTTACCTCCGCAGTCTCATGCTTAGCAATTGTCCATACCCTCTGCCTATAGCAATATTGGCACTGCAGGGCATCATGTGTCATGCTTCACCTTACTACTCAAACTCATGGAATTCCCCTGCAGTCTCTTCCCTATCAACCCCTACATCTGGAAATGTTCACTCCACATTGAGAACAAGGACAATGACCACCTTCTTCAATGCATCACCAGTATCTAACTGCCCAGAACATAGGAGGTAAACACTTATTAGTCCGTGAATAAACAAATGAGAGGAATCACTGGGAATTTAGTGTAATAACAAGGATTCTGGGCCATAACAGCTCAAATGGTACACAAGGAGAAAGACATCGGCAGGGGCAGATGGTAGTGCAATCCCCTAATCCTTACATTCCCAAGTGTGCGATGTGAATGGGTATGTGTATGCATGCCTATGTGACTATATTAAACTAATCACAGCAAGCTCTTTTTCTATATAATATTTATGTATTAAAATATACTGACACATATCGATAAAGCCATGAGATAATAAGATCTGTGGTAACAGAAATCTACTATGTTTCAAGTTTGATTTGGAGATGCTTTTATGGAGTTTTTGGGCAGCTGGCTATAAGGCCCTTCATGATTTGGTTCTAAGTTGTTTTCTAGTCTCCTGTCCCCCAAATCCAGAAAAGCATTCTAGGCTGCAGTCACACTGAACTTTTTAAAGTTTACTAAATTCATCAAGCTCTTTCACTTTGTGCTAAAACACTCATCCTGTTACGTAGCTGACCAAAGTTTGTCCTCCTCTGCTATCTTTCTTCCCTAGAAATCTTCTCAGATATAGACATCCTCTACCCATATGCTCACTACTACCATATCAATCCATAAATACTTCAATAAAAACATGACCACACTGTTTTAAGATTGATGACTTTTTCCTTAACTGTGCCCCCACTACACTGTGAGCAACACGAGGGCAGCCCTGCTTATACTTAAGTATTCAGCTCCCGACACTGACAGATAGAGTGTGTACTCAGCAATCTGGTTGAAAAGACCAAACACAACTCATGTCTAGTAGCTCAGGCTGCAATAAAGAAAAAAGACATACAGAGTTTTATAATCCAGCATGGAAGTTCATCAAAAGGAGGCAAAGTCATGTTGTGGAGCATGGGGATCAGAAGGATTGACTCTGCTTGGAGTAGCCTAGAAAAACATCAGGGAGGATGAAATTTGAGCTTGGTTTTGAATAAATGAAAGCTCTCCAGTTGGCAAAGCAGGAGGGAAGGCATAACAAGAAGAGGGAAAAACATTTGCAAGGCCACTGAGTTGTTAAAGATAATGGCAGGTTCTGAGAACAGCGAGAAGTTCAATGCAACTTTAAAAAAAAGCCTGTCTGACAGTCAATGCCTTACAGCTATTGCCCTCTGCCTTCCCTCCTTGCCTCAACCACGCGGCTTAAAAATGTTGCCTCCACTCTTTCTCCATTTCCTCACCTCCCACATGCCTCAACCCACTGCAATCTGGTTGCTTTTACCATGATCAACAAATATTCTTAATCTAATGATACAGCTAAATCCTTTCCTTGGCTTTACCATAATTTATGACACTGTTGTTCTCTCCCTACTTTTGTAATGAATGCTCTCTTGCACTAGCATTAAAATCACATTCTCCTGGTGTTGCAGTTAACCCTTGGAAAAGTGCCCATGGCACCTCAGACCTTCTGTGTTTGACAGTCATCTACGTGTAATGGTTTCTCCTGGAGAATGTAGGGGCATACATTAGTGATGCTGTCTATTATTCCTCATGGCATATAAATTCTACAGAGTTCTCCCTAAAAGACAGGCCCCACCCTTGTAACCTTGGGAAAGAACATGCAACCACTGCAAGTTTTATTTTAAAAATCACTTCATGTTCAGAAGCCACAGTTGTTTGTTATTTAGTTTATACAAAAGCATAGGGGAGTAGAAAGGAATGCTCTCCCCAGAGGCAGTCAGGTGAAGTATGACTGCATGTGCTTAGTTCCTACAACCCTTCTTGCTGCAGAAAAGTGATGGCTGGAGTCAAACCACCTTTACCTGCATTCTTTTCTGTAACTATTACCCCACTCCCTAAATGAGGTTTTCAGTTCAGTTCAGTTCAGTCGCTCAGTTGTGTCCGACTCTTTGCGACCCCATGAATCGCAGCATGCCAGGCCTCCCTGTCCAACACCAACTCCCAGAGTTCACCCAGACTCACGTCCATTGAGTCAGTGATGCCATCCAGCCATCTCATCCTCTGTCGTCCCCTTCTCCTCTTGCCCCCAGCAAAACCTATGGGTTCATCCCATTACCAACTGAACCATACCTCCTTCAGGACACAGAATCCTACCTGGACTGAGGGCTGTAACTGATACAGATACCTGACTACTGAACATCATTGAGTCTGATAAGGAAGGAAAAGCAGTGCTCTCCAATGTTTATTATTAAGGATCAAAGCACAGTCTAGTTGAGAGAAGGGAATGCTCCTCCATTCTGACAGACATCCTTGGTTGCTCCTTCTCAGTCTCCTCTACAGTCTTTTTAATCCTCCTCTATTCTAGAGTTTCTGTAAAAGCATGATTACCATATCACTCTAATCTCTTTCCTTGTACAAGTTCATGTATGCCCACGGTTTCAGCTTTCAGATGACTCCTGAGCCATCTGCACTCTAAGCCTTTCTCTTGAGCTCGATGTATGCCTGCTTCCTAGACATCTCCAAGTAAATATCTTATAAAGACCCCAGCCTAATATGTCCAAAACATATTCATCCCTCAGACACGAAAACAAAAGCAAACAAACTTTTCTTCCAGTGTTCCATATCCCAGTGAATGGTACCATCATCCATCCAATGCTCCCAAACACTCATCCTATATTTCTCCTGCAACCCCTACCTCCAAAATGTCACCAAAGCTTGTCAGCACTATCGCATCCTTTAAATCTTTTCAGTTTTGTTTTTTTTTTTTATCTTCAGTCTTTCTACCTGACCCAGTCAGCAATTATTTCTTGCCAGGTATACAGAAGCTTTCAAACAATTCTATCCTTTTCTTGCCCTCTAATATAAATTACTAGATTGCAAAAAATCTGACTCTTCACATGCCCTCTATATTACCCCACCCTCAAACACAAAAACAAAAACAAACAAAACTTTTCTTCCTATGTTCCATATCCCAATGAATAGTACCATCATCTATCCAATGCCCCAAGCCTTCAACCCTATGATGCTTTTTGGCTTCCCTCAGCATAGAGTTGAATACTTCAACCTGTTAAAAGGCAGACTGTCATGCCCTACAACAAGCAATTATGATTCCACAGATCTTAGAACAAGCCTAGGAAATAACTTTTTAAATAAATACTTCTACTGATCCCAACACATTTCTATTAATCTCATTATGAGGAAAATTATTAAAAACTCTAGCTAGGAAAGTGCTGAAAAACACGGGCTGAATGTTCCCTAAATCTAATTCTCATGCTTCCAAAATATCAATAACTTTACAATAGTCAAATTCTACATTCTGGCTTTAAAATGAGTACATATTATTAAATTATCTTTGATCTATAGTATTTGCCACATTTTTAGTCATTTTCTTTATTTAGACACATTTCCAAATGTCAATTGCTGATAAGGATCAACACCTTAAACTCAAGATCAATTTTCAACCAAATATCAAGCTGTAATAATTCTCTAACCTCCTTATGATGTTAACTCAGTTCAGTTTACTTCAGTCGCTCAGTCGTGTCCAACTCTTTGTGACCCCATGGACTGCAGCAGCCAGGCCACCCTGTCCATCACCAGCTCCCAAAGTTTATTCAAACTCATATCCATTGAGTCAGTGATGCCATCCAACCATCTCATGCTCTGTCGTCCCCTTCTGCTCCTGCCTTCAGTCTTTCCCAGAATGAGGGTCTTTTTAAATGAATCAGTTCTTCGCATCAGATGGCCAAAGTATTGGAGTTTCACCTTCAAAATCAGTCTTTCCAATGAATATTCAGGATTGATTTCCTTTAGGATGGACTGGTTGGATCTCCTTGCAGTCCAAGGGACTCTCAAGAGTCTTCTCCAACACCACAGTTCAAAGGCATCAGTTCTTCTGTGCTCAGCTTTCTTTATAGTCCAACTCTCACATCCATACATGACAAGTGAAAAAACCATAGCCTTGAATAGACAGACCTATGTTGGCAAAGAAATGTCTCTGTTTCTTAATATGCTTTCTAGGTTGGTCATAACTTTTCTTCCAAAGAGCAAGGATCTCTTAATTTCATGGCTGCAGTCACCATCTGCAGTGACTTTGGAGCCCAAAAAAATAAAGTCTGCCACTGTTTCCATTGTTTCCCCATCTATTTGGATGAAGTGATGGGACCAGATGCCACGTTCTTAGTTTTCTGAATGCTGAGTTTTAAGCCAACATTTCACTCTGCTTTTCCCTTTCATCAAGAGGTTCTTTAGTTCTTCTTCACTTTCTGCCATAAGGGTGGTGTCATCTGCATATCTGTGGTTACTGATATTTCTCCTGGCAATCTTAATTCCAGCTTGAGCTTCATCCAGTCCAGCATTTCTCATGATATATTCTGCATATAAGTTAAATAAGCAGATTGACAATATACAGCCTTGACATACTCCTTTCCAAATTTGGAACCAGTCCCTTGTTCCATGTCCAGTTATAACTGTTGCTTTCTGACCTGTATACAGATTTCTCAAGAGGCAGGTCAGGTGGTCTGGTATTCCCATCTCATCAAATTTTCCAGAGTTTGTTATGGTCCACACAGTCAAAGGCTTTGGCATAGTCAATAAAGAAGAAATAGATGTTTTTCTGGAACTCTCTTGCTTTTTCCATGATCCAGTGGATGTTGGCAATTTGATCTCTGGTTCCTCTGCCTTTTCTAAAACCAGCTTGAAGATCTGGAAATTCTCAGTTCATGTATTATTGAAGCCTGGCTTGGAGAATTTTGAGCATTACGTTGCTATTGTGAGACGAGTGCAATTGTGCAGTAGTTTGAGAATTCTTTGGCATTGTCTTTCTTTGGGATTGGAATGAAAACTGACCTTTTCCAGTCCCGAGGCCACTGCTGAGTTTTCCAAATTTGCTGGCATATTGAGTGCATCACTTTCACAACATCATCTTTTAGGATTTGAAATAGCTCAACTGGAAATCCTTCACCTCCACTAGCTTTGTTCATAGTGATGCTTCCTAAGACCCACTTGACTTCACATTCCAAGATGTCTGGCTCTAGGTGAGTGATCATACCAATGTGCTTATCTGGGTAGTGAAGATCTTTTTTGTACCGTTCTTCTGTGTATTCTTGCCACCTCTTCTTAATATCTTCTACTTCTGTTAGGTCCATACCATTTCTGTCCTTTATTGTGCTCATCGTTGCATGAAATGTTCCTTTGGTATCTCTGATTTTCTTGAAGAGATCTCTAGTTTCCCATTGTATTGTTTTCCTCTATTTCTTTGCATTGATTGCTGAAGAAGGCTTTCTTATCTCTCCTAGCTGTTCTATGGAACTCTGCATTCAAATGGGTATATCTTTCCTTTTCTCCTTTACCTTTTGCTTCTCTTCTTTTCACAGCTATTTGTAAGGCCTCCTCAGACAACTATTTGCCTTTTTTCATTTCTTTTCCTTGGGGATGGTCTTGATCCCTGCCTCCTGTACAATGTCACAAACCTCAGTCCATAGTTCTTCAGGCACTCTGTCTATCAGATCTAATCCCTTGAATCTATTTGTCACTTCCACTGTACAATCGTTACGGATTTGATTTAGGTCATGATATTAACTACTGAACTGCACAATATCCCAATAACTTCTAGGGTTTCTAAGAGATAATGTACTCTGTGTTTTCATAAGATAGACAATTATTTACCCAAGGGGATTTATATGATCAATAAACCAAGGTTACCACTTACCTGACTTCCTCCTTTTAATGACCTAATGGTAAACTCTAGATCAGAAATCTTGATATGACTTCAAAGTGTCCATTGTTTAAGATCTAACCACTTGGTCTGAGGTTCTTAGTCTAGGTTTCAGTGCAATGGTTGGTGGCTGTACCACTGTGTCTGAAGAATATGGTCACATAGTGAAAATGCTTACTAGAATGGGAAAAGATCTCCTATGCAGACCAAACACAAAGGGAAAAAACACACACTGAGGAGTTATAAATTGCTTAAATGTGCAATTAGATATTACCTACTCTGTCAATTAGCTACTAGTGCATTCCCAAGTTTACCTTCTTACTCATGGATTTTTTTTAAAGTTGAATTTTTGTAAAAAATCAACTTAATTGCAAACACTGCAATTAGAATCTTTAATTATAATTTAGGTCTGCAACTTTCTTTGGGCAATTATGCTAGTTAATGATTGTGAGACAGCAGTATGTGTGTGTGTGCTTGCTCCTTTGGGTCTTAGTTCTTTTTGCTAGGATGCTTTTTTCCTCTCAGGCTAATGTCACAACAAATCTCATCACTGACCTGCACAGGCAGACTTAGGAGTTTAGGTTCTGCTACCAAATATGCACATTGCATGGAAATAAGAGTATCAACTAAGTCTCCCAAAGTGAAATTAAATTTATTCTTTACTATTTACCTATTAACAAACTGCTTCTGTAAGATATGAATTAGATACCTTCATATCCAGTTTTATGTATGGGCAGTAATAACATGAGTATCCTGCCCCTCTGTATCATAATAAATTTCTTTATGTTTAGAGTAGCACACATAAGTTTCATTTCCTGACCTGGCCATCCATGCTAACATGAATTCAAACTTTTGCTCATTATTTTCCTTGCTTTCCAACAAAAGTAATATCGATTTAAAATCATTCCATGTGAACAACATGAAGGCCAAATCATTTCTATTTCACATGTGTAGAAATTAAGCTCTGTCTTCTCTAACAGATTTACAATATGAGGGAGTAGCTGTGTCTGTGTTACACATGTATATAGATTAAGCAACTTTCATTTTCTTCTCTAGATTTGGACAAAACTCAAACAGTAGCTGTTTAGTGATCAAACTATCTCTGGACTCTTCCCTCAAAATCCTCTTCATATCACACACTATGATATATATGTATTATTTGTGAATGACCCTTCAGCTCCAAATTCATCCTCTTTTCCCTTTCTTTGAGACATGGGAGAAGCACTCTGTACACTCTGCTCCTTCATCAGCTCATGTAATGTTAGACCTTGTCATTAGAGGATACTGCCACGTTTTTAGCAAATAAAGAGGGCTTTCTTTCCTGGTTCTCTTCCTGATTTAGCTGCATTGTTACCCTTTGGTTCAGCTTCAAAGGACTGCCATGCTGTGAGTTTTCAGCCAGCAGGCACAATATTCCTCTGACCAGCTTCAGCATGTACCTTCATACGTTTCTAACCTGGCTGTGTCTTCACCAGTGGCAGGTGTATCCTCCTCTAGCCACAAAGTCCTCTCCGGTGAGCTCTAAATCTTGGCCTTGGGGGAAAGGACTCCCTTCTAGTCCTGAGTTCCTTCCTTGTTCATGATGCTTACCCGAGAAGCAGATGCTGCACTTTCTGCATTTGCTAAATCTACATTGCTTAGAGTATCCTTTTACATTTTTATTTAACCATCTTGTCTGAATTAATAATTCATTTCATTAAATTTTCCCTGTTCTAATTACTGTTATGGATTCTTTCCTCTAACTGGATGCTGACGATAGAATATGTGCCCAGTTGATGGTCTCGCAATTAATTAGGCTGCCCTCAAGCCAACTGTTGGTAGGAATGAGTAAACAAGGTACATAAAGATGGAATTCAAGTAGAAAATTTGACATGACCAAAGAGAATTCTATAGGACGATGTTAGGCTAGGTGATTCGAGGACAGTATATGCTAGGAAAAAACATCTAGGGTCTTGAGCCGCTCAAGAGGGTGCAGAGATGTTTATATATTTCATTTTAGGGTAATTTATAGTGTATACAAGTGCACGTGCTCACATACATACACACATAATCCAAAATACATAAAGAAAACAAAACATGTTTTTTTTTTAATTTAAATGTTGCCAACTCAATGTTGCCTACTCAACTCAATTCAACCTATAGAGTTTGCACTAAATGAATTTGCACTAAATGAGTGCATTTTCACATTTAATGTAATGTGTATCCCACCAAATATGAAAGCTTATCTTGAGCCTGTTAATTTTTTTTTAAATTCTTGGGCTAAAGTCACTTAAAAGACCAACATTCTAAACTCAATTCAGATACGAGAGAGTTTAAATTTGTTCTGTTGCTAATGACAATCATTTAACATGAGCTACCAGCTTTTATTTTTTTATTTATTTTTGCATATATCTTATTAATATTTATTTCATTTTTAAGAATCACAGCAGCAGACAGGAACACAAACACACAACTGCTTAGATGCATGACTGCTTTATCATGACAGCTTCGCTCAGACACAGTTGTGTCCCAGTTCTGGACACACTGTCCTTAACCTTAAGTGTTCAGCTTCACACATCAGCATTCCCTGCCCTGGGTTTCAACTTGACATCAGTGGATTCCTTCTGAAAATCTTTGATTCTTATAGGACAATTAAAATGCTTTTTCCCATTTTCTTATTTGCCTTTTCCCAGAATTTAGGATTTGTAAAAATATATAAATTTACCATCAAATGCCTAGAAGGAATTCCTATATGGAAACACTAAATGATGACAGTTTCTTTTTTCCAAAAAAAAAAAAAAATTCAGCTTTACTGAAGTATAATTGACAAAAAATATATAAGATATTTGAAGAAATCATAGTGGTAATTTGATATACATAGTAAAACTCCTCCCCTGTCTAGTTAGGTAACACATCCATCACTCATATTTATTTATTTGTTTATTTGTTTTGGGCAAGAACATTTAAGCTCTACTCTTTTGCTGTTATTCAGTTGTTAAGTCTTGTCTAGACTTTTTGCAGCTCCATCAACTGCAGTAAGCCAGGCTTCCCTGTTCTTCACCATTTTCCAGAGTTTGCTCAAACTCATTTCCATTGAGTCAGTGATGCCATCCAACCATCTCATCCTCTGTCACCCTCTTATCCTCTTACCCTCAATCTTTCCCAGCATCAGAATCTTTTCCAATGAGTCGGCTCTTTGCATCAGGTGGCTAAAGCATTGGAGCTTCACCTTCAGCAACAGTCTACTCTTATAGTGAATTTCAATTATTCAATACAGTGTTACCAACTGTAGTCACCATGCTTTACATTAGAGCCTCAGACTTTGTCTTTTAGCTGAAAGTTTCTACCTTTTCACCAACCTCTATTTTCCACACTGACAACCATTTATCAGTTCTCTGTGGTATGACTTTTTTATGCCACATGAAAATGATACAATGCAATATTTGTCTTCCTCTGTCTGGTTTATTCACTTAATGCCTTCAAGGTCCATCCATGTTGTCAAAAATGCCAAGTTTTTATTCTCCCTGTGTGATATATGTACATATATTAATATATATATCACATCATATTTCCATATCTTGGCTATTGGAAAAACAGTGAATAAAACAGGAGTGCAGGGAATTCCCTGGTGATCCAGTGGTTAGGACTCAGTGCTTTTACTGCCAGGGTCTGGGTTCAATCCCTGGTCAGGGAACTAAAGATCCCACACGCTACACAGGGTGGCCAAAAACAAAACAAAACAGAAAAACTAGTGTAGATTTCTCTTGGGGATCCTGTTTTCATTTTGGATATATACCAGACATGGATTACTGAATAATACAGAAGTTTCATTTTTAATTTTTTGAGGAACATCCATACTGTTTTCTATAGCAATTATACCAATTTATAGTTTCAATAATGGTGCATAAAAGTTCCCTTTTCTCCATATCATTAACAACATTTATCTCTTGCCTTTAAAAAAAAATTGAGGTATAGTTGATGTATATGTTGATGTATATGTTTCATCCATACAACATAATGATTCACAATTTTGAAGTTTATATTCCATTTTAAGTTATCATAAAATACTGTCAATATTTCCTGTGATATGCTATACAACATATCCTGATAGCTTAATTGTTTTAGACATTGTAGCTTGTATTTCTTAATCTTGTACCCATATCTTGCCCCTCCTCCTTTCCCTTTCTCCACTGGTTGCCACTAGTCTGTTCTCTATATCTCTGAGTCTGTTTCTTTTTTGTTATTAGTTTATTTTACATTATAGATTTCACATATAAGTGGATAAGTGATATCACACTGTATATCTCTTGTCTTTTTGATGACAGTCTTTCTAACAGGTGTGAGGCGATATCTCATTCTGGTTTTGACTTACATTTCCTTGATGATTATTGATGGTGAGTATATTTTCATGTACCTGTTGGTCATTTGCATGTCTTATTTGAATAAATGTCTATTCAGTTTTTCTTCCTTATTTAAATTAGATTGTTTTTGTTTTGTTTTGCTTTTTTACTATTGAGTAGTGGCAGTTCTTTATATATTTGGGATGCTAACCCCTTATCAGATATATAATTTGCAAAAATTTTCTTCCATTCTGTACATTACCTTTTCAGCTTATTGATTTATTTATTTTTCTGAGTAGAAGGTTTTGGTTTGATACAATCAGTCCTACTTGTTTATTTTTGCTTTTGTGTCAGGTTTAAAAAAATCATCACCAAGACCAATGTCAAAGGGCTTCTCTCTCATATTTTCTTCTATGAGTTTTATGATTTCAGGTATTATAGTCAAGTCTTGATCCACTTTGAATTGAAGCTACCAGATTTCTAAATGTTTCGGTAATCCCAAAGAATGGTCAGAACAAAAGGAGGAGAACTAGCTTAATCCATTATCACCACTGGAAAAGAGTCACTTCATACATTTTGCCAAAAATACATAACTGTTTGTCTAAAACCCTCAAGTAGCAAACATTATGTGTCTAAGAAAAGTATATATTTTGATATATACACTTTGTTTTTGTTTTTGTTTGTTTGTTTTAAATTTTATTTTACTTTTAAACTTTACAATATTGTATTAGCCACTTTTTGAGGTAAAATAATTCACTTTGCAAAATGAACAAACAAAAACTTTAACACAGTTCTGTTAGCACAAATATTCACTACACAAAATCTACATCGAAAACTTTGATATTTTGGGGTCCTATACCATTTGCCTTTCTGTTTTAGCTGGTAATAAAACACCAAAGGTAACCATATAAGAACCATAATTTATATAATATTTTGCTACTCTTTCAACTGTGCTTGGCACAATTCTGATTCTCTGCACTTGGCTCCACATAGAGGTCAGGTGTTCATTCTCACTGTGTCTCTAATACATGGGAGCATTTACTATGACAAGCTGCACAGAAATATTAGCTTTACTGCCAACTAATGTAAAAGTTGAAGGCTTCCCTGGTGGCTCAGACAGTAAAGCATCTGTCTACAATGCGGGAGACCTGGGTTCAATCCCTGGGTTGGGAAGATTCCCTGGAGAAGGAAATGGCAACCCACTCCAGTTCTCTTGCCTAGAAAATCCCATGGATGGAGTAGCCTGCACCAGGCTACTCCGTGCATGGGGTCGCAAAGAGTCGGACATGACTGAGAGACTTCACTTTCACTTAATGTAGAAGTTAAAGTTGGAGGGAAAGCATTTAAGGTTTCACATATTAATTTGAAAGAACTTCAAAGATCTACAGTGTTTGGTATCAATCACCTCCCCAAAACTGATAGCTCTGTTGGTAAAGAATCAGCCTGCAATGCAAGAGACCCTGGTTCGATTCCTGGGTTGGGAAGATCTGCTGGAGAAGGGATAGGCTACCTACTCCAGTATTCTTAGGCTTCTCTTGTGGTTCAGCTGGTAAAGAATCCACCTGCAATGCGGAGACCTGGGTTCAATCCCTGGGTTGGGAAGATCCCCTGGAAAAGGGAATGGCTACCCACTCCAGTATTCTGGCCTAGAGAATTACTGGACTGTATAGTCCATGGGGTCACAGAGAGTTGGACACGACTGAGTGACTTTCACTTTCACCCCTCTTGTACTTGATATCTTCAGCCATCCAAGTTCATCAAGTTCTCTGACTGTGAGGTCAGAGAAGTGGCTCTGGGTGGAAGAAAAACATATTTTTGTGATAAAATTGCATAATTAACTCCTAAAGGAAAGGTAGGCATGTCCCAATAAATTGTATAATTATAGGAATGTAAAATGATGCAGTCACTACAGAAAACAGTATGGAGGTTCCTCAAAAAACTAAAAAGAGTTGCCATATGATTCAGCCATCCCGCTCATGGAAATATATCTGAAAAAAAGCAAATACTCTAATTTTAAAAGACATATGCACCCCCAATGTTCACATCAGCACTATTTAGAATAACCAAGACATGGAAAAAAACCCACGTGTCTGTCAATAGAAAACCAGCTTAAGAAGATGTGACATACACACACACACACACACACAACGGGACAGTCGTCATCGTGAAGTCGTGAAGTCGCTCAGTCATGTCCGACTCTTCGTGACCCCAGGGACTGTAGCCCACCAGGCTACTCCATTCATGGAATTTTCTAGGCAAGAGTACTGGAGTGGGTTGCCATTATGGGATAGTACTCAGCCACAAAAAAAATGAAATATCACCATTTACATCAACAGGGATGGACCTAGAAAATTTTATACTTAAGTATAAAGTGAAGTAAGTCAGATAGAAAGACAAATACTGTATCATATCACTTATACGTGGAATCTAAGCAATAATACAAATGCATGTATATACAAAATGGAAACAGATTCACAGACATAGAAAACAAACTTAAGGTTACCAAAGGGAAGGTGGGGGAAGGATAATTTAGGAATATATGATTAACAGAGGTGGGGGAAGGATAAATGAAGAATATATGATTAACAGATAAAAACTACTATACATGCCATAGATAAGCAATGAGGATTTATAGCTCAGGGAACTGTGTTCAATATCTTATAATAACCTATAATGGAAAATAATCTGAAAACAAAGTAACTGAATCCTTAGGCTATACACCTGAAACTAACACAATATTGAAAATTAACTATAGTATAGTTCAAAAAAACTGGCCAATCTTGTTTATGAGCATCTGCAAGAAAGGAAAACCTTTAGTTTTAAACCCATGTTTATCCAGATGGAAAACATCCATGCTTGTCATCCTTCCCCATGGGATATCAGATAAAAGGAAGAAACTGCGGAGGATGACATGATGGAGGACGGCCAGGCAAAGCCTGGGACAAGGGCATCTCCTCTAATTCTCATTTTATGACAGCAAGAAAGGTGGATGAAAAATTATTTAAAGAAAAAATTTCTATAGTACAGCACTATAGGTAGCAGTAGAAGATGCTGCAAGTAGACTAATAAATTCTTATGCTTAACCAAGAATTTAGTGATGATTGGTCTAGTGCACTGATTTCTAACCCAACGGACCACTCTCCCTCTTCTCCTGATCTCATTTTAAAGAAAAATAAAGACCAGTTCCATAGAATTCAAGTGTTAAGATTTTAGTTTTCTTAGATTGATTTATATATATCTATTATAAATGAGGAGTGTTTGTTGCTGTTCAGATGCTAAGTTGTGTCTGACTTTTTGCAACCCCATGGATTGCAGCACACCAGGCCTCCCTGTCCTTCACTATCTTCCAGAGTTTGCTCAGATCCATGTCCATTGAGTTGGTGATGCTATCTAACCATCTCATGCTCTGCCACCTGTACTGTATTTATTGATACGACCAGTATGACCAGAAATCCACCTGATTCAATGGCAGTAGAAGGTTTCCATTTGTAACACTGATCATGACCACAACCTGTAAAAAGCAGTTATCTATGAAACTGTACAGACGTATGGAAGTCAAGTAGGGGTTTTAATCTTAGAAAATGCTTCTCAGTAATATCATTACTTTATTTACACAATTGTTGCCACACTGTAGCTGGGTAGAAAGCTTTGAAAATAATATAAAATATAAAGAGTTAATCTGACCACTTAAGTTACAATGGTACACCATTCTACAAGCAGATTAACAGCCTTAACTCTCCATGTATTTGGGCAAACTAATACAGGCATGGGGCTTCCCTGGTGGCTCAGATGGTGAAGAATCCACCTGCAATGTGGGAGACCTGGGTTAGAGCCCTGGGTTGGGAAGATCCCCTGGAGGAGGGCATGGCAACCCACTTTAGTATTCTTGCCTGGAGAATCCCCATGGACAGAGGAGCCTGGCAGGTTAGTGTCCATGGGGTTGCAAAGAGTCGGACATGACTGAGCGACTATGCACAGCAAACAGGCAAAACAGGCATGAGACAGACACGTAATCTATAACACTAAAAATATGTGTTTATTTTGAATTATCTCCCACACTTCCCATTATACGAAGTAAAAATATTATGAAAAACTTACCATGTCTGTATCTGAGACAGGGCCAAAACTGGTCACATAGATGTTAGTGAAGACTTCAGTAATACTGTCTGGTATGAGAAAAAGAGATTGAATATAGATATTATATTATGAGACCCAGAGGCAACAGAAGGGGTCAAGAACACGGCATGGTGAGAAAGTTCTGTGATAATCGAGAACATTGCTGTTTGCTTTCTTTTTAACATTCACAACCAACAAATATAGCTATATGGCTTAATTATTCCCTAGGGTCTCACAGTCCTAAATGCTAAATGCCCAGAAAAATTATGACATTCTTTTTAGAAACTATACCTGACTAGAGCCTTTTGTTTTGAGCTCAGAATGGTTTCTCAGAAACTATCTTAAATGTACCAGTATAGAAAATAAAATACACTTACTATCCTTACTGTTTGATACAGTCCTAAAATTGATCATTAAACCAAATATTTCAGATAGTATTTCATGATGGTAGAGATTTAGTTTGTAGACTGTAAACTACTGTATCTTCTCAATAACGCACAAACACATTGCTAATCACCATAAATAAACATAATTCATATCAATATAAAAAGGTTTATCATTCAGTGACACAAAAAAGCAAATAACATTCCTTAATCACAAGGATTACTTCCAAAAAAGATTGCTTTTAAATGTATTTAAGAATGCCTGAACTGCTAAAATTAAATTGAATTAGATTTGGAAGTTATGTAACTTATAAAGTGTAGCATAATTAACTGGATTGCTCTGCTAAACAGATGATTTAGATTTTTGATTTTCAAATAAGCCAAATGGCGATGGGGGAAAGCTCAAAGTAAAAAATTAAAAATAAAGCCCTTTCAATATTCTTACAAGAAAAAAATAACATCATTAATTTCTACCATCATGAACTTAATGCCTCAACTGCTAAGTGACAAATGTGTAACTCTACACAAACAATATCATGAAATATTTTAACATTATACTGGACATTAATTCACAACCATAAGACAGCAATTAGGATACAGTATCTACTAAAGCAAAAGAATTTTGAAATAACAGAGTAGACTGAACGTTTACTCTTCAAAGGTCTTAACATATAATAACTGCATGACAAATCTGTGAGATAGAGTCTCTGCTATCATCCCAATACACTTAAACACTGACATATGGAAAGTTAAGGAAATGTGCCCCAAGACGCACACTCTGTAGAGTAGACATAGTCAGGTTTTAGGACCCATGCAATCTGGCTCCTGAGCATGCAAGGTAAACAAAGTATTGGATCTCAGTCAAGAATTACTTTAAAACTGTTTTCTTATTAATGACATATTCTACTCTCCACAATACTCTGTGCCAAAGCATAGTATGGTGTTCCAAATAAATATATTCATTCAACTTTGTTATTTTATACACTATTTTATTCCAAAAAATGGTACTCATTAAATTTTGTTTTGAAACTCATCTATAAAGTTAATTCTCAGCTGCCACCTGCCCCCAAATATCTGTACAGGGTCTGTTCCATAGCTATACAATTTGTGCTCAGAAAAGTCCTGTGCTTGGTCTAATGTTCTCTTTCCACTTCCCTGAAATTCTTAATTATGTTCTGAATAAAACACCCTACATTTTCATCCTGGACTGGGTCTCACAACTTATATAGCTGGTCCTGGGTCTGACTTATATATGTTTTTTCCTCTTACTCATACCAAATCAATCATACTCTCACATTGACTCAAACAACTGAATAAAATTTTAGTCATTATAGATATTGACTTAAAATGTACTAGAGGAGAGAAATTAAAATGTTAAGGTAGTCTTCACCCAAATATAGGCAAATGGAAGTATTCTCCTCAGTCTGGAGTTGTTAAGTTAGAAAAGAGTGATGATAAAAATACATGAAAATATTCATGCTAAGAATATGAAAGAATACCCACTTACACACCACATGACAAGTAAAAAGTAAGGTAGAATATGGTCATCCTAAGGAATGCAATGAGATGCCTACTAAGAATATAAAGAGAAAAAAATAAGATTACCCTCAAAGCTCTAAGCAGTAAGAGAAACACCTCAGGACACAGAACACAGGTATGCAAAGTTGCCCTAAAGAAAATGATTTCAAAGTTCGTTGACTTCATAAACATAGATAAAGAACATATGCATTGCAAGGGATATTCTCCTGTTAAGCATATTCGCAAAAAGTAGAGGAAAATAAAGTGTCCCGAAAACTAGAGACTAGTCTTCAAAGGCAACTTACACCCCTGTGAAGAAATGAGTTATGCAGTCACTGCTGCTAAGAAATCCAGTAATCTGAGGTATGGAACAGTAACTGAAGTTAGAGACCTGGGAGCCATCAGTAAAATAAAAAATGTGTGCAGTGACCAGCTGGGAGAGAGGGGATTTCTAGAAGAGGAAAAGGCTGGAGTGATTTTATACACTCTTTGAGAAGCTTGATTGTGAAAGAGAAGGGGACTCTAGCAACAGGGGAAGGTGGGGGAACTGGAGAGACAGTTTTTTGCTTGCTGGTTTAAGGTAGAAGATAGTTAAGCATCTGCCACTGCAGACAGAAAGGACTAAGGGAGCAGCTGAATTTTTAGGAGACAAGATCAATAAAAGAGAAATATTCCTGGGTAAGCATGTAATGCATTCATTAAAAAGGCTCACAATATATACACGGAGGG
Source organism: Bubalus bubalis (assembly GCF_019923935.1). NCBI lineage: Eukaryota > Metazoa > Chordata > Mammalia > Artiodactyla > Bovidae > Bubalus > Bubalus bubalis. The sequence goes on along the minus strand of NC_059163.1, from coordinate 52,410,938 downwards.
AAGGAGGAGGGACTATCCTTAATTATGTCAAGTGAGAAGAGTGTTGAAATAAATGGAAGTAGGTTTTCAGGTCTAGAGGCAGGAAAGTTCCTGGAGAGGAGAGAAATTCCGAGTTACGTGCAAAATATTGTTTCCATCACTTTTACTAAAATAAATGATGATTCCAAGTCAAAAGTTTGATAGTTTAAATAATTACATTAACAACATTTACAATAGTATACATCCATAGAAGACCAATGGAGCATCTGCTGCCAGCCCTTTGTCCATATTCTCTTGACAATCATGATTCCTCGCCATGCTGGGCTGTTCTGGTGCAAGCTCCTGTGATTCTCTCCTTGAGGGCTTTCCCTGGCTGCACAAGTCGGAAAGGAATTGCAGAAAAGTCTGTGCTCCTGGGAACAGCCATCAACAAATGACTGATGAGTTGGAGGAAATATAACTCAACTTTATCTCTCTCTCAATGGACACAACTCTCAGGCATGCTCTACACCATTTCCCAGATGACCTCCATGGGATGAAATCCCAACTGTACTCAGCAGTAACCTGCTCATTATGGTCCCCTGCTTTGGCTGTCCTCCCTGGACATTTTGTCCTTCAGCTACTGTCTGTTGCTATCACTTCCCAAATGATTGTGTATTAAATATCATTCACTTACTCTAAGAAGAAAAGATAATAATAATTAATGTATTAAAATATATTAATTAATTGGAGCTAATCATCCAAACAACAAGCTCTACTGTCTTCACCCCTGTAATTTTGATATTAATGGTAATATTAAGTAGTATGTGAGCTCACAATACAAAGAGTAAAATCAAACTGTCGATGACATCTCTTCAGAAAGATCAAGATGCTAATAATTTTGCTCACTGTGTAGCACAAATAGACTGTCACGCACATATTTTAAGACAAGTTAGTCATCGCTGTGTTTTGCTTTACTCTCAGCAACAACAAAAACACTGTGCTTCCTGGGATTATTCCCAAAACACCTACATGTGCCATTTGTCATCAGTCAAGTTTGTTCAAGTCAACAAATACTTTCTAAGTTATTTTTGTTTACATGGCACTTGGTGTTCCTATTCAAAGTTGGAAACTTTGAATCTGATAATATTATTCGTTACCATTCTACCACAAAAGAATTGCTGCTCCTTACCCAAAATCTTCCTCCCGGTAGACACTCAACACATGTTTGATAAATACAGTGCACATAAAATCAGAAAGAGTTAAGAAGAAGAATAAAATCAGTATGAACTGTGTTTTCATACAATCACTTTTCATGGTATTTTTAAGTTTTGGTCTTTGATTCCTTGTGATGATTTGGAAACATGAAACATAAACATATATTGAATACATGAAATTTCCTCTCAGTATGAGATTCCTGATGCTTTTAAATTTTTGAATTTTTATATATTCTGTTTGTTCTAATTTATCTATCTTTTATTTTTTATTTTTATTTATCTTTTATCTTTTATTTTTCCTCCTAATGAAAATGCATTGATTTAAAAAGTATAGCCCATCTGGGGATCCCAAACAAGAATCAAAGGCTTCCCTGGTGGCTCAGATGGTATAGAATCTGCCTGCAATATGGGAGACCCGGGGTTCGATCCCCATGTCAGGAAGATCCCCTAGAGAAAGGTATGGCTACCCACTCCAGTATTCTTGCCTGGAGAATCCCAAGGACAAAGAAGCTTGGAGGGCTACAGTCCATGGGATTGTAAAGAGTCAGATATGACTGAGAGTCTAACTCTAGCACACTTAAACAAGATCAAGTTGCCTATATGTTTAAGGACAGGATACAAAGTCCTCAAAGGATAAACTAAACATACCCCATCATGACAGTCACTGATTATGGGTTTCAAATCAATCAGATTTTGATATCACTGGAGAGTTTATCTATCCTCGACCGGATTTGGGACTGTTCTGGTCCTTAGAACCACTGGCAGGTAGAAGATTTGTCTCTCTCTTTGAAGTGTATTCCTTCGATATATAATGATTCAGCTTACTCTTGTGAGGAAGCTGAAGACATTCTTCTCTCCCCAAAGCACTAGTAAAGGAAACCAAAGAAAAAAAGGAAGAGGAGAATGAATGCACATTGATTCTCATGGATTTAGTGGGACCGTTTGGTTCAATTAACAAATAGCTACTCAGGGCTTACTAAGTACAGTCCAGAGACATCCCCTGCCTGACAGACGAGGGAGAGAATGTTTCCAAAGGGAGGCTGGTTAGTGGTACCAGGAGCAATTTATGTTCCTCGAGGTAATGTTTCATCAAGTCATGGCTCCATGCTCAGTTTGGGACTCTGACAAGGGAGAAAATGAAGAAGTTCTCACTTCTGCTATTACATGTTAGATTATCTTATGAGGAGCTTCTAGTGTCCCATCCCATACCAAGTTGTTAAGAATGGCATCCAGAGCACATCAGATGCCCTAGAACCCTAAGAGGTCAAAGTGCAGCCTGGGCACAGGTTATTAAAGATCTAGTGTCCCTGGGTTAGTTAGAAACATGGAGATTATTAATCACCAACTCAAAATCCTAAATTGTTCTCTAAGTACTAATAGAAACCAGCTTACCAACTAACTTATGAGAATTTATAAACTATGCTGATATAAATTTATATTTTGCTCCCCCAATACATATTAAAAATAAATATTCTCATGCACAATATATAATGGGAACTCCCCAGTGACTCAGCAATGGATTCTTTAGAATCCACCTGCATTGCAGGAGCTTCAGGAAATGCAAGTTTGATCTCTGGGTCAGGAAGATCGAGACTAACAACCCACTCCAGTATTCTTGCCTGGAGAATTCCATGGGCAGAGGAGCCTGGCGGGATACAGTCCATGGAACTGCAAAGAGACAAGACTGAAGCGACTGAGAACGCCTGCAAGCCAACATATAATAAGGATAAAGTTTTACCTTTTTAACATAAAGAATTATTTTGTAAATCAACATAAATGGAGTATCCTTAATGCATTAAGGACTACAAATCATATATATGTATACATATTGTATATATATTTCTAATAAAAGGGATTCAAAGAATTTCCCTATTCATTTTCTTTACTATAAAATAAGGTGCCTAAGTTAAAGTATGCTAGTTGATTTTTTCCTTTATGACCTTTTCACCATCCTCACAGAACACTGCTGTGGACAGCGATATTTTCATTTACTCTGCAAAATAATTTTGCAGTTCTTTTTTTACTACTGTGTAGAAAGAAAGTATTTAAATGTAATAGAAGTACAGACATTGAAAATACAATTTCAAAGGCTCGTGTAGGCCATGGCTTCAAATATTCAAAATTCTGCCTCCTCTGTTTCTAGACTTGGTAAAAGGCACCATCATTTTGCCAGTTGTCAAACTTATAGTCTCAGTCTGAACTTCTTCCTCATATTCAGCATTTTAATTGCTGACCAGGTCTTGCGGACTCTATCTTACAGTTCTTGACTTTTCTTCCCCTCTCCATCCTCACTGGCAATGGCATTTGGAATGGCCTCTTCTAGCTTTGCTGCTTCTAGCCTCACCAACTCCTATATCGCCTCCATGACACTACTAGTAAAAAAATATGTGATGTCTCTTCTCTGATCAAAATTTTCCTCAATGACTATCCTTTCCCTAAAGACCGAGTTTGAAAACCATGGCATAGCACATCAGCTCTTTCATGATCTTTGTCATCTTTCCAATTGACCCAGTCTTGCCCCACATGGCGTATCTCAGCCATAACCATACTCAATTTCATGCCATCTTCTTTCAGTTTTTTTGGGGGTGGGGGGGATAATTTGCTTTTTCCTCTTTATAAAATTGTTGTTGTTTAGTCGCCAAATCATTTCAGACATATTTGTGACTCTGAGATGGATTGTCAGGCTTCTCTGTCCATGGGATTTTCCAGGCAAGAATGATGAAGTGGGTTGCCATTTCCTTCTCTAGGGGATCTTCCTGGCCCAGGGATGGAACTCATGTCTCCTGAGTCTCCTGCATTGGCAGGTGGGTTCTTTACAGCTGAGCCACTGGGGGAGCCTTCTATATAAAATGTCCTCTCATTTAAACCTTTTTCTTAAAAAATAAACTCAAATAACACTTTCTCTATAAAGTTGTCCTTGCCATCCTTGGGTATTTAATAGCCTTTCTGTTAGTTCCAGAAGCTTTTATGTCTTCAAATGAAACATTCAAATCATATTGTAACTTCTAATGCATGAGGAGTTGTTACATTGCTATGTGTTTTCCCACTCTACTAATGACCCAACAGCTCCCAACAGTTTGCTCTATATAAATAATATGGACCTACACAGAGCATCAGAAAATGATAATCACGGAAGATTATGATCAAGGATCAGTCAGTTCAGTCACTCAGTCGTGTCCAACGCTTTGCGACCCCATGAATTGCAGCACACCACGCCTGCCTGTCTATCACCAACTCCCGGAGTTCACTCAGACTCATGGCCATCAAGTCAGTGATGCCATCCAGCCATCTCATCCTCTGTTGTCCCCTACTTCTTCTGCCCCCGATCCCTCCCAGCATCAGAGTCTTTTCCAATGAGTCAACTCTTCGCATGAGGTGGCCAAAGTGCTGGAGTTTCAGCTTTAGCATCATTCCTTCCTAAGAAATCCCAGGGCTGATCTCCTTCAAATGGACTGGTTGGATCTCCTTGCAGTCCAAGGGACTCTCAAGAGTCTTCTCCAACACCACAGTTCAAAAGCATCAATTCTTCGGCACTCAGCCTTCTTCACAGTCCAACTCTCACATCCATACATGACCACAGGAAAAACCATAGCCTTGACTAGACGGACCTTTGTTGGCAAAGTAATGTCTCTGCTTTTGAATATGCTATCTAGGTTGGTCATAACTTCCTTCCAAGGAGTAAGCGTCTTTTAATTTTATGGCTGCAATCACCATCTGCAGTGATTTTGGAGCCCAAAAAAGTAAAGTCTGACACTGTTTCCACTGTTTCCCCATCTATTTCCCATGAAGTGATGGGACCGGATGCCATGATCTTTGTTTTCTGAATGTTGAGCTTTAAGCCAACTTTTTCACTCTCTACTTTCACTTTCATCAAGAGGCTTTTTAGTTCCTATGACACCACCCTTATGGCAGAAAGTGAAGAGGAACTAAAAAGCCTATTGATGATCAAGGATAATGCCATACAAATCCTGCCATACTCAAATATGAGATAAAGTATTATCTTTATACCTATGGATAACCTGGGATAAATTACACATAGGAAAAGTATCATGATGGTAGACTCCAGAATTAAATTAATTATAAATGGAGAAAAATTAAGGCAAGTTTTCTGATTTAGATGTTAAAAGCATAAAAATCATTTTCTTTTATTTCTAATAGAGTTCAGTTCTCATAGTCAACAATCCAGTATTTTTCATCTACAACATCCTAAAGGTAAATGCATGAAGAGACTTGTTGGCAGTATTACAAACTTTTGCTATCTTTCCCTGAATCTCTTGAAAAGTGAAAGTGAAAGTCACTCAGTCGTGACCCCATGGACTATACAGCCCATGGAATTCTCTAGGTCAGAATATTGGAGCTGATAGCCTTTCCCTTCTCCAGGGGATCTTCCCAACCCAGGGATCTAACCCAGGTCTCCCACACTGCAGGCAGATTCTTTACCCAGTTGAGCCACAGTGAATCTCTTGGATCAGCTTCAGAAAGAAACTCTGTACTTATAAAATGGAGCTTATTGATATTCTAATTTGATGATAGTATCAATTTCTTCTTAAAAATAAATTTGGTCTACATTAGTATAACAGGAAAAAAGAAATCTCCTAAAGTAATTAACTTCATCCCCCATCACTGGAATGCTGTTTCCTGACAGTGTGTGCTTTGGAAAATGTTATGATTACTCTACACCTAACATGTAATTAGGAACTTTTAGAAACTTATATAGCAACCCTTAAGTACTTGTCCTATCACTTGAATTCCCATTGTGTGATAATAAAAGGAACTTATCACCTATTAAGCATTTACTATATGCATGGACTGGGTTAAATTTTTATATATATTTTCATGATCACCCTGTGAACTGTGCATAATTATATTCATTTTACCTCATCTAAATTCAACAGCTACTTAGAGAATTATACTCAGACATTTTTTTCTGGCTTAAAAATTCCATGCTAATAACCATTCCAATAATAAAATGCCATTCAAAAACCAATGAAACAATTTTCAATTTAATTTAAGATTTTTTGGTATCTTGAGTAGTGCCAGTAGAATCACATCTTATATGCATTTATTACACACTTGTCATGTACCAGTCTCAAGTTACACATTTGAGGAAATATAATAATGTATAAAAAATTTAAGGAAACCTACCAGTTAAATAGTCAGTGCTACTTTTACAAAATATAAAGTCATTTCAACTTTTTATTGTATCATATATATGATAGAATATATGTTTCATATTAGTATGTATACATACCTACATTTATATATACATGTGTGTATGATTTGGGTATGTGTGTGTGTATATATATATATGGCTTCCCTTGTAGCTCAGTCGGTAAAGAATCTGCCTGCAGTGCAGGAGACCCAGGTTCAATTCCTGGGTTGGGAAAATCACCTGGAGAAGGAAATGGTGACCCACTCCAGTATCCTTGCCTGGAAAATCTCATAGACAGAGGAGCCTGGTGGGCTGCAGTCCATGGGTTCACAAAGAGTCAGGCATGACTGAGCGACTAACACTTACTTACATATACATATATAAAATATGTTGGTGTGTATATATATGTGTGTGTGTGATATATGTATATATTTATGTATATGTATGTAAGCACACCAATATATAAATTTTGGTGTTGAACTGCCCCATATTTAAATCAAAAGCCTTATATCATTCTATCTTAAATCTGGAACTTTTCTAAAATTAACTTTTATTGGAGTATAACTTCTGAAGAAGGCTACATATAAAAAGATACTGAGAAATTGATAAATAAATTTTCTTTCTTTACTCCTTTCTTCCTGTTTTCTTCCTTCAGATCAGATCAGATTAGATCAGTCGCTTAGTCATGTCCGGTACTTGAGTAGATTGTTACACTGCATATGTAACAACACATAGATAAAAGACATATAAAGGACATAGTATGTAGTCATCATGATCTTAGAGAGAAAAGAAACAGGTAAAGAGATGATTGTCTATGAAGCATGTATAAACAATAAAAATAATCAAATATGCTAAGTTGTGGTGTCAGGAGGTAGAAGGTTGCTGAAGGTATGAAGATCAGTGAGTCAAAACTGGGAAGCTGGAGAAGGCTTCATGAGCTATCCTTTTATTTATAGTATATGATTCTTTCTAAATTTTTAAAAAATTTTAAATTGCTTTATTTTGCACTCAGAATCTTTCCCTTCTATCATTTCAACTCATTCCCATGGTTTCAACTCATTTCTCATGGTCTTATAGTTACATGCTTTACAGCTGAATTCTACCAAAAATTTAGATAAGAGCTAACACCTATCTTACTCCAACTCTTCCAGAAAATTGCAGAGGAAGGTAAACTTCTGAACTTATTATATGAGGTCACCATCACCCTAATACCAAACCCAGACAAAGATGCCAAAAAAAGAGAAAACTACAGGCCAATATCACTGATGAACATAGATGCAAAAATCCTTAACAAAATTCTAGTAAACAGAATCCAACAACATATTAAAAAGATCATACATCATGACCAAGTGGGCTTTATCCCAGGAATGCAAGGATCCTTTAATATCCACAAATTAAACAGTGTAATACACCACATTAACAAACTGAAAGATAAAAACCATATGATCATGTATGAAACGAGTTGCCAGTCCAGGTTCATTGCACGATACTGGATGCTTGGGGCTAGTGCACTGGGACGACCCAGAGGGATGGTATGGGGAGGGAGGAGGGAGGAGGGTTCAGGATGGGGAACACATGTATACCTGTGGCGGATTCATTTTGATATTTGGCAAAACTAATACAATTTTGTAAAGTTTAAAAATAAAATAAAATTGTAGTTGGGAAAAAAAAAACATATGATTATCTCAATAGATACAGAGAAAGCCTTTGACAAAATTCAACATTCATTTATGATAAAAACCCTCCAGAAAGCAGGAATAGAAGGAACATACCTCAACATAATAAAAGCTATATATGACAAACCCACAGCAAACATTATCCTCAATGGTGAAAAATTGAAAGCATTTCCCCTAAAGTCAGGAACAAGACAAAGGTGCCCACTCTCACCACCACTATTCAACATAGTTTTGGAAGTTTTGTCCACAACAATCAGAGAAGAAAAAGAAATAAAAGGAATCCAGATTGGAAAAGAAGAAGTAAAACTCTCACTGTTTGCAGATGACATAATCCTCTACACAGAAAACCCTAAAGACTCTAGCAGAAAATTACTAGAGTTAATCAATGAATACAGTAAAGTAGCAGGCTATAAAATTAACACACAGAAATCCCTTGCATCCTACACACTAATAATGAGAAAACAGAAAGAGAAATTAAGGAAACAATTCCATTCACCATTGCAACAAAAAGAATAAAATACTTAGGAATAAATCTACCTAAAGAAACAAAAGACCTATATATAGAAAACTATAAAACACTGATGAAAGAAATAAAAGATGACACAAGCAGATGGAGAAATATACCATGTTCATGGATTGGAAGAATCAATATAGTGAAAAAAGTATACTACCCAAAGCAATCTACAGATTCAGTGTAATCCCTTCAAGCTACCAATGGTATTTTTCAGAGAACTAGAACAAATAATTTCACAATCTGTATGGAAATAAAAAAAAAACGTCAAATAGCCAAAGCAATCTTAAGAAAGAAGAATGGAACTGGAGGAATCAACCTGCCTGACTTCAGGCTATACTACAAAGCTACAGTCATCAAAACAGTATGGTACTGGCACAAAGACAGAAATATAGATCAATAGAACAAAATAGAAAGCCCAGAGATAAATCTACACACCTATGAACACATTATCTTTGACAAAGGAGGCAAGAATATACAACAGAGAAAAGACAATCTCTTTAACAAGTGGTGCTGGGAAAACTGGTCAACCACTTGTAAAAGAATGAAACTAGAACACTTTCTAACACCATACACAAAAGTAAACTCAAAATGCATTAAAGATCTAAACCTAAGACCAGAAACTATAAAACTCCTAGAGGAAATCAGGCAAAACACTCTCTGACATAAATCACAGCAGGATCCTCTATGACCCACCTCCCAGAATATTGGAAATAAAAGCAAAAATACACAAATGGGACCTAATTAAACTTAAAAGCTTTTGCACACAAAGGAAACTATAAGCAAGGTGAAAAGACAGCCTTCAGAATGGGAGAAAACAATAGCAAATGAAGCAACTGACAAAGAATTAATCTGAAAAATACACAAGCAACTCCTGCAGCTGAATTCCAAAAAAATAAATGACCCAATCAAAAAATGTGCCAAAGAATTAAGCAGACATTTCTCCAAAGAAGACATACAGATGGCTAACAAACATGAAAAGATGCTCAACATCACTCATTATCAGAGGAATGCAAATCAAAGCCACAATGAGGTACCATCTCATGCCGGTCAGAATGGCTGCTATCAAAAAAATCTACAAACAATAAATGCTGGAAAGGGTGTGGAGAAAAGGGAACCCTCTTACACTGTTGGTGGGAATGCAAACTAGTACAGCCACTATGGAGAACAGTGTGGAGATTCCTTAAAAAACTGGAAATAGAACTGCCTTATGACCCAGCAATCCTACTGCTGGGCATACACACCTAGGAAACCAGAATTGAAAGAGACACGTGTACCCCAATGTTCATAGCAGCACTGTTTATAATAGCCAGGACATGGAAGCAACCTAGATGTCCATCAGCAGATGAATGGATAAGAAAGCTGTGGCACATATACACAATGGAGTATTACTCAGCCATTAAAAAGAATACATTTGAATCAGTTCTAATGAGGTGGATGAAACTGGAGCCTATTATACAGAGTGAAGTAAGCCAGAAAGAAAAGCACCAGTACAGTATTCTAACGCATATATATGGAATTTAGAAAGATGGTAATGATAACCCTATATGTGAGACAGCAAAAGAGACACAGATGTATAGAACAGTCTTTTGGACTCTGTGGGAGAAGGTGAGGGTGGGATGATCTGAGAGAATAGCATTGAAACATGTATATTATATGTGAAACAGATCACCAGTCCAGGTTTGATGCATGAGACAGGGTGCTCAGGGCTGGTGCACTGGTATTACCCAGAGGGATGGGATGGGGAGGGAGGTCGGAGGAGGGTTCAGGATGGGGAACACATGTACACCCATGGCTAATTCATGTCAATATAGGGCAAAAATCACTACAATATTGTAAACTAATTGGCCTCCAATTAAAATAAATTAATTAATTTCAAAATAAATAAATAAAAATTTTAAAATTGCTTTATTTTGCACCCAGAATCTTTCCTTTCTATCATTTCAACTCATTTCTCATGGTTTCAACTAATTTCTCATGGTCTTACAGTTACAAGTAAACTAGTAAATAAATAAATAAATTTAATGATTATTAACTCTTATGATAGGCATTTTGATGCAATTATAGGAGATCTTGACTTCTAATTAAGGAGAAATTCTAAGACTACAGCATAGGTTTTAGACTTCAAAGTGAGGACAGAAATGTAGCAGAAAGAACTTAACAAAAAAGATTCACTGGTTGCAGGAGATAAATGAAAGTTTGAACGAAAAATGATAACTATGAAATTACATTGATGATAGAAATCTTTAGTGGTCTCTCAAAACTGTTTTGACTGCTACACCTACATCTGCAGAAAGCACTCAATTTAATGCAAATTCTCTTCTGAATCAATACATTGTTTTACTTTGTTCTAGATCTTTCCCTGAATCCTAACTATGTTTACATATTTTTCATAACATTAAAATATTTTTTTATTTTAGACATTTACTACTAAAGAAGTAGAGATATGAGAAAAAATTTTACAGTCAAAATTTTTAAAGTCATAATATTTGAAAAGAAATATATATGTAGATTTGCAAGACTAATGCATGAAAAACTGAACTTTCAAGGATAGTGATTACAGACCATATTTGAAATAAAAAATTAAATCTACTTTTTATTAATCTATAGTATACCTTTGATTGGGCTTTCCCCATGACTCAGCAGTAAAGAATCTGCCTGCAATGGAAGTTTGATCCCTGGATTGAAATGATCCCCTGGAGGAGGAAATGGCAACCCACTCCAGTATTCTCACCTGGAGAATTCCATGCACAGAAGAGCCTGGCAGGCTACTGTCCATAGGGTCACAGAGCTGGATATGACTGAAGTAACTTGGCATGGACACACATACTTTTAATTTCTCAGGTTTGATCATATCTCTTTTATAAAATATTTCATGTAAATATTCACTTTGCTTCATTTCATTTTTTATTTACATTTAAATTTTATCTTTTTTTCCTTCTCTGCTCTCATACACTGTTATGAGTAGTTAATTTCCCCCACTGTCCTAAATTCAGTTTCCAGCACCATTTCCAATAAATGTATTTGTGATATAAACTTGTGGTTTTGATATATTTGGGGTTTTACCAGAAAATGATTCCTACTCTGGTCTACCCTTTCTTGTTCTTGCCATTCCTGCTAGACTTTTAAACTGTTGCTGCAGCTCTCCAGGCAGTTTTAAAAGGCAGCTGTGATATGAATACAACCCCAGCTCATAGATCAGAAAAATTCACCCCATGTTTCCCTTCATTGAACTCACAACATGGGACTCTCAGCCTTTTGCTCTAAGGGCAGAGAATCATTGATAAATGAACCTTTATACCTCATGCAAGAAAAACACATCCAGTTTATATTCATAGGGACAGATATAGCTAAAGCAACATATTAAAAAGTGCCCTGATACTCCTTTCACCCATTTCTCCCATTTGTAAGGAGCTGACATATGCAGAGTACATCATGAGAAACGCTGGACTGGCAGAAACATAAGCTGGAATCAAGATTGCCGAGAGAAATATCAATAACCTCAGATATACAGATGACACCACCCTTATGGTAGAAAGTGAAGAGGAACTCAAAAGCCTCTTGATGAAAGTGAAAGTCGAGAGTGAAAAAGTTGGCTTAAAGCTCAACATTCAGAAAACGAAGATCACGGCATCCGGTCCCATCATCTCATGGGATATAGATGGGGAAACAGTGGAAACAGTGTCAGACTTTATTTTATTGGGCTCCAAAATCACTACAGATAGTGATTGCAGCCATGAAATTAAAACACGCTTGCTGCTTGGAAGGAAAGTTATGACCAACCTAGGTAGTATATTCAAAAGCAGAGACATTACTTTGCCAACAAAGGTCCATCTAGTCAAGACTATGGTTTTTCCTGTGGTCATGTATGGATGTGAGAGTTAGACTGTGAAGAAAGCTGAGCATCGAAGAATTGATGCTTTTGAACTGTGGTGCTGGAGAAGACTCTTGAGAGTCCCTTGGACTGCAAGGAGATCCAACCAGTCCATTCTGAAGGAGATCAGCCCTGGGATTTCTTTGGAGGGAATGATGCTGAAGCTGAAACTCCAGTACTTTGGCCACCTCATGCGAAGAGTTGACTCATTGGAAAAGACTCTGATGCTGGGAGGGATTGGGGGCAGGAGGAGAAGGGGATGACAGAGGATGAGATGGCTGGATGGCATCACTGACTCGATGGACTTAAGTCTGAGTGAACTCCGGGAGTTGGTGATGGACAGGGAAGCCTGGTGTGCTGCAATTCATGGGGTCTCAAAGAATCGGACATGACTGAGGAACTGAACTGAACTGAACTGACACTATGTTTCTGAACTTTATTTACAACTGTTGGGTCTCAGTAGTTTGCTTATTTTTGTGACTCACTGATTATGATTAAGAAAAAAAACAGAAATACTAAGTAAGCTATGTAATTTATTTTTCCTTTGGTCCTCCCAGAAATAATAATGTTTGCCTCTTTTCTCAGTGTGAAAGTTTTTATAACACCCATCTGTAAATGTTCACAAGAATATAAATCTGATACAGAAATGAAATATATTATTTCCAGAAAGTATCGTGGCAGTCCTCTTTAGTTTTGAAGAATATATCACCACATAAAAAGAAGAACCAAGACCTCTTTGGGGGTTCAGAAGAACTGAGACCAGGAAAGGAAAATTTTGGACAGACTTTTTAGACTTATTTAGTGAGGCAATTTCATCCATGTCCATTGACTGTACAGCACCTGTCTCTGTATGGCCAGAGAACAATAAAGCCAGAGTATTACTAAGGCTGCATAAGAAGAGGGACCATTTTCTGCAATCAAGAAGGCTGTGGTGAACCATATTGATCTTGGAGAATGCCTGGAGCAGAGTGCCTGGATCAGATAATTTAATGGGGAGCGAAGAGGGAGGCCAGACCTAGACCAGGCTGTAAAGTAAAAGAAGATACTCTCTGAAAGGTAATATTATCTTTTCATGCCTTACTGTTTTCTCTGACCAGAAGAGCTGTCTCCTTACCTCTCAAAAGCTCAAAAGCCATTTATTTAGCAACACGTACCAACTGGGTACGTGTCATTTTTGCAGTGCTGTGGAGACTTACAAATTCTTTGTGCAGGTTACAAACACTTATAAGTGAGTTCAATGTCTTTTATAAGCGTAAAAAAAAGCCACAAATTGTAAAATAATCATTGCTATTCAGTCACTAAGGTGTCTGTGTGCGACTCTTTGCAACCTCATGGACTTCAGCACTCTAGGCTTCCTTGTCTTTCACTATATCCTGGAGTTTGCTCAAACTCAGTCCATTGAGTTGGTCATACTATCCAACAATCTTAATACTTAACGAAATTCTTGCTGATGCTTTGGGTAAAACCTTGTAATTATCTTTGACTTTTTTTTCTTTTTTTTTTCTGGAATGGGTGAATTTAACTCAGATGACCATTATATCTACTACTGTGGGCAAGAATCCCTTAGGAGAAAAAATGGAGTAGCCATCAGAGTCAACAAAGGAGTCCGAAATGCAGTACTTGGATGCAATCTCAAAAATGACAGAATGATATTTGTTCATTACCAAGGCAAACCATTCAATATCATGGTAATCCAAGTCTATGCCCCAACCAGGAATGCTGAAGAAGATGAAGTTGAATGGTTCACAATACCTTTTAGAACTAACACCTAAAAAAGATGTCCTTTTCATTATAGGGCACTGCAATGTAAAAGTAGAAAGTCAAGAAATACCTGGAGTAACAGGAAAATTTGGCCTTGGAGAACAGAATGAAACAGGGCAAAGGCTAATAGAGTTTTGCCAAAAGAATGCATTGGTCATAGCAAACACACTCTTCCAACAACCCAAGAGAAGACTCTATACATGAACATCACCAGATGGTAAATACTGAAATCAGATTGATTATATTCTTTGCAGCCAAAGGTGGAGAAGCTCTAAACAGTCAGCAAAAACAAGACCGGGAACTGATTGTGGATCAGATCATGAACTCCTTATTGCCAAATTCAGACTGAAATTGAAGAAAGTAGGGAAAACCACTAGACCATTCAGGTATGACCTAAATCAAATTCCTTATGATTACACAGTGGAAGTGAGAAATAGATTCAAGGGATTAGATCTGATAGACAGAGTGCCTGAAGAACTATGGACAGAGGTCTGTGACTTGCACAGGAGACAGGTTTCAAGATCATCCCAAAGAAATAGAAAGGCAAAAAAGCAAAGTGGCTGTCTGAGGAGGCCTTACAAATAGCTGTGAAAACAAGAGAAGCGAAAAGCAAAGGAGAAAAGGAAAGATATATCCATTTGAATGCAGAGTTCCAAAGAATAGCAAGGAGAGATAAGAAAGCCTTCCTCAGTGATCAGTGCAAAGAAATAGAGGAAAACAGAATGGGAAAGACTAGAGATCTCTGCAAGAACATTAGACATACCAAGGGAACATTTCATGCAAAAATGGGCTCAATAAAGGATAGAAATGGTATGCACCTAACAGAAGTAGAAGATGTTAAGAAGAGGTGGCAAGAATACACAGAAGAACTATGCAAAAAAGATCTTCAGGACCCAGATAATCGTGATGGTGTGATCACTCACCTAGAGCCAGACATCCTGCAATGTGAAGTCAAGTGGGCCTCAGAAAGCATCACTATTGAAAGCTAGAAGAGGCAATGGATTTCCAGGCATTTTGAAAGCTAGTAAAGGCGATGAAATTCCAGGAATTTTACAGATGATGCTGAGAAAGTGCTGCACTCAATATGCCAGCAAGTTTGGAAAACTCAGCAGTGGCCTTGGGACTGGACAAGGTCAGTTTTCATTCCAATCCCTAAAAAAGGCAATGCCAAAGAATGCTCACACTACTGCACAATTGCATCATCTCACACGCTAGTGAAGTAATGCTCAAAATTCTCCAAGCCAGGCTTCAACAGTACATGAACCATAAACTTCCAGATGATCACGTTGGTTTTAGAAAAGGCAGAGGAATCAGAGATCAAATTGCTGACATCAGTTGGATCATCAAAAAAGCAAGAGAGTTCCAGAAAAACATCTGCTTCTGCTTTATTGACTATGCCAAAGTCTTTGACTGTGTATATCACAACAAATTGTAGAAAATTCTTAAAGAGATTGGAATACCAGACCACCTGACCTGCCTCTTGAGAAATCTGTAAGCAGGTCAGGAAGCAACAGTTAGAACTGGACATGGAACAAGAGACTGGTTCCAAATCGGGAAAGGAGTATGTCAAGGCTGTATATTATCACCATGCTTATTTAACCTATATGCAGAGTACATCATGAGAAATGCTGGGCTGGATGAAGCACAAGCTGGAATCAAGATTGCTGGAAGAAATATCAATAACTTCAGATATGCAGATGGCACCACCCTTATGGCAGAAAGCGAATAAGAACTAAAGAGCCTCTTGATGAGAGTGAAAAAATTGGCTTAAAACCCAACATTCAGAAAACTAAGATCATGGCATCTGGTCCCATCACTTTATGGCAAATAGATGAGGAAACATTGGAAACCATGACAGACTTCATTTTTTTAGGCTCCAAAATCACTGCAGATGGTGACTGCAGCCATGAAATTAAGAGACTCTTGCTCTTTTAAAGAAAAGTTATGACCAACATAGACAGCATATTCAAAAGCAGAGACATTACTTTGCCAACAAAGGTCCGTCTAGTCAAGGCTATGGTTTTTCCAGTAGTCATGTATGGATGTGAGAGTCAAACTCTGAAGAAAGCTGAGTGCTGAAGAATTGATGCTTTTTTTTTTTTTATGTTCTAATAAAATTTTATTTGCAAAAACTGATGACAGGCTGGATTTAGCCCTTGAATTGTAGTTTGCTGACTTCTGCTCCAGAAAAATTGACAATGATACACTGGGAGAAACTGTACAGACATGCTCTTTTAATATCTTCATGAGAACAAGAATCTCAAATGGCTGTCACTGGTAGAATAGTTTTGAACTGTGGTGTTGTAGAAGACTCTTGAGAGTCGCTTGGACTGCATGGAGATCCAACCAGTCCATCCTAAAGAAATCAGTCCTGAATATTCTCTGGAAGAACTGATATTGAAGCTGAAACTCCAATACTTTGGCCACCTGATGAGAAGAACTGATTCATTTGAAAAGGCCCTGATGCTGGGAAAGATTGAAGGCAGGAGGAGAAGGGGATGACAGAGGATGAGATGGTTGGATGGCATCACTGACTCAATGGCCATGAGTTTGGGTAAACTCCAGGAGTTGGCGATGGACTGGGAGGCCTGGTGTGCTGCAGTGCATGGGGTCAGAAATAGCTGGACACTACTGTACGACTGAAT
Organism: Bubalus bubalis; assembly: GCF_019923935.1. Lineage (NCBI taxonomy): Eukaryota > Metazoa > Chordata > Mammalia > Artiodactyla > Bovidae > Bubalus > Bubalus bubalis. The sequence goes on along the minus strand of NC_059163.1, from coordinate 52,394,144 downwards.
TGAGCTGCCTTTCTCTTTCATACCCACATCCAATCCATCAGGAAACCTTTTGGTTTTGTGATAGATTTTCAATCCTGCCACCTTTCAAAATCTCTACCCCTTCCACTTTGGGCCAAGACATTGTCATCCCTCACCTGGATAACAACAATAGTCTACCAGCTTCCCTCTCTCTTCTCAGTCTATTTTCATTATATCACTCAGAGTGAGTCTTATAAAACATGAGAAAATGGAGTCATGCCATACTACTATTTCAAACTCTGAAACAATGACCCACTTCACTCAGAGAAAATCCAAAGCTCCTATAATGGCCAACAAAATGATGTAAGTGATGTCAGCCATCCTCTCCATTACATACCTAACTTCTATCAACTTGGCTTCCTTGTTTTAGACATACTTCCACCTTAAAGACATTGAACTGACTACACCGCTCCCCACTGAAGAATGTTCTTTTCCCAGACATCCAATAGGTGACTCCCTCAACCTTCTTTCAGTACTATTGGAAACAGCAACATCTCAATAAGGCCATTATTGATGACCTTATTTTGCTGTTGTTTAGTCGCTAAGTTGTGTGTGAGTCTTTTGCAACCCCATGGACTGTAGCCCAGCTGGTTCCTCTGTCCATGGGATTTCCCAGGCAAGAATACTGGAGTAGGCTGTTATTTTCTTCTCCAGAGGATCTTCCTGACCCAGGAATCGAACCCATGTCCCAACCTAGCAGGCAGATTCTTTACTGCTTAAGGGAAGCCCAATGACCTTATAGAAACTGGAAAATGCTCATCTTGTCTTTGTTTTTCCTACTACTCATTTCCCTGCTCTACTTTGTTTATTTTTATTTTCTCCATAGTATTCATCACTTATTGTCATACTACATAATATTCTTCACTATGTGTATTTATTTCTGCTCTATTCACAAAGATGTAAACTTAGGGGCACTCATAATATTCCATAGGATTAGAACAATTGCTGACATATACTTCACACTCAATGAAGACTTATTAAAAATAAATACATTTATGAATAAATGAATGAATGAATGAAAAACAGCTTTTACCAAGTATATACTACATGCCAGGGCTTTGCCATGTGTTTTGCATGTATTAGCTTATCTTCTTTCATAAAAGATTAGGAGCTAAGTATTACTCCAAATGCCAAAGCTGACATTTGGAAAAATATTACTTGCCCAAGGTTACACAACAGATAAAGAGCAAAGCCAGGATAGAAACTCATGTCCAACTAAAACCTAGGCTATTAACCACTGTGATAGCTGAAAATAAACTCTTGTTTCACTACACAGTTCTGCGTAATCCAAAATTCTGTTATGTGTAGGAAAGGATATAAGATTTCTGGACTGGGAGGCTGAAAGTAATTGTCACGAACTATGTTATTCCAGAGTCTAATCCTAAATTAGAAAAGCTTTCAAAAATAAGAAACTGGCTCATATTTTCTATAGAAAGAAAAGCACGAAAAACAGAGGAAATGTGTGAATTTTAATGTGTTATCCTTTTATTTCCTTTCATCATATCATGATTCTCAATTCTCCCTTGAGAAGTACTCCTAAGTTTCTCTAATGCCTGACCTCTGTTCTTGACCTTTGATTAACACAACACCCAAATCATTTGGTAAATTCAGCATTTTCAAATAAGCTGAAAGTGAAAGTGAAAGTCACTCAGTTATATCTGACTCTTTGCAACCCCATGGACTATAGTCCATGGAATTCTCCAGGCCAGAATGCTGGAGTGGGTAGCCTTTCCCTTCTCCAGGGTATCTTCCCAACCCAGGGATCAAACCCAGGTCTCTCAAATTGCAGGCAGATTCTCTACCAGCTGAGCCACAAGGGAAGCCCAAGAATACTGGAGTGGGTAGCCTATCCCTTTTCCAGCAGATCTTCCCGATCCAGGATTGAACCAGGGTCTCCTGAATTGCAGGCAGATTTTTTACCAACTGAGCTACCAGAGAGTTAGATGACTTTTAAAGATCATCGAAACTGTTTGTTTGGAAGAATGCAAAGCAGCCAACAAGTAGAACTTTAGCTGCTCTCCGTGGTTCCTCTTGAATTCAGCTTTGATCTCAAGAATCAAAACACTTGGTCTCATCTTGTAATTTCTCTCACTCTAGGAGTCAGCCTATACTCATGCACACATTATCTTACTTCAGATTTGAATCTGTCATCTAGTCTTGACCCATCTATGTCAGATCTGGCACTATTTGCATCTCAGATTCCAAAATTTCTTCTGAGGATGTCTGTATATAATTAAACACACTAATTCACTTTATACACACCATGCAGGCAGCTATGAACTAGGTAGACTCTTAATATGCACATTCTGATAAAAATATCCTAGTCTACTCCCTTCTAAGGCACCCTCCACCCCCGCCAACACTTTGCTTTCTCATTTGCCTGGTGAGTCATATCAGTGCTGGTAATTTATATTAAATACCTTCAATCCCAATATCTTGTTTTCTTTTTTGCCACTATTCTGTTAACCAGAATAATCCTTATATTTGCAACTGTTTGCTTCTTATGGTATAAACATGGAGAAATGTATAGCAATCCATTGAGTCTTGGCATTTCAATGCCCTGAACAATATTTGTCTTTTAAATTAAACATTCATCATGCTTTAAAAATACTTCAACAGATTGTTTTACGAAATGGTGCCTTAAACAGCAGTTGTCCCTCTCTTTGCGAGCTCATTGAAGAGATAATACATCCTTTGGGGTCAGGCAATGCTCCATTTTCCCCCCAGTAGAACTTTTAACCACAAATAACTTTTGTTAAATGGAGTCTCAAATTTATCTTTAAATCAAAGTTATTATTAAATTAAACAAAAGAAGGGTTTTTCATGTGTACAAAGCGATCACTTTAGTGCTTCCTACAGGATAGCGTATTTAAACACATAGCGTTCCTAATCCTCATTGCCAAAGATCCTCCTGGGCACAAGAGCCTTCAAATAATCAGGACCATGTTAGGCTCAGCACTATCAGAGCATGATTGGAAAAAAATGCATTACAATTTAACAGGCAGCACGTTTTCTGCCTTGTTTATAATTTACTTATATTTTTCTGCATTACTTTGAAATTAACTAGGTTAGTTAGAATGGCAGTTCAATTGTAAAATTCTTTTAGCCCTTTCTAAATATACACTTCATCAGTTTATCAGACCACTGGACTTAAATGTGTTTCCATTCCTCATTCGTTATTCTCATGATGGCGATGTACGTATTACCTATTCCAAGAGTCAAGAGGCCTCATCTCTGTCTTCATTGAACCTGCTGAAATGTGACATCTCTTGCCTCACGTCAGGTGCCAAGATCATATAACTGGATCACGACACTCTGTCCTTCCGCCCACATCACGCCTCATGAAACAACACCATTTCCTTCAAATTCATCTGTTAAACTCTTAAAATCACTTTCTTCAATCACTGCTCTACTGTGTGCCTCGGAAAAACCTTAGTAATTCTGGAGCTCTTGGAAAATCAGAATCAGCTTTCTACTGCTCTACTTGTCATCTCTTCTCCCAAGACCTCTTATTTTATTCTCTGGTCCAGTCCTTCTCTGTGGATTTGCCAAAGTCAATCTGCTTGTCGATTTATTGACTTTCTGGAAATCTATCACTCAAGAACCTGCTTGCCTCTGCCTCTTCACATTTTTCCCCGGGCACAAACAGGCTTGGCAATTACCTTGGGTGACGGGGGGTGGGGAGGCAAACTCGCTGAGCAGCAAGCAGCCACCGATGTTCAGCGTCCCAAATTTCTGGCATCTAACAGCTCCTCTCCTTGATGTTTATCAAGCAATCACAGAGTTCATGGCAGCTCTTCCCAAGCAAGTATGCCTTTGAGGAGTCTAGAGTCTGCACATCAAAATCACTTCTGAGACTCACATAAACCCAACTGTCAAAGGACAATCAAGAATAAATTTAATGGTTTCAGAATTATCATATTCTATTATGCTGAAGAGGCAAAAGGAACTGCCACTCTGTAGAAGTTTGATCTAGTATTAGAGAGAACTCTTATTCCTCCCTGTTCCCCACAGTTTCCTGGGAACAATATTGAAATAACACTTCCAGCCCCATTCCCTACACAGTCATGCCTCCCTGAAAGAGAATTGTGACAAGTGGGATTGGGAGAAGGAACTGAACATTTTTAGCTCTGCCACATTGTTTGGTTTAAGAGCCAGCTGCCCTAGGAGAGCTGTGTCCTGTGTTCTTGCTTCCTCTGGAGCAAGAGGCATCAGGCATGAGCTTGTCATCCAGAGACACAGTTGAAAATGTCCCTTTTTTGATTATACTATTGGGGTTCCACACACATGAAACTGTGACCAGAAGACTGTATGTCTATCAGCAGAACCCAAAATGCCTTGGGGAAAGTATAGGAAGGCTAACCATGACCACATATGCAAGCCATATTTTTAATCCAGACTGGTCAGAAATAAAACTAATATTCTCATCTCCATTCATCTGCTTCCTTTGTCCAGGTTTCCTGTGACTTTATAAGGAGAATCAAGGAGTCTTATTACTAGTCTCATAGACTCTTAACAGCTAAAGATAAGCAATTTACACAGGCTTTTTTACCCAAAATGTTGAGTTTCAGTTGACTAGGGCTATGTAAAGTTTAAAGACTTTGATCTGACTATGAATTCTGTCATTTTCTCTCTGTCTGATATTCGGTTCAGTTCAGTTCAGTCGCTCAGTCGTGTCCGACTCTTTGTGACCCCATGAATTGCAGCACACCAGGCCTCCCTGTCCATCACCAGCTCCCAGAGTTCACTCATTATTTTCTCATGGTCTTCTATGTGGCAGTAGGACACTGATGAATAAAAACATCTATGAAGTCAGCAAGAGTGTTGACAAAAACGAATTGGTATTTCTTTAAGAATATTCTAATTATTTCTCAGCTACACATATCAGCTAGTTAGTAATTCCAGGCACATATGTTTGCTTGGTTGGTTCTAGTATAGAAATGGCTACACTGGCACACTCCTGCCCCTAGCCCACACAAAACCACTGTTTCCAACGCAACTGGTCTAGATGCAACTCAGAGGGAACTCTTTAACCACTTTTCTAACAGATTCCATTCATCTACATGCCAGGCCAGTTATGAGGATCTTATGTACTAGCTTGATTACTTGTTAGAATTGTCCATTTGAAATCCTATTGAACCATCTGTGACAGATCCATTTTTCATGGCCACATTAATGTTTTCTACATAAGGACTGATGAATTGTTTTCACAGATAATGGATAACTATCAAACATAACTTCTTACCTTAATACATTCATTCAGCTATCAAAACACATGCTTGTTATTTACAAATGTGATGATCTGCAATTTTGTCTTCACTTCAAAACAGAAACTTAAATATTATAGTGTACATGAGGTCATAAAGACAATAAGTAGTAAAAGTATTAACTAAATTATTTTCCTCCTGGCCCAAAGTCTATCAAACACTGGTTTGCACAAGTTGACCAAAAATTGCCCATTTATGTTATAAAATCTAATAAAAGTCACTCTCTGAAAATTTAAATAGATATTTCCAAAACAAAAATCCTTATGGGGCTTGACATTTTCTGGCACACTCTCTCTACTTCTCTTCAATTATGTAAAGTTTAAAAATAAAATAAAATAAAATAAAAATACACGTTGTAAAAAAAAAATCTAATGCAAATCACTCACTCTAAATTTAAAAAGATAATCTCAAACTAAATTTTAATGGGACTTAACATTCTTTGAAAATTTAGGGCCCACCATCAATTGTAGACACATGATACTCATGACAATCACTGGAGGATCCTAGAAAAGACACTGTCAGGACCATCAAATATTAGCAGATGATTGAAAGGTGTCATATCTTTCTTTACTCAGTAATGTGTTGCTGAAACAACACATCTACAATTGCCTGTTTCTCATATGTTTTTAAAGCACCAAGTAGAGGAAAAAGTGGAAGCAGCAACAGATTTTATTATCTTGTGCTCCAAATTCACTGCTGACAGTACGTGCGGCCATGAAATTAAAAGATGCTTGCTCCTTGGAAGAAAAGCTATGACAAACCTAGAGAGAGTATTAAAAATCAAAGATATCATTTTGCTTACAAAGGTCCATACAGTCAAAGCTGTGGTTTTTTCAGTAGTAATGAACAGGTGTGAAAGCTGAACCATAAAGAAGGCTGAGAGCTGAAGAACTGATGCTTTCGAATCATGGTGCTGGAGAAGGCTCTTGAGAGTCCCTTGGACTGCAAGGAGATCAAACTAGTCAATCCTAAAGGAAATCAGTCCTTCACTGGAAGGTCTGATGCTGAAGCTCCAATACTTTGGCCACATGATGCAAAGAGCTGACTCATTGGAAAAGGCCCTGATGCTGGGAAAGATTGAAGGAAAGAGGAGAAGGGGGTGGCACAGGATGAGGTGGTTAGATAGTATCACCGACTTAACGGACATGAATTTGAACGAATTCCAGGAGATAATGAAGGGCAGGGAAACCAGGAAGGCTTCAGTCATGGGTTTGCAAAGAGTTGCACATGACTTAGCAACTGAACAACAAGAACAACAATATTTTTAAAGTAGCTCAGCAGTAAAGAATTCATCTTCAATGCAGGAGATGTGGACTGGATTCCTGGGTCAGGAAGATCCACTGGAGAAGGAAATGGCAACCCACTCCAGTATTCTTGCCTGGGAATTTCCATACAGTCCATGGGATTGCAAACAGCTGGATACAACTTAGCGACTAAACAACAACAGCAATTTTTTAAAAGTTTTGCTAAATTCTGTCATTGTTCAGAATTCTATTGTTTTCATAGTGATTTTTATTTTGATATTATAATATATTAATAAAATGATAAATGAGAGCATGTTAGATTTATAGGAGCAGTGGGAGCTCCACTCACATCCCTAAAAATAGAGGGACAGAAAGAAGAACATCTATGGTGAAAGAAGATTCTCTGCTGTCCTCCTAGTTCTGGGAGCAGTGAAACTAAATAAAATGTCTTCTGGTTCCTTGGGACTCTTGATTCGTTCAGAAACTCCAAAAGTAATAAAGACAACAATCCTTAAAGCTTGAAAAAAGAAACTTAAGATAAACACCAAAACACTATTTTGCATGGTACAGGTTCACTTATATTCCATTCAATAAGAAAAGCATAGTTTGGAAATAGAACTAAGATTAAAAATATGTAGATGAAATCATTGTAACAAAACCACAAAAAGCTACTAATATTGGAATTGTTTCTAAAATTTTAATGATTGTAACTGTCTGCTTACAGACAGAGTCATTATTAAAAGAAGAGAAAGTAAAGTCTTAGCAGACTTACATGCAGTAAAGCAATGGTTTGCAAAAGGATAAACGATGATAAAGTTAAAATGGTTTATTCAATTACTAAGCATTTACTGACTGGTACTCTCTGCAGGATTCTATTAAGTGATGTGCAGATTAAACAGTTATGACTTAGTTCCTATGATTCAAGATATTAATAATCTACTCAGGAAGCTAAGACATGTACAGAAAGCACGTCTTCCCTATTTAAGCAAAATTAAGCAGTTTGTACCCATTTGCCTATGTCAAAAACCTTTGAGACATCCCTTATTTTTTTCCTCTCACTTCATCTTGTCTAACAAGTTATATTTCCATTACCTATAAGACATATCCCAAAACAGATGTTTTTGAAAATGAATAAAGCTGCAAATAAATAAGAGAGATGATAAGGGATGGATAATGAATGTAGGGAATGAAAGAATAAAGTATTTCAACAAGTCAGAGAGAAGATAAGTGGAAGGGGGAATATTAAGAATTAGTTTCTCTCTATATATATTACTATATATATATATATAAAACAGGTAAATATATATATATATATATATATAAAACAGGTAAATAACAAGGGCCTACTGTATAGCACAGGGAACTATACTCAGCATCCTGTAATAACCTATAATGGAAAAGAATCTGAAAAAAATTATCTCTCTATATATGTATGCATACATATGTATATATAATTGAATGTATAACTGAATGAATTTGCTGTACACTTGAAACTAACACAATGTTGTAAACTAAACATGTTAAATGAGTGAAAGTTAGTCGCTCACTCATGTCTGATTCTTTGCAACTGCATGGACTGTAGCCACCAAACTCCTCTGTGCATGGAATTCTCCAGGCAAGAATACTGGAACGGGTAGCCATTCCCTTCTCCAGGGGATCTTTCTGATCTGAGAATTGAACCTGTGTCTCCTGCACTGCAGGTAGATTCTTTATCATCTGAACCACCAGGGAAGCCCCAAGCTTCAATTTAAAAAAAAAGAATTAGTGGAAACAGCTAATCAGTAAGCATTAGTGGACAGCCAGGAGATGGTCATACCTGCAGAGGTCTCTAAACTAAGAAAAGACTTTAGAAACATTTACACACAAGGCCAGATGAACCTGGAAAAAGATGAGACCGCTATAAGGAATGAAAATGTAAGCAAGAAATAGCTCCACACATTAAAGGAGAAAGAAAAGAGGTCATCAGAGAGAAGAGAGGCAGAAACACACTAACACTAACTAAAAAATATGACAAGATAATGGCCTACTTGAGAATATATAATGATATAAAACTAATTTAAGGAACAATTTAGCAATGGAAGGCTTAAAGAATAAAATTAACTTTATTATATAGAATTTCCAATGTGTAATAGTTTAGCCTTTCAGCTATAAAGTTAATATTCTGAGAATATTTCAAAAGACATTTAATAAAGATACAAGAACAGTAACAACCCTAAAATGGTTTTAAAAGACATCTATTCAATATAGGCAAGAGTGACAAAAATAAAATTAAACATTATGAAGCTATCAATAATGTACTTTAAAAGTCATTCATTTTAGAATATATAATTTAATTTGTATTAATGACAATTTTGAGCCCATACCTGACATCTAAAATACATCCTTGGAAATAACTCAACTTTTCCAGGACAAATGTAAAGGAAAAATGCATTCATGTACAATGGTTTAAAACTACAATACCCACAGCCGGTAATCTTGTCACATAAAAACTAAAATGAAATTTCTTTATCTCTTGCCAAGGGCTCATAAATAAAATATTTTGTAGATCAAGTGTCACATCAATGGCATATCTTATCTGTAGATGGCCTGTTATCAGCTCCATGAAATGTTCATTCCTACACAATTAAGGGACATGTAAGATGTTTCCCCGGAGAAGGCAGTGGCAACCCACTCCAGTACACTTGCCTGGAAAATCCCATGGACGGAGGAGCCTGGTAGGCTGCAGTCCATGGGGTCGCTAAGAGTCAGACACGACTGAGCGACTTCACTTTCACTTTTCACTTTCATCTACTGGAGAAGGAAATGGCAACCCACTCCAGTGTTCTTGCCTGGAGAATCCCAGGGATGGGCGAGCCTGGTGGGCTGCCGTCTATGGGGTCGCACAGAGTCGGACACGACTGAAGTGACTTAGCAGCAGCAAGATGTTTCCTAGGTGGTGCAGTGGTAAAGAATCTGCCTGCCAATGCAGGAGACACAAGAGACAAAGGTTTGATCCCTGGGTAAGGAAGACCCCCTGGATGAGGAATGGCAAACTGCTACAGTATTCTTGCCTAGAAAATTCCATGGACGGTGGAGCCTGGCAGGCTACAGCCCATTGTCACAAAGAGTCAGAAATAACTGAGCACACAAGATGCCAAAACTTAGAGAAATCTAAGTTCAAATTTGAGTTATATTCTAACAATTTTGTGACCCTGTGGATAAGTCATAAATTGCACATGCTGCAGTTTTTCTTACAGATGGGCTCAGAATGCTCATCTGACTATGTTCTTATAAGAATTAAATGAAATGATGTCTGGAATGTGTACTGTGCTTGGCACAGACTAAACACTGAAAAAAAAAAAACAGTACATTTTAAATGAATAATAGCAATTGTATTCATTTTATCAGTTGTCCTGGTGGCTTAGATGGTAAAGAATCCACCTGCATTGATGGAGACCTGAGTTCCATCCCTGGATTGGGACTATCCCCTGAAGGAGGGCATGGCAACCCACTCCAGTATTCTTGCCTGGAGAATCCCATGGACAGAGGAGCCTGGTGGGCTCAAAGGGTCACAAAGGGTAGGACACGACTGAGACACTAAGCACACACATACTTCAAGCTATGTGTGGACCGTATTACGTATTCCTTAGTTTTATATCGTGTAAGGGCTTCCCAGGTGGTGCTAATGGTAAAGAACCCACGTGTCAATGCAGGAGACATAAGAGATGTGGTTTGATCCCCAGGTCGGGAAGATCCCCTGTAGGAGAGCACAGCAACCTACTCCAATATTCTTGCCTGGAAAATCCCATGGACAGAGGAGACTGGTGGGCTACATTTCAGGGTCACAAAGAGTCTGACACTACTGAAGCAATTTAGTACACATGTGTGCAACAAACTCAGAGAAGGCAAAGGCACCCCACTCCAGTACTCTTGCCTGGAAAATCCCATGAGCGGAGGAGCCTGGTAGGCTGCAGTCCATGGGGTCCCGAGGAGTTGGACACAACTGAGCGACTTCACTTTCACTTTTCACTTTCATGCACTGGAGAAGGAAACGGCAATCCACTCCAGTATTCTTGCCTGGAGAATCCCAGGGACGGGGGAGCCTGGTGGGCTGCTGTCTATGGGGTCGCACAGAGTCGGACATGACTGAAGCGACTTAGCAGCAGCAGCAGCATGCAACAAACTATTACAAACTTCAGAGCTTGAAGCAACATCTATTTAGCAAATCTAGCTTGGCACAGCTAGATTCTCTGTTTAGGATGTTCCTTTCCGGATACTCTGGGGAAGGATCAGCTTCCACACTCATTCAAACTTTTGACCAAATTCAGTTCCTTGCAGCTGTAAAATAAAGGTCCCCATTTCCTGCTGGCTGCCATGCCTCATCTCCTAGAGGCTGTCAACATTCCTTGCTGCATGGCCCTTTCCAGCAGTGAAGAATCTCCTTCACATTAAATTCCATTTGTATTTTAAATTGTTCCAACTTCTCCATTTCTGACCATCTCTGACCTCTGGAACCAGATTAAAGGGCTCACATGATTACATTCAAGGATGAGATTGTTAAATAGCATCACTGACTCACTGGACATGAATTTGAACAAGCTCCAGGAGATAGTGAAAGACAGGGAAGCCTGATGTGCTGCAGTCCATGGGTTTGCAGAGTCAGAAATGACTGAGCAACTGAATTGCTTGATTATGTCAGGCCCTCGCAGATAGCTTCCCTTTATTAAAGCAAAATGCCATATAACAAAACTTAATGATGGGATTGTTGCCTTCATAGTCCCAAGGATTACAAAGGACTTATAAAACAGGCAGCAGGAATTGTGGGGACTATCTTAGAATTCTATCTTCCACAGTAGTTGTGTTAACAAGTCTCAAAAATTGTCTATTGTATAACACTTTCAATCATTTAAAAGTTATCTTTTTTAAGGTTTGAAGAAATCATATGTAATAATGATTTGAAGCCTAATAGAAATGCCTTAAGTTGTTATACCATTAATGTTTAATTACATCTACACCCAGGAGATGCAACATATTTATGGGAGTGTGAATTTCCAAAGAAAAGTCACAAGAATGTAGACTATAGTTAATTTGTCTACTCATGGTTTCTCAGAAACACTGTATTTCCTTGTTTTGTTTTATACTTCTTCATATGTAATCTTGGGATTCCCTGGTGGCTCAGATGGTAAAGTATCTGCCTGCAATGCGGGAGATCCAGGTTCGATCCCTGGGTTGGGAAGATCCCCTGAAGAAGGAAATGGCAACCCACTCGAGTACTCTTGCCTAAAAAATTCCATGGATGGAGGAGTCTGGTGGGCTACAGTCCATGGGGTCGCAAAGAGTTGGACACGACTGAGTGACTTCACTTTCACTTATATGTAATCTTGAAAGCAAGCTTTAATGTAATTCCAATGTGTGACAAAGCATATCATGCCATTCACAGATTATGACAAACTTCTGCAACAAGCTGGAAAGTTAAAAGATCACCCAATTCCATGAATTCTGTTAGAAAAAAATTACTACTCATTTCTTGTTTTTAAAGGATCTCCCATTTAAATTCATTATTTCCTAAACTGTAAGCAAATCTCCACATTATACCATATTTGCAAGAATCAAAAGGGAGCAGGGAAGTTGGCTGCTGTATGACACGTACTTTTATAGGAACATTACACACATAATTTCCTTTGATCTTTTTAATCTTCTTAGGAATGTTGGTTATTTTATACCTATTTTACCTATGCAGAAACTGAGGTTCAGAAAAGGTAACTAGTATGCACAAACATCAGATTTTTCAGACCAGAATAAAAACCTAGGCTTATCAGACTTTATAAGTTGCTTTAGTCGTGTCTGACTCTTTGCGACCTTATGGACCATAGCCCACCAGGCTCCTCTGTTCACGGATTCTCCAGGCAAGAGTAATACTGGAGTGGGTTGCCATGCCCTAGTCCAGGGGATCTTCCAAACCCATGGATCGAACTGGCATCTCTTATGTCTCCTGCATTGGCAAGCAGGTTCTTTATCACTAGCGCCACCTGGGAAGCCCTGGATACACTATACTGCCTGGTAAAATTAACATGGGCCAAAAGATGAAAAGGAAAGTGCATCTAGGAGAAAGGGTTCTCGCGTTTTTCAAAGCTGAAATTTATATGACTGATTGCTTCCCTGCACTATTAATTCCATAAATAATCTAAGTGCCAATTTATTATGTATCAAGCAATGCTGAAATGATTTATCTAAACCACATGGTCTTCTTCTGTCACTGTCTTTAGTTATTCTTTAGCATATTAAAAGCAAAAGCTGTGATTCACATCAAGTAAGGGGTAAACCCCAGCAGAGAGCCAAAGCTTCTGGCTTCAATTCACCAATGTCCTAAGATATTGTATATTGATTATATAATCAATGTCCTTTCTGTCCTTTTGTATCTGAGCCCAGATCCAATCCAAGGTATATGTCAAAGTCAAGGTTGACCAAGAAATATGATAATGAAACTCCCCTAATCAAATAAATGTGTGGGACTGCCAGCCATCCCTCACCTTCCAAAGGCATTTAAACTGGGCCCCCAGAGCAGAGATGTTTTCATTGCAATTCACTGCCTCTGTTGGTTTTGGGGTTCTTGATTCCTGATTTATCAGATAAAGGTTCTGGAAAAACATTCATTGGTCAGAATGCACATTGTATCACAAAATAATTATGTGATGAAGGGCAAATAATTGGTCTCTGGCTCTCATTTTCATAATGAGAGAAAAAAAGTGGAGATCATCAAATTACTACCTGTAATAATGAGTATTAAATCATAGGTAAGCTGCTTAGCATATTATCTGGTTCATGTTAGATATTATTATTATTGATTCATTACAATCAGGATCATGTTATTATGTTATTAGATAGTTTCTGCAAGACAACTGAACATTTTAAACCATCCATATGAAACTAATGATGGTTTTGCATAATCTCAACATAAAGAGTCAGTTGCTCAGTTGTGTTCAGCTCTTTGTGACCCCATGGACTGTAGCCTGCCAGGTTACTCTGTCTATGGAATTCTCCAGGCAAGAATTTTGGAATGGGTTGCCATTCCCTTCTCCAAGGGATCTTCCTGACCCAGGTAACAAACCTGGGTCTCCTGCATTGTGGGCAAATTCTTTACCATCTGAGGCACCAGGGAAGCCCAATCTCAACACAGAAAAATATTTATATTTATGCTACTCAGGCTTATGAAATATATATATATATATTTGTATTTTTAAAAAATTTTATTTATTTTAATTGGAGGCTAATTACTTTACAATATTGTAGTGGTTTTGCCATACATTGACATGAATCAGCCATGGGTGTACATGTGTCCCCCATCCTGAGCCCCGCTTCCCTATGAAATATATTTTTGTAGTTTTGTTTTTGCTTCTATCACTGGCTTATCAAGTGTTCTCATTTTGGGGTTACAATCCAATGCTGAATGCCCTAAAGACAGTAGAACCTTGGTTCACAATCATCCCACATACAGTCCCCCAATTCAGCAACAGCAAAGGCCACTGAATTGGTCCTTTCACTATATTAAATCCAAGCTCATCCTGACAACTCTAATTCTATGCGTTATTGAATTTAATGTTGAGCACAGCAACTGAACCTATATATCAGATAATATTGTTTCTGAGAAGAGTGACCCATTTTAAGAAATGCTGGAGGTCAAAATTACTGATATTTAAAGATAAAACTCATTGTTAAATGCCTAAAATGTATACCAGAACCCAAAATAAGGAGCTACCCAAAGTATCGATGTGTCTATGTATTTGTATGTATATGAGCATTGGATTCATAGACATAGTCATTTGACAGTGAATTCCAGGTATTCTGCCAGGCACTGAGGACATAGTAGCAAACTAGACAGACAAGGCCTCTGCTCCTCATCCATTTAATTCCACTCTCTCTGGCACAGAGATTGCAGGCTAACACTTCAAAGATGACCTCCTCTTAAATCCCTGCAATTCAAGCTCTGGCTTTCCAGCCCAAATAGCAAACCTATTTATGCCTGGGAGTTGGAGAAGAAGGTTTTGAAGGTATATCAAGTCAATCTGTCAAACCAGCATAACAGTTAACTCATAAACACGCTAAGCATGTTAACCACAAAACATAGCTCCTGAATTATATCTTAAAATAAAATATGACCTGTATCACCAAGTGGTACATATTATCTGTCACTACTAAATATGAGTGACATCTAAGAAATGGGCACTTGCCCTTAAGAATAGTGTCATTAAGCTGCCAAATATCTCCAGTTCTTCTGCTTCTAATTAAATGTTAGAGTTGTATATCTCTGACCCCATGAAGTTAAACATGTTTGTATGCTTTCTTTTGAGCAAAGAATTGAGATGTGATTTTTGTGTCACATCTAGGCAGAAACTGTAAGTGACAATTTACTCCTGATCTTTTTCTTGACATAGTGACAAGTAGTATTTTAGATGATGTAGGTCCCTCAGCCTAAGAACCTAAGGGAGGATGAAGTAGGACAGCCCAATCTCTACCTGTCCCACCTCAGTGGACAGCACTGGGTCATGAACAAGATAAATAAGAAAGAAACAAAACATGTTTTGAGTTGAGTGTTGTTACTGCGGCATAAGCTGGTTAATTCAGATTGATACACCTAATAAACAAAAGAACTCTGACACTGTAAACTGAGAGCCAGCTCAAAACAGTGATACACAAAAGCCCTCTTCAAAGTTATTAAGGAATATGCTAGCCAGACTCCTCTGGTGATGGACCAATCTTACTACACGCATTCATTCTCCCTCTTCAACTAAAAGGTTTCAGGTAAAGTCCTATGAAAGAAAAGAAGAAGACTAGAAACCTAAAGACAGATAACTCAGTCCAGCATTTGGGCCACTTGCATCAGAATCAAAAACTGTTGATGAAATTCAGATGTGTCTGGGCTCAAACCAAAATTCACTGAATTTTTTAAGATTTTATAAATTTGCATTTAACAAGTTCTCCAAATTGAGTCCTTCAGACCCTTCATGAGAAATCTTGGTTTCGGATCAGGGCCTGAGAACTATTAATAATAATATTCAAGTGTGCATTGTTTGACTTGCATAAGGTTTTGCTTTAATTATAATTAAAATTGATCAGTCTTTAAAATGAAGAAACATCCCATAGAAATTGGTATTTCCAACAACTTGTTAAAAATAACTGGAGTATCCAGCAACTCTAATCACAAATACTTCTATAGCAATAATCATATGAAACTCAACCCTTTTTTTTTTTAAAGTGACAGTTCAGTTCTTCAGTTGTTATGATGCTAACCCATTCTTTTACCTGCTCTGCCCAAGAGAAGCATTAGAGTTTTGGTCCTCTTGTTCTGGTTTCCAGAAGCTATGTTATTCATACTGGAGTTTATGTTCTGGGAAGTGGGGAAAAACAGAAAGACACTGAAGAGTGTTAAGCAAAGTGAAAGTGGCTCAGTTGTGTCCAACTCTTTAGGATCCCATGGACTGTAGTCCATGGAATTCTCTAGGTCAGAATATTAGAATGGGTAGCTTTTCTCTTCTCCAGGGAATCTTCCCAACCCAGGGATCGAACTCCGGTCTTCCACATTGAAGGCGGATTCTTTACCAGCTGAGCCACAAGGGAAGCCCAAGAATACTAGAGTGGGTTGTCTATCCCTTCTCCAGTGGATCTTTCCAACCCAGGAATCAAACCAAGGTCTCCTGCATTGCAGGCAGATTCTTTACCACCTGAGCTATCAGGGAAGTCCTAAAGCCCTAAAGTTAAGCAAAAGAATCACATAATCAAATCTAGTTAAAAAGTAAAATCTGCCAATATAGAGAATTGGATAAAGCTAGGTTTATACACTGAAGTATTTTAGAAGACAGCATATCATTTACTTGCCAGGCAGGTAATATGACTGAGTGACATGAGCTGAATGAGATTTCTGGCTATTAATAAATGTAGAAGACACACCTCCTCTAATAGGGGAAGTTGTTACTTAGTTTCAGTTGTTGTCAACAACTCAATTTCTATTTCTGGCATCAGATATTTTGGCCTAGGATCAGCAAATCTGCCATTTTGAAAGAGAAAGAAATCCATGATTTTATTAGAAATGTCATGATTTTTAAAGGTTTTAAGCTAATTATTTCTTTAAAAACAAAATCAAGCTAAGCAATCAGGTTGGTATTTATATATTTGCAGACAGAGATTGAATGAGAGTAAAGAGAATTTGAAAAATCATTCTGATTTTTAGCTTTCATAGCTTGACAAATGTGGATTACCAATAACCATGCAAGAGAACCACAGGGGGGAAAAAGTATTTTCAGGTGGCAAAATTATGAATTTAGTTTTCAGAAGTTTTAGAAATGTATGAAAGGACACAGATCATCACTAGTCTGTTCAACTACTCAACAAATATTATGATTACTATCTACCTTCTAGAAGCCCCACACTAGCACCAGGCTAGAACAACAGACAAAGAGTCATAAATCTCTTATTTAGAGAACTTAGATTCTAATAGGTCAAATGCAGAGTTACAAAAAGTATGTTGATATGATGCCAAGTATAGTAATGGGTGATTAGTTCAACAGAGATGTATGTGTGTGAGGGGATGGCAGTCACATAACAATACTAGAAAGTAAGACATCTAAGTTGGAACATGAAGAAAGGAAAATGCATTCCCAGTAGGTTCAATAGCTTGTTGGGCTAGAGAAAGTGAAATGCATTAAAAAATAAAAACAGAAACAAGGTCAGTGAATCTAAGCCACTTCATGAAAGATGGCATCACATAGTGAGTGATGAGACCAGAAAAGTGAACAGAGGCCAGAGACTGTAAAGACTGCTACATTAAATGATCTGAACTTGATCCTGAAAGTAATGAGTGATCATAAAGAGAGTTCATCTGGGCAATAACAAGCAAAATTTACATCAGAAAATAGCATTGGGATGAGACAGAATCTACATATAGGTTAATATCTGTGTCTATGGAACTGAATGAAATTCTTGTGGGAAAATCATAAAGTGAAAAGCAGCAAGAGTTAACAGGGCTGACTCTTCGAGAGCACTCACATTCAAAAAGAGAGAATATAAAGAGGGACCAAAGACTGAAACAGATGAAAAAGGTGGAGAGACTAAGAATTAGGAAAGAGGAGTGAGTTTCCAGAGCCAGTAGATCAATGATAAACAGAGTAGACAAAGAGGGTGAACTTGAAGAGATGTGGCCATTTATATCATATATAGAGAGCATATCCAGCAATGTTTAGAACACTGGCAAACAAAATTTGGCACACTTATCACTACCTCACTTGTACCAATCACTTCCTAATCAACCTTACTCAGCTTTAAGAGAAGCTCTTAGTTGGTATGTTCATGCCCTGGAAGTAGCTAGTTTTACACAAAGTCCTAATTGCTAGCAGTTGAAAGACCAAGCAGCCCTTGTTCTCAGCTGGCCACACTTTTGAGGCCTAGCAGCCTTATTCTGCTAGCTTGTATTCAGGCCCATACTCTGTCTCTCTATTTCTCTACAATGAAGAAAAAATTGGCTTCAGATGTCTGTTCCAAAAACCTTATTTTCTACTCTGTTTGACTTGAAACGAGTCACAGAATGATGGAGAGATTCTAGAAGGAAGGGGCACTGCAGGTCATCGACAAGAGTTCCCTTACTTCCTGTTTTGGAAACTGAGGCACAGAGATAATAACTGGCCTTTTATAAAAATAAAGGGCTTTTCACCTATAAACTAGTGTGTTCATGCTCTTGTACACTCCTTTGCCCTCACAGCCTCTTTCGATCAAATCAAAGGCCCTTCCCCCCCTTTTCATCTTTAAAATTAAAATACCATTAGTTCTTTAAAAACGTGGATCCTCTGGGTTATAATCTGGTTTCTGTCGAGCACTCTAATACAAACCATGATATTTTTAAAAGGAAATAATACATTTCATCTATCCAAAAAGATTCTGAAGCAGCTTAAATAGAATATAAAATAACTGAAAGAAAAAGCTCTATTATTTTTCCATACTTAAGATAGCAAAACATTATTTACTGCAATACTGTATTCAGAATTAGATTAGTTTTACAATCAATTATTTTATAATTTGAATCAGATTGTACAATCTATTATTTACACTGAATTAACTCACAAGCTCTGTGTCAACAGATTTTTTTCCCATACACCTAGCTAACTGCGATATCCAACAAATTTTTTGGAACAGAGTTCAAATATCATTATGGCTTTATCACAAATTGGTTTTAAATTTTAAATATAGAGATAGGGATATATTCTTATTTACATAGAGTGTGACAGGATTAGACTATACTGATAACTGGATGTGCTTAGTCGCTAGCTCATTCGTGTCTGATTCTTTGTGATCCTATGGACTGCAGCCAGCCAAGCACCTCTGTCCTTAGGGATTCTCCAGACAAGATTACTGAAGCAGCTTGCCATGCCCTTCTCCAGGGGATTTTCCCAACCCAGGGATCTAACCCAGGTCTCCAGCACTGCAGGCGGATTCTTTACCATCTGAGCCACCAGGGAAGATAACTGGATAGAGAAATTGTATTTAACACTATACCTCATATCCACAGACTTTAATGGCCAATCTAGGATCAATATTTACTGGCAATTTTGTATTGATGAATGAATGAATTTATGGCATGAATAGGAATTAATTAAAAGGAATGAATTTATCTATGATTATATGCTGATAAAAAGTAAGGTTTATCATTGCAACCTTTAGAAACATAACTTATGAAGTCCTAATTGGCAGAGTAAACCAGTAACAGTAATAATAAAAAGAATAACTTAACTGATAAAAACTACCATGATATTCTTCTTTCACGTATGTTTTATTATTTTATTCCAATGTGATGGAGCAAAGTTTCTTTTGTTCCAATTAGCATTAAATTCACACTGCTACTGCTAAGTCACTTCAGTCGTGTCCGACTCTGTGCGACCCCAGAGACGGCAGCCCACCAGGCTCCCCCGTCCCTGGGATTCTCCTGGCAAGAACACTGGAGTGGGTTGCCATTTCCTTCTCCAATGCATGAAAGTGAAAAGTGAAAGTGAAGTCGCTCAGTCGTGTCCGACTCCTAGCGACCCCATGGACTGCAGCCTACCAGGCTCCTCTGTCCATGGGATTTTCCAGGCAAGAGTACTGGAGTGGGGTGCCATTGCCTTCTCACTAGGAAAAGTCATTTGGGATTATGATATCCTGGGCTGATGTCTTCAGACAGAAGTATGTAAAGTGTCACACCACCCTCTCTGAGCACGTGGGGAAAACTGGAAAAATGACAAGCTGCAAAACAATCCCCTAAAGGGAAAGAATTTGATGAAGAGTCGCTTTCTGCCCCACTAACCTTCATATCCACTCACTTAAACATGCACCTGAACACTTTTCCTTATCTGTTGATAGATTTTGCTTAACTTCCCAGCTGTTCCCAGGCAGCAGCAACAGCAGCAGAAGTTGCAGCTGCACCCAAAACTGGTAGCAGTCAGATATCTGAGAGTGAAATGTCTCTTACTAGAAGCTGTCCCCAGAAATGACAAAGACTAGATTGGGTGTGGCAGCAGCTAAGGGAGAGTGGCAAAAGAAGGCACATCAGTGTAACAAGAAGACCTGCATCTACACACAAATATCTCCAACCTGAGTCAGCAGCTGAGCCTCACGGGGCTTCTCATCACCCCCGTATTTCGCAGATAATAACGTAAATCCTTGGTGACCCTCCCTGCTAAGGCTGAGTCAGACTCTCAGGTTGGTGGCAGCCAAAAACAACTCCAAGAGTTCTTCAGATTATCTGGAAAGCTTGAAAGAATGAAAGTTGAAAGAATTCTGCTACAGAGATGTCTCCTCACTACTTCACCTGCCTGCTGTTCTCCTTTAAGAATTCAGAGACTATTATTTGGTTCGATGCACGATACTGGATGCTTGGGGCTGGTGCACTGGGACGACCCAGAGGGATGGAATGGGGAGGGAGGAGGGGGGAGGGTTCAGGATGGAGAACACATGTATACCTGTGGCGGATTCATTTTGATATTTGGCAAAACTAATACAATTATGTAAAGTTTAAAAATAAAATAAAATTTAAAAAAAAAAGAATTCAGAGACTATTATTTGGATTTACATGTTTTAAGAATAACAAGTCAAGTTTTGGTATTTACTCTATTTTAAATGGCAGCATACCATAATAGTAGTACTACTGATCATATGATTCAATGTATGGTTTTCTTGCTAGTTCTCTTTGATCTTGTAATTCTGTAATTATTACTAAGGCAAAAGCTAATCAAAATGATAAATGGATACTCAGTTTTAGTTCTCAGTTATCAAGGGATGTTGTTCTCTTAGTAACTAACACTCTAATGACAACTCCTTTGAAAATAGCTCTACACTCATCCCCATTCATTACAATATTTTTATCATCTAAAACCATCCCATTCATTCTCTTAAGATTTTAGAGTTTCTCTTTCTCTAGTAGCTGTTGGAAGATTTCTTTGCTATTCTACAAAGCACAATCATCAGCCTCACATTTTTTGCTTCAGTGATTATCCTCTCACATGCCCTAGATAACTAATTAAATCTACCTTCCCATATTCCCCTCTATCCAACCTGAACACCAGCCTTACAATTCCATTTCCTTTTAATTAAGACTTCCTTTCTCTTGGTAGCCAAAACTTCAATCTTCCTTGCAAACCTGGCTGGCCTTTTAGCCCACTATTTCCTTTTTTGAGAAACTGGGGGGGTCCTCTATGCACTCATGCTAACAAAACTGAATTTGTTCCATTTACCCTAATTCTCTGCCTATGGCTGATTTGCTTAATTCTCTTGTAAAAGCTTCATATTATTGAAAAATGTGGACCCTCCAACCCTAATACCTGAGTAGTAACTCAGCATTTTTGCTTCAAAATCCAAAATCTTCTCATGAGAAAATAGGAGTAATGGAAGCCTCACATCATTTTGTAAAACATTTCATGTCACTTGTCTTCCTCCTCCAAACCACTTCTCCAATTTAAGTCTGGAGTTCTCTTCTGTCCGGGAAAGTTTTTCAAACACACATACCATTCTAAAAGCACCTGATCCTTTTATGTTCTTAATGGAAGTCAAATTCCCTCCAAGTACTTAGTAAAATATTTATGTACCACTACAAAACATAATCTAGACAATGGGTTTGGGAATGTACTTAAGAGGTATTTATAATTTTTCTCCTTTCTTCAATTTTCCTTAAATTTGAGGTGTAACTCTATTCCTCTACTCAATAGACAAGATCCAATTGTACTATTCATTATATCATATTCCTCAACTATTCGTAGAATTTATGAATTACTAACCATCTCCACAAAATAGCTGAAAATAACAGTATTTCCTTTTTGACATATTTTTTCCTGTGGACACTATATCAGAAAAAGAAAACCTTACTTTTGCTTTAGCAGCAGTAATATCCTGACTGAACATTTCCTGTTAAGAATACTGAAATACTTTTATACAGAAAGAATAATGCCACACATACAACTAGGACAATCTTTGTGCTACATTTTGCATTTATTCCCCTAAAAAGGAACTACCATCCTGAATCTTAACAAAGATAATTACAAAAAGAAAGTTCTTATAATAGAGTACTGTATTTTTTAATTTTACATGAAACCATTTCTTATGTTTTTCATGTGCATGTTTTAAATATCTAAATAAACAAAAAGGAATGCAAAAAAATAAAAATTGAAATTACTGAATTCATATTAAGATAGAAATGAATTCATACTTTTACATATGCTAATGTGTTTAAAAATTATAATAATAACATGCTGCTGCTAAGTCACTTCAGTTGTGTCCAACTCTGTGCGACCCCATAGACGGCAGCCCACCAAATAGAGAGACATCAAATCTACCCTACAAGTTACTTAAAATGCAAAAGTCAATGGAGAATTTGAGGGAATCTCTATGTATCTTATAAATTGATAACCTTAATTTGATAATCTTCTATATGAACTCTCTTAGATTTAAACATTAATTTTATTCTTATGATACTTTACTACTAATCATAAGATCTGTACCTTGAGGAACGAGGGTATCGCAAGTTAAAAACAAGTTTCCAGAATTCCGTGTTGGGTCAGTAACATTAAAATTCAAAGAAAATAAACTAAATCCTCATAATATTACAACTCCTGTCTTTTTTTTTTTAATTTCACAGTTCATGTCTACTTGCTAACTGATTTGCAGCTCAAAACATTAGGATAAGGCAGAACGGTTTAAAAAGAAAACTGAGAAATATCCAGAAGTTTCGACTGGAATTAACACTTACCTTTCTACCTCTAGGAAAGCCACTCTTGCCACAAATACCCTCAGCATCCCTGCTACAGACACAGATCTTACACTTTTCTGTGGCTATCACAATTCTTAGCTTGACAGCAAACATATCAGAAATCTGTCTTCTCTGTATGAGAAGAATTACAGTCCAATAAAGAAAAACATAGGGTGATTATTCAATGTTCTTTAAAAGGAAAGAATAAAGAAACCAACGTTAAGAGACTCAAAAGGCATAAAGAGCCAAAATAAGATGTGATATATTTCTGCAAAGACTTGGTCCTCTTTGCCATAGTATTGAACGTTTCCAGCATTTCCAGCAGGACCCAGCAAACTGTTGGCCCTTGGTAAGAAAAAATGGAATGAATGAACTATGCCCACAGAGACAGAACTTGGCTAACTCCAGTTGTACAAGTAGAAGTGATTTCTTCTCTAAATTTTAATAGCATTTTCTGATAATGGAACATGTATTTACTGTTTCAAGTTATTTTGAGAATCACACTGTACCTACCTTATCAGCCCTCCAAGGGATTTCAATTTGCTAACATCCGCTGGATCATCAAAAAAGCAACCATCTACTTCTGCTTTATTGACCATGCCAAAAGCCTTTGACTGCGTAGATCACAACAAACTGTGGAAAATTCTTAAAGAGATGGGAATATCAGACCCCCTGACCTGCCTCCTGAGAAATCTGTATGCAGGTCAAGAAGCAACAATTAGAACTGCACATGAAACAACAGACTGGTTCCAAATCGGGAAAGGAGTACATCAAGGCTGTATATTGTTACCTTGCTTATTTAACTTATATGCAGAGTACATCATGAGAAACACTGGGCTGGATGAACCACATGGTGGAATCTAGATTGCTGGGAGAAATATCAATAACCTCAGATATGCAGATGACACCACACTTAAGGTAGAAAGCGAAGAAGAACTAAAGAGCCTCTTGAAGAAAGTGAAAGAGGAGAGTGAAAAAGTTGGCTTAAAACTCAACATTCAGAAAACTAAGATCATGGCATCTGGTCCCATCACTTCATGGCAAATAGATGGGGAAACAGTAGAAACAGTGACAGACTTTATTTTGGGGGGCTCCAAAATCACTGCAGATGGTGACTGCAGCCATGAAATTAAAAGACTTGCTCCTTGGAAGAAAAGCTATGACCAACCTAGACAGAGTATTAAAAAGCAGAGACATTACTTTGCCAACAAAGGTCCATCTAGTCAAGGCTATGGTTTTTCCATTAGTCATGAATGGATGTGAGAGTTGGACTATAAAGAAAGCTGAGCACCAAAGAAGTGATGCTTTTGAACTGTGGTGTTGGAGAAGACTCGTGAGAATCCCTTGGACAACAAGGAGATCCAAATAGTCCATCCTAAAGGACATCAGTCCTGAATATTCATTGGAAGGACTGATGCTAAAGCTGAAACTCCAATATTTTGGCCACCTGATGCGAAGAACTGACTCATTTGAAAAGACCCTGATGCTGGGGAAGATTGAAGGTTGGAAGAGAAGGGGATGACAGAGGATGAGATGGTTGGATGGCATCACCAACGCCATGGACAGTAGTTTGAGTAAGCTCAGGGAGTTGGTGACAGACAGAGAAGCATGGCATGCTGCAGTCCATGGGGTCACAACGAGTCAGACACGACTGAGTGACTGAACTGAACTGATGGGATTTTATCCCCTGGAGACCAACACTACACCTTGTACATCTTTATATCCTGCAGATTGTCTGGCATGTCATAAGTCTTCAACACACGTGTTAGGGAGCAAACTAATTTCATTTGTCTCTTTTCACATTAACACATTGAGAAATAATGAACTGCTAACTAGCCAAGCTGTTCACTTGGCCACCTCCACTGCCAATATAGATTTCCACCACATGATTGAGCTGTATCAATCAAAAAATAACACTAACACAAATGGATCAGTCATGCCTATGGTCCAATTTATCCATGTGCATTAAGGGGTGAAAGAGTGAAAAACACTGATTGCACCTGAGCGTAAAAGCTGGTGAGAAAACAACACATTGAGCAAGGCATACTTGTGCCTGAAAGAACAAAAATAACAATCCCTCAAAATTATGATTAAGGGCAATGCCTTTCTAGCTGCAGTGGCTGAAAGAAGCTGCTATTAACCAAAACCATTTAAGGTGAAAACAAGGCTTTAGTGTTAGTTCAGTAAAACGGAGAAAGTAGTCTCTGGGTCACTCACTTCAGTGATGCTGCCTTGAATTTTGTAGGAGATGCTGTTTGGGAAGAAAGTGCCACCATCCAATATAATGCAACCCATTACTGCCATGCACTCACTCAGTCTACCTTTCCTATAAAATAATCACAAGATATATATATATATACACACATACACTTAGAGCAACATACTGAGAAAGAGTTCTACAGAACCTCATTCTAATCATTTCTGAAGAAACCTGTCTTAGCCCCAGTCCCTGACAGGGAGTGGGCAAGCAACGCACAGCTTTAGAGTGAGGGTGTACAGATACTCAAAGATGTTTGTTAGTCTGCTTCAAAATATTAAAAAGAATCCAAAAGCCTGCATATTACATTACCATGTGTCTAGTTTAAGTTAGCATACACAATTTCTATGCAAAAGGGTGAGTACAGGCCCTACCCAAAGCTGAAGAAACTGATTTTGAAAGTCATGTCCAGAGTTTCCAGCCTCCCAAACAACATCCTGAAGAACTGAAGCTTGCAAACTGTGGTGCTGGAGAAGACTCCTGAGAGTCCCTTGATGAGCAAGGAGATCAAACCAGCCAATCCTAAAGGAAGTCAACCCTGAGTATTCACTGGAGAGACTGATGCTGAAGCTGAAGCTCCAATACTTGGGCCACCTGATGTGAAGAGCTGACTCACTGGAAAAGACCCTGATGCTGGGAAAGATTGAAGGCAGGAGGAGAAGGGACAGCAGTGGAGGAGATGGTTAGATAGCATCACTGACTTAACGGACATGAATTTGAGCAAACTCTGGGAGATAGTGAAGGACAGAGTAGACTGGCATGCTGTCCATAGGGTCACAAAAAGTTAGATATGACTTAGCTAATGAAAAACAACAAAACAGCATCCTACTTTAGGGAGCTGGTATCTTTCTGTGTTCTATGCTTCATGCCTCCCACAAAATAATTTTCAGTCAAGAAGAAATGAAAAATAACTTGATTTCTATCATTTATAGATTTATCCAAAGCTACTTACACACTTCCCAGGTGGCTCAGACGGTAAAGTATCTGCCTGCAATGTGTGTGGGAGACCTGGGTTTGATCCCTTGGGTGAGAAGATCCCCTGGAGAAAAGCATGGCAACCCATTCCAGTAGTCTTGCCTGGAGAATCCCATAGACAGAGGAGCCTGGTGGGCTACAGTCCATGAGGTTGCAAAGAGTCAGACATGACTGAGCAACTAACACTTTACTTACAAATTTACACACTTAGGTGAAGCCATCCCAATTTATATTCATTTTATCATTCTTGAATTAATCAAACACAATGTCTCCTGTAACTCTGAGCCAAACTTAAGTGGGTGGAGAAGATCTGGTGGCAGAGAGTGAAAGAGGCTTTAAAATCATCTTATGGCTGAGAAGGTTATCCTACTCTAGCAACTCTGGGGGACCTCAGAAGGCTGAATCAGGAGAGAGGGGAGGCTGGATGCTCCACTGACTCATGCCTCTTCCAGAATATCAGCCCCATCACAGCTGCCGAATGAGGAGGAGATGCTGAACATCATAGCTTTCAAGCAGAGGCCTGATGCAAGAAGCTTGCCCTGCCTCCACCTGAGACAAGAACTTCGCAAAGGCTCAATTCCTTGCTGTCTGCCCAGCTTGTCCCCTCCCCACTTCAATTCCAGATCATTTTCAGTGTGCTATCTCCTAATGTCTCCACCATCCCTCACCCCTTAAGATGCTGTTAAATATCAGGCATGCACTCTGTAGCTGCAACACCCAAGGCTGGTGCCATTCAAGTTCCTGACACATCCCAGCCTAGGATCGTGGACATGCTCTCAGTTTTATGCCCCTAAAAACATCATCTGCATCATATAGTGACGTCATTTTATAAATATAATTTTACTCTTACAGGCAAATTCATTATCATGAACTGATGATGTCTAATTGATACATGTCATGACAACATGATATATTTCCTTTTGTGACTGGTTTTGTTTTCAAGTTTCTGTACATATATTAATACAAAGGTATGCTCCAAAATGAAACTAACAGCATAAAAAAACACAAAAAATACATCCTTTCTTTAATATTGGGTTATATGTGCCACACATTTATCCTTTTTTATAAGTTTCAGTTTTTATAAATTAAGGGAAATACTGATTGATGGCCTCTACTGCATTCATACTAGAAGTAGAACCAACAATGACAGCAATATCTACAAGTATTGAGTTCCTACTCTGTCAAACACTCCAAAAAAGTTTACATTAAATCCTTAACAAACCAATAAGTCAGATACATTTTACAAATACAGAAACCAAAGCAAAGGGAGGTTGAGTGGAAAGTTTTGTAGTTAATATAGTGTGGCAACAGAATTCAAATTCAAAGATGTTGCTATTCAGAGGTACTGATCCTAAACCATTTCTTCACAAAGTAATATTATGCAATGTTGAAATCATACTCTTTCTTAGGTTCTGGGAGAGACCAGATTTTTTTTGTACTAATTTTTGTCCACTGAATATCTTATGTTTTAGTTTTATAAATCCGAGAGTAGTAAAATGCATAGAAACATCCGTCTCTCTACAGCCGGAGGAAAAATATCCAAGAGTGAAGTTGGAACCTGACACTCAGATCCTAACTGTATAATCTGACATCATGTTCTTCATGGCCTTAGCATAAAGCTTCTTCAAGTTTTTAGAAGACAAAACAAAGCACTAGAGAAGAGATTCTATCTAGACAAGCTCCTTAAAATAGCTTATCAAAATGCAGTTAGGCACATGGTACTCAATCTAGATTTTCCAGACTGAATCTATAATTTAGATGCCAAGCTTTGTCATTTCTAATAGTTGTCACTGTTGAGCACTGTGAATGTTAGCTGTCATAAATATATGAGGCCTGTCTAAACATCCATCTTCTTAGTGACCCTATAAACATGGTCAAAAAAAAAAAAAAATGTTGCTCCTTTGATTCAGCTAACAATTTGAAAGCCTCTTATGGAATGTGAAAACTCATTGGTGGTACCCAAGTCGTTAGCGCCAATGAGTAAAATGAAGAAAAAAGGAAAAACTGATTCAGTGGTTAGTTTTAGCTAGTCTGAATATATGGTCCTGATAGATATATTTCCAGATTTACAATGAAGTATGCCAACCAAGGGGCTTCCCTGATAGCTCAGTTAGTAAAGGATCCACCTGCAATGCAGGAGACCCCAGTTCAATTCCTGGGACAAGAAGATCCATTGGAGAAGGGATAGGCTACCCAATCCAGTATTCTTGGGCCTCCCTTGTGACTCAGCTGGTAAACGATCCACCTGCAATATGGGAGACTTGGGTTCGATCCCTGTGTTGGGAAGATCCCCTGGAGAAGGGAAAGGCTACCCACTCCAGTATTCTAGACTAGAGAATTCCATGAACTGTATAGTCCATGGAGTCGCAAAGAGTTGGACACAACAGAATGACTTTCACTTTCACTTTCAAGCCAACCAAGACCTACCAATATTTTCTTCATCTGCTTTCAAGGATACTACCTTCTAAGATGACATTGTCCTTGAAGAACTCTCCTCTCTTATTCCTAACAACACTAATAGCTATCAATTGTACCCCACATCATATTTTCTTAAAATTTTTAATTTAGTTGAACCATGCCATTATCCTTGTGACATAAATAGGCTAAGTAGACTCTCTCCTCCAATTTCACAGATGAAATTAAGTCACAGATGGGATTAGTGAAGTCACAGATGGGATTAATAAATCATCCAAAGACACACAGGTGGTTCAAAGCAGAATCGTAACTAGCATAAGGCAAGAGCTGGAATAACTGGTGTAGTAATGTTTCTATTCAACAAAAAGTCAACCTAATATGCTGATGCTGACAATGAAAGACCAGCAAGGTAAGGAAATAAAACTGTTCAGATGATTTTAAGGATAAGGTAAGTTCTATAGTTTATTCTTTTCATGAAAGTATACTAAATAAAAGAATAAAATTAAAATTCATTAAAGAAATATTTAATTCCACACTTTCTATGTTTCAGGCACTGATATAGATGCTTGAGGACCAGATAACAAAACTGGTCGAAACTCCTACCTTCATTGGCCTGAATTCTGGCAAAAGAGACAAAATAAGCAATTAACATAATGATTAAAAAATTATCTTGTGTATTAAAAAATAATAAGAGCCAAATTTAAAAAGGGGAAAAAAAAAGACTTAAACTGAGTAAGAAGGATCAGAATTGCTAGAGGATGAACATGTTGTAGTATTTATTTTATTGGTCAGAGTAGGCCTTATTGGTGAGATCAACAGATACCCAAGGCAGAGGAAATAGGGGAAAAGCTACAAGGAATATGCTGGTGTCTTCATGGAACAGAAAAGATGCCAATGTGACTATAGTAGTCTTAGCAAGAAGGAGAGTGGTGTGAGGAGATGCCAAAAATAGGAAGACAGATCATGCAGGGCCTTGGAGGCCATCAAAAGACATTTGTGTATTATTTTGACTGAAGTAGAAACCATTGCAGGATTTTGAGCAGCTGAGTAATGTCTTTGGACCTACAGGTTAAAGAGGAACCATAGTTCTGTACAACTTAAATGTTTATAGTGCTAGATGTAAATTATACCTAAATAAAACTGGAAGAAGAAAAAGATTAATTAATCTGACTGCATAAATCTGCCTGCAATGCAAGAGATCCAGGTTTGATCCCTAGGTCGGGAAGATCCCCTAGAGAAGGAAATGGCAACCTACTCCGGTATTCTTGCCTGGAAAATTCCATGGATAGAGAAGCCTGTCTATATAAGTCTATAGAGTCAAAAGAAGTAAGACATGACTGAGCATCTAACATTTCACTTCATAATTGATTATTAAATATCTTAAAATTTTATCATTCAATATATTGTACAACTTTCATCATGTATGTAAGTCCCAAACTGATTTCTCTTTCCTATATACTCATTTACATTTCATTACTAAGGAAATATAATAATAATTGAGTTTAATTATCCAGATTATTCATCAATAGAGATGTTCAGTTTGAAATATTGACTCAAACCCACTCCCTCCTTATTATTAATTTCTGAGACATAATGATACAAATAATTTCCCAGAACTTTTTATTTGAAATAACATATGGATGTCCAGGCTAAGAATTTTGAACAGAAAGGAAACCACAACAATAACTGAAATTTACAACACTGTATTTACTAAGGTTTTGAAAACCTTCCAGTTATTATGTATTAACTCTCTACTATAGGCCAGTCATGGCTAAATCCTTTGCATATATCATTATTATTAATATTCATCAAAAACCCTAATAATAATCATTATAATCCCATTTTATAGACAACAGATGTGTCCCCAGAGAGATGAAGTACTGAAAGGTCACAGGACTGCTTAGTACCCGAGCTGAGAATTTACCTAAAATCTCTGCAGTTTAAAGTTATGTTCTCTTCACCAAACCACACCACCTTCCTGCAGCATGATGCTCAACATATACCCTCAACATTCCCAACTCAAAGGTCAGCCAGATGTGAGTAATCCCATTTTACAGATGATTAACTGGTCACAAAAAAGTTAATCAAGCAATCAACATTTATTTTATGTCTACCATATGCAAATCAATATTTAGTTCCTGAGAGTGCAGAGGATTTATGATACAATATCTTGCCTCAATAAGTTTACAATCTTGTTAAGGTAACAAGAGACACATAAAAAGATAATAAATAATCCAAGATAGCACATAATAAGTACCAAATGAGATACAGAGCCAACGACTGCTAAAGAAATTCAGCAGAGAGAAAATTGAATCTGGGTGTTTCAATTCAATCAAGAGTGCTACTCAAAAGGACCCATGTTGAGGTGGTCATCACAGGAAAAGTTTAGTTCAGCAGAAAGGAGGAGGAAGAATGATTCCTCAGAGGAATTATTCCCCAGAAAGAGTTAATATGATCAAACGCCAAGGGTGTGTTAATCGCTCAGTTGTGTCCAATTCTCTGCAACCCCATGGACTGTAGCCTGCCAGGTTCCCCTGTCCATGAAATTCTCCAGGCAAGAAAATTGGAGTGGGTTGCCATTTCCTTTTCCAGGGGATCTTCTGCACCCAGGGATGGAACCTGGGTCTCCTGCATTGCAGGTAGATGCTTTACCTTCTGAGCTACCAGGGAAGCCAGCCAAGGGAGAAGATGTGAATGGATTATCAAGAGAAAATGGATAGATGTGTTTGAAGTGCAGGATGCATAAGTGACAAAGTAAAAATGAAGCCAGAGAAGTAAACTGTAAAAGTTTTGATTGTCAAAATAGGAACCTATGGAAGGAGCAAAGGAATTGATTGAGTTTAAATGCTAGTACCTGGCATTTGCTTTGGTATACACTTTTATTTATGTAATCCTTTCAACAAACCTACAATATAGAAGGTAAATATATCATGTCATTGTAAACAGAAGGAAACAGGCCAAGGATGGTTTTGAGTGTGAAGATGGAGCAGGAATTCTAATCTAGATCAATGTGCATGCAAGGACTATACTCCTTCCACTTCCTCTTCATCATTGTCTACAGAAAGCAATGGGGAGCTATAAAAGGCATTTGATCAAGATGAGAGGGGCTTCCCTGGCTGCTAGCTGGTAAAGAGTCCACCTGCAATGCAGGTGACCCTGGTTCAGTTCCTGAGTTGGGAAGATCCTCTGAAGAAGGGATAGGCTACCCACTCGAGTATTCTTGGGCTTCCCCAGTAGGTAGCTCAGACAGGTAAAGAATCCTCCTGCAACGTGGAAGACCTGGGTTCAATCCCTGGGTTGGGAAGATCCCCTGGAGGAGGGCATAGCAACCCACTCCAGTCTTCTTGCCTGGAGAATCCCCATGGACAGAGGAGCCTGGAAGGCTATAGTCCATGGGGTCACAAAGAGTTGAGCATGACTGAGTGACTATGTAGGCAAGACGAGAGGGTAATATATGAAAAGTATTGACTAACAGAAGACTAATGTGACTGTGAAATATTAGCACAAGTCCAATGTCAGAGAAGGACTGGGGAAGGAAGTCACCAGGCAAGAAGCTGACAACCCACTTCGTCTACTGCATTAACCTACAGAATGAGTGACAAGGATTTATATTCAAATGCTGCTAATGGAAGTAAAAAGAATGGAAGAGGTATTTAAAAAGAAATATGAAGAGATAAATGGCAATGTCCATGTCCTTTAACAGGTAGTTTTTATGTTCCAACTACACGCTGATAGTATAAATATTTCTCCTAAAAACTCACAGACAAAATCTAAGATCTAGCTCAAATATTTTAAGTTTTTTTGACAGCACATGATTTATTTAAAAATAATAAAATCTCTACCTTGGAAAACATATCTGCCTTAGTGCAATCTACCTCTCAAACCACCATCATGAACTATGACAGCCTCATGCTAGGCACACGTCTATTGTATGAGTTTGACATTAGCTCCTTGCTATATATATTAACATGGACAGTAATGTCTTATATTCATGGTCATTAGGCATGTTAATTACTAAGGAAATACTTTTTTCTATTAGTTTTTACTTTTAATAGACTAAGTGTATATTAAACAATTGAATTCTCTCTGAGAGACAGAACACACCATACTTCTGATGTTATTCCTTCCCAGCACTTCCCTCTTAAAATGCAAGGTACCACTCAGGATTCAAGTCCAAAACTAGCAGCAATTAAATGGCATATTACTTAAAACAACTTGAATCTTTTCCAACTATTCTGACTCCTGGGCAATGAAAATCATACAATTGCCAAATATGTATAGAATTAACCATCTTTTATATTTTTCAAAGACAATATTGACATGGACATCCAGGTATTTAGTCACTACACATCTCTTCAAGCAATTTAAAAAGGCAAAGTTGCCAAACAGGTAATAATCAGGCTAACTATATAAATCTTTGGTCAGTACCAAGCATTCAGCTAATTTGTCTTAATTTTGAATTAGTTATTAAACTGAATATCCTAATCAGTATAACAAACACTTGATAAATGTGTGCATTCATATATCTGCACACATATATGTGTGTATATATATATACACATATATATCATATTAGAACTGATGAGTAACACTATTTTAACCCAGAATTCTTTTAGGAATTACACATCTACCCTATTTACACCTAATATCCTTAGTATCATCCAACTATGCTAAAGGATAATTAAAAATTAACATGTTAGCCAAGCTTAATTTCCTTTACCTGTATGGAAAAAATAAAATAGATTTGTTTTTCTGAGTTGAGAAAAAACATTTAAATTTGATTTCAAACTGTGCCACAGGCCAATAACTTAGGTCTACAGCTCAAGTAGATCCAAAATATCTTTGAAAGTTTCAAGAATGCTAAACCAAAGCTGTACCTTAGAAAAGTCATATGCATGTGTAAAGAAATATCATCACAGAATCCTAATAAGTATATTTGCTAAAATTCAACCCAGACACTCCTTTACATTTTTATGTTTCTCATTTCTACACATCTATACCAATCTGAAAATAGGCATCTGCAAAATCCATTGAAGGAAATCAAAGATACTGAGCAAGCGTATCTATCCAATAATGTCACACTTCCATATACTCTAAGTTTGAAAAACTTAGCTGTTATCAATAAACTAACTTAAAAACTATTCATGCACAAAGTCTCGGTTCTATAGGACTTCAGGTATTCTGTAAAAGCTATGTTAAATACATTTTTTCTGTATAAAAGGAATCAGAGATAGTTGTTTCATATACCCTATTTTCTATTATCTGTGTTTTTTAATACATAGCAGTGGCATTCATGTATCAAATGTATTAAAATATAAATATTACCTTTAACTTTTAAAGGCATTACTTTGTGTTTAAGAAAAGGAAAACTATTTTTACCTCCCAGTCCTGGTCTAAGCCGATTATCGTAACCATCCAGAAGTCTGTCTAGAATTCTTGTAAAGATGGTAATGTTATTTTTAGCCTCATCTTCTTGGATGTTAGCCAGCACCAACCTAAACAGATAATTTTACAAGCTGATATATATACATATATGTGTTTTGCAAGTGCCAACATGCTCTTCTTCCTTGATTTGAATTTTAAGGCTCCTTAAGCTATTTGTGCCACCCATTTTCTCCTTTTTTTTTTCCAGTTCTATAAATACCAGTGTGTCAATGAGGAAGGTAAACAGTCTGTTGTAAATAGGTAATAAATACTAGATTATCAGAAGTGTGAAATCAAAGTTATTTCAGATTCCTACCACTCAGCATACTGGGTGAACTATTCATTTCTTTCTAAAATCCATTCCCTAGGATTCATTATGACTGGAGATTATCACATGCAGACAGTATTAGCAATGCTATCCTGCATTTAGAAAGGTACAAAAACCAAAGGGATTCCTGAAATAACTCTTCAGGGGTCTGAATATTAATTGGAAAATAAATCGCCTCCTTGGAAGCACAAAATTTCTCTATCTTCCTCAGAAATGTCTTTTCTTTTCATGTCTTTTTCTCTTTTAAAGCAAGATGATTTTCTAACTTTGGGTATACCTCCACCCAATGGCCAAGCGCAATATAGACATCAGGGAAACTCCGCTGGCTGTGTTCCAGGCTCCAGTGTAGCCAGGAGGTGGAGGTGGGCTCTGAAAGGATCAGCAGAGCACACAAGAGCTGCAGATAGCCTTGGAGGAGTACCCCTCCGACCAACTGGCCTCTATGGAGAGCGAGCAACAGAGGTCTTCCAAAGATTAACATGCCCAGCTACTTCGTGTGTGTGTATGTGTGTGTGCGTGCTTGTGTATGTGTGTGAGTGATATAAATTTGCAGAAAGAATAAATGGTCTTAAAATATCACCGGAAGACAGTTAGAAGCAGTGATTTTCTCCATTATTTCTCCAACAGAAAGCCAGAGACCTGATTTTGTGACATCCAGCAATTTGGTGCAGTAGCAACTGGATGTATAAAACAGAATGTCCCTTTTCACTGCCATTTTTTTCCCTCAGAATGATTCAGAGATTTAAATTACTGGTCCAAAAAAAGAATCATTTATATAATAGAATAAAATACTGGCATGAGCATTACTGGTCAAATATAGAACAGAAAATTAGTAGAAGAAAAATATGGTTAAGTTCTGAGGATTTTCAATGATTATTAACTGACCACGGTTTGTTCACTCCTTTAAAATCAAAGAATATATGTAATTGCATTCTGATCAAGGTGAATTGTCCAAAATATCATTGACAGAATTCATTTGCATTTAAATGATTGTAGCTAAAAATAGTCTAAATACATGAACAAATTCATAGCCAACTTCAAACAAATATTCTCTTCAGAGAAAATATTAAAATTGTGGTATAAAGAAACATTTTAAAATTATGTAAGCAAATTATTTCATACGTTGAGCCTCAAAAGTTTCTATATTGCCTTTAGCTAACTTTAAAACTAGTCACTAAGATAATCATAAAGTTCCACTTAGAGATTTTCACTGAAATGTGTTTTTTAATTAATGTCACATTTTCTTTCTAAAGTCAATATCAAGATATTAAATGAGGAGCTGTTTTACAAATAAAAATACAACTTAATAAAGAAATTTCTTCTCAAGTCTAGAAAATATTTTCATTCTTTAACAATTACTGAGACAGGAAAATTAAAATGTAAAAGGGAAATAAAAGTATTATAAAATCATAAATACTAATTTTTAAAGGAATAGTTACATAGACATTCATAAGAATCTTAGATTTTATTAACTACTCTGGTATGCTGAAAACCATATCCTAAATTTAGGCACAAAACAGAAGATGCCCACTGATGATAAAAATCAGAAAAGACTGCAATTAAGATGAAGTTGTTGAAAACAACAGAAATTAGAATTTATATTTGTAGAATATAGGCAAAACAGAATTTGTTACATTTTCAAGGTAATACTGTTTATGGCAGAACCATCTCAGGAATAAAAGATTTCTAAATCAGTAACAGAAAAGTTATTAATAAATCAAGGTTTTGTTTTATTGTTTGTGATTGTGAAGTTGTATACTACCTCCACCTAGAGGTTTCAGATTCACACATCATTTAGGTTTTCTATGTTGACTAAAAGATCCGAGACCATTTAAGCAAAAAAGGAAAAGAGAGAAAGAAAAAGATTAAGTTACCACAAATCATTTAGCTTGTGCTTTTCTGTTTGGCTTAAAGGAAAATTGATGGCCTCTTTATTGAATCGTGGTGTTATTACTATTACATATAACAATCACTTCAATTATTCGCAAAAATATGCCATCCAAAGAGTATTCTTTTCTTCTGTGATTTTTTTTTTAAAGAAAATGTTGTATTCACTTTTGTATTTTATCGCTGCAAACAAGAAGCAGCAAACTTTTAATAGTCTTTGCCACTTTACAGTTCTGTTTCCTGGTACTACCTTTTTTCATTAGAAATGGTCCTTCAAAATACTTCAGCTCCTCAAAAGCCACCTCTGTCTGCATTGATGGCATTCAGGAAACATACCTTTACCCTGAATTTAAAATGGCAAAACAGTAAATAACTGTCTCACCTGGCTGGATCCCACGCCAAGAAAACAAAAAGCAGCAACTGCATATTGGAGCTGTTCAGTTTCGTCTTCATCACCACTCTTTGTATAATCATGGAAGAAAAACAAAATACACTTAAAATTACATTCAGTCATACCATCCAAATAGCCCAAAAAGAATGTCATTTCATCTGGGAACTGGAGCTAAAGCAATAGATATGATTTCAGTGGAGTGTGTATGGGATGTGATGATGATTGAAGGACGTTTGTCCTCCCCCCCACCCTTTCTTTTTTTTTTTTTTTTTTTTTCTGAACAGAAAGATAACCAAATAATCAGACTTTGCTCTGCCAGGAACTTCCCCCAGCCCTATCGTCAGCAAACGCTGTTTTGTGGTCACCCACGTAAAAAGAATACACGGGACCCTGCACTGACATATGAGCTAGAGAAAAGAATGGGTAGAAGAGGAGAGTGTAAAGGGGGAGGAGAGACGGGTACTTCCTGTCACAATCCCCCAACCAAGACCACCCCCGCATTCACCACGAGAAAAGCAAGGGACAGCCAGCCCACTTTTTTCGATTATTATTCTTTCATTACAGTGAACTGCAGTTCTCACGACTTCACTACTTGACTCCCTTTCAAATAAAAATCGAATAAAAACACCTCCCTCCCTGCCCATTCACAGTTGCCCAAGACCACATCTTGGAGGCAGCCGGGTTTGGATTAACTGCTGCGAAACGACGCGTTTGACAGCTGCTCCGGAGCCGAGGACCACAATCCGAGCCGGAGCGTGAGGCTCCGAGATCCAACCGAGGCAGGCGGGCAGCGGCGATCACCGTGTGCAAAGTTGAAGACTATAAAAGAGCCAGGCTAACGAGCCGGGCGGCTCGGATCTTATTAGAGTTGCAAATAGGCTTCTCGTGAGGAGTATCGATATTATTTTTTAAATATGCTGGGGCGGAGGGGGCGACCTGAACCTCTTCGGTTTCCAGGGAACATCGGAGAGTGGAGGGAGGGGAGGTGAGCCATGCACGGGAAGCCAAAGGTAAACGGGGAAGCAAAGATCCCTATTGGGACCCGCGTGTGCGACCTTACCTGAAATGGCAAGCAGAACTGGTGTTTTCCTCCCTTTGCCCTGATCTTGAAGAGATAGGAAACTTGAGAGAAGACACTGACTGTAGCAACCCGGCGAGCCGGGAGCGATGGGCTGGTGGAAGCAGGAGAGCGCGAGGCGCGGCGGCGGCGGCGGCGCGAGGAGTAGAAGGAGGCGAAGGCGTCCGTAGTGGCGGTGATGGGCGGAGGAGAAGGAAGAGGAGGAGGGGGAAGCGTTGGCAGGAGCGGGCGGGGTAGGGGGAGACGCTAGCAGAGGCGCGGTGCGCGCAGGCAGCGGCGGGCACGAGCCCCACGCCTAGAGGAGGAGGAGCCAGGCCCCGGAGGAGGGCTAACGAGTTTCCCGGGAAAGCAGGGACCCCCGCCCCGCACCCTCTCCCAGATAGCCGGGAGCCGCGGCCGCCCGCCGGGCACCTGCCGCTGCACAGCCCCAGGCGGCGGCTAGCGCCCGGGTGCGCCGGGAGCACCGCTCCCCGCGCCCACGCCGCGCTGGAGGAGCGGAGTCTACGCGCCGCCCAGCACTGCGCCCCGCGGCCGCCCTCAGGGGCTCCCTGGAGGCCCCGAGGTTCCAGGGGGGCTGCCGGCGGGTATTGGTACGGCGTCAGGGTCGCCGTGTGTCTGGGCTGGCCCTAGATCCCCGGGGCCTCGCCCTGCCGCCCGCCCCACAACGTGCCCTGGCTCTGGAGCGACGTGTCTGCCTAGGAGAGGTCGGGCTCCCGCTGGAGGGCGAGGGAACTCTTCACGCCTGGACTTGGCCATCAGCGCATCCACGCCCGACCAAGTTCAAGGCAGGTTGCGTGGAATCAGACAGCAGGAAGTTTCTTTGATTTCCCGAGCCCCCTTGATGTACCACTCATTCCTTCACACTCCTGCCATCAGGACCAATTTCCCTTCAAATCTCTGAGGGCTGGAGATTTCCCTGGAGCTGGTCTGTCAAGTCCATTTACACGTTATTGAGAAACTCGCTCACTCTCAGAGGTTCTTTTACCCCAATATCTTCTCACAAACGTCCTCCCCACCTGGTGATCAAGCTCAATCAACAACTCTAAAAGAAGTTTACGTCCTTCCCACCCCACCCACCTCCACCCCCAACAAAAAAAAAAAAAAAAAAAAGAGAGAGAGAGAGAGAGAGAGAGACCTGCGACCTGCTGTGCTTTTGCTGCTTCTGTAAATTCTTTCTGCAGTGGGGGAAAGGGGACGGGTTTTAAGGTTTTTAAAGAACCCCTTAAGGGTTCTTGCTGGCTAGAGACCTGCTGTAATTTCAGTCCCATCGTATGGTTCAGCATTGTGTGAGCCTCATTTCTTTTTACCTTCCAGTATCTGAGGCTATCAAATTCAAAGGTGCAACTTGAACAACAAAAGAGACATGTTGCTCTTTGTACTGCACATCAAGACAGAATATTATATACACCCTACTAAGGCAAAGCAGAGAAGGTGTTCGTCTTTTCGTGGTTTTTATAAATGTTAGACATTTTAAAAGGAAAAAAAAGATAAATATGTTGATATGTTTCTGTCCTTTTGCATTCAGAGTCTGTATATGCCAAACACTTCAATAGTTAGTTATGAACCCAAAATTCAAGTGGATTTCCTAGATGGTGCAGTTTTCCTAACAACAGGCACTTCTACAGTAAATGTTAGCTTTGCTTTGAAGATTATGTGAGGAGAGTAAAACCTTTACATTGTAAATATTTCAAGCTGTTCTTTTTAACCTATTAATCACCACTTTCTGAATGACCGTTTAATAAGCTACAGCCTAAACAAACATTTGCTCTAGTTAGCTGCCTCTGTGAAGAATGGAACACCACCCAGCTTTCTCGTCCATCATTAATATTCCCTTCCTGACTTGCTCATTGTAGAGTCTAATTGAAATTCACAAAGATAAAAAGCATGCCATTTAAAACCTTGCAACTAGGGAATCTAAACATCTATTTGGTCTGAACACTTCATTTCTTACTGTATTTTCCTGTTTTTCATTTCTATGAGTCAATCTTCATTAAAATCTATCACTTTGCCATTAATATTACTACTAAATTGTTTATATTTTAATAATGGAAATTGAACAGCCCATGGTTTCTTTCCAACTTTAATTGCTGCACTACAAAATTTCTCTTTCACGGACATACAATTTTGTAAATATCTTCGTAAGTTATTTTCCTACTTACCACTATAGTCTTTTCCTTGAATGCTAATGATTAATTATGGATTTTAACATTGTTTTAACTCAAAATTTGTGTTTATTGAAATTTGTTCTAAAAAATAAACTTTACCATTGGTATCCTTAGTAAATTTGTAATCTCATTGCCATAAATACCCATTTATGTGGAAATTCACAGAGTTCAAGCTGTTTAGGATGATTTTCACCATTTGCTTTAAAAAGAAAAAAAAAAAAAAAAAAAAAAAAACCTGTATGCTAGATCAGTCAATAGAATTGGATTTACACTTACTTGAGAGAGACTCCAGAAAAGCAAATTCAAAAAATTCATTATAAAACCATGATTTTTAGTTCTTCCCCACAAAATGCTTTGCAATTTTATTGAAGCTGAATAGCTATGATATAAAGGAACTGAAAATCAGGAAAGCTGATTGCAAGCAGCAGACCTCTACTTTTATTGTTATATCTACATTGATATTTCACAGTGTTACTAGTTCAGCCAAATTTCTTCTAGGATTGTCCAGCTTCCACAATTATCTGACAAACTCAGCCTGATAGCTTTCTTTCCTCTCTGTGATGGAGTGAAGCGCATTGCCCATGATTCAAGAGGCAGCCTGGATAGGTCATGACTAAGCTCTTCCTGCCCACTCGTGTGCGGAGCAGGTCCTAAGGCAACCAGCCCTGCAGAAGTGTCAACTAATTGGTAGCCAGTAAATCCATCCCTGCCCAGGCTGACTGTGCCAGACCTTCTGTTTGAATGTGTTTGAATTACTCTCCCATCAAATGGATTTAGGGGGTCACTTCTTACGGAGTTCCCATCCCTAAGAACCCAATCCCTAAGGAGATTTCCACAGAAAAAAGAAAATGAATAATTGGGAGATCATGGTGTCTGAATTTGTTTCCTGATATCTCACAATATTGTACAGTTTTAAAATTCATTTAAAATTTAAAATTCACAAAACTGTTCATGTTTTTTAGCAGATATTTTGTAGAGCTTCCTTTTTTAGGACTCAGCTATATTGAGACTTGGCACTACTGCTCCAGGGAACTACTACTCCATAATCTATATATAGGGGACATCATGAATATTTAGATTCTATACCATAATGTGTGTGTATATATATATGTGTGTATATATAATACATGTGCATATATATGATGCATACATATGTGCATACAAATATACAGATATCTATCTGTAGAAAGATAGATACCTGAATTAATAAAATAAGCATAAGGATTTTAATGAGAATAGCATTTATATAATACATTTCCACAAAATGCTTTCAGTCTCACGACCACATGATTTGATCTTAGTGATTTTTACATACTTTGAAGAGGAATACCAGAAGTACTTCAACAAGAATAGCATCTCACCATATTTACAAATTTTAAAATATCAGCATGTATTTCATATAATAAATTTATATACATTTTACATTCTTATGTGAGTCATTCATTCAAATGAGAATATGTATTTGTGAGAGATAGGAACTAAAGCATAGATTATCCCGTTTTTACAGGATAATCATAGAATTAAATACTATTCTGTACTTTTCCCCAGAATACTTTACTATTGATTTCAAAGTGTGCTGTCTGTTCTCACATATTCACCACATTATCAGTCCAAAAAAACAAAAATGATTCAAATACCGATTTGGTAATTCTCAAGTGAAAATTATGGCTTGGTCAAGCTCCATTTTCCCTGTAAGTTGAATTTATATAGATGGTTCTAACATGTCCACTAGACTTCAAGAATTTGCAAGAAGAGACAGCTGGAAAGTGGGAGTAACTAGCCTTCTAAACAAATAATTCCGAGACTACTCTGTTACATTAATGTATCTAGGTCACATTTCATTAGAGCTAAATATATCACATATACTAGCTAAAATAAACTAAGCACATTACCTTCTTCAAACAGAGTAACTCTGTGTTTATTAAATAATGTTACAAATTTTCTCCCAACTTGCAAATCAAACATATCATGCATTCAAGATATCCTAGTGATTTCTATGATATAAAAATCTAACTACTGACATCAGACACATATGCAGAGTAATTTGCAAGGAAATTCTTTTGCTATCTCTTTGTAAAATTATAGATAGAATTAACTTTCATGGTATTCAACTGCTTCCTAAAACAAAGGAAATGTTCCAGAAATGC
Organism: Bubalus bubalis; assembly: GCF_019923935.1. NCBI lineage: Eukaryota > Metazoa > Chordata > Mammalia > Artiodactyla > Bovidae > Bubalus > Bubalus bubalis. The sequence continues at coordinate 52,352,311 of NC_059163.1, read as the reverse complement.
AAGCCAAAAACTCCCTCATTGGAAAATATACTGGGCAGTTCACTGAAGGATAAACTGCTACATGATTTGCAGCTTTTGCCTGGGAGGCATGTTCCCCAAATAATAATCATTGTAATGAAAATAAAAGTAAACCTATAATGTCTTCATTAATACAAAAGCTTAGATCCCATTATAAATACTTTGCATGTATTTACTTAATTAATCTTCACAAGTATTATTCCCCCTTCACTGATGCAAAACTTGTGGCACAGAAAAAGTAAGCTAGCTCAGGGTACTCCAGAAGGGAAGCCAGGAGTAGAGCCCAAGGAATGTTTCCAGAGTCTCCATGCTTAATTATTATACTGTATTACCTCTACATTGGTCCTTAATAGCCAAAATTTGAGTTTCTTTTATGTAGTCTCACCACTGAAACTTTGAACAAAATACTTAACTGTTGATATGCTGGTGTCTTCTTAGTGATGTAAATCTGTTAATAACAGCCATGTATTCATTTAGCAAGTTTTACTGAGTGTCTGCTATGTACAAGACCCCATTAGGAACCATTCAGGATATAAGGATGATTAAAGCATGGTCCTTACCCTCTGGGGTGCTTACATCAAATTGAAAAGTCCTGAAATAATGTATGCTATTGATAGTAAACAAATTAATGACCAAAGCCTACACATGTACTCTAAAAACTTTATGTTTCTAAAATAATACTACTTTTACTATGTAGGGGCTTCCCTGATAACTCGGTAAAGAATCCACCTGCGATGCAGGAAACCCCAGTTCAAATCCTGGGTTGGAAAAGATCCTCTGGCTACCCTCTCCAGTATTCTTAGGTTTTCCTTGTGGCTCAGCTGGTAAAGAATGTGTCTGCAATGTGGGAGACTGAGGTTCAATCCCTGGGTTGTGAAGATCCCCTGGAGAAGGGACAGGCTATCCATTCCAGTATTCTGGCCTGGAGAATTCCATGGACTTTATAGTCCATAGGACCACAAAGACTGGGACACAGCTGAGCGACTTTCACTTTCACTGTACTGTGTAGGAACAGGCAACATAAGAAAAAAAATGCAACATGGGGACTGTTTCCTTTAATAGTTTACAAATAGATTCTTATGATTAAGAATATGATTAAGTACCTTTCATGAAAGAAAACAAGCCACTTAAGAAGCCCCAAGGATCAAGTTTAAATCCAGAATTTAAAAATCTATTTTATATGAATATAACACCTCATCAGACAAAACCATGCACAAGAATCCAGTAACAATAACAAAATCAGTAGATAGAGGAGTCCAGGACCTAATTTACATACATCTCAGGTAGGATAAGACTGGTCTCAACAAAGGATTATTTCAATATCATTATTTTTAGCATCAAAGCTCTTTGGTTATGAGAGGAAGAGAGGATATACATATTGTGAAGAAATAAGTGTAATACAATCAGGCTATAAGTATTTCATGGTCAGTCAGAGACACTTGAAAGAGAAAATAGAAACCAGTTATTTCTAAGAAAAAGTGAATAATACCATGGCAAATTAAATACGAATATCACATAATTTTGAATAGTAATATTTAGACCATTTCTCCTTTCTAGAGATCTCTTTTATTTGCCAGAGCAACTTGCTCATAGATGCCCAATGAATAATTGCTTAGTTTTTTGTAGAGTTAAGCACTTTGGAACACAAATTGGGAGCTTTGGTTGCAGAGTTTAAAATGCCATGAACTTCAGTAGTCATAATATACTGGTAACTCTCCAAGTTCTCGCCATCTCTCACAACTCACTGTAAATCACTGTGTACACGGTGCAACACCTTCTCTTCTCATAAGGACTCTTCTCTGATGCTCTCTATCTGACCACCAGCTTCCTACCCAAATCCTGAAAAGTGGGATTCATTCTCAACTCTTTTTTTCTCAACACTCCCCCCCCCACACAAGCATTCACTGTTGATGAGAAAATACCTCCCATCTATCCCCATCATCTGATCCACTCTACCCGTTACCAGTCCCATCACCTGAGCTCTGTACTTGACAAGAGCAGTGCCAATACAGTTGCCATTTACAACTGAAGTTCCAATATACAGTAGCCAACTAAGTGCTTTCTCAGTCTCCAATCTCAGTTTTCTACAGTTTGTTTTCTATAGGCCACAGAAAGGCCTTCTAAAACCAATTTGATAGTGTCTCTCAACCATTTAAAAACCTTTGTTGATAAAAATATAAGGTGCAAACTCTTTTGTGCATCACAACTGATCCTTCTGACCCTTGTTTATGTCTCCAGCTTCAACTATGGTCTTGCCACAAACATCTTGTCACACACATGCACATGAGCACATGCACACACACACACACACACACACACACACACACATCCATAATTAGCACTCATTTTTCACCATCATCCCATTCTCTATGCTCCCTTCAAAGGAAAATGTTTCAATTTCTCCCAACAGCCAGTAGTTTCATGTCTTTATGCTTTGGTTGTCATTGCCCACTTCAATTGGAATGCTGTCTTCACAGTCTACCTGGTGAGAACTTCATGAAAACTATTTCTGAAAACTGAAAACGATTTCTTACTTGTCCAGAAACAATTATTCAAACCATCCTTCTGTGGCCCTGCTGAACTTAACACAGGAATTTTACATGAAACCTGGAATACCTCATTGGACTTACTTATTAACTTTTCTATCTCATGCCTGTGAGCCTCATCTTTATCATCTTTAACCAAGCATATATAATCTTTCAGAAAATTCTTGAGGAATAAATGAAAGAATGAATCAGAGAATGAATGAACAACATAATGAATAAATGAGAAGATACATGAGCATCTGTGCCTTCATAAGTATATAAGAGACACAGTACTTTTTCAGAGGAAATGAGATGCAAGAGAGTAGTGGTTAAGTGCCTGAGACTCTGGTGCTAAGCACTTAGGTTCAAATCCTACTTGTACTGCTTAATCACTGTACTATTGTGGATAAATTTCTTAGGCTAACTGTGCTTTAGTTTTCTTACCTGTAGAATAAAGGTAATTGTAGAACCAACTCCATAGGGTCTGTGTGAATGTTCTGAGTCAATACATGGGCACAGAACAAGACCTGGATCACTGACAACGCTGTGCAGTGTTTGCTGATATCACTCGTGTATTTGAAAGCCCTTTTAGTTCACTGCCTTAGTGTTTAGTAGGTGAGATGTATTGACACTCTTCACCATTGAATTACTAAATATTTTTATTCTTAGCTTTCCCCTGCTTGTTTCCATCCATTCTTTCTCACTATCATTCAGGTTCCCACCTTCCCAGAAGACTCAATGAGAGCCCTTCTCATATACCCACATTCTCTTACCTCACCTTATTTTTTTTCTCATGAATACATGGTTTCCCTCATTTTCTCTCTCTTTTTTTCTGTTCTTTTTTTTCCTGTCCTCCTTTTAGTATACCATGCCCTCCTTTTTATTCCAGCTCAGCCTGCATTTCCGTCTTTTGTTAGTTCCCTAATGTCCCCTTTTCCTCCCTCTTTCTTGATATTTATATATAGCATAAGTCTGCTTTTGTGCACATACTTGTCTTAGCATATGGAGAAGGTGTGTTTATAAGAGTACATATAGGCAAGGAAGTGCTGTTTCATCCAATGGAAATGTGAGTGTCTCTGCTACAAATGTATGGGTAACTCTATCCGTGTTTCTGTGTGTAGATCTCTATAAACCACACTACGAAATCCACTCAAGTGTATTGTGTGAGTCATTATAGGAACTGAATACAAAAGTCAAGTGACATTCTTTTTTGAATGGGCTACTGATTTTCCTGCAATAAAAAAATTGCCACATGTTGGATCTTTTGTTTAAAAGAGACCCATATGTGTAACATTCAGAGAGCCAGAGACACTAATCAATACAGAAGCTTCTGGCCACCCTGCCAGTCAGACCCTAGATTAAAATATGGTTACAAGTTTCTATTCTGATTTTATGACTTACAGATCTCTAATATTATCATGCTACTCAGCTGGAAGAGGAAAATGAGAGACCTTTTTGAATTAGAAGTTAGGAGTTAGCAATTTATCCTTACATTTTCAGAGGAGCTATTTTAAAAGAGGGTTATGGCAGACATTAGTGCTGGCCAGCAAATAGTGCCAGTTTTCAGCATCGACATAGGAACAGACTGAATGTCCTTATTCTTGAAATTAGACATGACAATGGAACTTTTTCTGTCCAAAGAAAGTTGAGCAAAATAAACATACACAGTTTTCAGATGGAGGCTGGGTGAGCCTGTGTTCATTCATCCCCCATTATCTGGTTGTTGCCAGTGATGCTCCAAATGGTAACTCAGTGGGTCCTTAATGGGGGCAACAAAGACCAGAGCGCCTAGCTGACATACAGAGTAAACTAGAAATAAATATTTGTGTTTTAAGACTCTAAAAATTGCTATGGTGTTTAACTACAGAATAACTTGACATCTCTTGATCAATGAAGGATGAAGAGAAAAGGACATTTTATTGTATTTTCTTTTCAATATAGAATATTGAATGACAAAATATTTTCTGTCAGGGACACTTTCTTAAACCCTTGAAATCAATAATTAATTATTAATTCAAAATTAATTAATTTGAATAAATAATTGCTGAGCCAAAGTCTGAACCAGTGGATTTTTTTGGGTTTTGGTCATATTTGTTATTTCCATCTTTTAATTGTTCTTTGCTTTCTTTCTTCCCCTAAACACCCAGATGGGGTGAAATAAAGTCTGAAGTGGTTCTGGACAAATAGCTCCTCTGAACCTCCACTCCGTCCTGCCCCAGAGCAGCATGAAGCTCCTCTGAACCTCCGCTCCGTCCTGCCCCAGAGCAGCATGAAGCTCCTCTGAACCTCCACTCCATCCTGCCCCAGAGCAGCATGAAGCTCCTCTGAACCTCCACTCCGTCCTGCTCCAGAGCAGCACAAAGGCAAGAGTGCTGTTCATGGGAATGGAACGTGGTGTTCAGCAGAAGCTGAACTCGGTGGGTTTCAGTAAAAGCTCTGATATACGAAGTATTTGTCAGGTCCCAGAAATGGGATGGAAAAATGACAAAAGGGAAGGGGTTAGAAGACGAGGCAGACTAGGACAGTGACTGGGATAACAGCAGTTAGGTGTTAACGTGAATAAGAAGAGGTGGTTAAGAAAACTGGTTCTGATGAGGAATTCATGTTAGGAATCTAGTTCTGTATATCTACTACATAAAAAAAAGAAGAAGAAGAAATTGACTCTGGCCTACATAGAGTGAGACAATTTGAAAGCCATTTCCAGAGATTTGCAAAAAGGTAGAAAAGACAAGTTAGTCACTGATCTTAATACAAATTCTTTGTTGTCATTGTAGAATTCACTGAAGTGAACATTTCTAGGTTCCAATTGCTTTTAGCTAGTCAATCCACATCATTCAAGTACAAACCACTGCAACAATTTAACATGCAAATCATATGAAGAAAAATAAACTCGTCTTGAGGGACCAGAAGCTATGATTTGCCTCTCTTTTTATCCCTCACTGTGCTTCTCATACTGTAAATGCATAATAAGTATTAGTAGAGGAATATAAGGCTCTGTTAAGGAGTTCATATATGTTGTTCACTGAAGCTCATCTCTTCTCCCTTCATCCATTTTTGAGCCTCACCAGCCTGGTCTCCATACAGTGGTCTGAATGATCTATCCAAAATCTGGATCTGGTCATGTCACTGCCTAGCTTAAAATTCTTCACATATTTCCTATGAAAGTGAAAGTGTGATTCACTCAGTCATGCCCAACTCTTTGAACCCCATGGACTGTAGCCTACCAGGTGCCTCTTTGCATGGAATTCTCCAGGCAAGAATGCTGGAATGGGTTGCCATGTCCTTCTCCAGGGGATCTTCCCAAGCCAGAGAATGAATCTCTGTCTCCTGCTTTGCAAGCTGATTCTTTGCCATCTGAGCCACTAGGACAGTAATATATATATCATAAGGTCAAGACCAAGATCTTTATTGTGGCCAAAGTTACTCCTAGATGCCTTGACTCCTGCCTGGTCTTGAACCATTGTTTCCTCTGCTTCATCAACCTTAGCATTCTTCAATTCTGAGAAGGTACCAGGCTCCCTACTGCCATTTTTCTTCCTGCCATTGGTCGTTGTGACAGATAATTCCTCTGCTGAGAAGTTCTTACCCCTTCCACCCACCAATTCATCCTTCATTAAAAAAAAAAAAAAATACGAAGGACTTCCTCAAAAAGCTTTCTCTGACATAGCCTCCCCATTTCTCTCTGTTAGTTTCCTTAGTTATATGTGCTTTCTCTTAGAGAATTTGTCTTTTATATCATTCTGTGTGATTATTTGGTTAAAATCTATCAACCAACCATGCTGTGGGTTCCATGAGTTCGGAGACCATGCTTATTTTCACTTAGTATTGTACCTGCTGCGATTAGTTTACCGCCTGATGGAGACAGTTGGTGCAGCAAATAAAGGGATAAACACGTGTATAACAAACACAGGATTGGATGTACACTGTTGTTTTCAAAATCAGCATCTCATACCCATAAATATAAATCTGCGGTTTAGTAACTTGGATTGTTGCCACATTCACAAAGAGTCTACAGGAGACTAAGAGTGCAGCATCATGTCACTGCCTCTCTGCATTTATGAAAAACAAGAAGAGGGGACACTTAGTGTTGAGACTGAGCAGGGAATGGGGATGGCTGAGGGAGATAATGCAATCAAGGTACACCAGAAAGATGAAATGATAAGAAAGATAACCATGTATTGGTTCAAAATAAGGCAAGCTGTTTCTGTTCATCCAGCAGCATTTGGTAGTGGTGGAAGCCAGTGGACTCCTGATAACAAAGGATAGGACCACATGTAGGATACCTAGGATCTAGTCTTCTAGGATTCATCATCCCACCTTATCTTACCTTAGTATCGTCTGCCCAGAATGCGGTGATTTATCCTTATTTAGCTTAAATGCAGGACTAATTAGCAGCCCCATATGAACTATCTGGATGTGGGATCTATAAGTATTCTAAAAATTTTTGCCACATAGTAGTTGCAGTGGATGGATAATAAGATGCCTTTCATTTCTTATATATTCATATATCATGAAAATTCTCGTTATCTGCTAATAGATTAATTTCCTTAGGAATTGTGTTACAAATGGAAATTTTCTTTTTGTATACTAAATCTCAAGCTCTTAAATGAAATGAACTGTTTATCTGTCCCATATCCCTAGAAATTCAAGTGTATGCTCAAAGAAGTACACTTTACATAATATAAATATAAAATGAAATTAATATTGCACATTTTATATACATATGTTTATAGCATGATCTGAACTAATCAGTTTGGAGAAGGGAATGACAACCCACTCCAGTAATCATGCCTAGAGAATCCCATGAATAGAGGAGCCTAGCAGGCTACAGTCCATGCGGTACAAAGAGTTGGACACGACTGAAGCAACTTAGCATGAACTAATCAGTTGAGATTCAAGAATCAGTAAATTAATGAGCTGCTGCAGAAATCTGGCCTGCCAACTGTTTTCATATATAAAAGTTTACTGGGTCATAGCCATGCCCATTTATTTAGGTATTGTCTAAGAGCTGCTTTTGTGCTACTGTGGCAGATGGAATAGTTGCAGCAGAGTCTATGTGGACCACAAAACTTAAAAGAATTCTATCTCACTCTTTATGAGAAACCATTTTCCAATATCTGAATTAAGTCAAAGAGTTACACTTATGATCTGAGCAGCATTTTAGAAAAATTGAGCCCTGTAACAGAATGCCTCTTAGATGCCTGTATCCTAAGTCACTTCAGTCATGTCCGACTCTTTGCAACCCTATGAACTGTAGCTTTACAGGCTCTTTTGTCCATGGGATTCTCCAGGCAAGAATACTGGAGTGAGTTGGCATGCCCTCCTCCAAGGGATCTTCCAACACAGAGATTGAACCCATGTCTCTTGCGACTCCTGCATTGCCGGCAGTTTCTTTACTGAAGAGCCATGGGTGACACCCCCTATGGCTTTTACATCCCTTCCTTAAACAATTTCCATTTGGGAAGTACTTTTATAACTCCAACAGGAATATGGTTCAGTTCAGTTCAGTTCAGTTCAGTCTCTCAGTCGTGTCCGATTCTTTGAGACCCCATGAATTGCAGCACACCAGGCTTCCCTGTCCATCACCAACTCCTGGAGTTCACTCAAACTCATGTCCATCGATTCAGTGATGCCATCCAGCCATCTCATTCTCTGTCATCCCCTTCTCCTCCTGCCTCCAATCCCTCCCAGCATCAGAGTCTTTTCCAATGAGTCAACTCTTCACATGATGTGGCCAAGTACTGGAGTTTCAGCTTTAGCATTATTCCTTCCAAAGAACACCCAGGACTGATCTCCTTTAGAATGGACTGGTTGGATCTCCTTGCAATCCAAGGGACACTCAAGAGTCTTATCCAACACCACAGTTCAAAAGCATCAGTTCTTCGGTGCTCAGCTTTCTTCACAGTCCAACTCTCACATCCATACATGACCACTGGAAAAACCATAGCCTTGACTAGGTGGACCTTTGTTGGCAAAGTCAAGTCTCTGCTTTTGAATATGCTATCTAGGTTGGTCATAACTTTCAATTATCATCAAAAAAATGCCTTGGTGAATTGAACAGTTATATTTTTTTCAAAAGAAAAATTGAAAGATACTTTTATATACAATTTATAGAATATAAAGCACTACCCTAGATCCTATTTAAAATTAAAGCCAGAAAAAAATAAGGTGAATGCCCTCAAGGATACCCTTAAGAAACTTGAAAGAACAGGAGAGCTGCACTGAAGACCTAAAATAAGAGGTCTGCTCTGCATCCTCCATTTAAGTGAGTGCCCTTCCTCTGTGCTCCTTTATGACCTCTTCTTGCATTATCACACTATATCACAAAAATATGTTCACCTATCTCCCCAAGTGGAATGTGAACTCCCTGAGGATTGGAGTGAATGACTGATTTCTGTGCCCCATTCTGTGTAGCACAGTAATGAGTTCTCAGTAAAAATTTGTGGAAAGCAAGGATAAAATGACTTATGGATAAATGGCTATGTCAAATAAACATTGCTATTCTGCATGATTATACCAGTGACTGGTTGGTTATAAGATACTGAAGTAGGTTGACTTGGAGAGGTGAAAACATGTGTTTTGTGGAGATCAACAACTTCTTACTGATGATTCTATGAACACTCATGTTGGTGTTAGCTGTTTTTGTTATTTAACAGAGGAATTTCCTGGTGTGCCAGCACAGTTTGTCTTTTGGCCCAGGATTGTCCTAAACATTTCTACTATTTAACACACAAAATGTACTGAACTAAACAATAACAACAATTTATATCAATTGAGGTTTTATCAAAGTACCTGAAAGTGGAGACAGAGTGAAATTGAATTTAATCAAGAGCAGATTGGATTCTTTATTCAGGTATCATTGCCTGCCTGATCCAGCAATTGTCTACAAAAGCAAATTCTAATGTATTGGTCTCTCTACAGATGATTGTGAACTCTTGGGCATTGATTTTTCCACTATTATTTGGTAAAAATTATGAGTCTTTGAAGGGGCTTCCCAGGTGGCGCTAGTGGTAAAGAAGCCGCCTGCCAATGCAGGAGATAATAAGAGATGCATTTTCCATCCCTGGTTTGGGAGGATCCCCTGAAGAAGGGCAAGGCAACCCACTGTAGTATTCTTGCCTGAAGAATCCCATGGACAGAGGAACATGAAAGCTTACAGTCCATAGGGTCTCAAAGAGTCAGACACGATTGAAGTGACTTAGCACACACACACACATGCATGAGTAACTGAACAAGACATGAAGGTGGCTATGGAAAGAGAGAGTTCCTTTAAATGTACAGAAGGTACACTGATTTACTGCATGAAAATATCAGTGCCATGACTTAACTCTTCTTAACACTAGTTATGAATAAGCAAAACTTTGGGGAGCTATTTTGTTTCAGTAATATTTTTTATCCATTATTTAACCGCTCCTGAGGATGGATCCCACCCTAAGCTCTGAAAATAACTAGAACAATGTAGTCTTCTGAAACCAATTTATACAAACAAGATATCAAGTCAATCTTGTTGAGGTTTCTGAAAATAATTTGTACAAGGTATCAAGTCAGTCTTGTTGAGGTTCCATTCTATCTTTATATTATTAGTTGTAGTATCAGAGTCCTTTGGTTGAGATTAATTTCCAATCAATTCTTGGTTTCAGTAACTGGGAGGTACTTAATACCTAACTCCTGCTCTGGTTCCCTCTTTAATATCCCCTCTCTTTAAATAATCAGTAACTGCTTTGTTTCTCCTAGTCTTCTTGGGACCTCCATCACAGTCTTAAATTCTGTGCTAGAATTCTGCTAGAATCTTCCAGCTCTGTTCTCATTTCCTTATTATTCTATTTTTTAACATTTTCTTATGGTTTTATCTAACAATGATAAAGGACCCAGCCTCTTAAAAAAAGAAGGCTGACAAAATTTAATGGATAAAGAAGTGTTCTCACTTTAGAGAATCATAGACTCAAGTATTAACAAGGGGCCTTAAATGACCTCTAAACCTATCCTGTCGTCACCCCCTTCTACCTAGGACCATGCCTGGTCTATAAAACTGAATAGCTTCAAGATTCCATTGACTATATTTATCAAGTGACCTAGGAGCTTAGTGAAGAATCCTCTCATTACCATCACCCAATAAGCTGGTTTGTTCATTATATTACCTGGTTGTGAAACTGACGTCACTCAGTCGTGTCCTACTCTTTGCGACCACATGGACTGTAGCCTACCAGGCTCCTACATCCATGGAATTTTCCAGGCAAGAGTACTGGAGTGGGTTGCCATTTCCTTCTCCAGGGGATCTTCCCGACCCAGGGATCGAACCCAGGTCTCCCGCATTGTAGGCAGATTCTTTACCATCTGAGCCACCAGGGAGGTCCTGGTGGTAATTATCTTTAAATATTTCACTATCAATGATATGGCATATGTGTATGGACAAGTTAAATTTAACTAACACTCTCAGGTCAGTTCACTCAGTTGTGTCCGACTCTTTGCAACCCCATGAATCGCAGCATGCCAGGCCTCCCTGTCCATCACCATCTCCCGGACTTCACTCAAATTCATCTCCATCCAGTCGGTAATGCCATCCAGCCATCTCATCCTCTGTCGTCCCCTTCTCCTCCTGCCACCAATCCCTCCCAGCATCAGAGTCTTTTCCAATGAGTCAACTCTTAGCATGAGGTGGCCAAAGTCCTGGAGTTTCAGCTTTAGCATCACTCCTTCCAAAGAACACCCAGGGCTGATGTCCTATAGAATGGACTGGTTGGATCTCCTTGCAGTTCAAAGGACCCTCAGGAGTCTTCTCCAACACTATAGTCCAAAAGCATCAATTCTTTGGCACTCAGCTTTCTTCATAGTCCAACTCTCACATCCGCACATGACCACTGGAAAAACCATAGCCTTGACTAAACGGACCTTTGTTGGCAAAGTAATGTCTCTGCTTTTGAATATGCTATCTAGGTTGGTCAGAACTTTTCTTCCAAGGAGTATGCTTCTTTTAATTTCATGGCTGTGGTCACCATCTGCAGTGATTTTGGAGCCCAGAAAAATAAAGTCTGACACTGTTTCCACTGTTTCCCCATCTATTTCCCATGAAGTGATGGGACCAGAAGCCATGATCTTCATTTTCTGAATGTTGAGCTTCAAGCCAACTTTTCACTCTCCACATTCACTTTCCTCTAGAGGCTTTTTAGTTCCTCTTCACTTTCTGCCATAAGGGTGGTGTCATCTGCATATCTGAGGTGATTGATATTTCTCCCAGCAATCTTGGTTCCAGCTTGTGCTTCTTCCAGCCCAGTGTTTCTCATTATGTACTCTGCATATAAGTTAAATAAGCAGGGTGACAATATACAGCCTTGATGTACTCCTTTTCCTATTTGGAACCAGTCTGTTGTTCCATGTCCAGTTCTAACTGTTGCTTTCTGACCTGCATATAGCTTTCTCAAGAGGTAGATCAGATGGCCTGGTATTCCCATCTCTTTCAGAATTTTCCACAGTTTCTTGTGATCCACACAGTCAAAGGCTTTGGCATAGTCAATAAAGCAGAAACAGATGTTTTTCTGGAACTCTCTTCCTTTTTCCATTATCCAGCAGATGTTGGCAATTTGACCTCTGGTTCCTCTGCCTTTTCTAAAACCAGCTTGAACATCAGGAAGTTCACGGTTCACATATTGCTGAAGCCTGGCTTGGAGAATTTTGAGCATTACTTTACTAGTGTGTGAGATGAGTGCAGTTGTGCGGTAGTTTGAGCATTCTTTGGCATTGCCTTTCTTTGGGATTGGAATGAAAACTGACCTTTTCCAGTCCTGTGGCCACTGCTGAATTTTCCAAATTTGCTGGCATATTGAGTGCAGCACTTTCAGAGCATGATCTTTCAGGATTTGAAATAGCTCAACTTGAATTCTGTCACCTCCACTAGCTTTGTTCGTAGTGATGCTTCCTAAGGCCCACTTGACTTCACATTCCAGGATGTCTGGCTCTAGGTCAGTGATCACACCATCTTGATTATCTTGGTCATGAAGATCTTTTTCGTACAGTTCTTCTGTGTATTCTTGCCGCCTCTTCTTAATATCATCTGCTTCTGTTAGGTCTATACCATTTCTGTCTTTTACCAAACCCATGTTTGCATGAAATGTTCCCCTGGTATCTCTAATTTTTGAACAGATCTCTAGTCTTTCCCATTCTGTTGTTTTCCTCTATTTCTTTGCATTGATCACTGAAGAAGGCTTTCTTATCTCTTCTTGCTATTCTTTGGAACTCTGCATTCAGATGCTTATATCTTTCCTTTTCTCCTTCACTTTTTGCTTCTCTTCTTTTCACAGCTATTTGTAAGGCCTCCCCAGACAGCCATTTTGCTTTTTTGCATTTCTTTTCCATGGGGATAGTCTTGATCCCTGTCTCCTGTACAATGTCACGAACTTCAGTCCATAGTTCATCAGGCACTCTATCTATCAGATCTAATCCCTTAAATCTGTTTCTCACTTCCACTGTACAGTCATAAGGGATTTGATTTAGGTCATACCTGAATGGTCTAGTGGTCTTCCCTACTTTCTTCAACTTAAGTCTGAGTTTGGCAATAAGGAGCTCATGATCTGAGCCACAGTCAGCTCCCGGTCTTGTTTTTGCTGACTGTATAGAGCTTCTCCATCTTTGGCTGCAAAGAATATAATCAGTCTGATTTCGGTGTTGACCATCTGGTGATGTCCATGTATAGAGTCTTCTCTTGTGTTGTTGGAAGAAAGTGTTTGCTATGACCCAGTGCGTTCTCTTGGAAAAACTCTATTAGCCTTTGCCCTGCTTCATTCCGTATTCCAAGGCCAAATTTGCCTGTTACTCCAGGTGTTTCTTGACTTCCTACTTTTGCATTCCAGTCCCCTATAATGAAAAGGACATCTTTTTTGGATGTTAGTTCTAAAAGGTCTTGTAGGTCTTCATAGAACCATTCAACTTCAGCTTCTGCAGCGTTACTGGTTGGGGCATAGACTTGGATTACTGTGATATTGAATGGTTTGCCTTGGAAATGAACAGAGATCATTGTCATTTTTGAGATTGAATCCAAGTACTGCATTTCAGACTCTTCTGTTGACCATTATGGCTACTCCATTTCTTCTAAGGGATTCTTGTCCACAGTAGTAGATATAATGGTCATCTGAGTTAAATTCACCCATTCCAGGCCATTTTAGTTCACTGATTCCTAGAATGTCAAACTAACTAACACTCTAGAGGGAGTTAATTGGCCTAAGAAATGTCTCAATATGAATCAAACCCTTTGGGTTAATTAATTTGCATAAGCCTTATAAAAAATAACTTTTGTTGATGATAGCAATGGGATTTGAGCTGTATCAAAAGGTAAGAGGGGTTTAAGAGGCTTATGCCCTTGCATGAATAAGACACAGGAAGGCCATGCTCAGTACCAGCAAATGCCCATGGCCCAGCATGCCATGTCTAAGGCCTTTGACCAGGAGACATCTTCTCACTGGATCTACTTATGAAGACTGCAGATCCTGCCATTAGAACTTCTTATGTGCCATTCAGATAGCATTTTTCATAGATGATGCTGGTCTGTGAAGCGGAGAGCTAAAGAGTGAATCTCTTAACTGAGCTAAAGAAGTTCTGTGACTATGTCTGCTTATTAATAATAAGAATATCTTCTGTTGGGCAGACTTTGGCTTAAGATTTGCTTTCATTGTGGCTTAACATCCGATGGAAAATTTATACGACAGGAGCTGCCTCTAACCAGGGGTAGTTACTGATGTTTATCAAAATAACCTGACTTTATTAAAGATGAAATTGTTTTTGACATGCCTAAGCAATTTGGAACTGTTCACAGGAACAGTAGAGCTTGAAGATAAAAAATACAAGGAGTGAGCAGCTGGTATTTAAGAAAATGTTGCCAGGGCTTTAAACTTGGCATAGTGCTAAAGGATGAAGAAGGCAATGGCACCCCACTCCAATACTCTTGCCTGGAAAATCCCATGGACGCAGGAGCCTGGGGGGCTGCAGTCCATGGGGTCGCTAAGAGTCGGACATGACTGAGCAACTTCAGTTTCACTCTTCACTTTCATGCATTGGAGAAGGAAATGGCAACCCACTCCAGTGTTCTTGTCTTGAGAATCCCAGGGACGGGGGGAGCCTGGTGGGCTGCCGTCTATGGGGTCGCACAGAGTCGGACACGACTGCAGCAACTTAGCAGCAGCAGCAGCAGCAATACTAAAGGAAGCAACAGTGACACAAGTTAGCTGGAGTGGGTACAGAAAGCTTACTCACATCTGAGCCTAAGCTCTTGAACTTGTATAAGGCCTCCCTGGGAAAAGGAATTCATACTATAGGTAGGAGAGCTTGGGCGGAGAAGACAATTGCAACCCACTCCAGTAATCTTGCCTGGCAAATCCTATGGACAGAGGAGCCTGGTGGGTTGCCATCCATGGGGTCACTAAGAGTCAGACACGACTGAGCGATTTCACTTTCACTTTTCACTTTCATGCTTTGAAGAAGGAAATGGCAACCCACTCCAGTGTTCTTGCCTGAAGAATCCCAGGGATGGGGAAACCTGGTGGGCTGCCATCTCTGGGGTTGCACAGTGTCAGGCGTGACAGAAGTGACTTAGCAGCAGCAGCAGGAGAGCTTGGGAAAGAAAAAGTGCTTTATTTCTAGAACACGTATTGAAAATATGGAAAGCAACTCTTGAATATGCTTGTTGGTACTGTACTGTATTGTGTTTAGTCTCTCAGTCATGTCTGACTCTTTGGGGCCCCATGGACTGTAGCCTGCCAGGTTTTTCTGTCCATGGGAATTCTTCAGGTAAGAATACTGGAGTGGGTTGCCATGCCCTCCTCTAGGCAATCTTCCCAACCCAGGGATTGAACTCAGGTCTCTTGCATTGCAGGCAGATTCTTTACCATCTGAGCCACCAGGGAAGCCCATGAACACAGGAGTGGGTAACCTATCCCTTCTGCAGGGGATCTTCCCGACCCAGGTATCAAACAAGGGTCTCCTGCATTACAGGTGGATTCTTTACCAGCTGAGCTACCACGGAAGACCATACTTGTTGGTATACAAGTCAAAGACAGAGATATTTTAAGTCTTAGCATTCATCCCCAGAAAAAGCTCACCATGGCACATGGCATCATGAGTAGTACGGGAACTGAAATAGTACAGATTTACAGCCATGGCTCAGAGTTCAAGAGGAAGATGAAAAGTTAGCAAGTCTAAGCTACTAGCCAAAAAAGTCATTAGATTCTATTAGATTCTCTACTTTCAGGAGGACATGATTAATGAGTTAATAACCAGGGTTGGGAAGGCTAAAACATTGTAAGAATAGGAAACCAAGCACAGCGTTGTACAATCTGACCCTGGGAAGTCTGCATTGCCCCTACTCACAGACCAATATTTTCATCAGAGTCTATTTGGAGAAAATTAATGTCCAGTCTCCTCTTTTCTGTCACTCTCCATCTTCTCTTTTTGAAACCCTCAGGCTGAAACCCTGCCTGCAATAACCTGGGTACCAGGGAAGAGGAGCTACTATGACTGACTTTATATTCATTAGTCAATTACCTAAGAATTCTATCATATTTGACATGGTAGAAGTAAAGAGTTTATAAGGGCTTCTGCAGTGGTAAAGAATCCACCTGCCAATGCAGGAGACACTAAGAGATGTGGGTTCGATCCCTGAGTCAGGAAGATCCCCTCGAGTAGGAAATGCAACCCACTCCAGTATTCTTGCCTGGAAAATCCAATGGACAGAGGATCCTGATGGGCTACAGTTCACAAAAGAGTTGGACACAACTGAACACACATTCTAAGAGCTTATAAAGTCTTTTTTCAACTTAAAACAAGTAGTAATAGTCATGTCTTAAAAATTTGGTTAAAGATGTAATTTTAATTCACTTATTAGTCATTCAAATTTAAAAAATAATGTAAGTTCATACTTAGTCCATGTAGTACATGGGCTCTGCATAAGTTCAGATATATGGCTGTATAGTCCAAGATATTTCCATTTATTGGCTAATTAAAATAAGCAGTTAATTTATAATGTTATCAGCTATCTTTGTAAAGCACTGTTCTTACTGAATTTGCCAAATCTTCAATTAACTTCATGAAGAGCAATGTAGCAACCAGTGTTAAAAGAAAGTTAGAAAGAGACAGAGATTCTTAATTCATTTTGGCTGCAGTAATGCAGCCAAGTTCTCCATTTTTAGTAAAACTTAATAATAACTCACATTTATCAAACCTCTGCACTGTACATGACACTATTCAGAGAACTTCAGATAGACCATCTCACCAGTTTTTCATAACAGCCTGTTCAGATATTAGCTCTGCTTCAAAGATTAGGAGAATCAGGTTCAACCTGGCTAAGTTATTCTTTCAAGGTGACAGGACCACCCAGAGTTGCGTCATGATTTCCATAAGCCCTAAGCATTTTTGCCTTTGTGGGCCCTGTCTTCAATAAAAGGATAAAATGAAATATAAATGATAGTAATAAGTTAAAAAGGAATATTTGTTAATTTCATACATAAAAAGACAATTATCCAGGCTGAATTCAGTATTACATTTTCATTATTCTAATATTAAATTGCTTTTGCTTTTTCTGTTTTTAAGAGTTTAAAATTAAAATAGACACCACATCTACTGTGCCTAAAAAGTAAGTTGGCCCTACAGATCCAAGATTCATACTCAGATCTATGGAGTAAGTTAGAAAAGTGCACTTGTACTTTTCCTCCTCATATTGATCACTATTAAATCACCAACCTTACCTTCTTTTCCATTTCTTCCAAACTTTAAAAAAAATGTGTATTAATGCAACAACCTTAGGGTAAATTGTAGCATTGCATTTTTTTTGCTTCCAAGATATGATATTCCAAAATTAGATCGGGAATGTAAAAAGAAAATTGCCACAGCATTTGTAATGTTGAAAAGTAAAAGGAAATGTTTTTTTCATAATCATTTGAACTCTTAAAGCCATAAAGAACAAAGATGCCTAACCTATGTTTATCATTCATTTCTGTGTTATTGAACCAAAACCGCCTGCAGGTGCATGTGGCTATTTAAAGGGAATTGTAAATCGCTTTCTTATCTTACTAATGTAGTAGGGTTGTATAAATAGTTGCACATGGCAGATAATTAATATGCCAACACATTATTGTGCTTACGAGCATCTGGATATCAACTACTTGGCAAAGCAGCCAAAAGAAGTTATTGCTAACAAACTACTACCGAGTCATTTGCAAAATGCTGAGTGGTGAATATTCAAGTGACAAAAGGAAGATTTAAGCTAAATATGGAGATTCAAAGAAAAAGTATGTTTTGCAATCAAGATATAATGTACTTAATATTTCTTGGGACCTATTCTGTTTTCCTTTTAATACTTCCTTATGGAATAAGAAGAGAACAATGCATACATAGAAATACACATATTATATAAACTGCACTTTTTCTACTTTACAGAAAAGGATTACAAAACATTGGAAATATTTATTCCTAGAAAAGAACACATATACACACATATGCAATGCTAAGTCACTTTAGTCGTGTCCGACTCTGTGTGACCCCAATGACGGCAGCCCACCAGGCTCCCCCATCCTTGGGATTCTCCAGGCAAGAACACTGGAGTGGGTTGCCATTTTCTTCTCCAATGCATGAAAGTGAAAAGTGAAAGTGAAGTCGCTCAGTCGTGTCTGACTCTTAGCGACCCCATGGACTGCAGCCTATCAGGCTCCTCCGTCCATGGGATTTTCCAGGCACATATACATATGTTTATTATACCATATTCTTTAAAATTTTAAATAAATTATAGGATACATTGGCATTCTTTTACTTGTCAGGCAGACTGAAATCTGTCTGCCACAGAGAAGGCTAAATTGCCTAAAGCCTTATAAACTGTGGCCATTTTTCTCTATTATATCCCACCTTGGAGGTAGATAGACCTCCTATTTGATGCTCACTGCAACATCCAGGCTATTCTGTTTCCTACTGTTCAAAAAAACCCAGCTTCTTTGAAGTTACTGTCTTCAGTATGCAGCCTCTTATACCCTCTTCCTGCTAATATTTCCTCCCTTTCATTCCTTTTTTCTAGTACCTCAATTCCCATCATTCCAGAGATATGGAAGACCTAGTGACCCAGAAAGCAAATAGGAAGTAAAGAGCCTCTTGATGAAGGTGAAAGAGGAGAGTCAAAAAGCTGGCTTAAAACTCAACATTCAGAAAACTGAGATCATGGCATTCAGTCCCACACTTCACGGCAAATAGATGGGGAAACAACGGAAACAGTGACAGACTGTTTTCTTGGACTCCAAAAATCACTGTGGATGGTGACTGCAGCCGTGAAATTAAAAGATACTTGCTCCTTGGAAGAAAAGCTATAACAAACCTAGGCACCGTATTAAAAACCAGAGACATCATTTTGCCAACAAAGGTCTGTATAGTTAAAGCTATGTTTTTTCCAGTAGTCATGTATGGAAGTGAAAGTTAGACCACAAAGAAGGCTGAGTGCCAAAAAACTGATGCTTTTGAACTATGCTGGACAGCAAGGAAATCAAACCAGTCAATCCTAAAGAAAATCAACCCTGAATATTCATTGGAAGTACTGATGCTCAAGCTGAAGCTCCAATACTTTGGAAACCTGATGCGAAGAACTGACTCCTTGGAAAAACCCTGATGCTGGCAATGACAGGAGGAGAAGGGGGCAATAGAGGATGAGATACTTGGATGGCATTATTGACTCAATGGACATGGGTTTGAGAAAACTCTGGGAGATTGTGAAGGACAGGGAAGCCTGTCACATTGCAGTCCATGGGGTCACAAAGAGTCTGACATGACTGAGCAACTGAAGAAAGCAGCAAATTTACCCTCGAACCATTTCGATGACTACACTTTTTAAAAACTTACTTATTTTTAATTGAAGGATAATTGTTTTTCAATATTGGTTTGATTTCTGCCATACAGCAACACAAATTAGCCATTGGGGTCACACAGAGCTGGACACGACTGAAGCGACTTAGCAGCAGCAGCAGCATACATATGTCACCTTCCTCTTGAACCTCCCTCCCATCTCCCACCCTTTGCTACCCGCCTAGGTTGTTACAGAGCCTCAGTTTGAGTTGCCTGAGTCCTACAGCAAATTTCCATTGTCTATCTATTTTATGTATTGTAGTATATATGCTTCCATGCTACTCTCCATTCATCTCACCCTCTCCTTCCTCTCCCCGGCTCTTGTCCATATGTCTATCCTCTATGACTGCATCTCCATTGCTGCCCTGTAAATAGCTTCATCAGTACATTCTTTCTAGATTCCATATACATGCATTAATATATATTTGTTTTTCTCTTTCTGACTTACTTCACTCTACATGATACACTCTAAGTTCATCTGCCTCATTGGAACTGACTCAAATGCATTTATTTTTATGGCTGAGTAGTATTCCATTGTATATAGGTACCACAACATCTTTATCCATTCATCTGTCAATGGTCATTGACCACACTCTTGACTTTTCTTACCTCACTCAGATCCCAAAATGTATCTTTGTATCCATTGCCCTACCTAGATCCCTTCACTTACCCTTCTCTTATTTTGTTGAACTAATTTGGAAAAAAAAAAAACCAATCCTGTTTGAATGCAGCTCTCAATATATTTTGTGCTGGCAACTGAGCAGTTTCACACGCCTGGAGAGAAACACAAAATGTCATGCCCAAAACCCTCAAGTGTACTCTGTTTCAGGGCAATTTCACTATATTTCTTTAGATAACTTTCATCTTTCATTCTACTCCATGATATTTCATACCCTCTTGTCTCTCCTCGGACACTCACAACCACTGTCTGCCTCAATCTCTGCTGTTATGTTGCTTTTCAGAGAAAATAGAAACAAAAAGATAAGAGGGAGCTTTTACATGCTCCCATCTTCCACCTGTACACTGGCCTCTGTTCCATCCTCAAGGACGCAACTTCAGTTAGTTACCCCAAGCACTGCAGAGTGTGAATATTTGCCTAAATACAGGCTTATTCCCATTAGACAATCATACTATAACATACTTCATTAAAAATAAGCAGACAATAACCCAAATCCTTCTCTCTCTCTCTTCTTCTCGAATACAGAAGGGAATTTTTCTCTAGTCTACTATGTACTTGATGTTTAGTGGCTAAGTCAAATCCAACTCTTTTGCGACCCCATGGACTATAGCCTGCCAGGCTCCTCTGCCCATGGGACTCTCCAGGCCAGCATACGAGAATGATTGCCATTTCCTCCTCCAGGGGATCTTCTAGACCCAAAGATCAAACCTGTGTCTCCTGCATTGGCAAGCAGGTGCTTTACTTTTGAGCCACCTGGGAAGCCCATATTCTCCTATAGCTGGTGCCTAATCAGTTTGCTTCTCTTTTAGCAATCAGTTCAGTTCAATTCAGTCACTCAGTCATGTCCGACTCTTTGTGACCCCGTGGACTGCAGCACACCAGGACTCCCTGTCCATCACCAACTTTCAGAGTTTACTCAAACTCATGTTCATTGAGTCAGTGATGCCATCCAGCCATCTCATCTTCTGTCATCCCCTTCTCCTCCCACCTTCAATCTTTCCCAGCATTGGGGTCTTTTCAAATGAATCACTTCTTTGCATCAGGTGGCCAAAGTATTGTTTTTAGCAATATTCTTCAGAAAAGATTCTACCCTCAAATTTTCCATTATTTGTCTTTCAGTTTTTTTTCTTAATTGATTTTTTTGAAGGATAATTGCTTTACATAATTTTGCTGTTTTCTGTCAAACCTCAACATAAATCGGCCATAGATATTGGACTCGTATCAGCCCTTTTAAAAAGAGCTCATCTCAGTGAAACCAATGGCCTGCACATTGGTATATGTAAGGATCAGTTACCTCTCAGAATTCACTTCCTGCCTCAACAGCATTTGAAACTTGCTCACAATGACCTCCTTGGATACTACCTTTACCTGACCTCTAGACAGTACTTCATCTAGTTAGTGCCTACTTCTCTGGCCATCACTTCTTTGTCTCCTTTGCTGAATGTTTCTCATCTTGTCTACCTTCAAACTTCAGACTAACCAAGACTCTGCCCTCAGACTGTATTTCCTTACTCTCTATGCTCACTCTGTAGGTAACCTCACCCATTTATGGCTTTAAATACCATCTATGTACTGACCCTCTAGTTTGTGTCTCTATCTTAGTGCAGTTCCTGAATTCCAGACTCCTATATCTATGTTTACTTGACATTTCCATTTGGGTATTTAGTAGGCACAGCCAGTCAATCATGTCCAATACTGAACTCCTGGTAGTCATTCCCCAAATATGTTCTTCACAGGGTCCTCTCCAGCTCCGTAATGGATAAGTTCATTCTTTACATAGTTTGGATCCAAACTGCAGAGTCCTTGTTGCCACGCCTCTTTCATCCAATCTATCTGTAAAACTTCTGTTCTTATCCCCCAAATATCTAGAATTCTTCCCATGCTCACTAACTCTACCATTTAGTCTGAACTAAATTCTATTAGTTGGACTGTTAAAATTGCCGGTACAATTTTAGATGTTTTCTCTACATCTCTCCTGGCCTCTCTGCATCTATTCCCTACACACCCACATTTCTGTGTAAGAGGTGCTTCTGCTTTCCTCCCAACCACTCAGAAACTAAGCTAACTACACAACTGGATCTCAGGAGATAAGGAGTGGACCCCAGATCTCTCTCTCTCTGTATACATATATACACTGGTTAGAATTATAATTCTAACCAGTTTTGTGAATTTTTTATTTCCTAAAGTCACTTAAATGATGCTTCCAACCAGAGTAATATATGCCACTGTTGTTCAGTAGCTAAGTTGTGTCCAACTCTTTGCCATGCCATGGACTAAAACAACACCATTGTTGTTTCCTGTCCCTCACAGAGTAATATATACATTTGATTAAAACCTCCAATGTTAAAGAGATCTGTACTGAAAGTTAAACACTACTTCTCACCCCTAAGATGCTCCATCTCAGAGGCAAAAATGTTTCAACCTTTAACTATTTTCTGTAACAGTTTTCCCTCTTATTCCAGCAAAATGTACATATTCTTATTTTCCAGTTATTTGATTTCAAATGTTATCTACAGATTTCCTGCTCTGAGGGTATAGGTCTCTTACAACTCAACCCTACTGTCTATCTCATCAGTCCTATTTAATTTTATCACTATTTCTACTTGAATGAATAAATAGTGCATACATGATTATAGCTAGGTAAATATTTTGCCCTAGAGAGCCAAGTAGGGTAATTCTTATTCCATTTTGTTTCTTTTACAGTATTTTCTTTTTCTCTAAAGTTTTAATTATCTTGCATTTTCTTGATTATATCCTGAAATTTTTTTTTAAACACTCATGGTGTCAAAAATTCTACTGAAGTCATCTCTCTCTCTACTTCTTTAAAAAAAAATTAGGCGTTTCCAGTTTTATTGAGAAATAATTAACATGCATTACTGTATAAGTTTAAGGTGGGCAGCATGATGGTTGATTTGCATATATTGTGACATGATTACCACAATAAGTTTAGTTAACATCCATCATTTTATATAGACAAAATAAAAAGGAAAGATAAAAACTCCTTGTGAGGAGTTCCAAGGATCTACTCTCTTAATAACTTTCTTATGTATCATACAGTGGTGTTAACTGTAGTCTTCATGTTGTACATTACATCCCTAGTATTTACTTACCTTGTAACTGGAAGTTTGTACTTTTTGACCATCTTCTTCTAATCCCTCCTCCCTTAACAATTAGTTCCCCTAAAGACCTCCCTGTTAGAGTCCTTATTTTCTTGTTGATAGAATTTTTAACAAAAATATTTATCTAAGTTTCATTTGACCACCTATAACAAAGAATTATCTGTATAAGAAATTACTTGATCAACTACAAAGAGTGAAAAATGCATGATACTATTATTACTAAACTAAGAAGAACTAAAAAGCCTCTTTATACAAATTAAAGAGGAAAATTAAAAATTTGGCTTAAAGCTCAACATTCAGAAAACTAAGATCATGGCAACCGGTCCCATCATTTCATGGCAAACAGATGGGGAAACAATGGAAACAGTAAGAAACTCTATTTTGGTGGGCTCCAAAATCACTGCAGACAGTGACTGAAGCCATGAAATTAAAAGACGCTTGCTCCTTGGGAGGAAAGCTATGACCAACCTAGACAGCATATTAAAAAGCAGAGACATTACTTTCCCAACAAAGGTCCATCTAGTCAAAGCTATGGTTTTTCCAGTAGTCATGTATGGATGTGAGAGTTGGACTATAAAGAAAGCTGAGCGCCAAAGGATTGATGCTTTTGAACTGTGGTGTTGGAGAAGATTCTTGAGTGTCCCTTGGACAGCAAGGAGATCCAACTCCAATCCTAAAGGAAATCAGCCCTGAATATTCATTGTTAGGACTGATGCTGAAGCTGAAACTCCAATTCTTTGGCCACCTGATGTGAAGAATTGACTCCTTGGAAAAGACCCTGATGCTAGCAACAATTGAAGGCGGGAAGAGAAGGGGACGACAGAGGATGAGATGGTTGGATGGCATCACGAACTTGATGGACATGAGTTTGAGCAAGCTCTAGGAGTTGATGATGGACAGGGAATCCTGATGTGCTGCAGTCCATGGGTTCCCAAAGAGTCGGACACAGCTGAGTGATTGAACTGAACTGATTACTACTATCATTATTAAAGTTGTTATTCTCATGTTAAGTTATCAAGCCAGCTTCACAAATACAAGATTCTAAATTGAAGACTGCAGAGAGGGAAAACTCTTCCATCAATAATTGCCCAGCCAACCCAGATTAATATCTGGCTGGTAGGCAGCATAGTATTTAAAGAACACAGTCTTTGTAATAGAAAGACCAGGATTTGGAACTTGGATTTTTTCTAAGTTACATTAGCTGTTGTATCAAACCCAGGAATAAAACAAAAATTCACCTCTAAGTACGGTTTTTATTTTCTCCTGTAATTTGACTTGCATTCTAGATTGAAAAGTTCTGATTTTTTTCCAGCTGAGTATCTTGAGAAACTTTCTCATTTAGGATACTGTGGGAAACTAAGAGAAACACCATCTGTTGACATTGTGAAAACAGACACCACAGGATAGGAGTTTGAACATTTTCTTTTTTTAAGATTATTTATTTAAAATATTTCTTACTCTTCCTCTATCTTACTCTAGCCCCTTTGATTGCTGAGGTATCAAGTCAAAGCTTGCACATTATGTTTGGGAAAAAATTGTTAAGAAGATTTACTTCATTAGTAAGTTTCCTAAAGGGTATGCTCTGGAAAAATGTCTTAAGTCCCTTCTCAGGAAGCACTTCCATAGTATTGCTGTACACACTGGCTGCCCTAAAACTCACTCCATCATTTTCACTGCTGCTCAGTAAAATGTCAATTTTAATTATCCCTAAGCCACTTCTATCCAGCCATTCATTTTAACTTCTAATCCCTGGTGTTTTTTGCTGTTGATATAATCAAGAACTATTGAGTTCAGTGACAAATTTTAAAAATTAATTTATTCAACATTATTCAAAAGACACCAAATTTTTGTTATCTCTCACTCAGGATTATTTTTCTATAGAAATCCAAAAGTTTTGGGGTTTTGTTTTGTCTTAGTTTTGTTGTTTGTTTTCAGGAATTCTATCAGTATCTCCTCATGGAGGCCATAGTTAAATAAAACCAGGCATATATTCAAATGTATTTCCAAAATAGTGTTCCTATCTTTTACCTAATAGTAAAATGACTCTCTGCAGTGTTCATCTGATCATTTCTTTTCATCAGGAATTTCTCCTGAGTTTGGGAGGGAAAAAAAACAGCCATGCTTGCTAATAGCTGGTCACTGGCACCTGTTAAAATATGAATTGCTACTCATAGCCTCTAGTTCTTCCCCTTTACAAAAGAAAGTTGTTTGGAAAGATAAACTGATAATTCTCTGACCCAAGGGTAAGAAGCAGAAAAATGCAGCTCATTCACCCTTGCTGGTAGCACAGAGGGTACAAGACAGGAGAGACTGGAGCCACTGGACAGGACTGAAGGCTGAGCATGACTCCACTTCTCTATGACAAGCTCTTCTACTTAGTTTTATTCAACTGTTCTCCAACTTTCTGTGAGAATGATAATAATATGAAGTACTACTTGACATTTGCAAAGTACCATATTTTTTTCATTTTTCATTTTATTTGACTCACTCTGTAGAAGACAAATTAATTTATCCCATTTACAGAGGAGGAAATTGAGACATGAAAAGATGAAGTGAGATAGTTTGAGATATTTACCTGGAAGGATTGATGCCTGAGTGTTAAATCACATGTCATGTTCCACTGTTTGTGACTATGGGACTGTAGCCTGCCAGGCTCCTCTATCCATGGGCTTCTTCAGGCATGAATTCTGGAATGGGTTGCCATTTTCTCCTCCAGGGAATCTTTCCAGCCCAGGAATTGAACTTGCATCTCCTGTGTCTCCTGCACTGGCAGACAGATTCTTTACCACTGAGACACCCGGGAAGGATTGATAGAAGGATTAAATAGGATGAATATAGCACCAGGCTTAGAGTAAATATTCAAAAATACTACTTTACAGGAGACTCAGATAAAGCTCAGATTAGAGCTGAACTACTCTCTCTTCACTAAACCACGTAAAACTTGGCTAACACAGATTTTCAAATTAAAATATGTTTTTCTACACAACTAGACACAAATACATTTTATCTTGAGAATTTGAAAATGAAACAAGGTCCATCTATTTTTCTTTGTAGTTTTTTCTATTTCTCTTCTTCTGAATTGATTTTCTCCCTCTCTCTATTTTTAGAACACTTAGCTGTTTCACTTGTTTTCTAAATAAGAATTTTAAATTACATTATTTATATCATGTTTTTCAAAATTAAAATAAGAAACATAAATATTATTGATTTTATACTGTTAAAGCCAAATTCTTAAAGTGTGCCATACATATTTTTAACTTTAAACTTTATTAATAATAGGATGAAAAGTTCAGAAAGTCACTGGTCAACTGATTCTTAAACAATTTCATCATAACAAATTATTTTTGTCTGGGATGTTTTGCAGCAACAATGCCCTTTTAAGATAAAGTAATTCTAAGCTGCAAATATATACATTCACATAAACACCACTATAATTAGAAATCAGTGCTGTGCTGTGCTTAGTTGCTCAGTTGTGTCCAACTCTTTGCATGTCTGACTATTTGCAACCCCATAGACTGCAGCCTGCCAGGCTCCTCTGTCCATGGGGATTTTCCAGGCAAGAATGTTGGAGCTGGTTGCCATGCCCTTCTCCAGGGGATCTTCCCAACCCAGAAATTGAACCCAGGTCTCCCACACTGCAGGCAGATTCTTTATAAACTGAGCCACCAGGGAAGCCCAAGAAAACTGGAGTGGGTAGCTTATCCCTTCTCCAGGGGATCTTTCCAACCCAGGAATCACACCGGAGTCTCCTGATTTGTAGGTGGATTCTTTACCAGCTGAGCTACCAGGGAAGCCCATAAGAAAATCAGTAGTAGATATAAAAGTTAGTTTTACAGTGGCATCTAATAAAAATGATACATACAATTCTTAAATACTTTAACTTAAAAAATACATGTGCTTTTACTTGCCAATATTTTGATATAGAGAGGCCAATGAAGCATTTTCTTTGAATTTAAAGTTTTATACTATCTCTCTTACATGAATCATATCTTCAATATACCATTTAGTTCCACTTATCTATTTTTCTTTCTTTATGGATTTCATTTTGTATCCCTCCTTCCTGCCTTCTTTTCCTTCCTCCCAGTATAATGAGAACTTGAAGAGACAAGTAAACTAATTTCAATTCAAAACTTATTACAATTCAGGTCTTGGTTCCAATCCTTCATTAATCTTTATAATTTCACCCTACATTTTAGTTATCTTATTAGTGAAGTGAACTCAGATCTACTTGCCTGAGTAGACAGCAAAGCCAGTCTACTGACACTTATCTACTGTCTGTGGTGAAGGAATATATAGTGTTTATTGCAGGGTGACAAGCATGGAGAATGGGTAGCTAATGCTCAGAAGACCTGAACTCCCCAGTGGCTTTCAAAGAAGAATTTTTAAAGTCAACATTTAGAGTGAGAGTTGCAGTTCATAGACTTTCTTCTGATTGGTTGGTGGTGAACTAACAGAGTGATGTTCTGGGATCTTAATCATCAGCCTTCTGGTTCCAACCAGTCTGGAGTCTACCTGTTCATGTTCAGTATGCAGTCACCATCCTCCAACTAGGTAGGAGTCTTAGTTTCTGCAAGACAACTCAAAGACATGTGTCAGATTATGCCTCTCCCCTGAGGAGAAACTAGGACTCTGCTTTACCCCTGAACTATTTAACCTATCATTATTTTGATTGCTGGACTGCTTTTCCTTTATTTCGTTGTTCCCTCACTTTCCTAGTTAGTAACTGCCTGAATCTGCTTTTTGGAACTCAGGAAAAGTTGTGAAGACTAAAACCCTTTTCTATAACAAGAAACAAGGAACACAGAGGGGTTTTTGTACCCTAGTGAGCCCTGTTCAGTCTCCTCTTTGATTTTTTTCTTTTAATTCTCTTAAATGCTGATGGGAACAGGATGAGACAAGAAAAGGAATAGTTTTGGGTAGAGAGATAATCATCAACTCAGCAGGGTAATTCAGTTTGGAGGACTTGGTTTTAATCTCTTTAACATCAAATCCTCAGAATTATTTTAGCAACCTATATTCATCAACACTTAGCAATGCAGTATATTCTGTTTTCATATTATATCAATTTACAAATACTTCAAGTTAACTATTACCCTAATAAATGCAATTGCCATATACAATTGGTTGGGAGCAAATGCTATCTTGAGAAGCATCTTAATCCAAGAAAGAGTAGAAAGGCACAGACATTACCAAGAGAAGACTATGCTGCTGCTGCTGCTGCTAAGTTGCTTCAGTCGTGTCCAACTCTGTGCGACCCCATAGACAGCAGCCCACCAGGCTCCCCTGTCCCTGGGATTCTCCAGGCAAGGACACTGGAGTGGGTTGTCATTTCCTTCTCCAATGCATGAAAGTGAAAAGTGAGAGTGAAGTCGCTCAGTCGTGTCCGACTCTTAGCGACCCCATGGACTACAGCCTACCAGGCTCCTCAGTCCATGGGATTTTCTAGGCAAAAGTACTGGAGTGGGGTGCCATTGCCTTCTCCTAGAGAAGACTATAGCTGGAAGCAATTGCTGACTAGGGTCATGAGTCAATACATTTTAAGGGAAGAATGAGAAACATTCAAGTCATTTGTTAAGAGGCCACATAAGAAAGCATTTTCTGTAATTATTTCAAAGCATTTAAGACTTTTTAGCAAAAATAAACTTAATAAATAAAATATTCTTCAGAGACTGGATTTGAATAAATCTAATGCACATAGTCCAAACATCTGGGCCATCCACAATACAACTCCATACCTATGTTTTAAGGCAAACTAAATGTAAGTAAAGTAATGCTCAAAATTATAATACATGAACCATGAACTTCCAGATGTTCAAGCTGGTTTTAGAAAAGGTAGAGGAACCAGAGATCAAATTGCCAACATCTGCTGGATCATTGAAAAAGCAAGAGAGTTCCAGAAAAACATCTATTTCTGCTTTATGGACTATGCCAAAGCCTTTGAATGTGTGGATCACAAGAGACTGTGGAAAATTCTGAAAGAGATGGGAATACCAGACCACCTGACTTGCCTCTTGAGAAATCTGTATGCAGGTCAAGAAGCAACAGTTAGAACTGGACATGGAACAACAAACTGGTTCCAAGTAGGAAAAGGAGTACATCAAGGCTGTATATTGTCACTCTGCTTATTTAACTTATATGCAGAGTACATCATGAGAAATGCTGGACTGGAGGAAGCACAAGCTGGAATCAAGATTGCAGGGAGAAATATCAATAACCTTAGATATGAGGATGACACCACTCTTATGGCAGAAAGTGTAGAAGAACTAAAGAGCCTCTTGATGAAAGTGAAAGAGGAGAGTGAAAAAGTTGGCTTAAAGCTCAGCATTCAGAAAACGAAGATCATGGCATCCAATCCCATCACTTCACGGCAAATAGATGGTGAAACAGTGGAAACAGTGACAGAATTTATTTTTCTGGGCTCCAAAATCACTGCAGATGGTGATTGTAGCCATGAAATTAAAAGAAGCTTACTCCTTGAAGGACCAACCTAGACAGCAGATTAAAAAGCAGAGACACTACTTTGCCAACAAAGGTCCGTCTAGTCAAGGCTATGGTTTTTCCAGTAGTTATGTATGGATGTGAGAGTTGGACTATAAAGAAAGTTGAGCGCCGAACAATTGATGCTTTTGAACTGTGGTGTTAGAGAAGACTCTTGAGAGTCCCTTGGACTGCAAAGACATCCAACCAGTCCATCCTAAAGGAGATCAGTCCTGGGTGTTCATTGGAAGGACTGATATTGAAGCTGAAACTCCAATACTTTGGCCACCTGATGTTAATAGCTGACTCATTGGAAAAGACCCTGATGCTGGGAAAGATTGAGGGCAGGAGGAGAAGGGGACGGCAGAGAATGAGATGATTGGATGGCAATACTGATTTGATGGACATGAGTTTGGGTAAACTCCCGGAGGTGATGATGGACAAGGAGGCCTGGCATGCTGCAGTTCATGGGGTTGCAAAGGGTCGGACACTACTGAGCAACTGAACTGAACTGAAGTGTAGGTAAGTTTGTTAACAACTCATAAAACAGCTTTTCTCACAATGGACCATTTAGACATCACTTTATAGGTTGTGGGGGCTTCCCTGGTGGCTCAGAGGTTAAAGCATCTGCCTCCAATGCAGGAAACCCTGGCTCGATCCCTGGGTCGGGAAGATCCCCTGGAGAAGGAAATGCTAACCCACTCCAGTATTTTTGCCTGGAGAATCCCAAAGATGGAGAAGCTTGGTAGGTTACAGTCCACGGGGTTGCAAAGAGTCGGACATAACTGAGCGACTTCACCTTCACCTGCACCCTTATTGGTTGTGGAGTTTGAGTGTGTGAGTTCCACTTTCAGTATTGCTAAAACATAGTTTAGACAACCAGATCAATCTCATTTTTTTTGAGGTTTACATAAAATGGGAAGAAAATATTCAAACCAAAACCAAAAAAGGTTATTACCCGATGTTGCTATTTTCCTTTTTCTACTTATCTGACATTCAGATCAGATCAGATCAGTCGCTCAGTCATGTCCGACTCTTTGCGACCCCATGAATCGAAGCACGCCAGGCCTCCCTGTCCATCACCAACTCCCAGAGTTCACTGAGACTCACATCCATCGAGTCAATGATGCCATCCAGCCATCTCATCCTCTGTCGTCCCCTTCTCCTCTTGCCCCCAATCCCTCCCAGCATCAGAGTCTTTTCCAAAGAGTCAACTCTTCGCATGAGGTGGCCAAAGTACTGGAGTTTCAGCTTTAGCATCATTCCTTCCAAAGAAACCCCAGGGCTGATCTCCTTCAGAATGGACTGGTTGGATCTCCGTGCAGTCCAAGCGACTCTCAAGAGTCTTCTCCAACACCACAGTTCAAAAGCATCAATTCTTCGGTGCTCAATTTTCTTCACAGTCCAACTCTCACATCCATACATGACCACAGGAAAAAACCATAGCCTTGACTAGACGAACCTTTGTTGGCAAAGTAATGTCTCTGCTTTTGAATATGTTATCTAGGCTGGTCATAACTTTCCTCCAAGGAGTAAGCATCTTTTAATTTCATGGCTGCAATCACCATCTGCAGTGATTTTGGAGCCCAGAAAAATAAAGTCTGACACTGTTTCCACTGTTTCCCCATCTATTTCCCATGAAGTGATGGGACCAGAAGCCATGATCTTCGTTTTCTGCATGTTGAGCTTTAAGCCAACTTTTTCACTCTCCTCTTTCACTTTCATCAAGAGCCTTTTGAGTTCCTCTTCACTTTCTGCCATAAGGGTGGTGTCATCTGCATATCTGAGGTGATTGATATTTCTCCCGGCAATCTTGATTCCAGATTGTGTTTCTTCCAGTCCAGCATTTCTCATGATGTACTCTGCATATAAGTTAAATAAACACAGTGACAATATAGAGCCTTGACGTACTCCTTTTCCTACTTGGAACCAGTCTGTTGTTCCATGTCCAGTTCTAACTGTTGCTTCCTGACCTGCATACAGATTTCTCAAGAGGCAGGTCAGGTGGTCTGGTATTCCATCTCTTTCAGAATTTTCCACAGTTTATTGTGATCCACACAGTCAAAGGCTTTGGCATAGTCAATAAAGCAGAAATAGATGTTTTTCTGGAACTCTCTTGCTTTTTCCATGATCCAGTGGATGTTGGCAATTTGATCTCTGGTTCCTCTGCCTTTTCTAAAACCAGCTTGAACATCAGGAAGTTCACTTACTCCTAATTATCCTCAACAGCTGCATCCTCTTCCTGACCTGTAAATATTAGAAAACCTCCCATCTCATGTCTCCCCTTCGTTTTCTATAGTTAATCCCTAGGCAAGAAGAAGTGATGCCATGGCTTCACACCCTCATAACTCTCAAATTTAAACCACCAATCTTACCCATATCCCTGAAATCTAGGACATTTTATTCCAGTGTCAAATAATCATCATAAACTTAAAGTCCCAGAATGAATTCATGATTCTCTGTCCACTTCAAAACCAGCTCCTCTCTGCCTTTCTCCTGCCTGTCCCACAGGGCTACATATCTCACTAAATATTATTAACATTCTACCAGTTGTTCAGGCCAAAACTCATGAAGCCTCCTTTACTTTCTCTTTTTTCAGCCTTGAGCTCATCTCTCCATATTCCCCATTGGCTCACCTTCACAATATATCTAGAAAGCAACCACTCCACATTCATTCTACTATTAATCTCCTAGTCCGAACTACCATCATTCTATGCCTGGATTAAGGTGACTTGCCTTTGAATTAGCCTGTTTTTACTCTTGCCTTCATCCTATTTACAATTTACAGAGAAA
Organism: Bubalus bubalis; assembly: GCF_019923935.1. Taxonomy (NCBI): domain Eukaryota; kingdom Metazoa; phylum Chordata; class Mammalia; order Artiodactyla; family Bovidae; genus Bubalus; species Bubalus bubalis. The sequence goes on along the minus strand of NC_059163.1, from coordinate 52,319,840 downwards.
TCAGAGTAATTCTTTTAAAAATAAATCATATCTAGTCAGTCCACTGTTACAAAACCATAAGTGATTTCCCATATTAGGATGCTTGGGGCTGGTGCACTGGGATGACCCAGAGGGATGGTACGGGGAAGGAGGTGGGAGAGGGGTTCAGAATGGGGAGCACGTGTACACCCATGGCAGATTCATGTTGATGTATGGCAAAACCAATACAATATTGTAAAGTAATTAGCCTCCAATTAAAATAAATAAATTTAAATTAAAAAATAATAAGTAAAAACATTTTTAAAAATAAAATAATGTCTAAATATATTAATATATGGACATGTGTGTATATGTCAGAGTAAGATCCAGGACCCTTATTATTGCCTTCAAGATCCTACAATGTCAGATGTCCATAATTATTCTCACCATGCATCCTTCCGCTTACTTTGTAAAGGCCACAAGATTCTTCTTGCTGCTTCTCAGGCACACCACAAATGCTCTGTCTCCAGCTCTTGTATTTGCTGCTCTCTGCCTTGAAAATTCCTTCCCCAGATGTCCTCTGTCTCTGATCAACAATTACCACTTTTAAAAAATGACCACTTTAAAAATGGAATCTCTTGAAACTTTCTGTCCTTTGATCATTTGTACTTTTTTTCATGGCAGTTTTCACTATCTGGCACTACATTACATATCTATTTGATTATTTTTCTGTCCAAATTGAGTGTAAACTCCTTGAGAGCAGGATTTTATCTGTTTCATTCACAGATGAGTCCCAGATTTTGAAGCAATGCCTGGCATACAGTAGACATCAAATAAATATATTTTGAATGAATGAATCCAGAGATGAGAAAGAGCAGAATGTAGAGCACTTAGAGTGCCTAATTTAGACTACAAAGAGGAAAAATCCTAAACAAAATGGCCTTAACTTCCTATTGGTTTCCCCTTTCATGGAGGGTCCAGCAGAACTCCAATTCTAACCAAGAACCAGAGTGGTCCAAATTAAGGAGCCAAAAATGAGTGAGGCATTTCTAATGGGCATTGAGTCCTGACTATGAGCTGGTGTGCTTTCTTGCTCAATTGTGTCCAACTCTTTGGGACACCATGGACTGTAGCCCACCAGGATCTTCTATCCAAGGGGATTCTCTAGGCAAGAATACTGGAGTGGGTTGCCGTGCCCTCCTCCAAGGGATCTTCCCAACCCAGGAAACAAACCCAGGTCTAGCTGGACACTTAGCTAAATATTGAGCTCTCAGAGATTATTTAGAAATGCTTCCTGAGTTCTGAAAGTTTGTTGATGAGGAAAATATACAAATAAATACAATGTACTCTGGTAAGTAAAATAGTAGAAGAATAGCTCTATAAATATTTTATAAAGGTCCAAATTGGAAAGGGCTTATACTGAGCCAGATACAGCTGAGTTGGAGAAGACGTCAGAAAAGATTCTTGTGCTAAATTAGTCTGTTAGCTAAAACTCTGTATATAAAGTATGTCTTTTAACTTCTCAAAAATCGACTTAATGAAGAATAATAATTTATTCTTAGAAAGTATAAATTATTCTGTAGAAAACTTTATTCTAATGAATATTCTTTCCCCTTGACATATTAGACACAAATAGTTTTCATGTTGGTCTATATAAAGGAAATGTCAAAAAAGAATAATATAGTCATTGAGGCATAATACATGTCAGAAATCTGACATATTCTGAGTTAATTTTTTTTAAAGTTTACACAAAACTCATCAAGCATCTGAACAGTGACTTTGGATGTTGAATGTGTAGTGTTCAGCTCAGTTAAGCAGATGATATAGGTTGAAAGAGATTTTAAGAAAGAAAAAATGAGTGAAAATATTTTGCTGACATTACTTTTTCTAATATTTGAGAAACTACTTTTAAGAAGCAGTCTATCAGAAACAAAATTATTTCCATGTGGCATTAGAACAACATTCTGTGTTTTTGTTAGTGTATACTCGCCTTAATTACTTTGTCTATGCATTTGAGGGGAAACTTCTATAAACTGATGGATAGAGCTAGTATAAATAAACCTAACTAGGATTATAATATAAAACAAGCATCTTGAACTGTTTCCTGCATTCCACACACCCCCACACACACACAGTGCCCATATATACACACACTCACGCACACACACACATTTAACTGAATAATTAAAATGTTTGCAATAGCTTTAATCTTATATTGAGTAGTTTAGTGTGTCAGAAAAGTCCTAAAATCTCTAAAGTTCTTGTACATATTTTCTCAGCTGATAACTACAACTTTGACATGTAAAATCAAAAACTCTTCTTCCTACTATTAGAAATTAAATTTTCATTCATATATTCCAGGTAGATGAACACATATTCAAACTCATCCCCCAGTACAACTGATTGGCATGAAAACCCTTCTAAGGGTAAGTTTTGACACAGTTTTGGGGTCAAAGTTTGAGGTCAACTAGGTAGGTGAAAGAAAGAAACGAAAGGAAAAGGTGAGGATAACTGAGCATTAAGATCTCTCTATTTTATAAGTTGACTAAAGAAGGCATCTAGTCTAAATTTTATTACTTTAAAAAGGTGCCCTAGAGAAACCTCAGGGCTTAGTCATAGTCAATATTTTAATGCAAACAATATATATAATTTATGGTCATTAAGACTATTAAAATGTTCTGGCAGAGGATTCCAACAACTGATGAGCTGGATAGAATTCTCCAGAGTCGGAAAATGCATTAGCCTGTTCGATCTTTTGAAAACAAATAAGAGAAGGAGGCACATTGCTTACCTTTTTGAGAGGGGTCATTGCTAATACTGTTTGGATCTAAGGCTAACAGTTGGCTGTTTGGCTAGTAGACATTTTCATTTTGAACTACCAACAAGCTTCAGTTTTGTTCTGACATCCATTTGTTCATCTCAACTGACCAGAATTCTTTTGGAGCCAAGAATCAGTGTAGTAGTATTACTCTTTCTTCCATTTATTGCTTTACAGGTGGACAGGTATTCTAGTTTCAATTAAGAAGACCGGAGAAGAGATCTACTAGGGGCTTCTGGAAAAGCCGTCTTCACTCCAAGTTACCGAAGAAGAAATGATTCTTTTTCTCACACTAAACACAGGTGGTATCTTCAACAAAGAGATGAATCTGTAACAGTCATTTTGCAATTAAAAGGAGACTCAGCCCGGGGAAATCACACTAGTATAGTAGGAGGCATGAGGAGCAGAAAGATACAAGAAATTTTGCCCCAGATAACATCTTTGATTTATAAAATTAACTATATCTGAAAGCATTTGATCTCTGAACTTTTTATTTGTTTTTTGTTTGTTTTGCTATGATTGTTTCCTTATTATTGAAGCCTTTTTTGTTATTTGCAGCCAAAATCGTGTTATCTGTATAGAATCAAAGAGAAGAATCATGCACAGCAATAGTTCTAAAAATGCATTATTAAATTACAAGGCACAAAATCCAAGTTTATTCACTATGCTTCAAATTGAGAGCTCTGTATTCCTAATTCTCACAAGCAGATAAGGAAATACCCGGCAAATATATTGCAGCTTCTGAGTGACTCAGCCTGGCACGTTGCCTGTCAGGAACTGTGTGCTGCTTTGAGTACCTCTCATCAAATATTCACCCCAGAAGCGTAAGTATGTGCATTCAACAGGTATTTATTAGACACTCATTATTGAAACTAGGGATGATATGGAATATAGCAGAAATTTAAAACGAGATCTCTGCTCTCATGATGCTGACCAAAAAGCTAAAAAAACAAAGCAAGAGTGAATTAAAAAAAAAAAAAAAAGAGGTTGTCAGAGATAGTACAAAGCCAAATGCTAAATAGATGATGTCAAAAATAAGTCCCATGGACTGAAAAGAGAGAAAAGTAGACTAATTTGGAGCACTCAGTAGAGTTAATGGAGTTTACATTAGGCCTATTAGACAAGATTAATTGATTAATCAAGATTAATTGATTAGACAAGGCCTATTAGACAAAAGTTCCTAAAAACATCTATTCCTGCTTTATGGACTATGTCAAAGCCTTTGACTGTGTAGATCACAATAAACTGTGGAAAATTCTGAAAGAGATGGAAATACCAGACTACCTGTCCTGCCTCTTGAGAAACCTGTATGCACGTCAGGAAGCAACAGTTAGAACTGGACATAGAACAACAGACTGGTTCCAAATAGGAAAAGGAGTACATCAAAGCTGTATATTGTCACCCTGCTTATTTAACTTGTATGCAGAGTACATCATGAGAAATGCTGGGCTGGATGAAGCTGGAATTAAGATTGCCAGGAGAAATATCAACAATCTCAGATATGCAGATGACACCACCCTTATGGCAGAAAGTGAGGAGGAACTAAAAAGCCTCTTGATGAAAGTGAAAGAGGAGAGTGAAAAAGTTGGCTTAAAGCTCAACATTCAGAAAACTAAGATCATGGCATCCAGTCCCATCACTTCATGGGAAATAGATGGGGAAACAGTGGAAACAGTGGCTGACTTTATTTGGGGGAACTCCAAAATCACTGCAGATGGTGACTGCAGCCTTGAAATTAAAAGACACTTACTCCTTGGAGGAATGTTATGACCAACCTAGACAGCATATTAAAAAGCAGAGACATTACTTTGCCAACAAAGTTCAGTCTAGTAAAGGCTGTGGTTTCTCCAGTGGTCATGTATGGATGTGAGAGTTGGACTATAAAGAAAGCTGAGCGCCGAACAATTGATGCTTTTGAACTGTGGTGTTGAAGAAGACTCTTGAGAGTCCCTTGGACTGCAAAGAGATCCAACCAGTCCATCCTAAAGGAGATCAGTCCTGAATGTTCATTGGAAGGATTGGTGTTGAAGCTGAGACCCCAGTACTGTGGCCACCTGATGCGAAGAGCTGACTTTTCAAATAAGACCCTGATGCTGGGAAAGATTAAAGGTGGGAGAAGGGGATGACAGAGGATGAGATGGTTGGATGACATCACCGACTCAATGGACATGAATTTGAGTAAACCCTGGGAGTTGGTGATAGACAGGGAGGCCTGGTGTGCTGCAGTCTACGGGGTCACAAAGAGTCGGACACAAGTGAGTGACTGAACTGAATTGATTAGACAAGTACAATAGGGAGATTCAGAAAGGAAGAGGAAAGATTTTTCAGTGACATTTTTTGTGCATGGTACCTTATTGGATACCATAATTGGAAACCATATTGCTCTCTAGAGAGCAAGGTATCTCTATAGAACATAAAGCAGAAAAAGGATGTAAGAGAAGAATCAGAAATAAGAGAGACACACAAATTTTGACTGACTCTGGAAGTCTTGAACATCAAGCTAAGAAATCTGACCTTGACTCCATAGGTAAGAAGATTACTGGTAGTTTTGAGGAGGGAAGTATAATACCATGGTGAAAACATTCTTCTTGAAGGAGAAATCTGGCATCTTGTTGAAGGACTGGAAGGGAAGAATGAAAGAGAATGTCAGTGAATAGGCTATTGAAAAAATCTGTTCTTATGAGGAAACGCTATACTCATAACACACATCATTAGGCAATACTGTCGCTTAGAGCTAAATTTACTTGAATGAGATTGACAATTCAATCTCAAGAAAACCTGGTGCAAGATATTTGATATGATGGAGATTAATAACAAGATGTTTAGTGTTTTTTTCTCTTTTGGAAACTATCATTATTTTGATAGAGTTTCATGTTCAATGAGTTTTCAGTTGATACAAAGAGGGAAATGGAGATCAATGGCATATGGCTCCTCATTCCATTGTTGCTGTTAATTTATGAATGTGGGATCTGCCCAGAGTAGTCAGTAACCTTCAATAGCCAAGTTGGAAAACAAGGATGTCACTTCTTCCTAACAAAGTTTTTGTTACTACTTATAGTCTTTAATTATGAGATTTGTTCAGCCTTTCATTATACCATCTTTAATTATGAATTTCATTTATTCATCCAAGCATTTATTCATTCATTTATACTTGTTATCCACAAATACTTATTAGGGTGTCTCTTCTGTGCTTATTACTAGAGATACTTAAAACATAAATAAAATAGCTTCTGCCCTGTTTGGAGTTCCTGGTCTAGTTGGAGAAGGCTCCCAGGCACTACAAGCTACAATGACCATAGTCCGAAGTCATAAATTTTATGATGAGATCAACACAGGCTTCACTGAAAGCACACAGGAAAGGAAATGAACATATCCTGGAAATCACAGCAAGGGGGATATCTCTATTCTATTTCTACCACTTAACAGCTGTGTTATCTTGGGCAACATAGTTAACCTATTTGCATCACTGTCTTCATCTATAAAATGGCACATCATTTATGGGACTGTTGAAAGAGTAAATTTCATTTGTGTGTATGTCAGTAAGTGCGCATTTTTAAAGACTGCCACCTAATAAAACAATACTCAATAAATTTTAGCAAATATTGTCATTATTATTGTTATTATCATCATAGTTTTCATCACTATTATGCTGAGTCATGAAAAATGAATAAGGCTCACCTATGAAAATGAGGCTTAACGAAGTGAAGTTATTATATGAACATGTAAGAGAGAGTCTACTGATGTGTGGGGAGACATTAAGAGGAGACACTATGGAAAGAGGACAGTTCTTTTCAAGGAAACTGCTCATGAGTTTTTGTTGCAGTAGCATTTTCCCTCCATTTGCAAGGCCTCGTTCTTTTCCCCTGTTTATCTTTGCATTTCCTCTTTCCCAATCACCAACCTCTGTGTCTCACCTAGTCCCAGTAGCAAAAGACATGCTTCATAGTGTTCACCATATGATAAGAAAGTGATTATGGTTCAAGTTTAAAACAAACTCCCACTGGGTAGAAATCTGAATGCCCAAAGCTATCTGTATTACTTAAAATAAAAAAACTGAAGTGTAAATAACACATATTTATTCCAGATGTGCAACATAATGCTGCTGCTGCTGCTAAGTCGCTTCAGTCGTGTCCGACTCTGTGCGACCCCATGGACTGCAGCCTACCAGGCTCCTCCATCCATGGGATTTTCCGGGCAACAGTACTGGAATGGGGTGCCATTGCCTTCTCCCAACATAATGCTACATTAGTATATTTGTTAAATGATCACCACAATAAATCTAGTTAACATCCATTGCTGCACACACTTACAATTTTTTCTTGTAATGAGAAATTTTAAGATCTACTCTCATACTGTCTATTACTTTTAATCAGACTACCTCCAACTCAAGCCACAAACATCCCAAATTATATGTAAATATTTGCTTATATCCAACTTTTAAAATTTTTTCTCAGGAGGAAAAAGTATTTTTCATTAGATTTTCAAAGGAGCCTTTAACGCCTCAAAATTTGCTATAAAAGTTAATGATAATCCTGGGCCATCATTTAATATGTCTATGGATAAAGCATAGCTTTCCAGCCACTTAAAAATTATTTACATGTCTTTTATACCTATTTTAGTTTTTAAGTTTATGGTATTTTCTGGGGCACTGAATTCCACAAGGATACTCTCCATTATAGAAAGTAATTATTTCTATTTTCTTGTTCCAAAATATCAAGTATCAAGCTGTATCTACAAGTCTAGCATTACAAGATCTTGGGAACAAGTCTCCAGTGAGAAACACTGTAGGGCATTCCTTCTCAAATTATTTGTGAGAAAAGACCTTTTTTTATTTCTTCTTCCCTTTGATCTGTTGCAGAGGTACACTGTTGTAAAATAAAATTTTTAACTGTGGCAATGTATTTCTTTTAAAAACATCTAAATGCCTACTCTTGATTTTTATACTTATTTGAAATAAGTAAAAATAGTTCAGAGATCAGAAGCAGTCTTTGGACGGCACTTTGAGCATCATATTATGAGATTCTGGAGATAGAATGCATGCTCTTCTATGGGCATTTGTGTTTTATTGGGGAGTTGTGTAAGACTGAAAGGCTCACATGTGTCAGAGAAGTTAGCTTTTGTGTGTGTGTGTGTGTGTGTGTGTGTGTGTGTGTGGTAAAAAACACATAAGGAGAATAGGGCAGCAGAGGATGAGATGGTTAGATAGCATCACTGACTCAAGGAACAATGAATTTAAACAAACTCCTGGAGATAGTGAAGGACAGAGAAGCCTGGAGTGCTGCAGTCCATGGGGTTGCAAAGAACAGACATGGATAACAACTGTTAGCAACTGAACAACAACAATAACAAAAAACACATAACATGAGATCTACCTTCTGAACACATTTTTAAGTACTGAATACAGTTGCTGCTGCTAAGTCACTTCAGTCGTGTCTGACTCTGCGCAACCCCATAGACAGCAGCCCACCAGGCTCCCCAGTCCCTGGGATTCTCCAGGCAAGAACACTGGAGTGGGTTGCCATTTCCTTCTCCAATGATGAAAGTGAAAAGTGAAAGCGAAGCCGCTCAGTCATGTCCAACTCGCAGCGACCCCAGGGACTGCAGCACCAGGCTCCTCCGTCCATGGGATTTTCCAGGCAAGAGTACTGGAGTGGGGTGCCATTGCCTTCTCCAACTGAATACAGTAGTGTTACATATAAGCCCAGTGTGGTACAGCAGATCTCTAGAGCGTCTCCATCTTGTATGATTGAAACTCTATACCCGTTGAATAGCAATCTCCCCATCTCCCTTCCCCTCGGAAAGAAATTGTTTTTACAATTGGTAGAAATTCAATCTATGAAAGAGATAGGGACAAGAGGCAAATTCGCAGGCCCATCTTAGTGTGTTCATGGAATGGTGAAGTCAGATAGTAGATATAATCAGATGGCAGGCCTCAACAAGAATAATGAATACAATAAAGTGAATTCTGTTTCTCTTCCCTTTGCATGTCTGAAAATACCATGGTGATGGGAGTTGCAATGTTTTTTGTTCATATAGAAGATCAGCTATTACCTTTATGTATAGCCTTCATTTTTATAAGCCTCCCCCTTTTTAAAACATTCAAATGGTGAATGGGCACATGAAAAGATGCTCAACATTGCTAATTATTAGAGAAATGCAAACTAGAACCTCAGTGAACTATGACCTCATGCCAGTAAGAGTGGCCATTGTTTAAAAAAATCTACAAATAATAAATGCTGGAGAGAATATGGAGAAGAGGGAAACTTCCTACACTTTTGATGAGAATGCAAATGAGTGCATTCACTATGGAAGACAGTTTGGAGGTTCCTTACAGAGTTGCTATAAACATTCTTTTAAAAATCAAGATCTTGATGCAACCCAGATCCAAATATATTTCATTTAATCCTTATCTTATGATCAATACTTTTATGAGAATATGAAAAATGAAAATTAAAGATGTTAAGAGAAAAAAGAAATACTTTTTCCCCTAAGGATAGAGATGAAGGCTAATGTGAATAACTTTTTGTGTTGCTGCATTACTGAGTTATCTTGTGCATTGTAATCTTTGGAGGAAAATAATTTACTATTTTTTTATAATGAGACATACAACATTTCATTGTGTAATGATTCAGAAACTACAGATCAGAGATGTTAAGAGCAGAAGATGAGATTCAAGATGTTAGAATGAAAAGATAACTAGGGGACCAGGTCTTGGAGTTGTTCTGGAATGGCATATTTTAAAAACACTTACCTTTATAAATGGGCAGAAGAGAAAGTCCTAAAGTGAGTTATCTTAAAGCAAGGTAGAGATTGGAGAATACAAGAGAGATCACACCAATTTTCTTACATAAAACAGGCAAGGTTGAAAAATATACCTCCATTTCCAAAAGAAAAGAAAATGTGGCAATCTGAAAGATGTGGGTAAAGGAATGGAATTGTGGAGGTGAAGAAAAGACATTTTAGAATATTCATTACTGTGAATGTGTTGGCAAATCTCCAAGATATGAATGATCTTGGAGGCTCATACTTTTCACTGAGGACCCAGCTAAAGCCAAATAGCACAGTTCAGTCCTGGTAGTCAACAACATTGGGGAAATTCCTTGAATTGATTACAGGGGCATTCCCTGAGTCATCTTCAGTGCTCCTAAGGTAACTGAACCATTCTTCTACAGATGAAACTGCACAAAGTTACGCTTGCATTTCTCTTCTGAATAAACATACAATATGATTATGTAAGTGTAGGAAATGACTCAGAGCCTGTATCCATGAGACTGAAAGTCTTAGTTTTGAAATGGTTTATCTCTTTGATTAGATTTTATTAAAGATGCACTTAGAGTACTGTCTGATCATGATCATTAGTTTGATGAAAACTATCCACTGGATAAAAGTCAAAAGCAAAATTAAAAATACAGTTATCTGATCAGATCTTATCATAGTCTAACTATCTACAACATGGTGAGTTGGCAGCTTACTCCTAAGCACTAGGGTCACAGCTCTGCCTACTGAGTTAGTGCTACCTGGACATCCCATCAACTCTTCAAATAAAAGATATAACAAAAACATTCATTGAATATCTTCCCTTCTCCAGCTTTTTTGCTTCCTGTTTTCACAACTTCTGTTGATATCATTCTTACTCCAGGCATTCTTGGAGAAGGCAATGGCAGCCCACTTCAGTACTCTTGCCGGGAAAATCCCATGGACAGAGGAGTCTGGTAGGCTACAGTCTATGGGGTCGCTAAGAGTGGACATTCAAGCTTAAAAATGTCAGAGTGATTTCCTATTCTTTTGTCTTGACATTCATAGGGAATATGCTGTCAAATTCACCTGATTTTGTAATAATAATGACAGAGAAATGAGCAATATTTCTTGAGCACTGACTGTGAGCCAGGCTCGATGCTAAAACTTTGTATATATTGTTTCATCAAATTCTCACCTTCATACAAATCTGTAAGCAGTAGCTTTGTTATATTCATTAGTAAAATGAGATGGCCAAATCTATATTTAAAAGCAGACACATTACTTTGCCAATAAAGGTTGGTCTAGTCAAGGCTATGGTTTTTCCGGTGGTCTGTATGGATGTGAGAGTTGGACTGTGAAGAAGGCTGAGCGCCGAGGAATTGATGCTTTTGAACTGTGGTGTTGGAGAAGACTCTTGAGAGTCCCTTGGACTGCAAGGAGATCCAACCAGTCCATTCTGAAGGAGATCAGCCCTAGGATTTCTTTGGAAGGAATGATGCTAAAGCTGAAACTCCAGTACTTTGGCCACTTCATGCGAAGAGTTGACTCATTGGAAAAGACTCTGATGCTGGGAGGCATTGGGGGCAGGAGGAGAAGGGGACGACAGAGCATGAGATGGCTGGATGGCATCACTGACTCGATGGATATGAGTCTGGGTGAACTCCAGGAGTTGGTGATGGACAGGGAGGCCAGGCGTGCTGCGATTCATGGGGTCGCAAAGAGTCGGACACAATTGAGCAATTGAACTGAACTGAACTGAAATCTATGCAATTGGTATGGATGGCATTTATTTTCCTCAGAGGACCACGCACCTGCAAAAGCTGGAAAGTGTTGAGTGTCTGAGGAAAGGGGAAATCTTTCCTAAAGGGTAGTAGGAACTGGACTAGAAACATGGGAGTAGCCAGACTGAAAAGGAATTTGAGTTTCATGCAAATAAGTTTGACTTTTGGCCTGGAGTCAAATGAGCTTGACTTTTGGTAGAGGAGGGGGTGGATGGAAGGCGTGTAAACTTGAAGGCACAGCATCTGTTTTTACAATGTTTTGATACTATTCTCTGAAGAAACAAGCTGTCTTTATTTCTGGTTTACATCAGCATGATTAACGAAATTAGAATGCATAGCAAGATCAGATGGATTATCCTGCTTCAAATAGCTCAATGGTTAATGTGGACTCTGAGTCCAAAGTATTTGCAAGATTTGAAAAAGTATCAAGGTGAGGGAAGCATCGAAAGAACTTTAAACAAAAGCTAGCAATATATAATTATTTACAAAATATAAAAGCAATAAAGATTGGCCTAGAAGTAGTTGCTTTAATGAAAGATGATAGCCAAGTCAACCTATTATGTATAATTAGATCATTTCATTAAATATTTTGGAAATAAATAATTTCTTATCAATCAATAATGTTTTTGATCAATTTGATCAAAATCTCTGTTCAACTTTCTTAGAAATCTCACTTTTTTAGAAAAATCCAAACATAAGATATCTTTGCACATGCTTTATTATTTTATATAAGATGTGAAATCAAACAAAAATATCAAAATATCTCACTTAATCTGCAGCCTCACATTTTATATTCTAAATAAGGATTATTTTTCTTTTAGGTTTTATAAAAATAGTCTATTAAAATATTGCAAACACAATGATGGGTTTTGTTGACTTTACCAAAGCAAAAGAACTAGCTATTATACCCACAAAATGAGTTTTTGGGAGACTAGCAGAGAAATTGCAATTTGGGACAAGCAAACTATGGGGAATTGTAGACAAGTCCAGAGACCAGGAAAAAAGTCTTGTTTTTATAAAGGGAGAGGACACTGCAGAGGGTTGTAGTAGTTCTTGTGTTGCAGGCAGTAGGCAGCTTGTTGCTGGCTTGGAGCAATCACTCTTCTTGCTGATATCTGTTAGCTGCCAGGAAGGCTAGGACTTTGGCCGCTCCCCCTTCAGGGCTTCCTGACTTTATTTAAATAAGGTTTCCTTTATTCATTGTCACAGACAAGACTGAGCGACTAAGCACAGAACAGTTGCATTGCAAGAATACTTTCAAAGCACCAAGTAGCTTCTATTGGGAGATTGAAAAATAACTTACATACATTACAGAATAGCAGTTCTTGTCTTGCATTCCATGCATGTGAGAAAGAAGTCTGAAGCCCAGAAATGCATGTAGTTGGAAGACCAAGAATTCGATGGGCATGACATTTTCTAGCCAGATAAAAATACACATGCATATGTCTGTATGACTCATTCCACACAACTCAAAATTGCTAGAGAGTGGGTGTAGCTACGAATATTATTGCACAATGTAGTTTTCAAAGGGGAAAAAAAAAAAACAAATTTGGCAGCTTCCAATCTCCCCGAGTAACTTTAGATTAATTGAAATTTTAATTAATAAAATGCCCAACCTAAAATATATTAAAGACATGTCAAGTGCTAGAGAACAAATGAGGGAGAATGAATAATAGAAAACCAAAGTGGTAACTGTTCTATAAATGCACATTTTTTGGTCTGTCTGTCTGACTACATTTTAACCAAGTTAGGCCATGTCTCAGCCAGTAAATTAAAATAGACAATTGATTTATTTTTTGCCACTATTTCAATTTCACTGTATTTCATATTCAAATGGAAAGATCTAGATTGTCCAAATAATGTTTTCAATTTCAAACATCTCTTTGTAAATTGTGCTTGATTATTAATTGTAAATAAGCTAGGTTTAATAGATACAAAAAAAAAGAATAGCAATGGGCTTGATAGCTATTGTTTTCCCTTTGTGTTTTCATAAGTTTCCTTATGCCAGGTACTTTGGGAAGTGACTTAACATGCATTATCTCTTTTAAACCTAAAAGATAAACATATGAACTTTTTATTATTTTTGTGGATAAAGAAACAAATAAACAATGTAATGTATTCTACACAGCTAGTAAATGACATAGTCAGGATTCAGCCCTAGGTTTGCATACTAGATACCTTCTCTAAACTGGTGTAATACTGAGTATCTTTAAAAATGATTGCTTCGATTCAGTAAAGCACCCCACTCCAGTACTCTTGCCTGGAAAATCCATGGACGGAGGAGCCTGGTAGGCTGCAGTCCATGGGGTCGGGTTGCTAAGAGTCGGACACAACTGAGCGACTTCACTTTCCCTTTTTACTTTCACGCATTGGAGAAGGAAATGGCAACCCACTCCAGTGTTCTTGCCTGGAGAATCCCAGGGACGGGGGAGCCTGGTGGGCTGCCGTCTATGGGGTCGCACAGAGTCGGACATGACTGAAGCGACTTAGCAGCAGCAGCAGCAGCATTGAGGGTGAGGGTGATTGGGCTTCCCTGATATTCAGTTGGTAAATAAACCACCTGCAATACAGGAGACACTGGTTCAATTCCTGGGTCTGGAAGATCTACTGGAGAAGAGGTAGGCTACCCACTCCTATATTTTCAGGCTTCCCTTGTGGCTCAGCTGGGAAAGAATCCACCTGCAATGCAGGAGACCTGGGGTGATCTCTGGGTTGGGAAGATCCCCTGGAGAAGGGAAAGACTCTCATTCCAGTATTCTGGCCTGGAGAATTGCTTAGACTGTATAGTTCAGGGGGTCACAAAGAGTCATACACGACTGAGAGACTTTCACATTCACTTTCACACTTCCTGTAATTTTTTTGTAAAAAATAATAATGTAGCAAAACCAATATTATTTCATTTTTTTACACAAAGGAGCATGCAAACATAGCAATGTACAGAAGCTGTGTAGGAAGCATGTTGTTAGAAAGTTTATAAGTGGACTAAATTTTATATATAACAGAGCCCAGTACACAGGTTTTTGTCTTTGTAAATAGCTTCATCAAAATTTTTAAAGATTAGGTGGTTATTAAAGATTAAGTTCAGCTAGAGCAATAGTGAATGAACCTACTTCAGGAGGCCATGGGTATGTGAGGGAGAGAAAATGGGGTCAAAAGATAAAAACAGGCTCCATGGTTCATTTCAGCGCATCTTTATTGTCAATGCCAGTCACTGTAGCTTTTGCAACTGCTATTGATTATGAAATTGGCATCCTGAGCCAGAAAGGCTTCGCTTGCTGTTCTGCCATACTTTGTATTGACTTGGGCATAAGTGAGCTTCAATCAGCAGATATTTGCTTTGTGCATGTTGAATATAGCAAAAACCAAACAAGAAAGCAACATGACTTTTCTCTAATACTGTAATCTTCTAACTTAAACTGGTAGCCTTCATTCACAAATTCACAGCTGTCTGTATGTTTGTGATCGGCAAAATATTTCACACTGCTCTTACTTCTCCTGGTTTCATATAGCCGTGTGTGCCTGTAGGCTAAGTTGCTTCAGTCTTATCTGATTCTTCGCGACCTTATAGACTATTGCCTGCCAGGTTCCTCTGACCATGGGATTCTCCAGGCAAGAACACTGGAGTGGGTTACCATGCTATCCTCCAGGGGATCTGCTGACCTAGGGATGGAACTGGTGTCTCCTGCAGCTCTGGCATTGCAAGTGGATTCTTTACTGCTAAACCACTGGGAAAGTCCCTTCACATAGCCAAGTTAATCTAAATAATGAGTTTAGCTTTTATTATGAGTCAGATTTGAATCCCTCTGTTGTTTCACAGTTGCTCTTCATTCCACAGATTGTAAATACTCCCCAGATTGTAAATATAAGCTTATTAAGGGCATGATGTGTCATATTAATTCATTTACTTGTGCATACAGACACTATTTTATTCATACAAAAGGATTTATTATCATAAAATTATTTACCATTAGCACATCCTTTTCCTGTTTTAAATTAGAATGAGTTACTCAACCTCCCTGAGCTTCTGTTTTCTCACCTCCATACTATAGACAAAGTGAATTATAATAATGTTGAAAATTAAATGATGAAATTTCTGAAAAGTACCTCAGACGTGGTCTGGGAGGTTCTCAGCACATGGTGGTTCCTGTATTTCTTTGAGTAAGGTCTTGGTAAATGCTGATTTGGATGTTAACAACTGGTTAGTTTTATCAACATGGCCAAATAAATTTTCTATTTAGACATAGCCATTTACTTCTCTAATTCCTTAATAAAATTGGTCTTTAAAAAATGAAAATAGATTTTGGTCATTTGATATAGTTAGGAAAATGTATTAAATACATCATAGAAAATACTTTTGGAAAAGGAGAGAAGGAAATGAATGATGTTCAAGGCTAGAGGGAACATAAAACAAGTAGGACCTCGCACTGACCAGTGATAATAGTGCCACAGACTAAGAATTATGACTTGTTTCATCTCCCTGTTTTAAGAAATTGGGAGGGGAGAGGGAAAAGAAGCAACAACAAAAATACATTCATCTTGTGTGCAGGCATCTAAAAAAATATATGCATATATTCATATGTAAGTAAATATAGCAAATACAGTTGACTCTAGAACAAAAAGTGTTTGAAATGCATGGGTTCACTTATATGAGAATTATTCTCAATAGTAAATTTTACAGTACTATACAATTGATGGCTGGTTGAATCCTTGGATATGAAAGAAATAGTGGAGAGTGGGCTATTAAGTTACACATAGATTTTGACTGCTTGGAGGGTTAGTGTCCCAACCCCCACAAAAGCCTGTACTTGTTTTTATGGAGAATATATTCTCACTTTTTCTCTCTTTCTTCTTCTCTCTCTTTCTGGTTATTCATGTTACTGTTCAGTTCAGTTCAGTTCAGTCACTCAGTTGTGTCTGACTCTTTGCGACCCCATGAATCGAAGCACACCAGGCCTCCCTGTCCATCACCAACTCCTGGAGTTCTCTCAGACTCACGTCCATTGAGTCAGTGATGCCATCCAGCCATTTCATCCTCTGTCATCCCATTCTCCTCCTGCCCCCAATCCCTCCCAGCATCAGAGTCTTTTCCAATGAGTCAACTCTTCACATGAGGTGGCCAAAGTACTGGAGTTTCAGCTTTAGCATCATTCCTTCCAGAGAAATCCCAGGGCTGATCTCCTATAGAATGGACTGGTTGGATCTCTGTGCAGTCCAAGGGACTCTCAAGAGTCTTCTCCAACACCACAGTTCAAAAGCATCGATTCTTCGGTGCTCAGCTTTCTTCACAGTCCAACTCTCACATCCATACATGACCACTGGAAAAACCATAGCCTTGACTAGACGGACCTTTGTTGGCAAAGCAACGTGTCTGCTTTTGAATATGCTATCTAGGTTGGTCCTAACTTTCTTCCAAGGAGTAAGGTGTTAAGGGTGAGCAATATTGTGCATTTAAATCATGGTCTTCTTTAATCTGCACAGCTATTTTGGTCTCATTGGCACTTACCGTCTACTTTTCCCCAGTCTGCAGATATAGAAGACAGACTTGCAACTCTCACTTTAGTGTGCTCTAAACAATGACATGTATCAACTTTATTGAGGAAAAAATGATGTTTTCTAACATGAAATTTAAACTAGAGAGTGAAATGTATAGATTCCTTCACAAAAGATCATTTGTACTCACACGAAATATTTTAAAGCTCAATATCTTTAAGATGGAAATACTTCCTTGTAAGGACTTAAGTCAGATGTTCTAGTGGCATTCCATTATTTATCAGGAAGAAAGTAAGATATCATGGAAATCAGATGGTGTGGGAATTGAGTTGATTATTTAGAATAAAAATCAATGCATTTTATGTAAAATATAATAATGATGCTGTTTTGGATCTCTTTGAAAAGATTTATAAAGCCAAGCATCCATGACCTACATTGTCTATTGATAAAATTACCTCATTTATTACCTTTGTAGAAAAAAAAAATCCTAGATTTCCTCTCTACTAAATATAGTTTAAGGTATGTTCTTCAGCAGATAAGTACTTGTGTAGAAGCATGGTGGCAGACCTTCTCTGAGAACAGTTTCCATCATAGTTTCTTTTATGCTGCACTCTTAGAACAGAACATCTAGGGGACAAGATACTTAAAACAATGAGCAATGCTCACTGGTTCTCACATGTCAGTCAAAATAAAATCTTAAATATCCACTTTCAGTGTAAAGAGATCACTCTATCCATAGAACATACCCTGAATAATATTCTTATAAAAATATATTTTAAAATATAGAATTTTACATTGTGCCAAAGAATACAAGGAGAGATAAGAAAGCCTTCTTCAGCAAACAATGCAAAGAAATAGAGGAAAACAACAGAATGGGAAAGACTAGAGATCTCTTCAAAAAAATTAGAGATACCAAGGGAACATTCCATGCAAAGATGGGCTCGATAAAGGACAGAAATGGTAGGGACCTAATAGAAGCAGAAGATATTAAGAAGAGGTGGCAAGAATACACAGAAGAACTCTACAGAAAAGAGCTTCATGACCAAGATAATCACGATGATGTGATCACTCATCTAGAGCCAGACATCCTGGAATGTGAAGTCAAGTTGGGCCTTAGAAAGCATCACTACAAAAAAAGCTAGTGGAGGTGATGGAATTCCAGTTGAGCTATTTCAAATCCTGAAAGGTGACACTGTGAAAGTGCTGCACTCAATATGTCAGCAAATATGGAAAACTCAGCAGTGGCCACAGAACTGGAAAAGGTCTGTTTTCATTCCAATCCCAAAGAAAGGCAGGGCCAAAGAATGCTCAAACTACCACACAATTGCACTCATCTCACACACTAGTAAAGTAATGCTCAAAATTCTCCAAGCCAGGTTTCAGCAATACGTGAACCATGAACTTCCAGATATTCACGCTTGTTTTAGAAAAGGCAGAGGAACCAGAGATCAAATTGCCAACATCCACTGGATCATCGAAAAAGCAAGAGAGTTCCAGAAACACATCTATTTCTGCTTTATTGGCTATGCCAAAGCCTTTGACTCTGTGGATCACAACACACTCTGGAAAATTCTGAAAGAGATGGGAATACCAGACCACCTGTCCTGCCTCTTGAGAAACCTGTATGCAGGTCAGGAAGCAACAGTTAGAACTGGACACAGAACAACAGACTGGTTCCAAATAAGAAAAGGAGTACACCAAACTGTATATTGCCACCCTGCTTATTTAACTTATATGCAGAGTACATCATGAGAAACGCTGGGCTGGAGGAAGCACAGGCTGGAATCAAGATTGCTGGGAGTAATATCAACAACCTCAGATATGCAGATGACACCACCCTTATGGCAGAAAGTGAAGAAGAACTAAAGTGTCTCTTGGTAAAAGTGAAAGAGGAGAGTCAAAAAGTTGGCTTAAAGCTCAACATTCAGAAAACTAAGATCATGACATCCGGTCCCATCACTTCATGGCAAATAGATGGGGAAACAGTGGAAACAGTGGCAGACTTTATTTTTGGGGGCTCCAAAATCACTGCAGATGGTGATTGCAGCCATGAAATTAAAAGATGCTTTCTCCTTGGAAGGAAAGCTATGACCAACCTAGACAGCATATTAAAAAGCAGAGACATTACTTTGTCAACAAAGGTCCATCTAGTCAAGGCTACGGTTTTTCCAATAGTCATGTATGGATGTGAAAGTTGGACTTAAAAAAAAGCTGAGGGCAGAAGAATTGATGTTTTTGAACTGTGGTGTTGGAGAAGACTCTTTACAGTCCCTTGGATTGCAAAGACATCCAACCAGTCCATCCTAAAGGAGATCAGTCCTGTGTGTTCGTTGGAAGGACTGCTGTTGAAGCTGAAACTCCAATATTTTGGCCCCCTGATGCAAAGAGCTGACTCATTTGAAAAGACCCTAATGCTCGGAAAGATTGAGAGCAGGAGGAGAAGTGTACGACAGAGGATGAGATGGCTGGTTGGCGTCACTGACTCAATGGACATGTGTGTGTGTGTGAAGTTGCTCAGTCGTGTCCAACTCTTTGCAACCCCGTGGACTATAGGCTGCCAGGCTCCTCTGTCCGTGGGATTCTTCAGGCAAGAATACTGGAGTGGGTTGCCATCTCCTTCTCCATGAGTTTGGGTAAATTCCTGGAGTTGGTGATGGACAGGTGGCCTGGTGTGCTGTGGTTCATGGTGCTGCAAAGAGTCGGACATGACTGAGTGACTGAACTGAATTGAACTGATATTGATAATAAGTTATGTGGGAAAGTTTGCATTAATTTGTCCACAGAATAGTGAGTCTTTTTGTAGTTGACTATAGTAAGACATCTTAGAAGTTGGCATTTACTCAGTAGTCTAGTAACTGTGTTTCTACACATGAATATGGAGCTCAGATGTTTGGAATTCATGCACGAATACCTCCATTCACTAGACCTAAATTTAGGACCTTCACTCAGATGATTCTGGTAACCATACTTGGAGAAACTGCTGTAGAATTGGACTCACCTGCAGAGATTCAGAAAGATGAAAAAAATGTAAGTGCAAAGTTGGATCTATCTGCCTGGATCAGATGTATATCACCCAAGTGGAGAGACAACAATATATATAACAAAAGTCTAATGTATTTGTTAAAATGAAAACCATAACTCAGCAAATCAGTACAGTTAGGTCACTAAGGTAGGCAATTATAAACAGAAAACTGCTTAGAAACTTTAGACTCAAAATATCTATGGGATTCAAATAAAATGACATCAAGGTATAAATTGCTAATATCTCACAAAAAAATCTGTAGATTATGCAGAATGGTTATTGCCACCTCCATTTCTATGAAAAAATATGAAAATATAGAAACTTACAAAGGACACAATAATCCTTCACATTTCCATCACTCAGAATTAACAAATGTTAACATTTTAATATGTTTCATTCTTAAATAGTTTGATTTCTTGATTTTTAACATTATACATATGCTAAATGCAGATGACACCATCCTTATGGCAGAAAGTGAAGAGGAATTCAAAAGCCTCTTGATGAAAGTGAAAGTGGAGAGTGAAAAAGTTGGCTTAAAGCTCAACATTCAGAAAACGATGATCATGGCATCATGGTCCCATCACTTCATGGGAAATAGATGGAGAAACAGTGGAAACAGTGTCAGACTTTATTTTCTGGGCTCCAAAATCACTGCAGATGGTGACTGCAGCCATGAAATTAAAAGATGCTTACTTCTTGGAAGGAAAGTTATGACCAACCTAGATAACATATTGAAAAGCAGAGACATTACTTTGCCAACAAAGGTCCATCTAGTCAAGACTATGGTTTTTCCTGTGGTTATGTATGGATGTGAGAATTGGACTGTGAAGAAGGCTGAGCGCCGAGGAATCGATGCTTTTGAACTGTGGTGTTGGAGAAGATTCTTGAGAGTCCCTTGGACTGCAAGGAGATCCAACCAGTCCATTCTGAAGGAGATCAGCCCTGGGATTTCTTTGGAGAAAATGATGCTGAAGCTGAAACTCCAGTACTTTGGCCACTTCATGTGAAGAGTTGACTCATTGGAAAAGATTCTGATGCTGGGAGGCATTGGGGGCAGGAGGAGAAGGGGACGACAGAGGATGAGATGGCTGGATGGCATCACTGACTCAATGGACATGAATCTGAGTGAACTCCGAGAGTTGGTGATGGACAGGGAGGCCTGGCGTGCTTCGATTCATGGGGTCGCAAAGAGTTGGACACGACTGAGCGACTGAACTGAACTGAAATGCAGGTATTCCCCCTTTACTTATTAAAATTATAAAGTCTCTGATAAAAACCCTTTAGTCCCTTCTCTCCTTTATAAAATATTGCAAGTTTTTTCTTGAGTCATGCATAACTGTGAGTCATGCATAAGCTGTCAGAAATAATGTTCATTTACAGTATGGCAACTGTCTGTTGCCATACTGTCACTATCAGCTGTTAACTCATTATGCTGCTACTGTCCATTTAAAATGTATCCAGGGATATTGACAGCATGCATACTCAGTATAGCAGCCAGAAAGATATTTTATGTTTGTAGATATGAAAAATGATACATAAGGAAAATATCACATAAAGATATTACAACTATTAAGTCATTCCACGCACATAAAGAACTAAGCAAATAAAAGAATTGGAAATGTCACACTCCAAAAAGAAGAGTAAAATTAAAAAAAAAGAGATTGATATATAGGAGGATATAAAAAGCCTATTGATGAAAGGGAAAGAGGAGAGTGAAAAAGTTGGCTTAAAGCTCAACATTCAGAAAACGATGATCATGGCATCTGGTCCCATCACTTCATGGGAAATAGACGGGGAAACAGTGGAAACAGTGTCAGACTATTTTTTTGGGCCAAAATCACTGCAGATGGTGATTGCAGCTATGAAATTAAAAGACACTTATGCCTTGGAAGGAAAGTTATGACCAACCTAGATAGCATATTGAAAAGCAGAGACATTACTTTGCCAACAAAGGTCTGTCTAGTCAAGGCTATGGTTTTTCCAGTGGTCATGCATGGATGTGAGAGTTGGACTGTGAAGAAAGCTGAGCACCGAAGAATCGATGCTTTTGAACTGTGGTGTTGGAGAAGACTCTTGAGAGTCCCTTGGACTGCAAGGAGATCCAACCAGTCCATTCTGAAGGAGATCAGCCCTGGGTGTTCTTTGGAAGGACTGATGCTGAAGCTGAAACTCCAGTACTTTGGTCACCTCATGGGAAGAGTTGACTCATTGGAAAAGACTCTGATGCTGGGAGGGATTGGGGGCGGGAGGAGAAGGGGACGACAGAGGATGAGATGGTTGGATGGCATCATCCACTCGATGGATGTGAGTCTGAGTGAACTCCTGGAGTTGATGATATACAGGGAGGCCTGGTGTGCTCCAATTCATGGGATCACAAAGAGTAGACACGTCTGAGTGACTGAACTGAACTGAGCTGAAATCTTAGATGGAAGAATTTTTAAAATTGCATACCTATTATGGTTCTAAAATAAACGTATAATAACCTAAAATGGAGATAATTTTAAAAAGATTTTGGGGAAAGGGAGATTTTGACCTAAATCATAGCGGTCATAGGCAAAATTTGGTGAAAAGGAAAAAGGGAGCTATTATTTGCTGAGAACACAGTATACACAATCACTAAAGTGGAAATGTACAAGCTGCTGTAGACCATATCACAAGACCACCTATACTATGACTCATTAGGTGAGGAGGAGATTTGAAAACTGGGTGAACTGCTTAATAAGCTCTAACAATAGGTTTTTAAAAATGATTTTCTGCAGGTTAGATGTTCTATAAATCATCGGTCTTATTATTAGATATTATGCATTAATATTATTTCCATTGGGCTTCCCTGGTGGCTCAGACAGTAAAGCGTCTGCCTGCAATGCAGGAGACCCTGGTTCAATTCCTGGGAAGATCCCCTGGAGAAGGAAATGGCAATCCATTCCAGCACTCTTGCCTGGAAAATCCCATGGACGGAGGAGCCTGATAGGCTACCGTCCATGGGGTCGCAAAGAGTCGGACACGACTGAGCGACTTCACTTCGCTATTATTTCCATTTCCCTCCATACTCGGGAACTGTTACCTACTCTGTGCCCTCATGATAATTTATAGCATAACCACATTATAGTTTCTATGGGGTTGTGAGGCAAAGAAATGTCTTCACCTTTTTTCACTTAAGACATTGAACTTTTTCTCATATGATTTATATATATATATATTGGTTTGGTGGGATTTGCAAAAGGTGATAGGAATGAGTATAGATTCTTGAACAAGTTTTCAGCATGGTAAAAATCATCCTTCAGAGTCTGGTACCTGGTGGAGCAAAGTGCGGAGGTGGAGAGTGGAGAAAGGAATTGTGGCAGGAATCTGGCAGGTGGCTAATGCCCTAATGCAGGTGTGAGGCATCAAGGATGAGACTTGCACGGCACGGAGTAAATGAGAAAAAGTGCAACATGTGAGAAAAGGAGGCAGAAGAAAAAGAGCACATTGATTACTTGGATATAAAGTAATGAACAAGAGAGGAACAGAAACAGGCCCTTATTAGTAAACTCGTATTAGCTTTCTCTCTTCATTGTCTTTAAAAACAGAAAGGAATAAAGTCAGTCGGGGCAAAAATAAAAGTTTAAGAATGAATATATACATGTTGTGCAGAAGAAAAATAGAATTAATACATTCAAAGAAAGTGGAATATAATTAAAAATAGTAAATTAATCAAGATTATCCATGAAAGTTGGATCATCTATTACATATATGTATATATGTATATGTATATGTATATACACAGTCAACTTTCTATATCAAGTGTTCTACATCTGAAGATTCAACCACCACAGATCAAAAATATTCAGGAAATAATTTCCAGAAAGTTTTGAAAGGCAAAGCTTAAATTTGCCACATGGCCTGAAACTGTTTATAAATCATTTGCATTGTGTTAGCATTACAAGTAATCTAGAGATGATTCAAAGTATACAGGAGCCTGTTAGTTGGTTGTATACAGATACTATGCCATTTCATATAAGGGGCTTGAGTATTCACAAATTTTAGTATACTTGGGTGGTCTTGGAACCAATTCCCCATGGAGACAAAAAGATGATTGTACATCTATATGTATACTAATAACGTGTTAAACAATATTTTTATGATTTTGAAGTGTAAGGAATAGAACGCAAAGGAAATTATAATGTTGAGTTAAAGGACATTTAAACAGAAAAATATACATAAAATAAATATGGGAAACATATACTAACATTTATAATTCATGAGTTAGTGCTCATAGGAAAAAATGACTCTACAATTATTTTTTCTTACAGCAACAGAATGAAAGAAAAAAATAGATTCTCTAGCCACTGTTTATTCTGGCATCCTTTGGGATGACACAGTAAGACATGCCAGGCAATAGTAATTTTAATCACTTTCAAGATTGATTTATTTTCAATTTCAAGTTCAGTCTGATGAAAGGTGTTACAATGGCAGCTTGAGATTCTGGAAGTAAAGAATATGAGAAGCAGTAATTTAAAGTGCTCTACACATAGTCCACTGCCTTGACAGGGAAAATGACTACGGGCATTCATTACTGGACTCCTCTTTTGTTTACGCTAATGCTACTTAACTTGAATCTTCTCTGTAGAGAGAGGGTCCTTTAAGTAAGTTTTATTACATCTTTAGTAGATAAAATATATGATGCATTGTCCCCCAGTTACAATATTGTGACACTGGGCCATTGTCACCATGGCACTAGGAAATGTAAGCTGTATATATAGATGACATTATCAACAATGTGTAAAGCATTTTACCACTTTACAAAGTTCTCCACATTATTTTCATTTGTTGTTTAACAGTATATCCATAGCAGTACGTTTATTACAATTGATTGAGTGCTTTCTTATGACTGTGCCAAGCGCTATGTAGCATATGCTTTACAACAGAATTTATCAATCCTGGATCAAGAGAAGCATCCTGAGTTTCTTTAAATTCATACAGTACTAATTAAAAAAAAAAAACTCCCATGTTATTTTGTTAGTAAACAATATGAGCCTCTTCTGAATTATCTGAAAGTTCATTTGATAATCGAATACTAATGTATTTCAGGTCCTGCTTTGGAATTTAAATTTGCAATCACATATTATTTACCAAGTGAGACCCTAAAGGAACAACATTTAATATCAAATACAATACTTCTCAAACTGAAGTCCAAAACTGAGACATCTGTAGACATATTCCTGGAATGCTAAATGCTTGGGGTTCAGATTTGAGTTTCAGAGAACAGAATCCCCTAAAGCTAGTTTTAGCAGAAAGACTTTCAAAAAAGGGGCAAAATTCTATAGCTGATTTGCACAATATGGCGTTTTCTTCCTTCCATATTTTTTTATTTTTCTGAATGTCTCAAATCTAGTAAAATAATTTCTGTTTGTACCTAGGTTAATATATCTTTTTAAACATCATTTGAAAATATAATATAGAAAAAATACAAAGGAATCAGTGACAATATTCCCAAGACTACAACTTGAGGGAGGAAATCCGGTCTTATTTTTAGGAATAATGGATTGCAGGAAACCAACTCTCTGATTAAGTCATGGAATCTTATTTGCCTTCTTCCTAAAAGTAAAGAGGGCTTCCCTGATAGCTCAGTTGGTAAAGAATCTGCATGCAATGCAGGAGACCCCAGTTCGATTCCTGGTTGGGAAGATCCCCTGGAGAAGGGATAGGCTGCCCACTCCAGTATTCTTGAGCTTCCCTTGTGGCTCAGTTGGTAAAGAATCCATCTGCAATGCGGGAGACCTTGGTTGGAAAGATCCCCTGGAGAAGGGAAAGGCTACCCACTCCAGCATTCTGGCCTAGAGAATCCCATGAACTAAACAATCCAATGAGTCAGACATGACTGAATGATTTTCACTTCACTTCACTTTAAAAGTAAAGTTTAGAATTTCATAGGCAAACGTTTAGTCACAAAATTTTAATTTTAGTTTCGCTTCAAGAATATTTAACTTTTTCCCATTATCAGTTAAGAATTTGAAACATTATTCTTATAAATTTGTATATTTAAATATTTTAAATGTATAATATATTGACAATAAATATTGTCTTTGCAACAGTTGTGTTTACATGTCTCCTTCATTTTCTAAATATTTCTTGAAAGCAGTAACATTTCTTACTTATCTTTTCACAAATCAGATATCTAATGAATGTATGTGATTGGTGTTGATTGGGCATATATCCATACATTTTATCTTTCTATCATCAGAATGTTGACAGAAAAGCAGCATTATAAGTGGACCCACAAATCAAATTATTTTTCAAAGAAATTCTTAATTATTTTCTCTATACTTGCTTAGTGTGGTATATTTACCTTCAATCAGCAATAAATCATGTCAGTTGCAAGAACCACTAATTTTTTTTATTGTCACCAGCAAACATAAATTCAAAATTAAAGTATCATTAGATGACTAAAATAAAGTCAGACATTTTGCTGAGCTAGAGAGACTTTCCCCAGCAAAAAGATTTCGCTTTTCATTGAGATTGTGTAAAATGTCAGTGTGTATATAACATTACACATTAATATTATAATTGAAATGGTTTTTATTCATTCATTGTACACACACACACACACACACACATATATATACACACAAATCTTTCACCATTCTATGTCCAATATTGTAGGATACAGCAGTCATTAAAAGACTGATAAAGAGCATGGGTTCATGGATTTTCAGTTCTACTAAAGTAACACACAATAAAAATATAAATAAACAAAATAAAGCAGAAAGTAATATGTAGAGAAATAGGACAGAGAAGTGTGATAAGAGACTGATTGTGGTAGTATACAACATTACACAGAGGACTTAGCAGAGCTTTCTCATGAGGTGACATCCATGCTAAGATCTGAATGACAAAGTTGTCAGCCATGTGAAAATCTGGATGAAGGACTCTCCAGGGAGAAGCAAGTGTAGAGGCTGTGATGACAGAATTATCTTGGTTTATTTGTAGGATTAAGAGAAAGGGAATGTGACTACAGACTAGACTGAGGGGGAGAGGGCTGGGGAAAAAAGTTGGAAAGGAAGCCAGGGCCCTATTTTTCTGTCTTTAGCAGTGATTCCTTTGTCTCCTGTGCTAGGTTGGAGGCCTCCACAGAGAAAGTAGTTATCTGGAACTAATGATGTAAGAATTTTCTTAGGTATTCTACATATGAGTTATTTTTATTTTTATTAATTTGTCACAAATATGCTATCATACCTATTCATTTTAGACATTTTGGAAAATAAAAGCTGAAAATGATCTCCGATTTCAAATCTAAGGCACTACTATGATAGTTTTCTTTTTCTTTTTACTTTTCCTAGCTATTTAGATTAAAGAGCAACAAATTCTTTTGATAAATACTTAATGAGTAAGTATTTTAGGCCTTGTAGGTTATGTGATTCCTGTCATGACTTCTCAGCTCTGCTGTTGTATCTGAAATCAGCCAGAGACAAATGCGAAGAAAAGACCATGACTGTGTTTCAGATACAATTTTATTTATGGACACAAATTAAATTTCATACAATTTTCATGTGTCACCAAGTATTATACAACCATGCAAACATATCAAAGAGCAGTCTCAGCTAGCTGGATGTACAAATAGCCAGCCAGCCAGATTTGATGACAGCCATATTGAGCCAACCCTTCATTTAGACACATAGATGTAGATGTAGATATCGCTGTATTCATCTCTCTACATATATGCATGTCCAGTCCTGTCTGACTCTTTCAACCCCATGGACTGCAGCATGCCAGTCCTTCACCGTCTCCCGGAGCTTGCTCAAACTCATGTGCATTGAGTCAGCAATACCATCCACCATCTCATCCTCTGTCGTCCCCTTCTCCTGCTTTTGATCTTTCCCAGCATCAGGGTTTTTCTAATGAGTCAGCTGTTTGCATCAGGTGGCCAAAGCATCAGAACTTCAGCTTCAGCATTGGTCCTTCCAATGAATATTCAGGATTGATTTCCATTGGCATTGACTGGTTTGATCTCCTTGCAGTCCAAGGGACTCTCAAGAGTCTTCTCCAACATTACAGTTCAAAAGCATTTGGTGCTCAGCCTTCTTTATGGTCCAAATCTCACATCTGTACATGACTATTGGATAAGCCATAGCTTTGATTACACAGACCTTTGTTGGCAAAGTAATGTCTCTGTTTTTTAATATGCATTTAATCCTTTTAATATATGCATGTTATAAGTAATTAATTTAAAAAGACAAGACCAAAAGATATTACTTGTTTTAGAACTTTTTTTTTTAATTTTATTTTATTTTTAAACTTTACATATTCCTAGTAATTTTTGTCTCATTTTATGGCAGATAAAAGGAATACATTTCCCACCACTTTAGCAATTGTTGTTCAGTTGTGTCTGACTCTGCAACCACATGAGCTACAAGACAGGCTTCCCTGTCCTTTACTAGCTCTCAGTTTGCTCAGATTCATATCTATTGACTCAGTGATGCCAACAAACCATCTTATCCTCTGTCATCCCCTTCTCCTCCTGCCTTCAATCTTTCCCAGCATCAGAGTCTTTTCTAATGAGTCAGCTCTTCACATCAGGTGGCCAAAGTGTTGCAACTTCAGCATCAGTCCTTCCAATGAATATTCAGGGCTGATTTCCTTTAGGATTGACTGGTTTGATCTCCTTGCTGTCCAAGGGACTCTCAAGAGTCTTCAGCACCACAGTTCAAAAGCAACAATTCTTTGGCACTCAGCCTTCTTTATGGTCCAAATCTCACATCCATACATGACTACTGGAAAAATCATAGCTTTGACTAGATGGACCTTTGTGGGCAAAATAATGTCTGCTTTTCAATATGTTGTCTATGTTTGTCATAGCTTTTCTTCCAAGGAGCAAGTGTCTTTTAATTTAATGGCCCTGGTCACCATCCACAGTGATTTTTTTAGCCCAAGAAAATAAATTCTGTTACTGTTTCCATTGTTTCCCCATCTACTTGCAATGAAGTGATGTGATTGGATGCCATGATCTTTGTTATTTGAATGTTGAGTTTTAAGCCAGCTTTTCACTCTCCTCTTTCACCCTCATCAAGAGATTCTTAGCTTTTCTTCCCTTTCTGCCATTGGAGTGATGTCATCTGCATATATAAGGCTATTGATATTTCTCCTGGCAATCTTAATTCCACCTTTAGCTTCATCCAGCCAGGCATTTGGCATGATGTAGTCTGCATATAAGTTAAATAAGCAGGGTGGCAATATACAACCTTTCCCAATTTTGAACCAGTCTATTGTGCCATGTACAGTTCTGTTACCCAGAACCATATGGCAAGATTAGTTTACTGGGTGAGATATCGAAAATTGGCGATGAACCCTGATGCTGCAGATGGAGCTAGCAGGGCCACCACATGGAATTAGATGAGTCTCTGGGTCACCACTTGCAGAGCAGATATTGCATGAATGAGAAATGAATCTTTATGCTTTGAGCCTCTG
Source organism: Bubalus bubalis (assembly GCF_019923935.1). Classification (NCBI taxonomy): domain Eukaryota; kingdom Metazoa; phylum Chordata; class Mammalia; order Artiodactyla; family Bovidae; genus Bubalus; species Bubalus bubalis. The sequence goes on along the minus strand of NC_059163.1, from coordinate 52,290,589 downwards.
AGGTGTTGATATATTATTGCAGCAGATCCTAATCTAATACAGTGGTGTCTGCATCTGACTTTTAGCCTTTAATAAAGTACTCTGAAAAATCATCTTTGAAAACAACATGTGTATGGAAATATAATGGTTCATTATACAAGTCCACTATAATATGCATAATGAATTATTTAGTTACTTTTCAGATGTAGGTTAATTTCTGATTTCTGTCCAATCTGAACTCAGCTATAGTAAAAATATTTGTAGGTAAATATTTATGTTTTATTTTTATTTATTTATAAATTCTGGAAATGTAGTCATTGAGATAAAGTGCTGAATATTTTAAGAACCATTGATATATAGTCACAAATTGGCCATCATACAGTTGATGACATTTAAAACTATTCTTGGCCCTGTATTTTCTACAACCATTTTATTATCATTGGTCAGTAGGGTTTTTGAAGCCATGCTTGATTATTTAAGGAAATATTTCTTGTACTAGTTTGCACTTCTTAACTAGTAATGTTGAGTTTTTTCCACATTTCTAATGGTCCCTTGACTTTCCTTTTTCATCAATAGTTTGTTCAGTGCTTTCCCCCTTCTTCTGCTGAGGTATTCATCTGTTTCTCACAGATAGATAAAGTTATTTCTTAATCAATAATGTTATTTTATGTACCCTTTGCCATCTCTGTGCTGCAACTAGTCTAGTTTTTCATTTGACTGTTATTTCACTTTATGTGGCATATTTTCCCCATGTAAGTAGAATTTTTTAAACTTGGTTGGAGTCTGTAATTCTCTTTTCTATGACTTCTTCACTCACTCTTATGCTTATGATATTATTTCCCATCTCAAGATAAATTCATATCTGCTAGTATTTTTTCTTGTTCCTTTGTAGTTTTATTCGTACCATTTGTAGGGGGCAGAATATAGTATCCAAAATGTGCCTATGTCTTAACCCACAAACTTATAAACATGTTATCTTAGATGGCAAAAGAGACTTTGCAGATGTGAATAAGTTAAGAATATTGAGATTGGGAGATCATTTGGATTATCCAGGTAGGACCAACATAATCACAAATGCCTTCATAAGAGGGAGGTAGGAGACCCAGAGTATGAGAAAGAGATGTAATGATGGAAACAGAAGTCATAGTGATGAGATCACTATGTCAAAAAATGTTGGCAGACTGCAGAAGCTGGAAAAGGCAAGGAACAAATTCTCCCCTAGAGCCTAAAAAAGGATACAGCTCCATTTACACCTCAATTTTCATCTTATAAAGTCTATTTCAGACTTCTAATCTCCAAAACTGCAAGATAAGAAATCTGTGTTATTTTCAGACACTAAGTTTGTGGTAACTTGTTACAGCAGCAATAGGAAACTAATACAGCATTTAATCCATCTGGAAGCTATTTTTGTAGATACGAAAGTGAGAGTTAAGGGCAAAAAGAAAAAAAAAGAACCAAGTGTCTCAGAAATAGCTTATACACATAGAAGAAACAAAGGATTCTCTAAAGAGCTATAAATGTCTCTGAAAGGTATGTTTTGAGTAAGAAATACAATAGGAATTTGGAGGTTCTGGAGTATCTATACCCTGTAGCTCATTTAGACTGGTTCAGGGACTTTAATCTCAATGATATGTAATAATGAAAGAGAGATGTTAGGAGGAGACCTCTCCCAGGTAAATCAAGTCCCGACTTGTTCCCAATTGAAGTTCTACTCTCAACTGAGGCCATTTTGACAGTGACCTGCTGACTCCTCACCCTCTGGAATCCTTCCTTTATTCTCTGACTGCTGCTGCTGCTGCTAAGTCGCTTCAGTCGTGTCCGACTCTGTGCGACCCCATAGACGGCAGCCCACCAGGCTCCCCCGTCCCTGGGATTCTCCAGGCAAGAACACTGGAGTGGGTTGCCATTTCCTTCTCCAATGTGTGAAAGTGAAGTCCCTTAGTCGTGTCCGACTCTAGTGACCCGTGGACTGCAGCCCACCAGGCTCCTCCATCCATGGGATTTTCCAGGCAAGAGTACTGGAGTGGGGTGCCATTGCCTTCTCCATCAAAATAATGTAGTGCTTAATTTTTTCATTTTATTTAACAAATGCATGTTCAATAACAAGCAATTGTTGGGAACTCTGTTACCCAGTGTCCTTATGTGTAAATTGGTGATATTAATAGCATTTACAGGCTTATTGTGAGAAATAAATGAGTTTATTTACATATTATAAAATGCTCAGAACAAGATCTGGCACACAAGAAAGGCTAAATAAATGTTATTTTTTTATAATTATTATTTGCAAAATATTATAAAATTACTGAATATTATAAAAGGACTTCATACTTCTTTAAAAGGTTTCTGGCCTATGCCTTCTTTATACCACATTGTAAGTTTTCAATAGCCATCAAGTCAATGAATGTGAAATACAAAGATGGATTGTGAAAAATTAATATTGGAATATAGACTCATTTCATGGAAATTTTGAAATGTAATTGGACATATGAATGTGTATGTATATTTCAAAAGGAAAAAGAAAGTGTGAAGAATGTACAAACACCCTGTTTTTTCATGCAGAAAACCAATTGAGAGGATTTTGGCTGCCTGCCCATAAAAGTGATAGGGTTGAGGGCAACAACAAGTGATCTATACAAGAAACAGCTAGAAGTGATCCGAAATGACACAGGACTGCAGGGTGTTTATTTGCATGCCCATGCTAACACTGCAACAAATTCAATAAAAAGGAAGATGTGACAGAATTGATAGGATTTGTGTGTAAGAAGAAATTTAGCTTGTAAAATGTGAAAGAAATTCCCATTTCTTACAATGCCATGGAAAAGCAGAAATATCTCAGAAGCTGAGAAATTTGGCAGAAGCATAATTTGGGAAAAGGCCAGAAAGGAAGTTTTGTGCGATAACAAAGGATATCTCTGAAGCGCATGCTAATTACCAGTGCCCAGCTATTTTTAGGTGAAGTTTCATTTGGAAGGGTCTGTTCCTTTCTAATATATCTGCCAGTCAGAATGGTAGAAAAGAGAGTAATCCAGCCTCTGGGAAGTTCCCATTCTTACATATTTCGGTATGTATCTATTCTCTTGTGAGATTGTTCATCCAAGTGTATTTTCAATATCATTTATTCTTTCATTAATTCAATAAACATTTATTCAACAAGCATTGATTGAGAAAATTTCTATGACAGTTTTATGCTAGATATCCTGTGAATGTGTTTGTAACTAATAAAAATTATAATAGGAATAATGATTATTATTATTACATTACACTTTATAGAAAATTTTAAAGAGTATTTACTGTGAATTATACTCAGGATTGTTCTGAGCACTTGATTCTCACAAACGGAAAGCTACAAAACAAGTAGTAATAATACTTGTGATTTACAGATGAATAAGTACAGCACGGAGAGTTGAACGACTCTCCTGAGTCCATAAGCCTGTAAATGTCACAACTGGCGTGATTCCATTCTGTCTCCTGAATCACCATGCTGAAAGAGCTCATGTAAACCGAAGCCTGATACAGAAAGCAGACTAACTGGATTTGGGGATAGGAGGTCAAAATGTTGCAGGAAAAGGAAGCAGTATGAAGGAAGGAGGCTCTTACTCTCCTTCCCAAGGTGAAGGAGAGTAAGATCTGGTCCACTGGAGAAATGAAGTAAACGTCACTGGACCTGGAGGAAGAAGCGTTGAGGATGAACCCAATGATTTAACCAAACAGTCAAGATGCTAGAGCTGCAGTTTCCATCCTTTACAGATAGGTCTTGCCAAAGAGATGATGTCTGACTCATCTTCCAAAGCCCTGATCATAATATAAAGTGCATACATATTTGAGTGGGCTACTACTTTGCCAGAGAGAACCATTTCAGCCAAATCTAATAGGAAACCTTCTTCTCTGCCTCAGCCCCTTGCCTTCTGGCAAATTTTCTTGTCTGCCTCCTCTTATAACCAATAGCAGACAATCTTTTCTTTGAAGAGAATCTATAAGGTTTTTTTGTAGGATGACTTTAGGGCTTCCCTGGAGGCTCAGTCAGTAAAGAGTCTCCCTGCAGTGTGGGAGACCCGGATTCAAGTCCTGGGTCAGGAAGATCCTCTAGAAAAGTAAATGGCAACCCACTCCAGTATTCTTGCCTGGAGAATTCCATGGACAGAGGAACCTGGTGGGCTACAGTCCATGGGGTCACAAAGAGTCAGACATGATTGAGTAACTAACATACACAGGATGACTTTAGAGCCAAAGGACTTATGAGGCAAAAAGAGGGTGAGATGTTGAAACAGGAAGAACTTATAGGAGGACTGATTAAGGAGTAAAGCTCGTATTCCCTTTCAAGATCTCAGAGAGTGACTGGAAAGTTAAAAGTGATGTGAAGAATGATTTTTAAAATAGGCTGAATAAAGATGAGGCTTTCAAAGAAGAGAGTCTATATTCTATAAGGCTACAGAAACATTTGGTGTCTAGAGCAAGAGCATAAAACAAAGACTAAATTAAGGCCAAAACACCAAAATTCAAAATATAGTTGAGAGAATTTTTTTATCCCATCAAGGTAAAAAGCATACATAAAATGTCAGACAAGAATAAACTATAGGATAGAAAAAAGAATATATAAAGAAGAGAAGGTTAGGGTTGTTTTTAAGATATTTAAAATAAACAATAAGATGATACAGAAAGAGGAAACATAAATCAAGGAAATGCCCTTTAAGAAAAAAATTATAAGTCACATAAAAGAGTAGTAATGTATGCCAACATCAAGATATTAAATAAGAAGTTAAAAATTATTCTATAGCAAAAATTCAACTCAAAAATTGTACAATGATTAAGGTAGAATTTGATGCTTCTCTTGGGTTTAATATTTGATGGTTTTCTACTGAGTTTTTTACCTCTAAAAAAAAAATCTAAAAGCCTTTGTATTAAAGATATACGAATAAAAAGAGAAAAGGCCAGTAAGGGAAAATACCAATAATAATTATTAGAAAAAGAGGAAAAGCATTAAAATCTAGAGACTACTAACCTACTGAACACTGATCACAAGAATTATGTAGACATCTTGCTGCAAGGGTTGGCAAACCTAGCAGAAAGCATGACACACGGGCAAATGATATGCCAGACATCCAAAAATAGCTGATGGTGAATTTCAGAAACGATCTGAAACAGGCCAAAAATAGAGAGGTGGGAAAATTATTAATTCGTTTATTAAAAATATGGCCTTGATGATTAACTATAATTCTTTCTTTAAATCTGGATCCAAAATAGCATTTGCCAGATAAGCTGCTGGAATATGTGAGAATGTTATATATCAATGTGATCCACACGCTAATGCTCCATGAAGCGGGGGGGAGGGGGAGGGATAAATTAATGTGACAAGAAGAGTGAGGCAAGACTACCCACATATGTTCTCTGTAGAGCCTCTCAAAAGATAATAAAAACAAATAACAAACTGAAGAGAAGACAAAGGAAAATGATTTAAAACAAAGAGATGTTATGCTAGGTTAATAAGCCTAGGTACCTTATGCAGATGATATCCTCTTGACAGTGGCAGACAAATCAAAGATAAGAATATTTAAAGTATATAAATGGTACTCCAGGAAAGCTGAAGCAAGAGGCACAGTGCTATAAAATGAGAGAAGAAGAGATATGATAATATTGGAGGTATCAAAGTGCAGGCTGGTCCACTGGTGATGCTTGATTTGCTTTGGAAAGGTGGAAGATGCAAAATGACATGAAAGCAATGAAAATAATAGCATAGAAGATAAAAATAAACATAAGGGATTTGAAAAGTATTAGGATGCGGGATACATATAATTAAGCTTTGCCAAGTGCCAAATCGTATTTGCACATTACAGCTCCCACGAACTGCATGCAACTCCTTCATTGATGAGTCATTTTAACATCCTCGTAGAACAAGGGTAAAAAAAAAAAAAAAATGACAGGAGGCTCTGTATTTCTCAGGAGAAGATGAAATGATCAATGTCAAAGCATTTTATCAGTCAACGTTTTTGTCTTTCAAATACATGAAGGCAGAAGGTGGCAGAAACCAGGGAGAGATGATGAAGCACAAGCACAGCACAGTGGGAAGGCAGCAGCTTTGGCAGCCTCAGAGCTCCTTTGACACCAGGCTTTACAATCATCAGCTGCAAGGCAGGACCAGTTACCCAAGTGGAGTCTCTTGTCTTCTTTTCATCTGTAAGAACAGTAAAACAGTCCTATGTCAGGATCCCAAGGTTAGAGTGGAAATTTAATGGGGCCATTATATAAAGTGCTTAATAGATACGTGCTCAAATACTGTGGTAGATTTTCGTGTGTGTGTGTGTGTGCAGTGTTCAGTCGTATCTGATTCTTTGTGACCCCATGGATGTAGCCTGCCAGGCTCCTTGGCCCATGGAATTTTCCAGGCAAGAATACTGGAGCAGACTGCTATTTCCTACTCCAGGGGATCTTCCCAACCTAGGGATCGAACCTGCATCTCTTGCATCTCCTGGATCAGGATATGGATTCTTTACCACTTGCACCACCTGGGAAACCCTTGTGGTAGCATTTTTAGATCCAAAGGCTTAGAGAGTAGGGAAAAAGACAGCACTGAAATATGGTAGCCCTCCACATGGTGGTTCTGCATTTGCAGATTCAACCAAACAAGAATCTGCAGTTAGTTGAATCCAGAGCTACGGAGCTGTGGACATGAAGGCTGACTGTTATAGACTATTTTATATAGAGGACTTGAGCGTCCCTGGATTTTGTTACCCCCCAGAAATTCTGGAACCAATCTCCTGTGAATACCAAGGGAGGCTGTAATAAAATAAAATTGAATTGGTAATGGAGAGTTTTAGAAATGTTTCTATATAGTGACTAGAAATTATTGTGATATGGAATGTTTTACAAAGATGCAGAAAACACCTCCCAAGCATGAGAAATGTGAGAAAAAGAGGAGACAAAGCAATATGATAGGCATTTGAGGCCACTCAGCTATATAGGAGAAAGGAAATGGGATGACACCCAGTCAGAACTATGGCTTAATATGGGACATTATTAAAAGCGAATAGCCAATAAATGTGGGAAATGTTCTCAAGTCGGGGGGGGTGGGGTGGTGGTGGCATAAAGAGTGAAATATTATTCATTCATTTGTTTATTCATGAATTTATAGATTTGATGAATATTTACTACAGTTTTTGTTGTTCAATCACTAAGCCATGTAAGACTCTTTGTGACCCCATGGACTGTAGCATGCCAGGCCTCCGTGTCCCTCACCATTTCCTGGAGTTCACCCAAGTTCATGTCCATTGAATTGGTGATGCTATCCAATCATCTCATCCTCTGCCTCCCTCTTATCCCTTTGCCTTCAATCTTTCCCAGCATCAGGGGAAAAAAATACATAGAAAAAGAGGCTGGTGAATAGTGCACACATTTGCTGGCATTAAATTATAATATGCTTGATGGTGACTGCAGAAGGATAAGAACCTATAGCCAGAAAATTAGGGCACTACAGATTTGTCACAGCCACGTGTGAAAATGCCAGGTCTAATTTTCACGAATTTGAGAGGATTTTGAGAGTCTGACTCAACCCATAAGTTGTGTTTGGGGAATGAGGGGAGGGGGGCATGCTTCATGGGTGTTTTGGATCTGCCTTTGAGCTGTTTTGCACAACCACAATTCATCACCCTGATAGAAGAGGAGGCACAGAAATGCATGAATTTAGCAAAGATTACTGCTCTTTCTGAACAGCTTTGGAGAGGCCAGATACTTGTGAATCATATGTAAATAAACCTTAAACTATTCACTTTATAGTATATTTGTAAAGATTTTGAAAGATATAAATCATGAAAACTTATAAAAGATTATTATTTGCCAGGGTTTTTTATACTTATCTGGGCATGCATAGTTACCACCAATCCAGTGCCCAGATCAGAAATGGCATTCAATACTTAGGGAATTTAGCTTTTCATGATTGTTTGTGTTTCAGTGACCCTGTTCACTCATGCCTCGGTACCATCCTTCAGTGTATTTCACAGATGCTAGAGACATAAAGCAATGGCACCCCACTCCAGTACTCTTGCCTGGAAAATCCCATGGACGGAGGAGCCTGGTAGGCTGCAGTCCATGGGGTCGCTAAGAGTCAGACACGACTGAGCGACTTCACTTTCACTTTTCACTTTCATGCATTGGAGAAGGAAATGGCAACCCACTCCAGTGTTCTTGCCTGGAGAATCCCAGGGACGGGAGAGCCTGGTGGGCTGCCGTCTATGGGGTCGCACAGAGTCGGACACGACTGAAGCGACTTAGCAGCAGCAGCAGCAGTAGAGACATAAGAGCCATGGGTTCAAAACCTAGGTCAGGAAGATCCCGTAGAGAAGGAAATGGCAACCCACTCCAGTATTCTTGCCTGAAAAATCCTATGCACGAGAGGCCTGGGGGGGGCTATGGTCCATAGGATCACAAAGAGTCGGACACGACTGAAGCAGCTTAGCACACACACACAGACTAATGAAGTAAAGTGAAGTTGCTCAGCTGTGTCCCGACTCTTTGCGACCCCATGGACTGTAGACTATCAGGCTTCTCCGTCCATGGGATTTTCTGGCAAGAATACTGGAGTGGGCTGCCATTTCCTTCTCCAGGAGATCTTCCCCACCCAGGGATTGAACCTGGGTCTTCCTCATTGTAAGCAGATGCTTTATCGTCGGAGTCACCTTTAAGACTCTATTAGCCTATTGAACCGGAGAAGGCAATAGCACCCCATTCCAGTACACTTGCCTGGAAAATCCCTTGGATGGAGAAGTCTGGTGGGCTGCAGTCCATGGGGTCTCTAAGAGTCTGACACGACTGAGCGACTTCCCTTTCACTTTCCACTTTCACGCATTGGGGAAGGAAATGGCAACCCACTCCAGTGTTCTTGCCTGGAGAATCCCAAGGACGGCGGAGCCTGGTGGGCTGCCGTCTCTGGGGTCACACAGAGTCAGACACGACTGAGCGACTTAGCAGCAGCAGCAGCAGCCTATTGAACTCTGTCTCCACAATGAGAAAGGCAGCGCCCCACAACCGCAAGGCCCCGACACCCCACAGTATCCCAGGGAGACATCCGTGACACAGACTAATAAATTAATAATAATGAATTAAATACCAGGGTGTTTTTTTAAAGATATTTCTGGCTGACAAGGGGAGAATGAAATCATCTTTTTTTCAAATCTTTCTTTAATAGAAACATTAAGACATTTATTCTCAAAATTTTAAAAAAAAAGTTGACTGGACAAAATAGTAACTTGTCAGGTAGACAGCATAGTTGAGCTGATCAAGTTAAATGCTGCTTTAAAGATTTCTTTCCACCACAGCAAGACTAAACAAGAAAAAAAAAATAAAACAAATATTACTGTATTTAAGAAATATCCACAATGTCAAGATGACATACAGTTTCTGTAGTTACAATGTTGTTATCACTCAGCAAGTGGCTGAATAAATTAGAAACAGAATACAATATTATTCATTTTTAAAAATAACCCAACACAAAAGGTTGCCAAGATACTGAGCTTTTATCATCTCTGAAGCGTGTTCTCCTGGTTACTTTTGTTCTGTCTACTCTATGTGACAATGTTTGTTGCTATAGTTAAATCCAATTTTCATTTTTAGTGCTGTTGCATGCTGCTGAGATGCACAAAAGGCTAACAACACTGTCTTTAAGCAAAATTTCTCTATCAGGGTGCAACTGAAGTTTATTTTCCATAGTAATTTTTAAAAGTCTAAATGGCATCAGGATTGCTTGTGCTATTTATCCAGACAAAATATATTCCCACTTATTTGGTAATTGTACTATGGGTAGAATTCTCCTTTGCACCCTCGTGGATTTTTATATAACGTGCAATACTGACCACATATTGAAGTGCAGCCTGGTAGGGCTTAATACTGAGAGGATCTTATCTTCCCAGACTTCATCTTTTATCACAAGTTTTTATAACCCTGATATAAAAAGGTTTTAAAATCCTGATATCTTTTTACATATTCAAGGAACTTAAAGCATAAAGAGGGAAGGGCACTTACAAATAAATTGCAATGGCTATATCTTGGAAATGGAATTCACAGAGATAAAGAGAAAAAATTTTTTTGTTATTTATATATATTTATATTTAGTGCATTGTGATATATATATATATATATATACATGTAATTCTGTGACATAAATATATATATATATGTATTCTATAGATAATTCAGACCAAATGTGCTTTTCTATGCTTCTAAAATTTCTTCTAATAAATTGCATTTTTTTGTTCCAGAAAAAAATTACAAATAATACATGTCAAAAATGCAGTTTAGAACTAGTATAGTTGCAGTCTAAGCTGCTCTGGAGATAAATCCATCAATATTGAAAGAGAGAATATAAGGAATATTTTTCAAAGGAAGTAACATCTCAGCTAAAAGCTGATTTATCTTTACTCAGTGCTTTGCATCCTTCTAACACACATGCCATTTTCTAATTCCTATCTCCATGCCTTTCTTTCTTCCATCCTGCCATTAGAAAATACTCACTTTTATACTGTCCATCATTTTTCAAGCTTCAGTTCACAAGACACATGTCCATCATTATTTCATGAGACAACTGGAAGTGACACTTTTGGGGAAGATTATCCTGAGTATTCACATCCTTTTATTAAATCCTGCACTTAATTTTAAAAGAATCAACTGCAAAAATTTCAGGTTAGAGAAAATCCTGATAAGTATTTGTATGTTAAAATAGTAATGCAGCTTTCAAAAATTAATGTATCTATGGGCAGCATCTTAGGTCAACTCCATAGAATTGTATGGCCTAGACCAAGAAAGAGAGTGATGTCATTGGGACCCAAGATTTTATGATTACTTTCGAAGTATTATAACTGTCATGGCAATATATCTAAACATTCATATGAGAGGGGCTAAAATAATAATTTTAGGGGCTCCCTAATAATCTTAGAAGTGTCCCTGGTGGCTCAGCTGATAAAGAATCTGGGTGCAATGCAGAAGACCTGGGTTCAGTCCCTGAGTTGGGAAGATTCCCTGGAGAAGCGAATGGCTACTCACTCCAGTACTCTGTCCTGGAGAATTCCATGACTATATTCCATGGTGTTGCAAAGAGCTGGACACGATTGAGTGACTTTCACTTTCACAATAGTAATAATATGAAACTCTGATGAAAATGGGAATATTTAACCTGGAAAAAAAAAAAAAAAGATATATGATTGCTTTTTTCATGTATTTAAAAAATTTCCAAGTGAAAGAGGAAATACAAATGTTATTTATGTCTCCAAAAGGAAAGTGCTAGGCCCAGTGGGAGGAATTGATATAAAATAAGTTCTCAGCTCACATGAAGAAGAATGTCTAATAATTAGAAGTGATGTTAAAGGAATATTATTCTGACACTTGTTTAAATGGTAGGGAAGATTTTATTCAAGACTATTCCAATAGGGGAGAGAGACTGAGCTCAAATCCAAATACAGCAAAAAAAGCTGAGAATTTATAGCCAGTGAGTAGAATGATAGACATCAGTAGATAGAAAATTTCTAAGAAGGGGCAAGATATCAAGAATAAAGGGATTCTTACTAAACTTACTTAACAGAAGTTTTACTGAAGATTGACCAGAGTGATTATACATTATGAATGGGGATGAGGAATTTGATCAGCCATTGAGTCTGATCAGGTATTAAGAGTGATAGATTCTCACTAAACTGACTTAGCAGAATTCTTGGTAAGCCTGGGATTGGCAAAAACTGGGATTACAGAGACCTAGTTGAGAAGAGGGCTCAAAGGAGCCTAACAAAAATTTAGTCAAGGAGAGAGTCTCTCAATAATAGTAACATCAATGTGGTAATATAATTTTTGTAACTAATAATGAAACAAAGTAACTTTTACAAGATCACTCAGCTAGTGAGCAGGAATTCAAACTCAGATGTAAATCAAGGCACTCTTCCACCTGTTTATAGAAGATGCTACTTTATAAGATGGAGAGTTTCTTCTCAGGGTTAATCTTCAGCTACAGGTCATTTAATCAATGATAGTAAAGTATTCCAGAATTGGATAGAAGGTGAAGCGACTGCTGAAGTCTCTTTTAACTTTAAGTGTCTGTGATTTTATGATTCTACTCTGAAGATTATTTTGATTTTTAAATAATCTGAGATTCAAGGAAACTTAAAGCAATATAACTTTAGTCCACATCCTTGACAACACCTATATCTTGTCTTTTTTATAATAGCCATTCTAACAGGTGTGAAGCAATATCTCTTTGTGGGCAGTGCGGGTGACTGTAGTTAATAAAACTGCACTGTATATTGAAAAGTTGCTAAAAGAGTAGATGTTAAAAGTTCTTATTATAAGAACAAAATTGCTATTATGTTTGTTGATGAATGTTAACTAGGCTTATTGTGAGAAATCATTTTGTAATATAAACATTTTTGGAATCATGATGTCATACAGCTAAAACTAATATAATGTTATACATCAATTCTAACTCAACTTAAAAAATCAGTACATATATATAAACCTAAAAAAATCTGACTTAATACTCTCATTTTATAAATGATAAAACCAAAACTAAGAAACATAAGTTGGTATGTTCATGATAACATAGTAGATTTGTGACAGAGAATAGGGAAATCCACTGACTCTTGGGTCTGAGATCATGCTTGTTTATTATTTTGTAATGGTCTAATTCATACTCCAGACATCTTATTGACTAGCTTTCCTTCAACAGTATTTTTAACCCTTGTTAAAAGAAACAATGCGTGGTGGTTATCTAACACATCCAGTACAAAGGCTGCTTGCCTTTCAAGATCCTCGGAAGTCTGATCTTTAACTGTCCTCAGATGAATTTTGTTCAGAGTTAGGGAAAAAATAATCTGATGGAAAGATTTTTCCCCACTAAGGCAATAACACTTTAATTGTCCCAGAATATTTGCATTTAAAAGATGATATGTTAATCCAACTGAAGCTGAAAGAGGGGTTTCTGTAGGTGAGAATTTGCTGTCTAAGTAACAGGAAACATTTGGGGATAGAATAGATCCAGAAACTTAAGAACCTCATGCATCACATCTCCTCTTCACAACTGGTTCTAAATAGGCTGAGATAATTTCAGATTTTCTAAGCTTTTCTCAAATTCAGCTCTATCTAGATTATTTTATTCTCCCAGGAGTTATGCTACGCATGCATGGACTATTTGGGGTTCCAATCAACTCTTTCAATAGGATGATGCTAGAGTTTCATATCCAATCTCCAGGGAAGTCAGCTAGAGTCTGGAGAACCAGACTGTGGCCATAGCAGACTTCTGCGAAGGTGCTGTGACTTGTTTGCTTATAGATGTTCACTTTTATATATTATCAATTATGAAACCTAAACATCTAGGCTTAATTAAATAACCCCAAAGACTGTTTTTCCAATGTGAGTTATGTTAATTTTTGAAACTAAATTATTTAGTAAGTCTTAGGGAAAGAACGGAGAAGGCAGTGGCACCCCATTCCAGTACTCTTGCCTGGAAAATCCCATGGATGGAGGAGCCTGGTGGGCTGTAGTCCATGGGGTCGCTAAGAGTCGGAAACGAGTGAGCAACTTCACTTTCACGCATTGGAGAAGGAAATGGCAACCCACTCCAGTGTTCTTGCCTGGAGAATCCCAGGGACTGGGGAGCCTGGTGGGCTGCCGTCTATGGGGTCGCACAGAGTCAGACATGACTGAAGCGACTTAGCAGCAGCAGCAGGGAAAAGAAAAATAATAAAAATGACAATGAATTTCATTTTAGGGATATTTTTACCTAATAATGGAGAAGGAAATGGCAACCCACTCCAATATTCTTGCCTAGAGAATCCTGTGGACAGAGGAGCCTGGTGGGCTGCTGCCATAGGGTCACACAGAGTCGGACATGACCGAAGTGACTTAGCATGCATGCATGCATTGGAGAAGGAAATGGCAACCTACTCCAATATTCTTGCCTGGAGAATCCCAGGGACGGAGGAGCATGATGGGTGGCCATCTATGGGGTCACACAGAATCAGACACGACTGAAGCGATTTAGCAGCAGCAGCAGTTACCTAATAAATAATTTATCTTGTTCTGACCAAAATCTAAACATTTGGTGGTAATTTTGCAGTGCTGGACTGAAGTAAACAAAAAAATAATTTGTAAAATGCCTACTCAAAGAATGGGAGCTAAAATATTATTTTTAATTATAGCTTAATTTATTCCTAATAACTTAAGCAAGAACAATACTGAAGAAAAGCTTTTACAACATTGTGACAAAAGATTACAAGTTGGGCTTTGTTAAAATATGTGACTCATAGGAACATGGGATAAATTATGCTGTTCCAGTCCCAGTGATCTTCAATATCAAAGCTAAAATAATACTTTATATCTTGGGTGGAATGATGAAAAGGCTACACAGGAGTTTCTTTACTGCCTCAGGGAAATGGTTCTCAAAAGTAATACAGAAAGCAGCCTGAAGCATCCCTTGTGAACAAACTATTAATATTTCTGTGTTCAAGACAATAGGTGGACTTTAGACAGGAATGAGGAAGTCAGGAAGCCAGTCCACATTGGACGCATATCTCTTGGAGAGTTAGATTTCTCTGACTCCTATATTATACTGTCTTCAGGAATGAAGAGAAGCTTAGAGGACTTATCAAATGAAAGAGGGAAGGTTCAAGGCTCAGGAACTATCTTTGGAAAGTAATCGATAATGTGATAATATGTAAGTCTAAGGGCTTCCCAGATGGTGCTAGTGATAAAGAACCTGCCTGCCAATCCAGGAGACAAAAGAGATGCATGTTTGATCCCTGAATTTAGAAGATTCCCTGGAGGAGGGCATGGCAACCCACTCCAGTATTCTTGCCTGGAGAATCCCATGGACAGAGGAGCCTAGTGGGCCACAGTCCTTAGGGTCGCAAAGAGTCAGAGACAACTGAAGCAACTTAGCATGCAAATACATAAGTCTAATGTATACGAATATCTAACTTCTTGATTTTATAACTGCCTGCATCCTTCTGACCCCTTAACCATGGCTTCTTTCTTAAACTTCCTTCATTTTCACTGTTTATTTTGTCTCAAAGGACTCATTCATTTTTTTTTTTTTTTTTTAGTTTTTGTTTGTTTGTTTGTTTTTTTTACTTTACAATATTGTATTGGTTTTGCCATACATCAACATGCATCTGCCATGGGTGTACATGTGTTCCCAGTCCTGAACCCCCCTCCCACCTCCCTCCCCATACCATCCCTCTGGGTCATCCCAGTGCACCAGCCCCAAGCTTCCTGTATCCTGCATCAAACCTGGACTGGCAATTCATTTCTTATATGATATTAGGACTCATTCATTTTCTTGGCTTTAGAGATAACCCCTGTGTAGATGACTCACAAATTTCTATCATGGGACCTTATCTCTGACCCAGGCAGGAGAGCTCTAACTTTTCACTGAATGGCTCATGTAAGTATAAAAAGCTAACATAACTACTCCAAACATAAAGTTTTCACTCAAAATTAGCCCTTCCTTTTAATTTACCTGTCTCTGTCCATGGTGTTTCCATTGCCCCTGATCCTTAGATTTGGAATTGCAAAGCCATCTTTGATGCATTCCTCTCTTTTAATCTCTATATTATATCGATGATCAAGATTTCCTTATTTTTCAGTTCTGTCCAACTCTTTGTGACCCCATGGACTGCAGCACGCCATGCCTCCCTGTCCCTCACCAACTCCTGGGGTTTGCTCAAACTCATGTCCATAGAATCGATGATGCCATCCAACCATCTTATCTTCTGTCGTCCCCTTCTCCTCCTGCCCTCAATCTTTCCCAGCATCAGGGTCTTTATCAACGAGTTAGTTCTTTGCATCAGGTGGCCACAGTATTGGAGTTTCAGCTTCAGCATCAGTCCTTTCAATGAGTATTCAGGACTGATTTCCTTTAGGATGGACTGCTTTGATCTCCTTGTAGTCCAAGGGACCCTCAAGAGTCTTCACTAACACCACAGTTCAAAAACATCAATTCTTCGGCCCTTAGCTTTCTTTATGGTCCAACTCTCACATCCATACATGACCACTGGAAAAACCATAGCTTCGACTAGACAGACCTTTGTGGGGAAAGTAATGGCTCTGGTTTTCAATATGCTGTCTAGGTTGGTCACAGTTTTCTTCCAAGGAGTAAGCGTCTTTTAATTTCATGGCTGCAGTCACCATCTGCAGTGATTTGGGAGCCCCAAAAAATAAAGTCTGTCACTGTTTCCATTGTTTCCCCATCTATTTACCATGAAGTGATGGGACTGGATGCCACAATCTTAGCTTTTTGAATGTTGAGTTTTAAGTCAGGTTTTTCACTTTCAGTTTCATCAAGAGGCTTAACGGGAATTCTTCAGTTCCTTTTCGCTTTCTGCCATAAGGGTGGTATCATCTGCATATCTGAGGTTATAGATATTTCTTCCTTCAGTCTTGATTCCAGCCTGTGCTTCATCCAGCCCAGCATTACTTGTAAAGAATTATTTTGTTCTTCACCTTCTTCTTATCTCCATTGTTATGGGCCACATTTCACTTACAGTTAAATTACTATTAGAGCACATTTTTTTTTAGCTTTTCCAGGATTTATGTTCCTTCCTCACTCAATTAATTTTCCTGATCTATAACAGCCAAATCAGTTATAATCACATGAATTTTCATCTTGTGACTTCATACCTAAAACCCCAAATATTCACCAATGTTACTATATCAAGTCTAAAAGCCTATGATTAGTTTTCAGGCATATTCAAAAGCAGAGACATTACTTTGCCAACAAAGGTCCATCTAGTCAAGGCTATGGTTTTTCCTGTGGTCATGTATGGATGTGAGAGTTGGACTGTGAAGAAGGCTGAGTGCCAAAGATTTGATGCTTTTGAACCGTGGTTTTGGAGAAGACTCTTGAGAGTCTCTTGGACTGCAAGGAGATCCAACCAGTCCATTCTGAAGGAGATCAGCCCTAGGATTTCTTTGGAAGGAATGATGCTAAAGCTGAAACTCCAGTACTTTGGCCACCTCATGCGAAAAGTTGACTCATTGGAAAAGACTCTGACGCTGGGAGGGATTGGGGGCAAGAGGAGAAGGGGACGAGAGGATGAGATGGCTGGATGGCATCACCGACTCGATGGACGTGAGTCTCAGTGAACTCCGGGAGTTGGTGATGGACAGGGAAGCCTGGCGTGCTGCAATTCATGGGGTCGCAAAGAGTTGGACACAACTGAGCGGCTGATCTGATCTGATCTGATCACCAAAGAAAACTATATACAAATATCCATAATTCAGTTCTTTGCAACACTTACATTCTGTTCAAGCCTGACTCTTCATTGCTACTTAGAAACATCTTGTATCTTTTCTTTACTCACGTCTGCTATTGTTATTTTTTTAAATTTTATTTTATTTTTAAACCTGAAACACTGTATTAGTTTTGCCAAACATCAAAACATGTGTCTCTCCTTCCACCAATGAGAATCCTACCAGTCTGTATCAATCACCTTATCTAAGGCATGCTGTAGTAAGAACAAATTCTAGTTCCTTATAGTTAAAAAAAAAGTTTCATTTCTCAATCAAAATGTGTCAATCTCAATATATCTGGGATTATCTCAATGTGATCTCTATTCTGGAACTCAAGTTGATAAAGCAGTTGCACCTGGGACTTTGTGGAGGGCAAAAATATCAACATGAGGCTATTGGAGCTTTTGCTCAGAATTGTAACATTTCACTAGACAAAATAAGTCACTTGGTGAAGGTTGATATCAGTCAGATGGGAGTGAATCTTTTCCTCATATGGAGAGGCACAGAAAATCCCATGGCTAAGCCTGATGTCAACAGAACTAGGATGTATAACACTTCCATAAAGAGAAACAGCTAATATTTTGAAAATTTATGAAGTCTAGTACAGTCCACTCTCTTTGTCACAAATATTTACTTTCCTCCTTTCTGCCTGAAAAATACACTCATCCCCTACAGGACACACATGACCAAAGACTGATCTTACAATATTCTATATCTATATCAGGTCAAAATATAACTCCTCTTGAGTTATATATTTGTGAACTAAAACGACAAATTATATGCCCACCACATACTCAACAGACAATGCTAGTACAGGGACACGACAATACTACTAATTATTCACATTTGGAAAGAACAAGGATAGGTGGCACATGGCAGTGATGGGTTGACAGTCATATTCTAAAGTTGTTACAGATTTCTGAGAAAGCTACCTGGGACAGAAAGTGTATTCTTAATCAGAGCCTAGGCTGACTCTTCCAAAGCAGTGTCCAAGTCCACTGTTCTCCCATCTTCTCCAAAACACACTGATCTTTCTCTTCTGTGAAATAACTAATTCAAATTACCGTTTTAAGAATTCATGGAGTTCTAATACATCTTATATATTTGTTTTAAACATTCTGATATTATTATATGTATTTAATTTAATCCCTCCAAACAATTTGTAAATTCCCTGATTTAGGGAGATTGAATCTTATGAGTATTTCCAACAAATGCATTATTATGCATGTGATAGCAATTGGGAAAAATTATTAAAAATACTGTAAGTATTTAGATATTTATAATACCATAGTAATAAGAACCATCTGACTCAAGCTAACCCTTCACAAGGATAAGCTGGTCCACAAAAGAGATTTCAATAACAACTTTATGAGACATATATTTAACAAACAGCCTGAAGTTTCACCCAGTAGGTTGACATTCACAGTTACTTAAGTGCAGCCATGGCCATCTGGGTATTTACTTGATTTCACGCATCTTTTACAGGTTTAGGTTTTGTTTCTATATTTATTATGGAAACATTATTGGCCCAGGGAAGTTCTTAGAGAATTCAGTAAAATACCAACAGGCAGTTGTTCTAGTACTTGCCTGGCCCTCATCCTGTGATGTGACTTTGACACTGTAATAACTTTATCTAGGCCTCTTATTGTCGATCAGAAAAAAAAATACTCTGCTCTTCATTGTTTCAAGGGTGTCATGAGAATACTTGAGGTGACAAGGTCAACTGTTTTGAGTTTGTAGTAAAGAAAGCTTTATTCCTGTTATTCAAGTCATGCATAGCTAAAGCCATGAAGTAAGCAAGTATGTCCTGAAGTTCTTTTGTTGCTCTATTGTTGTTCAGCTGCTAAGTTGTATCTGACTCTTCATGGCCCCATGGATTGCAGCACACCAGGCTTCCCTGTCCTTCACTATCTCCCAGAGTTTTCTCAAACTTATGTCCATTGTGTCAGTGATGCATCCAACCATCTCACCCTCGTCACCCCCTTCTCCACTTGCTCTCAATCTTCCCCAGCATCAGGATACTTTCCAATGAGTCAGCTCTTTGGTATTGGAGTTTCAACTTCATCATCAGCCTTTCCAATGAATATTCAGGATTAATTTCCTTTTAGATTGACTAGTTTGATCACCTTGTAGTCCAAGGGACTCTCAAGAGTCTTCTCCAGCACCACAATTCGAAAGCATCAATTCTTCTGTGCTCAGCCTCCTTGATGGTCCAACTCCCACATTCACACATAAACTACTGGAAAAACCATAGCTTTAACTATATGAACTGATGCCTCTGCTTTATAATATGCTCTGAAGGTTTGTCATAGCTTTCTTTCCAAGGAGCAAGTGTCTTCTAATTTCATGGCTGCAGTCACCACCCACAGAGATTTTGGAGCCCAAGAAAAGAAAATTTGTCACTGCTTTTATTTTTCCCCCTTCTATTTGCCACAAAGTGGTGGGACCAGATGCCATGATCTTTGCTTTTTGAATGTTGAATTTTAAGCCAGCTTTTTCACTCTTCTGTTCCACCCTCTTCAAGAAGCTGTTTTCTTCCTCTTCGCTTTCTGCTATTAGAGTGATATCATTTGCATATCTGAGGTAGTTGATATCTCTCCCAGCAGTCATGATTCCAGCTTGTGATTCATTTAGCCTGGCATTTCACATGATGTACTCTGCATATAAGTTAAATAAACAGGGTGACAATACAGATCTTTGACATACTCCTTTCCCAATTTGGAATGAGTCAGTTGTTCCATGTCCAGTTCTAACTGCTGCTTCTTGACTTGCACACAGATTTCTCAGGAGACAGGTAAGTTAGTCTGGTATTCCCTTATCTTTAAGAATTTTCCACAGTTTGCTGTGCCCTGTTTGTCTCTCTGTGCACTTTTATAAAGTTAGAAAAGAGAGTTATTTTTGTCTCCCTATGCACTTATATGAAATTAAAAGTAATTATTGCTGGTTTTATTGGTAGGAGAGATGTTTTTGGACAAGGGGCCATCCATGACTTCCTCAAGAATACCACCAACAACACTTGACATTTAGATAACAAAGAAAAATATCTCTTAACACAATCCTATGAGATAGATGTCAAGAATTATTAATAGTGCAAAGACCTAATATTAACAGTTGTTGCCATACCATTCAGTAGAATTTAGAGTGAACTTCCCTGAAAGGCAGATGGATTGTGAATCTAAATTTTCTCCCTCTTCTTTTTTGTTCCAATTTGATATCTTCATAAAGCTCATATCTCCTAGTTTTGTTATATCTTAAAGATATTCCTCAGTTTTAGTCATGATGCCATGTGTGTGTATATTTATAGATATATATCCTATTATATATATATAATATTATATATTAGACATGTATGCGTTTATGATGCCTCCTACTATGTTCTGGATATTGCCACATTTTAAGAGATGGTCTGGGGACATTCTAGTTTACCATCTTATGTGGGCAAAGTATATGAAAAGTGAAAAACTTATCAAGCTGGTCTGTAACTGAAGAGTTTTGGTGTGTGCATATTACACATTGGAAAAACACATATGGACTTTAAATATTATGAGATGCCAAGCAGTCTGGAAAGATTGCAGGCTGAAAGTTAATTGCTAGTACTTTAGAGTCTGAAATGCTAATAAAAAAATAACACTTCCCAAGGGTTCAACATTAAAAGTCAGCCTTTTGGCTAAGAACCCTATCTGTTTTTTATAAAAGTGATACTAATAATAGCTAACATTAGTTGAAGGTTTACTATGTGTCAAGCTCAATTCTCAGCACATTGCATGCATTAACCCATTTAATCTTTATAATAGCACTATGAGAAGTGTATTGTTATTATTCTTTTGAGATGAGAAATTGAAGGACAGAAAGATTAAGTAATCTGCTCGGGGTTATTCAGCCAGTATTCGACACATGCAGTTTGGTTTTATAGCCTGTGCATAGACCACTATGCATTATGACTTTCCAAAGGATAAGAGTTACTTTAAAAATAGGAGCAGAATAACTGCTGGGAGCCTGAATACAGTATTGTAATGGTGGCTTGAAGCTCGTTGTTATCATAATGAAAATCTCATTCTCCATGTCAGAACTGAATCTGCGGCCAGTCTGTTTGCAGGGAGCTCCAGGATTCATGGGATATATAAAATTTCCCAGAGGTCTGTAAGCCAGATTGTCTTCTTTGTGTTATCACTGGAAACCGGAGGCCCAAATTGATTTGGAAAAGGTAGCTTATTATTAAATGAATTGACATTTCATTTGCTGAGACATCATCGTCTGAAATGTATAACACTAAAAAGCCTGTTAGTTTTTTTGTTGTATACTTAGATGGTGAAAACTCTGCAAGGCAAATAAACTGCAAATTAAGTTTTAATGTGAATATTTAGTACTTAGAACAGTCACATGCACATAGAAATTAAGGATCCTGATGTTAGCTATAGGATGGTGAAAATCTTATTCCTGTCCCTCCAATATAATCACTGTCACCTAATCCCTCGGCAAATGTTTGTCCTAGACTTCTCACTTCTTCATTCGAGACTCATCCAGCCAACCTCTCACTGTGCTCTGCTCACTCAATTTATATTTGTTGCTATCTGGTAACCTGACATCCATCTTCTTTGTATCTCTGAAATATACACCTGCTCTCATTATGTTATATCTACAACCCTTCTCTTGTCTTGTTATCTATTAGGATAAACTTCACAGCCAGATTTTTCTTCTCCAGCTTCTTCCCTTAAATAATACATTTAAAGTGCACTTCTCAGTCAGTTTCATATCAAAATACACAGAGGGGAATATAATCTTTGTATATTCTGGGATTATATGATAAGACTGCCTGTGTCACAGGCAGTAAACCAGAAATTCAAGTTGTCCCAGGCCATGTTGGCTGACTCTAGGGCTGAGAGAATCAGTATAACATTTCACTTATGATCTATTCTTCCACTTATTAGGAAACCCTAATGTAGGGGAAAGAGTTTTTTGTTTGTGACCAGATAAGCCAGAGTCTACATTTTGACTTTGCTATTCTATGGCATTATGATCTTGATAAAATAACAATATCCTCTCTTCTGCCTTCTAAGCTATCAAATATGAGTAATAACATTGAAAGAGGAAAGGATTCTTCTGAACATTCTCCCATTAGACCTAGTCTACCTGCTCCTTTTCCAGTTCTTTTCCAGGAGAGAAGTTGGTAGTTTGATTGGTGAGAGTTTTAAGATGCTCACTGGATTATTAATAGTAGCTGAATGGAAAAGAGGAGGGGAAGGGGTAAATTAGGAATTTGCAATTAACAGATACACATTAATTATACATAAAATAAAAAAACAAGGATATACTGTATAGCAAAGGGAAATATATTTTATATCTTGTAATAACCTATAATGGAAAATAATCTAAATATATTTTTATATGTATAATTGAATCACTTTGTTGCACATCTGAACTAATACAATAAGGTAAATCAACAATTGTTCAATCAAAAAAAAAACTTTTAAATAGTAGCTGAAGCCAAAAGGGGTGAACACATCCTCTGCTTCTTGTCTCCCAATCTGTCTCTACCACAAAGGCAGGTTAGAACCTTGAAAGCTATGAGGGAGAAAGAAGTCAACTCAGAAGTCCCTTCCCCTTAAAAGTTTACCTGAAAACTGCACTGGAGTAATCTCAGGTAATCTCTTAAGAGATTACCTCTTTAAATGCCTTCTATGTTATAGTGTGTTTGTGTTCAGTCGCTTAGTTGTGTCCAACTCTTTATCATCCTTCGGACTGTAGCACCCCAGGCTCCTCATCCATGCGATTTTTCAGGCAAGAATACTGGAGTGGGTTGCCCTGTCTCCTCCAGGGGATATTCCAGACCCAGGGATCGAACTTGCATCTCCTGTGTCTCCTGCATTGCAGGAAGCTTCTTTACACACTGAGGCATGGGGGAAACTCTTATGTTATATACACTATCTAAAACATGGTGGATTAAAAAAATGAGTGAAATTCAGCTCTGGTTTCAATGAGCTTAGGGTACAGCAAATAAGAACAATCATTGAAATAAAAATTTAAGTGCTATTATCTAAGTATGGGCAAGAAACCAGATTGGGAATGTTAGAAAAAGCAATCTAGGAGAGATGGCTACAACACCACATTAAGATGGTCTAGTCTATTGCTTAGTAGTTGCTCAGTCATATCTGACTCTTTGTAACCCCACGGATTTTAGCCTGCCAGGCTCCTTTGTCCATGGGATTATCCAAGCAAGAATACTGGAGTGGGTTTCCATGCCCTTCTCCAGGGGATCTTCCCAACCCAGGAATCAAACCCATATCTCCTGCATTGAAAGGCAGATTCTTTACTATCTGAGCCACCTGGGAAGCCCAAGATGGTCTAGCATGTGCTTTTAATCTCTCTCTCTCCCCTCCACTGATATCTGTACCATATTTCAGAGTAAGAGATATTTCTGCTGTCCCCTCCAAAAGTTTGAAGTGAATAGAATTCTGTGGGGTTTAAGGTAACCACTGATGCTCTCCTGGTACAATGCACTATTTGGCCAAGAATTTTAAGTTTGACTTTGTTCTCAGCTAACCCTTGGGCTTCCCAGGTGGCACTAGTGGTAAAGAATACACCTGTCAATGCAGCAGACATGAGACTCAGGTTTGATCCTTGGGTTGGGAAGATCTCCTGGAGGAGGGCATGGCAACCCTCGCCAGTATTCTTGCCTGGAGAATCCCATGGACAGAGGAGCCAGGAGGGCTACAGTCCATGGTGTCACAAAGAGTTGGACATGATTAAAGTGACAGCATGCACACACACCTTAGAAAGTGAGGAACACATTTCCTTCAGTCTCAGATTCTTCAACGTTATTTACAGCTTTATTGTGCCTTCACCAGAGGGAGAAAGGGTACAGGACCCCTCTGAGAGTCATACACCAGCAGCTTTCCATGTCCTTCATGTCTCTGCTTCCCATTTCAGGCAGCCTGGCCAATGTTATCTTGTCCCTTTGGTATTCATTGTTCATTCCAGGGACTTCCCTGGTGGCTAGACAGTAAAGAATCTGTCTGCAATGTGGGAGACCTGAGTTCAGTCCCTGGGTTGGGAAGATCTCCTAGAGGAGGGCATGGCAACCCACTTCCATATTCTTGCTTGTAGAATTCCCATGGACAGAAGAGCCTGATGGCTACAGTCCATGAGATCGCAAAGAGTTGGAGACGACTGAGTGACTAAGCACAGCACAGTTCATAGCATGCACATTGCACTCTGATTCCTAAAGTCGTAATGATTGACAAACAAGTAAAATTTTAGAATTTGAAGTACTTTCATTTCTAAAATCCCAATTCTCTCAAATCAAAAAGCTTTGCTTTTTTAATGTCATTACTGAAACTCAAATGCATTCCCATTATAAAAATATGAATTCTTCCTGAGATGTTGAAATTTGAAGAGGTACCATGTTCCAGGGAAATGTGGAAGGTGAGTATGGGAGAAATTTTTGGCTCATATTCAAGTATGCTCTCTCAGATCCAACATATACAAAGTATCACAAGTACTGTTGACCCCTAGGAAAGCCAATCTTGCAGAGCTTGACAAGTAAGTTTCTAAGAACTGGGGGGAAAAAAATCAATAAAAGTGATTTTATGGAAACCAAGGCAGGGGTATTTTAAGGCGATAATGTTCAATAGAAAGAAAAAATAGGGAAGGGCACAATGGATATAAATAGATTATTTACAAGAGAAAAAATGCAAAAGGCTAATAAGCATATGAAAAAATATTCATCTTCAGTGGTAATGAAATATATCAGTAAAAATAATTATCAGGAATTTCTTTTCCTCATCACTTTAAGATTTTTTAAAGTATGATATTATTCAGAGCCTTGAAATAGGTATTCCTACTCATTGTTGATGAAAAAACAGAAACACAGCTGCTTGGGAAAGTAGTATGGGTAAAATATGTCCAGCCTTAAAACGTATTTAACTTTAATCTATCTACTTTTAAATATTTGTAAGAAGAAAATAACATGTCAAAAAAGAATTTTTGCATGAACCTATTTATTTTTGTGACTTTTTTAATAACACTTGGGACAAAGCTATAATATTAAAGTAAGAAGTTTTATGGTGGTCCAGTGGTTAAGATTTCATACATCCACTGCAGGGTACACAGGTTCAACCCTTTCTCAGGGAACTAAGATCCCACATGCCACAAAATAAATAAATAAATAAATAATATATATATATATAAATTTCTATAATTTGTTTTATATAAAACTTTATCGTATATTGCATAAAACATTTCATGAATATAAGAAAGAAATCGACACAGCTTTATCAATAATGAGCAAAATGAAGAATATTTAAAATGTTGGAAATTAATTGTATAGAAAAGGGACTCATTAGATTCATATGCCAGCTGATGGTTTATTGCTGTTATACAATTTATTTATTTATTTTAAAAGACAGACTAATTTTTTAATATGATTTAATTATTGATTGGTTTTTGGTTGCACTGGGTGTTTCTGCCCCACTGGGGGTTGGGGCCTTTTTTGTAGTTGCGGCGAGCAGGGGCTACTCGCTAGGTGCTGTTTGCGGGCTTCTAGCGGCAGTGGCTTCTCTTGTTGGGGAGCACGGGCTCCAGGTGGCCGGGCTTCAGTAATTGCGGCACGTGGGCTTGGTGGTTGCAGTTCCCACGCTGTAGAGCACAGGCTCAATAATTGTGGTTCATGGGCTTTAGTTGTTCTGTGGCATGTGGGATCCTCCTGGGATTGAACCAGGGATGGAACCCATGTCTCCAGCACTGGCAGACGGACTTTTTACCACTGAGCCACCAGAGAACCTCCTATACATTTTAAAAATAAGGTTTAAATTCTGTGAATTTGACCAAGAATTGTACCTGGTTTCTTTCATTCTGGAAATACCTTTTAAGCATCTGTCCCAGCATCGGAGTACATCAATGTGCACAAGAAAATTCTAACCTTTAATTCAATTCTTGTGAGTGAGACATAATTGTTCCTCAAAGGTATTCATGCCTTCATTAATGTTGGTTTGTCTGTTGTATATATTGAGTCTGCTGCCCAAACCAGGGCTGTGAAACAGGTAGCAAACATCACAGATTGCATCAGTATCATGAAGTCGCTACTTTTGCCCATTTCATTTCAGTCTTTGATGCTGTCACTCACAAGTCTTGGGTCCCAGTGTGTCGTGAGATCCTGAAACCAGCACAGCATCTTCCCATGGCGGGTCAAGAATAAGTGGCTGTTGTCTCTACTGGTATAGATGTATCTTGATAGACTGGAGTCTGGCAAGATCTCAGTGTTTGAGAGTGCTTTCTTGATTCACGCTGTCTGACAACACCCAGTCCAGTTGGAGCTGGACTGAAGGAAAAGAGCTCAGAAGGGTCAGATGCAAAGCTAAAAGAGATTGTAACAAACTTTTTGACTGGAGTTGAAATTTCAGTTCCCACAGATTCACATTAAATACCAGTTTGTTTTGTCATTGTTTTTTGTAATCAGTTCCATTTGTGAAAAAAATTACTCTT
Organism: Bubalus bubalis; assembly: GCF_019923935.1. Classification (NCBI taxonomy): domain Eukaryota; kingdom Metazoa; phylum Chordata; class Mammalia; order Artiodactyla; family Bovidae; genus Bubalus; species Bubalus bubalis. The sequence goes on along the minus strand of NC_059163.1, from coordinate 52,263,877 downwards.
TTTCTTCTGACACACAGAAATCATGTTAAAAATAAACACATTTCACATTGCTTGGTGAAATATATATATAATGACATTTTGTAATACACTCTGAGGAAAACCAAACGACTATGTAGCAGAACAGATGTGATACTGAGGAAGATGGCTATTATTTTAGACTGGATAAGACTATAAGTAAGAGAGTAGCAAAAGCATAGACTCATATATCAAAAGAACAGAGGGGTTCAAAAAATAGATACTCACATACATGGACAATTAATAAAGATTCCAAGGCAACTAAATGGAGAAAAGATGGTATTTTTAACAAATGGTGCTGGAATAATTGGGCATTCAAAATAAACAACTCACTTCAACTCATACTGTGTACCTCATACAAAAATTAACATAAACTGGAAAATAGACAAAAAAGGGAGAAGGCAATGGCACCCCACTCCAGTACTCTTGCCTGGAAAATCCCATGGAAGGAGGAGCCGGTAGGCTTCAGACCATGGGGTCGCGAAGAGTCGGACACAACTGAGCGACTTCACTTTCACTTTTCCCTTTCATGCATTGGAGAAGGAAATGGCAACCCACTCCAGTGTTCTTGCCTGGAGAATCACAGGGACAGGGGAGCCTGGTGGGCCGCCATCTATGGGGTCACACAGAATTGGACACGACTGAAGCGACTTAGCAGCAGCAGACAAAAAAGTAAAACATAAAATCTAAAGTTTCTTGAGAAATGAGAGAATTGTTTTTGATCTTGGGTTAACCAAAGATTTCCCAGATAGGACACCACAGCATGAATCATAAAGAAAAAAAAAAAAAAAGGATAAATTAGATTTATCAAACCTAACTTTCCTGCCCTTCAAAAGGCACTAGTAAGAAAATAAAAGGACAAACCACAGATTTGCTGAAAATATTTGCAAAACACGTCTTATAAAGGATTGGAGTCCAAAATACATGAAGACTCTCTTAATTCAACAATAAGAAAACAAGGTCACAATTGAAAATAGTCAAAAAGTTTGGACAGATACATTGCAAAAGAAAATATGTAGATGATAGAAGAGCACATGCAAAGATGCTCAACATTACTACCAATAGGGAAAACAAGGTAAAACCATGATAAGGTACTACCACACGCCTATGAAAGTGAAAGTGTCAGTAGCTCAGGTCTGACTCTTTGCAGCTCCATGGACTGTAGCCTCTGTTCATGGGATTCTCCAGGAAGAATATTGGAGTGGGTTGCCATGCCCTCCTCCAGAGGATCTTCCCCCATGAAAGATCGAACCCATGTCTCCTGTGTCTCTTGCATTGTAGGCAGATACTTTACAGCTGAGTCACCAGGGAAGACCATACAGTGGAGTACCACTTAGCAAAAAAAAAAAAAATCAATAAAAAGCAGCAAACTACTGATTCATGCAATATAGATAAATCTTAAATGCATTATATAAACAGAAAAAGCCAGACTCAAAAAGTTGCATACTATATAATTTTGTTTCTATGACATTTTAGAAAAGATACAGCTAAGTAGTTGTCAGTCTCTGACTTTAGGCAAAAGAAAGTAATTACAAAAGGGCATAAAGAAACTCTGGGTGATGGATGTGTTATATATCTTGACGATGCTGGTGGCAAAATCCATGCAACTGTGTACCTAAAAAGCATATATTTTCCTGTATGTAAATGGTACCTCCAGAATCCTGATTCAAAACAAACAAAACAAAGAAATATTTTGGAAAAGAGCAAGGAAAAACTTGTGTGTCAAGTGAAAGTATGGTATATTCCTTGACAACCAGAATACAGTTTTTATTAGTTGAAAGTACTGAATAGTAAAATTGGAGCTTTATGTTGCTAATCTCTATAGAGTTCTGGTAATCTTAAAAGTCAAGTTTCACTTACCAAAATCTAAGTTCGGTCATTTATTTGTCCTATCTTTGTTCCAATTTCTAGTGTCATTTCGTCTTGCCTTTCTTGAGACATTATTTATATCTGGTTTAATTATTAATAGCATCCCATTTTCCTCTCCAAAGTGTCTCTATTTGGGCAATAAACCACGTGGTCACCCTACTTAAATATGTAGCCTGTTAGGTAATCAGCTGATAAGTAGAAAAACAGCTTTCTCTGTGTGGAGTTGCTGGGAAGAGGTGAGATTCACACTGAGTGCTTTTGAAAGTGAATGCTCTGTCAGTCTAAAGTTTAATATTATTGTTATGAAAAAGGAAATATGCAGGGTTATGTACTCAGCATCTTTAATATGCTATCATACATCAATTAAAAGTTTGCTGAACATGCTACAAATCTTGGTCAGCACATTTTTTAAATTTTATTTTAGCAATTTGGTTACTTTTTAAAATAGGGAAATTAAGCCATTAGAGAAAATGAAGTCTGAAGTCATATTTTGCGCTGGCACCTCTCTACTCCGATCCCACAGAGTATCAGCAGAGAGCCAAAAAAAAAAAAGAAGAAGAAGAAGGAAAAAGCTGAGGTCAATGGTGAGCTCTTTTCCAGGGTTTAATGAGATCAAGAGATTCTTCCCTGTTCTTAGGTCATTCCTCCAAGGGTAAAAAGAAAACACAAAAGTAGTGTGGTATTTAAACTATCTGTTAAAAATTCCATTGAGAGAGAAGTATGCCCCATTTTATATTTTACTCTATGTCTTAAAGAAATAAAATGAACTTGGAACCATGACTGAATTCAAATGAAGCTGTTCTGAGATTCCCAGCAAATATGACAGAAGTCTTGTTTCTTCCCCATCACTAAACTTGGTCCTAAAGACAACTGCAGTGGATTAGACATTACTCTTCTGGTGACTGGAAGCAAGATAAGGCAAATTAAACTGCTGAAGAAATTAAGGATCAAACTACATTTTTAATGACTATTATAAGAAGTTTCTGTGTAAATACCATTAATCATTCCCTTTCTCTTCTTTGAGTTTTATTAAGCCACTCATGATAATTAACTTATTTCCTTTTCTAGGATATAGCACATCATATTAGAATGAAAAATTAGTTCTCCAAATTCCTGTGAAATCTGAATTTTTCTATCTGTGGGTCTAAAATAGCTAGAACTCAAACCGCAGTTTAAAGAATTAAACAACCATTAATAGAACAGTTAACACTCAGAAAGACCTGGCATAATTCCAAACCAGTGTTCAAATTGAAAGCTCCATTTGCAATATTTTACTCACTGTTCAGTTATTCTCATCAACAAAGTAAGAAAGGCAATATAATTTACCCCGAGAAATAGGTGAGTCATTTTTTAGCAGGGCAGATAAGTAGTAAAGTGATCCAGAAAATGTAATGAGGAAGCTGGATCTTGGAAGAAAAATACAGTAGAAGAGAGATTGATAAAATATGTGCTACTTCTATTAGGAAGCAGACCTCTTTCATCACTTAGACTCTGATACTTACTTGTGATCTAATCTTGTAGGGAAAAAATTGGATTCTCTATTCTACAAGAAGTGCTACCCTGATAGCTCAATTGGTAAGAATCTGCCTTCAATGCAGGAACCCTGGTTTGATTCCTGGGCCGGGAAGATCTGCTGAAGAAGGGATAGGCTATCCACTTTATAAGAAAATGCAGGAAATAAACCAGTAATTTTTCTGCCATGTTAGTTAAGGAATGTGACAGCACTGAAAAGAAAGTCAACATTCTTTCAATAAATAAACTTTGGCCTTAAGCAAATTTTCCAATACTATTTCATTTTCACGTTAATTTCTTCCTAAAATGATACCATACCCATTGAATCACTTCAAAACATCTTTTTGTACTTTATTTATTTTATTTTATTTTTAAACTTTACAATATTGTATTAGTTTTGCCAAATATCGAAATGAATCCGCCACAGGTATACCTGTGTTCCCCATCCTGAACCCTCCTCCCTCCTCCCTCCAAAATACAATATCAACATGTTGGCTAGATTCACATATAGTACCTTTGAATCATCTGAATTGGCATATTATATAATGGTTAGTATTCTGTGATTGTGGTTTTCATTCTAGAACTAATAACCAACAAAGATGTCCTCTTCATTACAGGGGACTGGAATGCAAAAGTAGGAAGTCAAGAAACACCTGGAGTAACAGGCAAATCTAGCCTTGGAGTACAAAATGAAGCAGGTCAAAGGCTAACACAGTTTTGCCAAGAGAATGCACTGGTCATAGCAAACACCCTCTTCCAACAACACAAGAGAAGACCCTACACGTGATCATCACCAGATGGTCAACACTGAAATCAGATTGATTATATTCTTTGCAACCAAATATAGGGAAATGCTATACAGTCAGCAAAAACAAGACCTTACCTAACTGTAGCTCAGATCATGAACTTCTTATTGCCAAATTCATACTTAAATTGAAGAAAGTAGGGGAAAACCACTAGACCATTTAGATATGACCTAAATCAAATCCCTTATGACTATACAGTGGAAGTGAGAAAAAGATTCAAGGGATTAGATCTGATAGACAGAATGCCTGAGGAACTATGTTTGAAGGTTTGTAACATTGTACAGGAGGCAGGGATCAAGACCATTTCCAAGAAAAAGAAATGCAAAAAGACAAAATGGTAGTCTGAGGGAGCCTTACAAATAGCTGAGAAAAGAAGAGAAGCTAAAGGCAAAGGAGAAAAGGAAAGATATACCCATTTGAATTCAGAGTTCCAAAGGCTAGAAAGGAGAGATAAGAAAGCCTTCCTCAGTGATCAATACAAAGAAATAGAGGAAAACAATTGAACTGGAAAGACTAGAGATTTCTTCAAGAAAATTCAAGATACCAAGGGAACATTTCATGCAAAGATGGGCTCAATAAAGGACAGAAATGGCATGGACCTAACAGAAGCAGAAGATATTAACTAGAGGTAGCAAGAATACACAGAAGACCTGTACAAAAAAGATCTTCATGACCCAGATAATCACGATGGTGTGATCACTTACCTAGAGCCAGATATCTGGAATGTGAAGTCAAGTGGGCCTTAGGAAATATCAGTACGAACAAAGCTAGTGGAGGTGATAGAATTCAGTTGAGCTATATCAAATCCTAAAAGATGATGCTGTTAAAGTACTGGAATCAATATACCAGCAAATCTGGAAAACTCAACAGTGGCCACAGGACTGGAAAAGGTCAGTTTTCATTCCAGTCCTAAAGAAAGGCAATGCCAAAGAATGTTCAACCTACTGTGCAATTGCACTCATGTCACATGCTAGCAATGTAATGCTCAAAATTTTCCAAGCCAGGCTTCAATAGTATGTGAACCGTGAACTTCCAGACGTTCAACCTGGATTTAGAAAAGGCAGAGGAACCAGAGATCAAACTGCAAACATCTGCTGAATCATTGAAAAAGCAAGAGAGTTCCAGAAAAACATCTACCTCTCTTTATTGACTATGCCAAAGCCTTTGACTGTGTGGATCACAACAAACTGTGGAAAATTCTTCAAGAGATGGGAATACCAGACCACCCGACTTGCCTCCTGAGAAATCTGTATGCAGGTCAAGAAGCAATAGTTAGAACTGAACATCGAACAACAGACTGGTCCGAATCAGGAAAGGAGTATGTCGAGGCTGTATATTGTCACCCTGCTTATTTAACTTATATGCAGAGTACATCCTGAGAAGGAAATGGCACCCCACTCCAGTACTCTTGCCTGGAAAAATCCCATGGACTAAGGAGCCTGGAAGGCTGCAGTCCATGGGGTTGCGAAGAGTCAGACACGACTGAGTGACTTCACTTTCACTTTTCACTTTCATGCATTGGAGAAGGAAATGGCAACCCACTCCAGTGTTCTTGCCTGGAGAATCCCAGGGACGGGGGAGCCTGGTGGGCTGCCGTCTATGGGGTCGCACAGAGTCGGACACGACTGAAGTGACTTAGCAGCAGCAGCTTAGCAGCAGCAGAGTACATCATGTGAAATGCCGGGCTGAAATCAAGATTGCTCGGAAAAATATCAATAACCTCAGTTATGCAGATGACACCACCCTTATGGAAGAAAGCAAAGAAGAACTAAAGAGCCTCTTGATGAAAGTGAAAGATAAGAGTGAAAAAGTTGGCTTAAAACTCAACATTCAGAAAATTAAGATCATGGCATCTGTTCCCATCACTTCATGGCAAATAGATGGGGAAACGAAACAGCAACAGACTTTATTTTTTGGGGCTACAAAATCACTACAGATGGTGACTGCAGCCATGAAATTAAAAGATGCTTGCTCCTTTGAAGAAAAGCTATGACAAATCTGGACAGCATATTAAAAAGCAGAGACATTACTTTCCCGACAAAGGTCCGTCTAGTCAAAGCTATGGTTTTCCAGTGGTCATGTATGGATGTGAGAGTTGGACTATAAAGAAAGCTGAGTGCAGAAGAATTGATAGTTTTGAACTATGGTGTTGGAGAAGACTCCTTGGACTGCAAGGAGATCCAACCTGTCTTTCCTAAAGGAAATCAGTCCTGAATATTCATCAGAAGGACTGATGCTGAAGCTGAAACTCCAATACTTTAGCTACCTGATGTAAAGAACTGACTCATTGGAAAAGACCCTGATGCTGGGAAAGGTTGAAGGTGGGAGGAAAAGGGGACAACAGAGAATGAGATGGTTGGATGGTATCACTGACTCAATGAACATGAGTTTGAGTAGGCTCAGGGAGTTGGTGATGGACAAAGAAGCCTAGTGTACTGAAGTCCATGGTTCATAAATAGTCAGATAGGACTGAGCTACTGAACTGAATTGAACTGATTATATATTGGACTGTTTTGTTTTTTTTTTCACTTGGATTTTATTATTCTGCTTTACCTGCATCTCAAACTTTGAACTCTACTGACATGTATTCTATTAAGCCCATCTTTGTAAGATATAGATTTTTTTTTGTATTTAGTGAAAAATGAAAGAACACAAAGTTGAAAAATATTTAAATAAGATAAAACATGAGTAATATTTGTGATAATTTTATAAACCATCTATTAACTAGTTTACCAAGTGAGTCCCTTTTTTCCCCTCTGCTGATTTAATTACTTCCATAGTATTCATTTGATTAATATACAGCTATAATAAAGATGTCAGACTGCGTGTCAGTATATTCAAAGCATAGCAAAGCATCAGGTGATTCAAAAATCTTCTCTAAATTCAAGATTTTAATATTTTGATAGTCCTTTAACAAGCGACTGTGAGTTTATGTGTACATTCATGTTGTGTGACTTGTGATTGAGTGCTTTTCTAGATCTTACGGTTTTCTGTATTGGATAAGTACTATCTTTTTAATCAGATTGAAATAAACAAAGGCAAAATGCATTGGCTCTTCATGTTGGCACCTAGGCTCAGTATGAAAGGAATAATGTTAACATCCCTGGGTCCAGAAAAAATGTCCGAAGCAAGCTTCCAGCAGTAAATAAAGGCAGACAACTCAAGCAGAACAGTGGAATATAAAGGCAGCCTGCCAGGAGTTTAGTGGACGAAATGTCCAGCAGGTGTCACAGACACAACACCACAGTGGGCCTCAGAGATGACTCCATTGATCAGAGAGGGGAAGGACTGGGTAAGCAGGTCCCTTGTTTCAAGAATTGCCTCAGGACAGCATACTCCAATCAAGATGGAAAAAAAAAATCAGACAGTTATAGAAGCTAGGCATGGATAAGGAGAAGATTTTTTATAAATTCCAAATTGTCAGAGATACACAAATCCCACATCCCCAAATTGCAGAATCATGTTCTGCCAAGAGTATCAGTTATCTCCATAGAAAAGGCAAGTAAGTTATCAGTTCCATATACCTATGTAGAAAATTCCTGGAAGTGATGAGAAAATGACACTTATGTAGAGGATATTATTTGCTTAAACAGTTTCCACTGGACCTGTTCTCTAATCTTGGTGTTGAAACTCATTTCTCTGAAATAAGAAGGCATTCGTGTGTGCTAAGTCGCTTCAGTAGAGACCTACTCTTTGTGACCCTATGGACTGTATCCTAAAGCTTAGAGTGGTGGACCTGGACAAGTACTGAATGCCCCCATCCTAGTACTATAGAGATTTCATTGCCTATGTCTCATACTGTAACACTGTGTGAAGTTATGAGAGAGAAATTCATGAAACAATCCAGAAGGAGTCCCAAGAGATACATAGTATCGGGAAAAGGAGGACCGAAGGCGATAATATCTGTTAAGCATCCAAAAAAATTAATTGGTCCCAGATCATAGAATAGGAGTTAATTTCTAGGTAGGGAGTAAACTGTTTCAACAGGGATAATTGGAACTCATTCATTCTTTCAATTATTAGCTCATTAATTGAACAAATATGTGAATGAAGGTAGACTAGTTGAAAGGCTGTTGAGATAATTCAGAGGATTCATGAGAAATGTGGAAATGGGGAGACATGATGACTTCCAGTGAAAAGGGAAGTAAAACAGATTGGACATGATAATTTTCTTTTAGGAAACAGTATCAATAAAGACTTCTACAGTTCTGACTTGAGGACCTGTTTGGAGGTAACAGGAGAATGTGAAAAGTAAGAAGCTTTGAGTTCACTTTTGATCACATGAAACTTGAAGTGTTTCTGAAAAATCTAAGTGTAAATGTCAAATAAGCAAATAATTGTATGTATCTATAACTCAGAAAAAGGTCTTGGCTGGACATATAAATACGAAATGTTCTTTTTGAGGATATTGATTGAAGTCTTAGAAATATATGAGGTCACATGAGGCAGTTAGGTGGTGCTAGTGGTAAAGAATCTTCCTGCCAATACAGGAGATGTAAGATTTGCATGTTTGATCCCTGGGTCTTGAAGATCCCTTGGAGAAGGAGATGGCAACCCATTCCAGTATTCTTGTATGGAGAAATCTATGGACAGAGGAGCCTGGTCGGCTACAGTCCATAGCGTCACAAAGAATCAGACATGACTGGAGCAACTTAGCATGCACGCAGACTGAGGAAAGGAGAGGGAAATACTTAGGTCTTAAAGGAAAAACGGGCCAAGCAACAAGGCTGAGTAGTAAAGAGATGTTAGAATATAATACAGCAAAGGCTCATACTGCTGAAAAATTAGCGTAGTGAATTGGGATCCCACAGGTTTCCTTAGGCAGCATAGTTTTACACAGGTGTCTCTATCACTTTCAATTCAACACATTGGACTGGAGTGGGTTAAAGAATCAAGAAATATAAAGAAAATGAAAGTTCTAGGTTGCTCTTGAGAAAAAATGTTTCCTCTATTTTAAACATAGGAAAAAGGAGGATGGCTGAGGATTCAGGGAGGTATTTATGTTTAGTGGTGGGAGGTTGAAGGAGTTCCAAAATTCTGACTTTTATTTTCTATAGGAAGTAAGAGACTTCTATAACTCTGCTGATTGTGGTGAAGCAAAAGAGACTGGAAGTCTGGGTGGAATAGAAAGATCTGAAATTGTTATTGTGGAATGTAAGACAATTGGCTGAATAGGAGACTACTCTTTGAAGTTTAAGCAGTGTTTGTATCGGTGAAAAAAATTGACAATAGTATCATTTCAATCTAGATGTATAAATTCCTTTGGCAATGCTCATTTGCCCAGGTGGAGATGCAGAGAATGGTTGGAATTGTTGTAGGATGTAGGAAAGTTCCAGGTTTGGAGGAGCATGAACCAGATAGAGGAATATGCAATCTAAACGAAACAGAAGGAAGTAAAGAAGGGAAGCAATGATGGCAAATTACAAAAATGAGAAGTCAGAGTTTAAATTTCCAATAAGGTCAAAGAAAAAAAAGTTTTTGTGGAAATGATTAAATGAATAGCCTGGAAAGGCAAACAGTAGGGGCTGGAAAAGGGGAAGTGTCAATGAATACTTTTTTGGAAAGGAGTGAGTTGGGGTAACTGCTAGGCCTACAGGTGACTGTATGAGAGTAGGATTAAATGGATGAGTGATACTGAAGAAGATATCATTTGCACTGAGATGCAGTAGGAATGGAGGATCCAGAGGACCAGGCACCAAAGTCTGTACTGAATATGTTGATTCCACAAGATGAGTTAATACTATCCAGAAGAAGGCATGCAGGGCAGTTGAGCTAGGAAAATAGAGATTTCCCAAGCCCATAGGTGAGAATTAGTCTGAAGTGGAGTCTGTTTTCTCGTAACTTACCTGCTTAAGGGGACTGCAGAAGAAGCAAAGTATAAGAAATGGAGAACTTTAATGACTACTAAAATTGAGGCTCACATCAAAGATTTAGATAATTGTATTGTAGTCATAAGAAGTAGAATGTTCAACCTAAAGCATTTGAGTCTAATTTGCTATATTTAACCTTTGCTTATTATGCATTCAGAATTCAGAGTAACAGGGCCAATATCTGTATAGCTCTCAGAGACAAGGTAATCATCTGAATTTATGGAATTCCCTAATGAATGAATAAAAAGGATTTAAATTTCAGGCAAAAATAATAATGAAAACCAAAACAACAAAAAGACACTTGGAATTTAGAAGAAGAAGGATAAAAAGAAAGAGAATGAAGCCCAGTGACCACCATTTCCTGTGATATTTCCTTCAAAACTAATAAGAATTAATTTTTAAAATTACATGCATTGACTTGATCTGTTTGGCAGATTCATCTTTTTGATGTTTAACACACTTTTTTTTATTTCCAAGAGTATAAGTCCTCATGTTGCTTCTCTAACACATTAAATGTACTAATTGTAAAGGCAGAGTCTAATTATTCTATTCTGTTTCTTCAAGTGCAAATTCTACTTGTTTAATTTATTCTTCTTTCATAAACCTGGATTTTCTTAAGTATATGGTGATTAAGTTTACTGCAACATATTTTGTAGTATCGTCTGAAATTTTTGAACTGCACCTTTTTGTAGCAGAACCAGGTGACATCAGTTACCTGTAGAGGCTGTCTTTTTCTAATGGTAGTCAAGAAGTACAGGTGCTATTCCCTTGTATTTTACTCTTTTGTGGAGGATTCATTTCAGTTTCTTGATATTTCCTTTGTCTTACTTTCAGTGTGATATACACTTAATTATATTTATAATAATGCTACTGTTTCCAAGTTTGACAGACATGGGGGTGGGATGTAGCATGAGTGCTACTACTCTGGAATTAGAAATTTAAAGAAAACTATACATAAACCAGGAAAAGATTCATAAAATATGATGAGAATAAGAGCTTTACATTAATTTGGTGCAAACATAATTTTAGTTTTTGCATTGTTGAACTTTGCCATATGACATAGAAATACATTCCTAAATAAGTGTGGTTGTATAATACATAACCACGAATCAAGGCAAATTGGAAGTGGTCAAATAGAAGATGGCAAGAGTGAACATTGACAGTTTAAGAATCAGTGAACTAAAATGGACTGGAATGGGTGAATTTAACTCAGATGACCATTATATCTACTACCGTGAGCAAGAATTCCTTAGAAGAAATGGAGTAGCCCTCATAGTCAACAAAAGAGTCTGAAATGCAGTACTTGGTTGCAATCTCAAAAATGACAAAATGATCTCTGTTCGTTTCCAGGGCAAACCATTCAATATCACTGTAATTCAAGTTTATGCCCAGACCAGTAATGCTGAAGAAGCTGAAAGTGAATGGTTCTATGAAGATCTACAAGACCTTCTCTTGAGAGTCCTTTGGACTGCAAGGAGATCCAAACAGTCCATTCTAAAGGAGAGCAGTCCTGAGTGTTCTTTGGAAGGAATAATGCTTAATCTGAAACTCCAGTACTTTGGCCACCTCATGCGAAGAGTTGACTCATTGGAAAAGACTCTGATGCTGGGAGGGATTGGGGGTAGGAGGAGAAGGGGACGACAGAGGATGAGATGGCTGGATGGCATCACGGACTCGATGGATGTGAGTTTGAGTGAACTCCAGGAGTTCCTCCTGGATGTGAGTTTGAGTGTTCTCCAGGAGGACAGGGAGGCCTGGCGTGCTGCAATTCATGGGGTCGCAAAGACTTGGACACGACTGAGCAACTGAAGTGAACTGAACTGAACAAGACCTTCTAAAACTAACACCCAAAAAAGATGTCCTTTTCATTACAAGGGACTGGAATGCAAAAGTAGGAAGTCAAGATATACCTGGAGTAACAGGCAAATTTGGCCTTGGAGTACAAAATGAAGCAGGTCAAAGGCTAACACAGTTTTGCCAAGAGAATGCACTGGTCATAGCAAACACACTCTTCCAACAACACAAGAGAAGACTCTACATATGGTCGTCACCAGATGGTCAATACAGAAATCAGATTGATTATATTCTTTGCAGCCAAGTATGGAGAAGTTCTATACAGTCAGCAAAAATAAGACCTGGAGTTGACTGTGGCTCAGATCATGAACTCCTTATTGCCAAATTCAGACTGAAATTGAAGAAAGTAGGGAAAAACCACTAGACCATTCAGGTATGACCTAAATCAAATCCCTTATGATTATACACTGGAAGTGAGAAATAGATTGAAGGGATTAGATCTGATAGACAGAGTGCCTGAAGAACTATGGACGGAGGTTTGCAACATTGTACAGGAGGCAGGGATCAAGACCATCTCCAAGAAAAAGAAATGTAAAAAGGCAAAATGGTTGTCTGAGGAGGTCTTAAAAATAGCTGTGAAAAGAGGAGAAGCTTAAGGCAAATGAGAAAAGGAAAGATATACCCATTTGAATGCAGAATTCCAAAGAATAGAAAGGAGAGATAAGAAAGCCTTCCTCAGTGATCAATGCAAAGACATAGAGGAAAAAAATAAAATGGTTATGACTAGAGATCTCTTTAAGAAAATTAGAGATACTAAGGGAATATTTCATGCAAAGATGGGCACAATAAAGGACAGACATGGTATGGACCTAACAGAAGCAGAAGATATTAAGAAGAGGTGGCAAGAATACACAGCAGAACTACACAAAAATGATCTTCACAACCCAGATAATCACAATGATGTGATCACTCACCTAGAGCCAGATATCTGGAATGCGAAGTCAAGTGAGCCTTAGGAAGCGTCAGTATGAACAAAGCTAGTGGAGGTGATGGAATTCCAGTGGAGCTATTTCAAATCCCCAAAGATGATGCTTTGAAATGCTGCACTCAATACGCCAGCAAATCTGGAAAACTCAGCAGTGGCCACAGGACTGGAAAAGGTAAGTTTTCATTCCAATCCTAAAGAAAGACAAAATCAAAGAATGTTCAAACTACTGTGCAATTGCATTCATCTCGCACACTAGCAATGTAATGCTCATAATTCTCCAAGCTAGACTTCAGCAATACATGAACCATGAAATTCCATATGTTCAAGCTGGCTTTAGAAAAGGCAGAGGAACCAGAGATTGAATTGCCAACATCCGCTGGATCATCAAAAAAGCAAGAGAGTTCCAGAAAAACATCTACTTCTCTTTCTTGACTATGCCAAAGCCTTTGACTGTGTGGGTCACAATAAACTGTGGAAAATTCTGAAAGAGATGGGAATACCAGACCACCTGACCTGCCTCTTGAGAAACCTATATGCAGGTCAGGAAGCAACAGTTAGAACTAGACATGGAACAACAGACTGGTTCCAAATCGGGAAAGGAGTATCTCAAGGCTGTATATTGTTACCCTGCCTATTTAACTTATGTGCATTGTACATCATGAGAAATGCTGGGCTGGATGAAGCACAAGCTGGAATCAAGATTTCCAAGAGAAATATCAATAACCTCAGATATGCAGATAACACTACCCTTATGGCAGAATGTGAAGAAGAACTAAAGAGCTTCTTGATGAAAGTGAAAAAGGAGAGTAAAAAAGTTGACTTAAAACTCAACATTCAGAAAACTAAGATCATGGCATCTAATCCCATCACTTCATGGCAAAAGGTGGGGAAACAATGGAAACAGTGACAGACTTTATTTTTGGGGGGGATCCAAAAATCACTGCAGATGGTGACTGCAGCCATGAAATTAAAAGATGCTTACTGCTTGGAAGAAAAGTTAGGACTAACCTAGACTGCATATTAAAAAAGCAGAGACATTACTTTTCTAACAAAGTTCCATCTATTAAAAGCTATGGTTTTCCCAGTAGTCATGTATGGATGTGAGAGTTGGACTATAAAGAAAGCTGAGTGCTGAAGAATTGATGCTTTTGAACTGTGATGTTGGAGAAGACTCTTCAGAATCCCTTGGACAGCAAGGAGAGCCAAAAGGAAATAAGTCCTGAATATTCATTGGAATGACTGATGCTGAAGCTGAAACTCCAATACTTTGGCCACCTGATGCAAAGAATTAACTTATTTGAAAAGACCCTGAAGATGGGAAAAATTGAAGGCAGGAGGAGAATGGGTCAACAGAGGATGAGATGGCTGGATGGCATCACTGACTCAATGGACATGTGTTTGAGTAAACTCTGAGAGTTGGTGATGGACAGGGAGGCCTGTAGTGCTGCAGTCCATGGGGTTGCAAAGAGTAGGACACGACTGTACGAATGAACTCAACTGAATTGTATTATACATTATTTTAATGCTCATTTCTTGCTTCATGGTTTGTTGTTTTTTTTTATTTTGTTTTGTTTTTGCTAATGACTTGATACTTGCAGTTTATTTTATATTTATTTTAGCCCATGGAAATGATGTAGACAAAAAGCAAATTGGAGCGATTTTCTTATTCAAGTTTAAAATGGGTGTTAAAGGAGACAGCTTGCAGCCTCAACAATACATTTGGCTCAGGAACTGCTAATGAACATATAGTGCAGTTGTGGTTCAAGAAGTTTGGCAAAGGAAAGAAGAGCCTTGAAGTTAAGGACTGTGATGGCCAGCCATCAGATGGTGACAATGACTAATTGAGAGCCATCATCAAAACTGATCCTTTTTCAACTACACAGGAAGTTGCTGAAGAACTCAGTGTCAACCATTCTATGGTCATTCAGCATTTGAAGCAAATTCAGTTCAGTTCAGTTCAGTTTAGTCACTCAGTCGTGTTCAACTCTTTGCAACTCCATGAATTGCAGCACGCCAGGCATCCCTGTCCATCACCAACTCCCGGAGTTCACTCAGACTCACGTCTATTAAGTCGGTGATGCCATCCAGCCATCTCATCCAATGTCGTCCCCTTCTCCTCCTGCCCCCAATCCCTCCCAGCATCAGAGTCTTTTCCAATGAATCAACTCTTCGCATGAGGTGGCCAAGTACTGGAGTTTCAGCTTTAGCATCATTCCTTCCAAAGAAATCCCAGGGCTGATCTCCTTCAGAATGGACTGGTTGGATCTCCTTGCAGTCCAAGGGACTCTCAAGAGTCTTCTCCAACTCCACAGTTCAAAAGCATCAATTCTTCGGCACACAGCCTTCTTCACAGTCCAACTCTCACATCCATACATGACCACTGGAAAAACCATCACCTTGACTAGATGGACCTTTGTTGGCAAAGTCAAGTCTCTGCTTTTGAATATGCTATCTAGGATGGTCATAACTTTCCTTCCAAGGAGTAAGCAAATTGGAAAGGTGAAAAACCTCTATAAGCGGGTACCTCCTGAGCTGACCAAACAAAAAAATGGCATTCTGAACTCTCATCGTCAATTATTCTTTGCAACAACAAATCATTTCTCAATCAGATTGTGACATGGGATGAAAAGTGGATTTTATACAACTGGGTATGACCAGCTCAATGACTGGACTGATAAAACGCTCCAAAGACTTCCCAAAGCCAAACTTGCACCCAAAAAGGTCATGGTCACTATTTAGTGGTCTGCTGCCTGTCTGACCCACTACAGCTTTCTGAATCCTGGTGAAACCATTACATCTGAGAAGTATGCTCAGCAAATCTATGAGATTCACTGAAAACTGAAAAGTCTGCAGCTATGTTGGTCAACAGAATGGGCCCAATTTTTATCCACAACAATGCCTGACCACATGTCACACAACCAACACTTCAAAAGTTGAATGAATTGGGCTACAAAGTTTTGCCTCATCTGCCATACTCACCTGGAGTCTCACCAAATGACCCCCACTTCTTCAAGCATCTTGACAACTTTTTGCTGCGAAAAATGCTTCCACAGCCAACATGATGCAGAAATTCTTTTCCAAGAGTTCATCAAATCCCAAAGCATGGATTTTTATCCTACAGGAATAAACAAACTTATTTCTTGTTAGCAAAAGTGTGTTGATTGTAGTGGTTTCTATTTTGACTAATAAAAATGTGTTTGTACCTAGTTATAATGATTTAAAGTTCAAGGTCTGAAAACACAAGTACTTTTGCACCAACTTAACAAATGCTACAGTTATTCATAATAAAAGATTAATTAAGAAAAATTGTATTGTCCAATTAAAAATTAAAGTTAGTTTTTATATTATTTCCAATTTTATATAATGGAAATCATAGGATGTAATTATTTGTTCTAAATTTCTGCTATGTTGTACTGTGATAAGTTGCTTCATCCCTGTCTGACTCTTTCTGCCCCTATGGACTGTAGCCTGTCAGGCTCCTCTGTCCATGGAATTCTCTAGGCAAGAATATTGGAGTGGGTGCTACTTATTCATAAAATTATAAGATCTTTTAAATTATCTTTAAATATTTGTTTTCCCATCGAATTATACATTTGATTTCTCTTCAAATCCATTTAATTTAATAGAATGTCTGGAATCACACAGTATTATAAAGTAAAATAAAAACAGCCTAAACTCTAGCATAAAAACAACTTAATTCATGAATATCAAAAAAGGAAATTACTTCTGAACTTAACTGCGTTGTGTGCAAACCAAAGAAGCAAGAAAGTGAGTTTATGTATCTTAAAATAAACAATATAAATCTAGGCCAAAAAGTGATAATCTATGTTTGAGATTCTAAAGTGAAGATAACATTTCAGTTATATTGGTGTATTCAAGACTTGACTTTTTCATGTCATCATGATACTATATTTGTTTCATCAAAAATACCATTATAGGAAGAACCACACAACACCATGACATTCTTGAAAGATGCAAAGCACATAACATTAAAATGTTGAGGTCATCTGGATTCTTTTATACTTCATGTTTGAAATTCTGTTGTCATGACAAAAGGAAAGATAAATGCTGACTGTAGGTTATTTGCCAAGGATTGTCAAAAATAAAATTGATAACGTACTGAATTTTTCCCATATGGCACGTATTTTGCTGACAGCAGACATTGTCCTAGGAATGTGTGCTAAATGGTCAAGTTCAGGAGTCAGACCCTAATCTAATGGTTGAAATAACCATGAATGTGTGCATATGTGTGCACACACATATATATACATCTATGTATGTATATATTTTCACAGGATATATTATAACTGTGATATATTATATATTATAACTCTTCCATGTGTATATTTTCACAGGAAGAGTTATAATAACACATATTCTCACAGAGGGTGTACACCCTCTCTATATATATAGATAGACATAGAAATAGATATATACACAGACATAAATACATATCTGTATGCACCTGTTATTAAAATATAGAACCTAAGTTAGAAATATTCTAAATACTTGCCTGTTGTGTACTCTTTGCTATAGGGGAAGAACAAACTTTTTAGGCAAACACACACAGCTTTGAATCCTAGTTCTACTGTTATCCAATCTAACCTCCGGCAGTTCATCTTTTTCTAAGTGCCAGTTGTCTGTCAGTTCACATCGTTGCCTACCTTTACAGATTTGTTGAGATGAATGCAGCAGATAAGCCTACCGGAGTGTCTGATACAGAAAAGTAAAAAAAAAAACTTCATTTTCCTTTTCTTCTCCCCACCCACTTTAACCATACAAGAAAACTACTCAGTGTAATTGATTGCATATATTCACAAACAGAAGTACATTTACTCATTTAACAAATACGTATTAAATAATGGATACATGTAGGCAAGATGAGTGGCTTTCAAATGTGAAACTGGCTCCATCCTTTCTGTTAGCCCAAAATTTATCAAAAATTTGGACCAACAAATCTCGATGCTAATCTTATGCGTAACAGAAATCTTTGTTTATGCAAAGGAATTAAGCATTGATATGAAAGTGAAAGTGTTAGTTGCTCAATTGTGTCCAACTCTTTGTGACCTATGGACTGTGGCCCACCAGACTCCTTTGATGATGGAGTTCTCCAGGCAAGAATACTGGAGTGGGTTGCCATGCCCTTCTTCAGGGGAATCTTCCTGTCCCAGGGATCAAACCCAGGTCTCCCACATTGTGGGCAGATTCTTTATCATATGAACTACCGGGGAAGTATAATATAGCATTAATATAGAACTAATATATTAAGGTAGATATATATATGTGTATATATATATTTTATTATAATTCTTATTTTATCTTTCCTCCAGGTATTGTGTTTAGAATATAAGGCAACATAACTTATTTTTCCAAAAAATTGTTTTATTGCTAATCTTCAATTAAAACTTATAAAAGAGAATAAAAAAAAATTAATGCCAGAGATCCTTCAGAAGTCCACTCATGTACAACACCCAGTTTTCTCCAGTTATTACCATTTGCCTTCTTGTACAGAACATCCTGCAGTATTTGCCAAGTACATTTTAGAATCACAATCAAAGAATAAAAGTGAACTTCAGTGAGTTGGGCTTGTGTAGATAGTGTGTTCAGTAGCAGCTTGCGGCATTGATTTGCCCCAATGGAACATTGTTTCCGGAAGGAGGGTGAATGAATCACTTCTATGGGCATAGAGTATTTCTCTGCACGTCATCTTGCATTATTAATGGCTGATTCAATTTTGCTGGCTAGAATTAGAGTTCTTTCTAGGGTAAGGTTAAATTTAAGGAGCTGTCTTGTGATTTCCTATATGACTAACCATTAGTATTATTTAGACCCACATAATTTAATTTCTCTTTTCCATATATTTGAATATGCTCTTACTTTCTAGGTGAACTTCTGCAAATACTTTTAGCATTTGTAATGCTGTACTTTAAGACATGGACTTTGGAGTCAGGCACACCTGGATATGATTTCTGGATCTATCATTTAATATCATTTCATAATCTTGACAGTGTTAATATCTCTAAGGCACATTTTCTTTGTTTCAAAAATAAGAAATGAAGTGACCTTCTAGTTAGAGCTATTATAAGGATGAAAAAAAAAGATAATACAAGTTTCTAGTAGGGTTCTTGGCATGTAGAAAGCTCCTAATAAATGATAGGTATAATCATTTGTCAGACACTTACATTAAGCAATCAACAATAAACATGGCAACTATTCAAGTTCAAAAATACCACACAGGTCTAAATTATCATTGCACAGGATTTGTTTTTATTTTCTTCATTTTTCAAGTTCACAGTAACATTTTATGTTTTATTTAGTGAACAGTTATTACTTGGACAGCTTCTCTATGTGGCAATATTCTTTAAGCTACATTTTTTAGTACATCGCAATTCCAATCATTGAGGGGTTTGGATCTATCTGAAAGGGAAATAATCAGGACACATGAAGGTGTGAATAATGTAAATCACAGACATATACGTGTGGCACTGTGTGGTAGAGAGAATGAATGTACAGGAATTAATAAAGAAATGGGTGAAGATGAAAATTTAATATAGTCAGGGAAAGCTTGATAAAAGAACTAGGAATTCAATTATGATCTTGAAAGGTAGTTATAGTTTCTAAAAAAACAGCTGAGGAAAGGTGGATTTGTATACTTTATGAAGGGGTAAATTTCTCTGTGACTCACTCATAGAAGCTTGGAGTTAAGAATATACACATACACAATCTCCCTGGCCACTTCCCCTTCTCTTTAGTACAGAGGTTGCCTGTTCAGGTACTGAACAACCAGTCAGTAGTAAAGCTGAAATTGCTGTCTAGGTCTCCTGCTTCTGTTTCAGTACTTTTTTACTGCAATGTGTTTGGTGAGGAAGCCTTCAAAAGCTTCTTGAATTATTCATATGAAATATGGACAATCCTATCTGATTGCATAAGGCCATTTCCATTTATAGATATTAAGACTTTTCTTACATTCAGCCTCTCAGTGACTAATTCCTGCATCACCAGTTTCAGTACTGCACTGGAACTGAATCCTACAAGTTCATAAAAGTCAATTACGTGCATCACTTCTCAAGTGCATGTTCAGTGATGTCACACTGGTAGTTTGAAAACAGCCACAGTGAGAGTATTTACTCCATGGAAATGAGCTAATGCAATAAAACAAGGCTTCCCCCCCTCCACTTTCTGGAGAGTTGATTGATAAACATTTACCAGCACATCACCGTGTATAGTAAATTCTATACAATTTCACTATTAATGTAGTTTGTTGTCATTGAGTTGCTAAGTCGTGTTTGACCCTATTGTCACCCCATGCACTGTAGCCCACCAGGCTCCTCTGTCCATGGGATTTTCCAGGCAAGAATACTGGAGTGGATTGCCACTTTCTTCTCTGGGGAGTCTTCCTGACCCAGTAATGGAACCCATGCCTCCTGCATTGGCAGGTGGATTCTTTACCACTGAGCCACCAGGGAAGCCCATTAATGTAGCCAAAAATATAAAATTGCTTTCAATTTTAAATAAATGTACTTTGGAGTAAGATGTCAAAAGGTCAAAGAAATAACAGTCTTTGAATGAAAATAATAAAAATGGAGGAATTACTAGGTTCTACCAGAAGATTCTCATAAAGATAAACAGTATTTTGCCATAAAATGTATATGGAATCTGCAACATGGCAAATAGATGGGGAAACAGGGGAAACAGTGGAAACAGTGGCTGACTTTATTTTTGGGGGCTCCAAAATCACTGCAGATGGTGACTGCAGCCATGAAATTAAAAGACAGTTACTCCTTGGAAGGAAAGTTATGACCAACATAGACAGCATATTAAAAAAGAGAGACATTACTTTGTCCACAAAAGTCCATCTAGTCAAGGCTCTGGCTTTTCCAGTAGTCATGTATGGATGTGAGAGTTGGACTACAAAGAAAGCTGAGTGGTGAAGAATTGATGCTTTTGAACTGTGGTGTTGAAGAAGACTCCTGAGAGTCTCTTGGACTGCAAGGAGATCCCACCAGTCCATCCTAATGGAGATCAGTCCTGGGTGTTCATTGGAAGGACTGATGTTGAAGCTGAAACTCCAATACTTAGGCCACCTAATGTGAAGAGCTGACTCA
Source organism: Bubalus bubalis (assembly GCF_019923935.1). Lineage (NCBI taxonomy): Eukaryota > Metazoa > Chordata > Mammalia > Artiodactyla > Bovidae > Bubalus > Bubalus bubalis. The sequence continues at coordinate 52,242,918 of NC_059163.1, read as the reverse complement.
TTTGAAAAGACCCTGATGCTGGGAACGATTGAAGGCAAGAGGAGAAGGGGATGGCAGAGGATGAGATGGTTGGATGGCATCACCAATTCAATGGACATGAGTTTGGGTAAACTCCAGGAGTTGGTGATGGACAGGGAGGCCTGGCGTGCTGCAGTCCATGGGGTCGCAAAGAGTTGGACATGACTGAGTGATTGAAATGAACTGAACTGTAAATTTTAAATATCTATGTAAATTTATACAAATTAAATAGAAATAACCTACTAAGAATAAATACATTCAATCCCCAACCCCCAAAGCCATTTCTATTTCAAGAAAATCTATAAATCTACTCTTGTATTAATCAACTGGTAGGAGAGCATGTCAACACACTCCAGTATTCTTGCCTGGAGAATCCATAGACAGAGGAGCCTGGGGGGCTACAGTCCATGGGGTCACAAAGAGTCAGTCATGACTGAGTGACTAAAGCACGACACAGAACATAAAAATAATGAACATTTTAATGGTGTGCTGTGCTTAGTCACTCAGTCATGTCTGACTCTTTACGACCCTGTGGACTACAGCCTGCCAGACTTTTCCATCCAGTGGATTCTCCAGGCCAGAACACTGGAGTGTGTTGCCACGTCCTCCTCCAGGATATCTTCCCAACCCAGGGATGGAACCTAGGTCTTCCGCATTGCAGGTGGATTCTTTACCTACTGAGCTACCAGGGAAGCCAGTTATTTCAATAAATAAGATAAAGCATTTGATTATAAAATCTTAGTGATTAACTACAATAAGATAATGTCATATGCAAGCTACATACAGATAAGTTCGTACTTTCTTTTATATAAGTAAACAACAATTACACAATATATTCTACATATGCTCAACAAAACAATGTTATTTTATATATGTAGTCATAGACCTGGAAAATTACACTGAAAACATCAACCAGATATCACATTTTGTGTGATTTTTCTTTTTTTTTTTTTAGTTTTATTTTATTTTTAAACTTTACATAATTGTATTAGTTTTGCCAAATATCAAAATGAATCCGCCACAGGTATACATGTGTTCCCCATTCTGAACCCTCCTCCCTCCTCCCTCCCCATACCATCCCTCTGGGTGGTCCCAGTGCACCAGCCCCAAGCATCCAGTATCGTGCATCGAACCTGGACTGATTTTTCCTTCTTTAGAATTTTCTCTATTTTTAAATTTCTCCACAGTTAAACATTTAGACTAAGTAATTGCAAAAATTATGAAAAGTAAATATGGAGATGAAATGTTGCTCACAACAAAAACTTAAAGCATACAAAAGTAGCATAAATGAGAAAAAATTTAAAGGTAAATTAAATAAATACTAAATGTATAAGAATAAAAAGCAAGAAGAGGAAAAGGAGAGAGATGAGTAATCAGACCAACAAGTATTTGATTAGAATTAACATGGGGGAAAAGTAGAAATAAATAGAAACCCTTTTAACAGTAGTATCATACTGGTATGATCATACGTGTTTGAGTTTTATTCCATAATATTTAAAAATTAATTTCCAATCTTTTTCAGCACACATAAATTATTTAGTTTTATTTTTTAATATTTAAAAGGAAAAGATGTTATACAGTTTACTTTCTCAAATGTCTCAAGGGTTGTGGCAGGAATATTCCCTAACAACACTATATTCCCCAAACATTTTGTACATGACTGATCTCCCCATTATTCAGATCTTGGAGGTGATCCTTTACTGTCTTACCTCATAAGACCCACTAATAGTAAATATTTCTGCATTTTATCTGTCTTACCACACTGATAAGTACATAATTATTTACTTACATACAGGTTAATGGTCTCTTTCTTCTTAAATTACCATAAACTCCAAGACGGCAGTGATTGATTTTGTTTTATTTACCAATACATTGTCATTGCCTACCATAAAAACACTACATTAGGCGCTCAATAAATATTTTTGAATAAATATATAAACCAGGAGAATATAATTGCAACATAATTTAGGGGTACAATTGAAAAATCTATAGGTGGAAATAGAAAGTGATTTTCCGGGACAAAACACATACATGATTTCAAATTCTATCATCATAAAATAGATCACTGGTGTCCAGAATTTTTTTTTTCTTTTCATCACTTTTTTTTTGGTGTTGAGTCTCCCAGTGGTGTCCGACTCTTTGTGATCCCATGGACTGCAGCACACCAGGCTTCCCCGTTTACCATCCACCAGAGCTTGCTCAAACTCATGTCCATTGAGTCAGAGATGCCATCCAACCACCTCATCCTGTTGCCCGCTTCTCACCCTGCCTTCTATTTTTCCCAGCATCAGGGTCTTTTCCAAAGAGTCATCTCTTCACATAAGCTGGCCAAATTACTGGAGCTTCAGCTTCAGCATCAGTACTACCAATGAATATTCAGGATTCATTTCCTTTAGGATTGACTGGTTTAATGTCTGTGAAGTCCAATGGACTCTCAGTAGCTTCTCCAACACCACAGTTCAAAAGCATCAATTCTTCAGCACTCAACTCTCTTAATGGTCCAACTAACATATCCATACATCAATTCAGTTCAGCCGCTCAGTCGTGTCTGACTCTTTGTGACCCCACAGACTGCAGCACAGCAGACCTCCCTGTCCATCACCAATTCCCGGAGTTTACGCAAACTCATGACCATTGAGTCAGTGATGCCATCCAACCAAACAACCATCTCATCCTTTCTCCTACTACATTCAATCATTCTCAGCATCAGAGTCTTTTCAAATGAGTCAGTTCTTTGCATCAGCTGGCCAAAGTATTGGAGTTTCAGCTTCAACATCAGTCCTTCCAATGAACACCCAGGACTGATGTCCTTTAGGATGGACTGGTTGGATCTCCTCATGTCCAAGGGACTCTCAAGAGACTTCTCCAACACCACAGATCAAAAGCATCAATTCTTTCACACTCAGCTTTCTTTATAGTCCAACTCTCAATCTATACATGACTGCTGGAAAAACCATAGCCTTGACTAGATGGACCTTTGTGGACAGTGTAATGTCTCTGCTTTTTAACATGATATCTATGTTAGGCATAACTTTCCTTCCAAGGACTAAGCGTCTTTTAATTTCATGGCTGCAATCACCAACTGCAGTGATTTTGAAGCCCCCCAAAATAAAGTCTGACACTGTTTCCCCATCTATTTCCCATGAAGTGATGGGACCAGATGCCATGATTTTCATTTTCTGAATGTTGAGCTTTAAGCCAACTTTTTCACTCTCGTCTTTCACTTTCATAAGAGGCTCTTTAATTTTTTTTAGCTTTCTGCCATAAGGGTGATGACATCTGCATATCTGAGGTTATTGATATTTCTCCCAGCAATCTTGATCCATATTGTGCTGCATCCAGCATTTCTCATGATGTACTCTGCATATAAGTTAAATAAGCAGGGTGACAATATACAGCCTTGACATACAATATACAGCCTTTCCCTATTTGGAGCCAGTCTGTGGTTCCAAGTACAGTTCTAACTGTTGCTTCCTGACCTGCATACAGATTTCTCAAGAGGCAGGTCAGGTGGTCTGGTATTCCCATCTCTTTCAGAATTTTCCATGGTTTGTGGTGATCCACACAGTCTAAGGCTTTGGCATAGTCAATAAATCAGAAATAGATGTTTTTCTGGAACACTTTTGCTTTTTTAATAATCCAACAGATATTGGCAATTTGATCTCTGGTTCTTTTGCTTTCTCTAAATCCAGCTTGAACATTTGGAAGTTCTCGGTTCACATATTGTTGAAGCCTGGCCTGGAGAATTTTGAGCATTACACTGATAGCATGTTACTTGAATGCAACTGTGCAATAGTTTGAGCATTCTTTGGCACTGCCTTTCTTTGGGATTGGAATGAAAACTGACCTTTTCCAGTCCTGTGGCCACTTTTGAGTTTTCCAAATTTGCTGGCATATTGAGTGCAGCACTTTCACAGCATCATTTTCAGTCTTTGAAATAGCTCAATACTTTGGCCACCTGATGCGAAGAGCTGACTCATTTGAAAAGACCCTGATGCTGGGCAAGATTGAGGGCAGGAGGAGAAGGGGACGACAAAGGATGAGATGGTTGGATGGCATCACCAACTAGATGGACATGGGTTTGGGTGGACTCCGGAAGTTGGTGATGGATAGGGAGGCCTGGAGTGCTGTGGTTCATGGGGTCACAAAGAGTCAGACATGACTGAGCGACTGAACTGAACTGAACTGAATAGCTCAACTTGAATTTCATCACTTCCACTAGCTTTGATCGCAGTGATGCTTCCTAAGGCCCACTTGACTTCACTTTCAGGATGTCTGACACTAGGTGAATGATCACACCATTATGATTATCTGGGTTATGAAGATCTTTTTTGTATAGTTCTTCTGTGTATTCTTACCACCTCTTCTTAATATCTTCTGCTTCTGTTAGGTCCATACCATTTCTGTCCTTTTTTTGCCCATCTTTGCATGAAATATTCCCTTGGTATCTCTAATTTACTTGAAGAGATCTTTAGTCTTTCCCATTCTGTGTTTTTCCTCTATTTCTTTGCATTGATCATTGAGGAAGGCTTTCATATCTCTCCTTGCTATTCTTTGGAACTGTGCATTCAAATAGTTACATCTTTCCTTTTCTCCTTTGCTTTTCGCTTCTCTTCTTTTCACAGCAATTTGTAAGGCCTCCTCAGATAGCTATTTCGCTTTTTTGCATTTCTTTTTCTTGGGGATGGTCTACAGGATCCCTGTCTCCTGTACAAGGTCATGAACCTCCATTCATAGTTCATCAGGCACTCTGTCTATCAGATGTAATCCCTTAAATCTATTTCTCACTTCCACTGTGTAATAAAAAGGGATTTGATTTAGGTCATACCTGAATGGTCTAGTGGTTTTCCCTACTTTCTTCAATTTAAGTCTGAATTTGGCAATAAGGAGCTCATGATCTGAGCCACAGTCAGCTCCCAGTCTTGTTTTGCTGACTGTATAGAGCTTCTCCATATTTGGCTGCAAAGAATATAATCAATCTGATTTTGGTATTGACCATCTGGTGATGTCCACATGTAGAGTCTTCTCTTATGTTTTTGGAAGAGAGTGTTTGCTATGACCAGTGTGTTCTCTTGGCTAAACTGTATTAGCCTTTGATCTGCTTCATTTTGTACTCCAAGGCCAAATTTGCCTGTTACTCCAGGTGTTTCTTGACTTTCTGCTTTTGCATTCCAGTCCCCTGTAATGAAAAGGACATCTTTTGTGGTTGTTAGTTCTAGAAGGTCTTGTAGGTCTTCATAGAATTGTTCAACTTCAGCTTCTTCAGCATTACTGTTCTGGGCATACACTTGGATTACTGCAATATTGAATGGTTTGCCACAGAAATGAACAGAGATCAAGCTGTTGTTTTTGAGATAGCATTCAAGTACTGCATTTTGGACTCTTTTGTTGACTATGAGGGCTACTCCATTTCTTCTAAGGGATTCTTGCCCACAGTAGTAGATATAATGGTCATCTGAGTTAAATTTACCCATACCAGTCCATTTTAGTTCGCCAAAACATCGACATTCACTCTTGCCATCTTCTGTTTGACCACTTCCAATTTGGTTTGATTCATGGACCTAACATTCCAGGTTCCTATGCCATATTGCTCTTTACAGCATTAGACTTTGCTTCTATCACCAGTCCCATTCACAGCTGGGTATTGTTTTTGCTTTGGCTCCATCCCTTCATTCTTTCTGGAGTTATTTCTCCACTTATCTCCAGTAGCATATTGGGCACCTACTGACCTGGGGAGTTCATCTTTTAGTGTTCTATCTAATTGACTTTTCATACTGTTCATGGGGTTCTCAAGGCAAGATTATTGAAGTGGTTTGTCATTCCCTTCTCCAGTGGACCACAATTTGTCAGAATTCTCCACCATGACTGGTTCGTCTTGGGTGGCCCTACACAGCATGGCTCATAATTTCATTGAGTTAGACTAGGCTGTGGTCCATGTGATCAGATTGGTTAGTTTTCTGTGATTGTGGTTTTCAGTCTCTCTGCCCTCTGATGGAGAAGGATCAGAGCCTTATCGAAGCTTCCTGATGGGAGAGACTGATTAAGAAGTAAATTCAGTCTTGTTCTGATGGGCGGGACTGTGTTCAGTAAATCTTTAATCCAATTTTCTATTGATGGGTGGAGCTGTGTTCCCTCCCTGCTATTTACCTGGGGCCAACCTAGATAGCATATTCAAAAGCAGAGACATTACTTTGCCAACAAAGGTCCATCTAGTCAAGGCTATGGTTTTTCCTGTGCTCATGTATGGATGTGAGAGTTGGACTGTGAAGAAGGCTGAGCGTCAAAGAATTGATGCTTTTGAACTGTGGTATTGGAGAAGACTCTTGAGAGTCCCTTGGACTGCAAGGAGATCCAACCAGTCCATTCTGAAGGAGATCAGCCCTGGGATTTCATTGGAAGGAATGATGCTGAAGCTGAAACTCCAGTACTTTGGTCACCTCATGCGAGGAGTTGACTCATTGGAAAAGACTCTGCTGCTGGGAGGGATTGGGGACAGGAGGAGAAGGGGACGACAGAGGATGGTGTGGCTGGATGGCATCACTGACTCGATGAATGTGAGTTTGAGTGAACTCTGGGAGTTGGTGATGGACAGAGAGGCCTGGCGTGCTGCGATTCATGGGGTCGCAAAGAGTCGGACATGGCTGAGCGACTGAACTAACTAACTAACTAAACTATCCTGACCTGCCTCTTAAGAAACCTATATGCAGGTCAGGAAGCAACAGTTAGAACTGGACATGGAACAACAGACTGGTTCCAAATAGGAAAAGGAGTATGTCAAGGCTGTATATTGTCACCCTGCTTATTTAACTTATATGCAGAGTACATCATGAGAAATGCTGGGCTGGAAGAAGCACAAGCTGGAATCAAGATTGCTGGGAGAAATATCAATAACCTCAGATATGCAGAAGACACCACCCTTATGGTAGAAACTGAAGAGGAACTAAAAAGCCTCTTGATGAAAGTGAAAGAGAAGAGTGAAAAAGTTGGTCCCATTACTTCATGGGAAATAGATGGGAAAACAGTGGAAACAGTGTCAGACTTTAATTTTGGGGCTCCAAAATCACTGCAGATGGTGATTGCAGCCATGAAATTAAAAGATGCTTACTCCTTGGAAGGAAAATTATGACCAACCTAGATAGCATATTGAAAAGCAGAGACTTGACTTTGCCAACAAAGGTCTGTCTAGTCAAGGCTATGATTTTTCCTGTGGTCATTTATGGATGTGAGAGTTGGACTGTGAAGAAAGCTAAGCGCTGAAGAATTGATGCTTTTGAACAGTGGTGTTGGAGAAGACTCTTGAGAGTCCCTTGGACTGCAAGGAGATCCAACCAGTCCATCCTAAAGGAGATCAGTCCTGGGTGTTCATTGGAAGGACTGATGCTGAAGTTGAAACTCCAATACTCTGACCACCTCATGCAGGAGGAGAGGGGGACGACAGATTATGAGATGGCTGGATGCCATCATCGACTCGATGGACATGACTTTGAGTGAACTCTGGGAGTTGATGATGGACAGGGAGGCCTGGCGTGCTGCAATTCTTGGGGTCGCAAAGAGTAGGACATGACTGAGTGGCTGAACTGAACTGAACTGAAACTATGCTGAAGGTAACGAAGATAATGGTGACCTCTTTCAAAAGATCCCATGCATTTACTGCAACACTCACTGTCCCCAACCCTGCAACAGGCTACTGAAAACGCCATAGCTTAGAGTAGATCGACGTTTGTTGGCACAGTAGTATTTCTCTTTATAACATGATATCTAGGTTTGTTATAGCTTTTCTTCCAATAACAAGTGTCTTTTAATCTCATGGCTGTGGTCACCATCTGCAGTGATTTTGGAGCTCAAGAAAATAGTCTGTCACTGTTTCCATTGTTTCCCCATCTATTTGCCATGAAGTGATGGGAACAGATGCCATGATCTTTGGTTTTGGATACTGAGTTTTAAATCAGTTTTTTGAGTCTCCTCTTTCACAGTCACCAAGAGACTCTTTAGTTCTTCTTCATTTTCTGCCATAAAGGTGGTGTCATCTCCATATCTGAGATTTTCAATATTTCTCCTGGATATCTTGATTCCACCTTGTGCTTCATCCAGCCCAGCATTTCGCATGATGTACTCTGCATACAAGTTAAATAAACATATAATTTAAATAAGGCCTACAATATACAGCTTTAGGTACTCCTTTCCCAATTTGTTACCTGTCTGTTTTTCCATGTCTGGTTCTAACTGTTGCTTCTTGACCTGCATACAGGTTTCTTAGGAGGCAGATAAGATTGGTATTCCCATCTTTTGAAGAATTTTCGACATTTTGTTGTGATCCACACAATCAAAAGCTTTAGTATAGTCAATGAAGCAGAATTAAATGTTTTTCTGGAATTCTCTTACTTTTTCTCCAAATAACAGATGTTGGCAATTTGATCTCTGGTTCCTCTGCCTTTTTTAAATCCAACTTGTACATCTGGAAGTTCTCAGTTCATGGACAGGTGAAGCCTAGCTTGGAGAATTTTAAGCATTACTTTGCTAGCATGTGAAATGAGTGCAATTGTGTGGCAGTTTGAACATTCTTTGCATTGCCTTTCTTTGGTTTTGGAATGAAAACTGACTTTTTCCAGTCCTGTGGCCACTGCTGAGTTTTCCAAATTTGCTAGCATATTGAGTGCAGCACTTTAACAGCATCAACTTTTAAGATTTGGAATAGCTCAGCTGGAATACCATCATCTCCACTAACTTTGTTCACAGTGATGCTTCCCAAGGCCCACTTGACTTCACATTCTAGGATGTCTGCTTCTAGGTAAATGATCACACCATCATGTCATTAAAACTTTTTTGTATAGTTCTGTGTATTCTTGCCACCTCTTCTTAATATCTTCTGCTTCTGTTAGGTCCATACCCTTTCTGTCCTTTATTGTGCCCATCTATGCCTTTTTTAAATTGAGATTTGCTATTCTGAATCTTGAAACATAGCCATATCACAGAAGAGAACACATACGTGATTTTGAAGTAAGGCCAGCACCAGAAGCAGAACTGGTGAATAATGCATCTAAGGCATACAATATAAAGAGGCATTCACTCCCAGATTTGTGCAGACCCCCAACCCAAACCTGCACGGCCCTGGGAATTACGCTTCTTTGAATGTTGTACTCCATTGTTGTCACTTGTCTCACCCTAGTGACTCTGATGAGTGATCTATTTATTCTTTCTATAAACCTATCCTGAAAGGAGCAAAGGGGGCCTCTCCAGATTCTCTCAACTTGTAACCATACTCTTCATGAATGCCCCTCCCTCTGCATACTGATTCCTTTCCCTCTCTTTTTCTCCTGCCAAACCCACAAAACAAGACTTCTTTGTTAGCTAGAGCTATCTATTTCCTCTCCTCCAGTATTTCCTCCAATATTGCTAAATATGACTGAGCTTTTCAGCTACACTGTAGATTTCTGCTATTCATTCTTAGCTGGTCCATAATGAGACTGTTGCTCATCCTTTATTTTCATCACTGTTTGACTGTCAGACTAGATATTACAAACAAGAGGTCTTGGGTCTTAATTCAACATATAGACACTTTTCTTTGTTTTATGGTATTTAATTTTTAAGTACTTTCCCAAATTTAAAAATGACAACTTTACATAAAAACTGAGATGCATAAAATCTCAAAAACCGAAAGCAAACCAAAAAAGGAAAATCTGGCAAGAGTACATTCTCTTAATGCATGAGTATAATAAGCTGGAACTTTCTTACCACTCTACAGAAATGCCTTTCTTAGCTGCCAATGAGCTTACTACTGACAAAAACAAAAGTTTCTTCCCAGTTTTCAATTAATTCCTGACATTTGGAGTATTTTCCAATGATACTCAGTCCCTATATATTAAAACTCTTGTTAAATTTTCACAATGGGACATGGGGACTTCCCTTTTTTTTTTTTTTTTAACAATGTTCTTTAAAAAAAAAAATATATATATATATATATATATATATATATATAGAGAGAGAGAGAGAGAGAGGCTATTTGAGGTCTTAGTTGTGGCATGTGGGATCTGACCAGGGATCAAACTAGGCCACTGTATTTGGAATGCAGAATCTTAGCCACTGCACCACCTGGCCCTCCCTCTTCTTTTTACCAAACATAAGTTACTGCTTGGTTCATTCCAGGAAACATAAGATCCCAGACCTGTCCACATTATTAATACAGATACACATTTTAATGCTGATAAAGTGTCCCTCCAACATTCCTCACCACTAGTACTGGTATTATTACATTTATAACCCTGTAACTTCTCATAAAAACTGTCTTGTCTTCCAAAATCTCTTGTTAAATCCCCATATGTGTATCCCATAGAATCATATATTTATGTATTATATGGATAACAAAAGGTGATAAATAAATTTGAGATTTTAAACAAAAGTAAATTGATTTCAAAAGAACTCATCAAAGTCTTTAAAATATTACTAATTATGGGAGCATGTGTGCATGCTAAATCGCTTCAGTCATATCGGACTCTTGGTGACCCTATGACGTGTACCTGCCAGGGCCTCTGTCTGTGGGATTCTCCAGGCATGAATACTAAAGTAGGTTGCCATGCCTTTCTCCAAGGGATCTTCCTGACCCAAGGATCAAGCACAAGTCTCACATTTCCTGCATTGACAGGCAGGTTGTTTACTGCTAGCAACCCCTGGGAAGTTCCAATTATGGGAGACTTGGGATCTCAAATTCTAGACCTGGGATCTCTAGGTTCAAGTCCCAGTTGAACTCTTTCCTTTGTGACCAAGAGTCATACTCATAATTTTTTCATTAAAGTATTTTTTTTCAGCCAAGTCCTTGATATTCTCTCCAGAACATATTTTCTAGTATTTTAAAATGTGAATAGACTGAGAATTTTCTGAATATTCATATTCTGTTTCCTATAGGCTTAACAATTCCTTCTTCAATTCATCTCTCTCCTCTTGCATTTACTAGAAACAGTAAAGAGAAGCCAAGCCTGCATATTCAACACTTTGCTGAGAAATTTCATCTGTTAAGTATCCCAGTTAATCTCAAACAAGTTTTACTTTCTACAAAACACTAAATGAAATTCAGCCAAGAGTTTTGCCACTTTATAACAAGGATCACCTTTCTCCAGTTTCCAAAACCATATTCCTACTTCCACTTGAGACCTCATAAGAATCACCTTGAAATTTTTATTTTTCTAGAAACAGTCCCTTTGAAACAATCTAGGGTTTTTCCAACATGTACATCAAAACTCTTCCAGCCTTTGCCCATTATCCACTTTTCCACAAATCACTTTCACATTTTTTGATATTTGTTATAGCAGCACTCTCTTCTAGATACCAAAATCTATATTCGTTTGCTAAGTTTACTATAACAAAATGCTAGAGACTGAGTTACTTAAACAACAGAATTTTATTTTCTTCATAATTCAGGTGCCTGAAAGTCCAAGATCAAGGTGCCCGCAGGCTGGGTTTCTCCTGACAATGGTCCTCTGGTTTGTAGAGGGCACCTTCCCGGTGTGTCCTCACATTGCCTTTCTCTTTATGTATACATCTTTGGTTTCTCTGCCTCTTTTTATAAGGACACCTTTCTTACTGGATTAAGGCCCCACCCTTATGACCACATTTTACCTCAATCACTCCTGTAGGGGCTCTATTTCGAAAAACAGTCACATTTTGAGATACATTAAAGGCTAGGACTGCAGCATTTGAATTTTACGGGACATAATTTAAACACAGCTAGTGAAGGTGATGGAATTCTAACTGAGCTATTTCAAATCCTGAAAAGTAATGCTGTTAAAGTGCTATACTCAATATGTCAGCAAATTTGTAAAACTCAACAGTGGCTGCTGGAAAAGTTCAGTTTTCATTCCAATCTCAAAGAAGTGTAATGCCAAAGATTGTTCAAATTACCATACAATTGTGCTCCTTTCAAATGCTAGCAAGGTAATGCTCAAAATCCTTCAAGTTAGGCTTCACCAATCAAGAACTTCCAGATATACAAGCTGGATTTAGATAAGGCAGAGAAACCAGAGATCAAACTGGCAATATCCATTGGGTCATAGAGAAAGCAAGGGAATTCCAGAAAAACATCTCCTTCTGCTGCATTGACTATGCTAAAGCCTATGACTGTGTGAAAGTGAAAGTCACTCAGTTCAGTTCAAGTTCAGTTCAGTGGCTCATTCGTGTCTGACTCTTTGAGACCCATGAATTGCAGCACGTCAGGCCTCCCTGTCCATCACCAACTCCCGGAGTTCACTCAAACTCACGTCCATCGAGTTGGTGATGCCATCCAGCCATCTCATCCTCTGTCGTCCCCTTCTCCTCCTGCCCCCAATCCCTCCCAGCATCAGAGTCTTTTCCAATGAGTCAACTCTTCGCATGAGGTGGCCAAAGTACTAGAGTTTCAGCTTTAGCATCAGTCCTTCCAAAGAACACCCAGGACTGATCTCCTTTAGAATGGAATGGTTGGATCTCCTTGCAGTCCAAGGGACTCTCAAGAGTCTTCTCCAACACCACAGTTCAAAAGCATCAATTCTTCGGTGCTCAGCTTTCTTCACAGTCCAACTCTCACATCCGTACATGACCACTGGAAAAACCATAGCCTTGACTAGACAGACCTTTATTGGCAAAGTAATGTCTCTGCTTTTGAATATGTTATCTAGGTTGGTCATAAAGTCACTCAGTAGTGTCCAACTCTTTGTGATCCCATGGACCACAGTCCATGGAACCACTATACAGCCCATGGAATTCTCCAGGCCAGAATACTGGAGTGGGAAGCCTTTCCCTTCACCAGGGTTCTTCCCAACCCAGTGATCAAACACAGGTCTCTACATTGCAGGCAGATTCTTTACCAGCTTAGCCACAAGAGAAGCCATTGTGTGGATCACAACAAATTCTAGAAAATTCTTAAACTGATGGGAATATCAGGCTACCTTAGCTGTCTCTTGAGGAACCTGTATGTGGGACAAGAAACAACAATTAGAACCAAACATGGAACAATGGACTGGTTCAAAATTGAAAATAAGTACAACAAGGTTGTATATTTTCACCTTTTAATTAACTTATATGAAGATACATCATCAAAATGCTAGGCTGGATGAATCACAAGCTTGAATCAATATTTCCAGGAGAAATATCAACCTCAGATATGCAGATGATACCACTCTAATGGCATAAAGTGAAGAAGAACTAAAGAGCCTCTTGATGAAGGTAAAAGAGGAGAGTGAAAAAGCTAGCTTAAAACTCAACATTCAAAAACTAAGATCATGGCATCCAGTCCCATCACTTTATGACAAATAGATGGGGAAACAATGGATACAGTGACAGACTTTATTTTCTTGGGCTCCAAAATCACCATGGATGGTGACTTCAGCTATGAAATTAAAAGACACTTGCTCCTTGGAAGGAAACCTAGTACAAACCTCAACAGTGTATTAAAAATCAGAGACATCACTTTGTTGACAAAGGTCTATATAGTCAAAGCTAAGGTTTTTCCAGTAGTCATGTATGGATGTGAGAGTTGGACCATAAAGAAGGCTGAACACTGAAGAATCAATGCTTTTGAACTGTGGTGCTGGAGAAGACTTCTTGAGAGTCCCTTGGACTGCAAGGAGATCAAACAAGTCAATTCCAAAGGAGTTCAATCCTGATTATTCATTGGAAGGACTGATCCTGAAGCTGAAGCTCCAATACTTTGGCAACCTGATCTTCACAAGCACATTCATTGGAAAAGACCCTGACGCTGGGAAGGATTGAGGGCAAATGGAGACAAGCGCAATAGAGGATAAGATTGTTAAATGTTATCACCGACTCAATGGACATGAGTTTGAGCAAACCCTGGGAGATAGTGAAGAACTGGGAAGGCTGGGGTGCTGCAGTCAATGGGGTCACAAAGACTCAGACAGGACTTAGCAACTCAACAACAGCAACAAAAACAATTTCACCCCTAATACTTAACATTCTTTTCATGTAGTTTTTAAAGCCCCCAGGAAATGTGGTATCTGTTTATGAACAAATCTACTCAAATCCTTGTGTTCCACAATGATCCTTAGTACCTAAACAGGTACTTGAGACCCACAGACCACCAGTGCCCTTGACACTGCTGTTGCCCCACATGACACAGTTTCCCAGGCCACAGTGGTGACCCACAAGCAGTTCTGCAACAGATAAAAATCTTCTCATGCATGAAACAGCACCATGGTCTTCCAGTCCCTACCAAGGATTGAATCCTGATGAATCCTGTGAGATTTGTCAAAGTTGGGAAAGATTTGCTCCTTCCATAGGATGCAAACTAGTCCACAAAGCTAGCCTCAGGAATATGTGTCCCCTTCATCTTGCCCCTGATATAGATTGAGCTATTCTTGTCAATTCTTCAGTTCAGTTCAGTTCAGTCATTTAGTCTTGTCCGACTCTTTGCAACCCCATGAGCACGCCAAGCCTCCCTGTCCATCACCAACACCTGGAGTTCACTCAAACTCACATCCATCGAGTCGGTGATGCCATCCAGCCATCTCATCCTTTGTCATCCCCTTCTGCTCCTGCCCCCAATCTCTCCCAGCATTAGAGTCTTTTCCAATGAGTCAACTTTTAGCATGAGGTGGCCAAAGTAGTAGAGTTTCAGATTTAACATCATTCCTTCCAAAGAACACCCAGGACTGATCTCCTTTGGAATGGACTGGTTGGATTTCCTTGCAGTCCAAGGGACTCTCAAGAGTCTTCAACACCACAGTTCAAAAGCCTCAATTCTTTGGCACTCAGCTTTCTTCACAGTCCAACTCTCACATCCATACATGACCACTGGAAAAACCATAGCCTTGACTACACAGACCTTTGTTGGCAAAGTAATGTCTCTGCTTTTGAATATGCTATCTAGGTTGGTCATAACTTTCCTTCCAAGGAGTAAGCATCTTTTAATTTCATGGCTGCAATCACCATCTGTAGTGATTTTGGAGCCCCCAAAAATAAAGTCTGACACTGTTTCCACTGTTTCCCCATCTATTTCCCATTAAGTGATGGGACAAGATGCCATGATCTTAGTTTTCTGAATGTTGAGCTTTAAGCCAACTTTTTCACTCTTCTCTTTCACTCTCATCAAGAGGCTCTTTAATTCTTCTTCACTTTCTGCCATAAGGGTGGTGTCATCTGCATATCTGAGGTTATTGATATTTCTCCCAGCAATCTTGATTCCAGCTTGTGCTTCTTCCAGCCCAGCATTTCTCATGATGTACTCTGCATATAAGTTAAATAAGCAGGGTGACAATATACAGCCTTGACATACTCCTTTTCCTATTTGGAACCAGTCTGTTGTTCCATGTCCAGTTCTTTGCTTACTTTGCATCTATTAATACATCCATCTACTCCATCCTACATCTTCATCCATTTCTTGGTGGTCCGGGTATATTTCCCTTCCTGGTGAAACTAGACTTGGTCACATGATTTGCCTTGATATTGGCATAAATAGCAGAGGGAGAACTGTTAAATGGCCTTGCATGGTTTGACTTGTCTTGTGCTCTGGAAATCTGCTGTGAGAAGAATTTTTCCTAGTAACTGATGTGCCATAAACCTGGTACCTAGATCAAAGCACATAGAGTAGATCTGAGTCCAACTGATAACCTTCAGGGGGGTTCAGCTTATCCACTACCTGAGTTAGACCACCCAGTTGAGCAGCTCGGCCTGCATTCAATTTCCTGGCTTGTGAATATGTGACTTAATATTTATTGTTGTAAATCATTATATTTTGGCATTTTGTTATATGGTATTATTGTCGATTGGAGTATAAAATGGCAACCCACTCCAATATTCTTGCTGAAATAATCTGATAGACAGAGGAGCCTGAAGGGCTGCAGTCCATGGGGTCGCAAAGAGTCAGACAGGACTGAGGGACTGAGCACACATTGTTTATAATGGCCAACTAAGTCAGTGTCTAGGGAAGGTGCACAAAATGTCCCTCCTTGAGGTCCCTTCCATTATCCTTGTAACATAAATAAAACAAATAGACACAAATTCTTCAGACACACTGAAATTCAGGATTCCAGGATAGCAGAATTCAAATCACAGTCTCGGGAAAGAATGCTGTTTCATGTACCTTCACTATTAAAGGTGGATTTCTCACATCTCACAAATTCATAGGTTTTATTAGAGTGAGAAGTCATAGTAAAGACTGTAACTATTCCCAATGGAAGAAATATTGGAGGTCCAGAGAGGAAAATTATTTACATCATGTACATTATAAGACAATGCAGCAGTAGGGCTGGGTCTCTTGGCTCTGAACACAGAATTCTTCTATTTGACTCCCATGATTTCTCAGGATTAGGAAATCAATCCTGTGAAATATTTTTAGTGAAAGCTTTCTTAATTGTAACAAGCTTCAGGAATTCCCTGTTTAGATCATGTCCATTATTTTTACAGTTTTCTTCAAGGTCTGCTGCTGCTGCTAAGTCACTTCAGTCGTGTCCGACTCTGTGTGACCCCATAGACGGCAACCCACCAGGCTCCCCCATCCCTGGGATTCTCCAGGCAAAAACACTGGAGTGGGTTGCCATTTCCTTACTCCCCAATGCATGAAAGTGAAAAGTGAAAGTAAAGTCAATCAGTCATGTCTGACTCTTAGCAACTCCATGGACTGCAGCCTACCAGGCTCCTCCCTCCATGGGATTTTCCAGGCAAGAGTACTGGAGTGGGGTGCCATCAATCTGAGATAATTTTGACCCAGATTTTGATGTCAAACTTAACTGAAAAGGAGTATTTTAGTGAAAGAGAGTAAGATCCATTAAGTGTGGTAAACTAGCCCAAACACTGAGATCTACAAACTACCTTGGAATCTCTGAACAGTCATTTACTTAAATCTGTTCAGCACTCTCCTTGCTAAGGAGTCATCTAAGTAAGAGACACTAAAAGGAACATTATTAATAATATTTGCTTTCTTTACTATGTTCAGATTTTCAGTTGCTCAGGAAAAATGTTAGAATTCTAGGGGAAAATATTGCTTATATTATTTGGAGGAAAATTTAATAGCACTTAAAAGTAATACAGGCATCCATGTGTCAGAATCATATTGGGCACAATGCATGGCATGTGGGATCTTAGTTTCCCATCAAGTGATTGAACCTGTGCCCCCACTTTGGAAGTGTGGATCCTTAACCATTGGATGCCAGGGAAGTTGCCATTTGCTGTTATGTTGCATTTTTCTATAAATTGTGAGCTTAAGTTTCTGGAGAACTGGTAACTGAGCAATGCCTTCAAGAAGGAGACTGCAAAGCCATGCTTGTATCTGAGGAAAGCATTTATGGCTACGGGAACAACTAACTTCAGTTGCCAAGTCTCCTCAGATGGGAGCAGGAGAGGAAACTGAAGCTCAAGAACATTAAGTGATGTGTTTGAGTTTGGGTGAATCTAAGTAAAAGAGTATTTTGCAGGCTGGAAAAAAAGCATGTTCAGTCCTTAGCAAACTCACATACTCA
Organism: Bubalus bubalis; assembly: GCF_019923935.1. NCBI lineage: Eukaryota > Metazoa > Chordata > Mammalia > Artiodactyla > Bovidae > Bubalus > Bubalus bubalis. Next base: position 52,225,459 of record NC_059163.1, on the reverse strand, counting down.
GTGTCTCCTAAGTTTCCCACCAGATTCACCCTAAAATATATATATATATATATATATATATATATATATATATATATATATAACCTACAATAAGTAATGAACTAGTTCCATTAGCAAATGTTTAAAATAACTTGAGATCACTAGCACTGCTACATTTGAATTTCTCAAGGTTTTAGTCTTAGAGGGGAGAATCCAAATGCTCATGTGTACAAATGCTCAATAGACAATAAACAGAACCTCCCCATGTTGCACTCAGATTCGAAGATGACTCCAATTATCTGCACCTCCTCATACTCATGTCTTTCTGTATTCTTCCCCTTGAGCATGTGTGGGACCTGTGACTTGCTTCTGTTCGGTAGAATACAGCAAAGATGATGGGCTGTGTGTGACTATATGTACATGATCACATTATATAAGACTCTACTGTCCATCTTGCTGGAGGAATTTATCCCTTGCTGGCTTTGAAAAGGTGAGCTGCCTTGTTGAGAGCTGCCTTGTGGAAAAAGCCACAACACAAGGACCAGAGGCTAATCTTGGAGAGGCAGGAGTGAGTACAGATGTGAAGCTAGCTCTTAATTCCCTGCCCAGGAATAGCACCTGGGTAGCCTGGATGAATCCCAGGAATCCTAGTCACCAGGCCAGCAAGGGCTAGAGGCTAGAAGCTATTTTTTCCTGAATCTTACCCCAGTGAAAAATGCATTTCTCATGGAGGCAAAAACTGTAAATGCAGGTACAAAGTTTATTATTAGAGACATAGCACAACAACAAGTAAGATACTTTGGAGAAAAACAGTTTGTTTAGTTAAGATAGAAGCAAGACAGAGATGCACACACAGAGAGAAGGGGTGTGGGTGCCCCCCGCCCCTCCCCCCTCCATGTGAAGAGGAGTGTAGTAAAGAGATGGTTAACAAATTTATACAGGACCGTTCTTCTGGGTCTTTGTCTTCCTTTTGGTCAATTGTTGGTTTCATTTTCCACACCTCACCTTTCCTGGGACCCTCCCTGACAAGCATACACACCATTTTCCAAGCTGGATTCCAGCCTAGAGGCCTATGGGACCACATATTAGCATCACATACTATGAGGTGGTGCCCCCTCTTTCTGACCCTCAAGGAGTCTTTTCTGCGCATGCAAAATGTCCCCCTTTTTCAGAGATGGAAAATATATGACCTCCTGATCCTTTACTTAAACAAGGTTTAGACTCTCTCTTTTCCTGCCATGACTGTTATCTGAAGGTGTACACGGGAGACAAAGCCTGCTATTTATGCTGTTTCAATTGTTACTTCCATTTTGAAGAGCAAACAGAAGACTGATTGTAAATATATAATCTGGAGCCCACCTAGCCCCTGTTTCAGGAAATGCAAACAAGAGGCTAGTTGCAAATGCCTAGCCTGGGGTCAATCTATCTCCTAGATTGACCCTACACTGGGGTCATGTGTATAGTTTCTAGTCAATAGTCAGCTAGATAATGAGGCTTTCACTCTAAAAACCTATAAGGACTTGGATTCTGCCAATAACTGTATAAACTTGGAAGGAGATCCTCTGCCACTGGAACCCCAGATGAGAACTCAGCCCAAGCCAATGCTTAGATTGCAGTCTTGCAGTTGATCAAAGTAAGCTGTGTGCAGACTCAACACACAAAAACAATGAGATAACAAATATATGTTGTTTTAAGCCTCTGTTTGTGGTCATTTGTACACAGCAATAGACAACTAATGAACTTACCCACCTTACTACAGTCTAATTTGAAGTAAGATATGATTCACCTGCAATACAGGAGACCTGGGTTCAATCCCTGGGTCAGGAAGATCCCCTGGAGGAGGATATGGCAACCCACTCCAGAATTTTACTTGGAGAATCCCATCGACACAGGAGCCTGGTAGGCTACAGTCCATGGGGTTGCAAAGAGTTGGACATGACTGAAGTGACTTATATATACTTACTGAAGAATGCACACATACAGAAAGGAACTGAGGTGATCCTAGGAGGGTATGACTCAGATCTGCTTAAAAAGAGTCAGCTGCAAGGAGTGTGATTAACCAAAAGCCTATGGCTGCCACACTTTCAGAATCCATTGCGTTGCTCTCACTACTCTTCTCTTCTCCACCTCCCACAGCAAACCCTCACTTCCCTAACCTCTGCCACCTCAGGCTCCTCTCAGACACTGACTTGAATAATGCCTGGTAATATTAGAGCTGAGACATTTCTGCCCAATGTGGGCCTCCTCTAGGGTTAATCTTTGCTCCAAGCACTCCATCAGCCTGGTTGCCATTTTCTCAGAGCTCTATAGCACTTGGAAGTCTCTTCCTTCTTTCCCCCTCTCTCCCTCACAGTGTCAGATTGGCATTGTGATCTGAATCCCTGTCATTTATTCTTAGTTATTCTTCATGGCACCTCCCTCAAAAATCTCGTGCCCTTTCCCTTGTGTTTTGGCATCAGTGTTCCAGATAACTCAAATTGACCCTTTTCCTTTTCTGGGACTTCAGCAGCAAGTGAAGCTGGAAAGGCAAACATATACAGAGAAACACAGGAGGGTCCATAGAGCTGCTTGCAGTTACAACTCTGCTGTTACCAATAATCCATGTTGACTGAGCCTGTCACTGCCTCCCTGGGGCTGCTTTCTTTTTGTTAAATGAGAGTGTTGAAGTACATGATCTTCAATATTTTTCTTTTGCCTTTCCATCTTCACTAAGTATAAAAGGCGAACAGATATTAAAAATGACTTAAGAATAAACAAAAGTAGTGAGGGGTTTAGAAAAGAGAGAGGGAAAGGAGAAAATAGAGCCAATGGAAGGACCCAAGAGAAAAGAATCATAATCACAGATTGGCCCTTTTGAACAGTTCATGGTTTACATCCTGATATTTTTCATTTTAAAAAACTTTGGATCTAGTCTTGATGCAGCTGGCAGAGTGAGCAGCAGGTTTGCTATCAATTTTCTAGGAATTTCAGATGGTAAAATCCCCAGGGCTACATCTAATGCGAAGGCCAGTTTCCGGTGCTTTTCTTTTCTGCCTGTGTGGTCCCTGTGGACCCAGACTGCTTTTATTTTTCCATGTTAACAGTTGATGCTACACACCCTTTCTCATGGGGCCCCTTTCCTTCCCACATTTGCCTCCTCCTCAGTGGTTTATCTTTTCTCCAGTTCAACATTTTCTTGGTAGGCTCAAAGACAAGTACTTGCCTTTTTGGTTTTAAAGTTCTTTCTTCAAATCCCTCTGGGGAAACAGAAGAACAAAATAACAAACGAAGAGAAATTCAGAGTTTTACAAAATTTCATGGCATTCTTAGAGTTACTGTCCCTGGTCTATTTTGTCTGCTGCTGTGACGTTTATGATTCCAGAAGGCATATTAGACTCCAACTTTCTTCTTTGGTGTTTTGTCCAGTAACCATTTCTCTCAGATGCATCTTCTTCTTTTCTGAAGACGCTCTTCTCCACAAGACACCTTCTGCCTAGTGAAGAAGGTGAGATCCCAGGCAGAAATACAGAGGTGAAACCTGTCTATTCTGATGTCCACTGGAATCAAACACGTGCTTGCATGTAAATAGGAATGTGCTTGAATATAAATAGGAAAGGTTAAAGGTTGACAGATAATATTCTCCAAAGGTAACTGTAACATCTCTCAACCCACATAATCTTCTACATTAATAGATAAGGTGGCCACACTACCTTTGAGAAATGGATCTTCTTCTCTTGCATCTGAATGCATTTGTGACTAACTAAATCAATAGAATATGGCAGAAATGATATTACATGACTCCTAATCACTGCATTCTGTGAGCATCTCAGTCGTGTCTGACTCTTTGCAACTCCATACAGGCTCCTCTGTCCATGAGATTTTCCAGACAAGGATACTGGAGAGAGTTACCGTTTCCTACTTCAGGGGATTTTCTGGACGTAGAAATCGAACCTACGTCTCCTGCATTGGCTGGTGGATTCTTTTACCACTGAGCCACTGGGAAGTCCATATGACTCCTAATACTAGGTCCTGAAAAGCAGTGAAACTTCTGCCTTGATGTGTGGGACATATGTTATGGCACTCTGAAAGCCCACATTAAAATTCTGACTCTCCTGAGGCCACCATGGAGGGAACTTGTGACGGTGCTTCAGTTGACAAGTCTAGCTAATGTCCTAGCCTATAGCTGACAGCAACTATCAGTTGAGAATAAAGATGCCTGCAGATAGTTTCAGCACCCAGATGCAGAGTACCTCAACCTATTGTTGAGATTTTCCAGCTAGGGTCTCAATCTAAGGACTTCTGTCTGGATTCTTGACATGCAGTATTCATAAGTATGATAAAATTATTTTTAAACTGTTAAGCATTGGCATATTTTTTAAATGAAGATATAATACCAGAACATGATTGAAAGTGAAAGTCGCTCAGTCGTGTCTGACTCTTTGCGTCCTCATGGCCTATACAGTCCATGGAATTCTCCAAGCCAGAATACTGGCGTGGGTAGCCTTTCCCTTCTCCAGAATATCTTCCCAACCCAGGGATCCAACCCAGGTCTCCCTCATACCAGGCAGATTCTTTACCAGCTGAGCCACAAGGAAAGACATGATTAGAGCCCATTCAATTTAAATGAGATTCTCAGAAGTTATTGCTCTCACTCCTTGCCTAGATCCTGGGTGCTACTCCCATTTTGTTTTTTTTCCCTAAAGTCAGATTTTTAGCTTTTAGTCATCTCTTGAACTCCTAACACATCATTTTTTCATTTAACTTTCTTAAGGTTGCTGCAATGTATACAAGTTTATGTGTATCCCTTTACACTGATACTGTACCAATGAAATACACCAGCCAGGAAGCATAATGGAAACAAGAGACCTTCCAGCTCAAAACCTCCACCCCTTGCAGATACTGAACTAAAATTTCTAGCAAGATACAGTTTGTTTTTGTTTGTTTTTTTTTACTTTAGATTGCACAGATAGCTAAAATAAATGAAACAGAGAACAACTGCATTTAAATGGAAGAACAAAATTATTTTAAAAATAAAAACAACATATTAGATATCATTTCTTGCACTTTTAATCCAATTTGCCTTTAAAGTTAACATTTGAAACATTGCCAGACAAAATGTGGATCCACTAGTGTGTTACAATTTTTCTTTTCTAATAAAATAAACCTGTAAATTTCTAGGTTAATTGCTATATGTGTTCCTTTAAAAAAAAAAGTCTCATGTTGTCCTGGTTAAATTATTTATTTGATATGTACAAATATAACTAGTGATATATTCACTATGGTTACTGCTGCTATAAAATTATAAAAGAAAGATCATTTTTTAATTGAATGCAAAGAAAACTATAGGCCAATTAAGTTTATAATGCAAATAATTAATTGAATGTGATAATTCCTGAGGATGGCACAATGTGAAATGATCTGTTGAAATAAATTTGGCCTTGTTTCAATGTGCCAGATGAAAATATAATTCTGCCAAAATACATCTTATATTATAAATTCTTTACGTTATGTACCATGATGTCACTTTGTGTGAAAGTATGGTTTGCATATGTAGTCTTTCCCTTTTTTCTCATGATTGTAAAAGTTGATTAATCAGTACTAATAAAGCCATGTTTAAACACAGGCACCACGCTTCTAATGAATTATCAAAATCTGCAACATCAGTTGTCTATAAACATCCCTATATATACACATATGTGTGTTATCTATGGATAATGTTTATAGTGCTGTGTTGTCCTTAGTCACTCAGTCATGTCCTACTCTTTGTGACCCCATAGACTATAGCCCACTAGGCTTCTCTGTCCATGGGGATTTTCCAGGCAAGAATACTGGAATGGGTTGCCATATCCTCCTCCAGGGGATCTTCCAAATCCAGGGATCCAAACCAGGTCTCCCACATTGCAGGCAGATTCTTTACCATCTGACCCACCAGGGAAGCCCATGAATACTGGAGACGGTAGCCTATCCCTTTTCCAGGGGATCTTCCTGACCCAGGAATTTAACATGGGTCTCCTGCATTGCAGGTGGATTCTTTACCAGCTGAGATATCAGGGAAGCCCAATGTTTATAGTATGGATACATATATGTATATATGTCTGTGTGCATGAATATATATTGTTGTTCAGTCGCCCAGTCATGTCCAACTCTTTACAACCCCATGGATTGCAACACGCCAGGCCTCCCTGTCCCTCACCATCTCCCAGAGTTTGCCCAAGTTCATGTTCATTTCATCGGTGATGCTGTCTAGCCATCTCATCCTCTGATGCCCTCTTCTCCTTCTACCTTGATCTTTCCCAGCATCAGAGACTTTTCCAATGAGTCATTTGTTTGCATCAGATGACCAAAATACTGGAGCTTAAGCTTCAGCATCCATCCCTCCAGTGAAAATTCAGGGTTGATCTCCCTTAAGATTGACTGGTTTGATCTCCTTGGTGTCCAAGCAACTTTCAGGAGTCTTCTCTAACACCACAGTTTGAAGGCATCAATTCTTTGGTGTTCTGCCTTCTTTATGGACCAGCTCTCACAACTTTTTGAGACCCTTAGAAGATCATAGCCTTGACTATATGGACCTTTGTCAGCAGAGTAATGTCTCTGCTTTTCAACACACTGTCTAGGTTTGTCATCGCTTTCCCACCAAGAAGCAATCATCTTCTGATTTCATAGTTGCAGTCACCATCCACAGTGATTTTGGAGCCCAAAAAGAGGAATTCTGTCACTCCTTTCACCTTTTCCCCTTCTATGAAATGGCAACCCACTCCAGTACCTTCGCCCGGAAAATTCCATGGATGGAGGTGCCCGGTAGGCTACGGTCAATGGGGTCACAAAGAGTCAGACACGACTGAGCGATTTCACTTTCACTTTCACTAATGAGGCCGGATGCCATGACCTTAGTTTTTTTTTTTTTTTAATATTTAGCCTTAAGCTGGCTCTTTCACTCTCCTCCTTTACCCTCAACAAGAGGTTCTTTAGTTTTTCTGCCATTAGAGTGGTATCATCCACATATCTGAGCTTGTTGATTTTTCTCTCCCCTACCTTGATTCTGGCTTGTAACTCATATTGTGGTATATTTTTAGACCTAGTTATAAATATTCCTGAAATTTATTTCACAACACAGTTAATTTTTAAAAAAAAAAGGTTTGTCATTTTAAATTTTGCTTTTAATCTTTGTTTGACAGAGCCCAGGAAGCATTTATTTTAAGGCTAATTTTGCCCTATTACTGCAGCAAAATTTGTCTGAGTCCACTACTCAGTGGTTCATGAATTTTGTGGTTTTCCCACTCTGGTTGTTGGGAACATAATTTTCCTGGCCTTTGTGAGTTCCTATTACTATTCTCTTGTTGTTTTGTGTGGTTTCTTTTTTTCTCCCAGCCTTGGGCAATTTCTTCACACACCTGCCCCACTTAGAGCTCAGATAAAGATTCAAGAGTTCTGACCTTCAGCAAATCACCTCAGCTCTCTCTGTGCAGCTCTACTCTCTACTCCTGTGCCCTATGAATGCTGCCTGGTGGTAGTGGTAGTTTAGCCTCTAAGTCATGTCTGATTCTTTGCAACCCCATGGACCAGAGCCCACTAGGCTCCTCTGTCCGTGGGATTTCCCAGGCAAGAATACTGGAATGGGTTGCCATTTCCTTCTCCAGGGTATCTTCCTGACCCAGGGATTGAACCCGCATCTCCTGCCTTCACAGGCATATTCTTGACCACTGAGCCACCTGGAAAGCCCATGAATGCCACCTCCTCTTCATTAAATGAGTAAAACCAAATTTACAGCCCCACTTTCTCAATGCAGAGAGATCACAGGAAGGGGAAACCCTGTACTTCAACTAGGAAACTCCAAGCATTATCCTGGGCCAATTTAAGGTCTTACTGTGCTCAAGGATCACTCTCCTTTATTGCCTGATACATAATTAGGAAAGCTGTCACTTCATATATATTGTCCACTTTTCAATTGTTTCAAATGAGAGGGTAAGTACAGTCCCCTGTTACTGCATCCCAGCTGGTGGCAGTCACATGATCTCAGCTTTTCAGTGCAATAGGCCGTGTGGCATTGTTGATGGTAACATATAATGGCCCAGTAGCCATTAAGGCCCGTAAGCCTTGGGTATCAGCCCCACCTGGATATTTTAAGTTCATCAAAGCCAACAACAGTAGTTTACTTAATACTAAGGAATAAAAGAGATGATTATTTTCATAGGTTCATTATACCTCACTCATCCAACATTAACACAAAGATGACGACACAGAAAAACTTTAGATCTACATTCAAAATTCTCTTGTGCTATTTAGTAAACAAATCTAAGCTTCCTTTTAATGCTTTTTGATTATACTCATTTGACTTAAATATCTTTCATTTCACAGTATGTTTCTTCTTCATGTTTAGTTAAGTAAAATTGAATTAAACTCTAGTGTAACCACAAAGATTTTCAATCATATTATCATTTAGCATATGCTGAAATTGATGAGAACCTACATACAGATATGGTGTCTAGATACACAACATACCCAGTGTCAATAAATCACTCTGTCCCCAGAAGTAGTCCAGAGTTCACCCGTAGTGTCAGACCAATAGACCGTTTTGTAAAGAATTATATTCAATTCAAGAAATATTTATTTAGATTACTAGGTAGGACTCATGTATGGCATGATTTTTCTGAAAGCATCATATTCTAACTACAGAAATGATTTTACCTTTTCTTGAAAGAACAGCTAGCCAGTAGAATATCCAAAGGCTAACTGAGTGTATTGACAGTATTAAAATAAAGACAGAAGGCATTTTTTACACCTCTTTAATATGTCTCCTTTATACTGCAGTGATTCTATTAATTGAAGTAAAGCTTTATTTTTAAATTTTAATTTCTCATAATATTTGTTCAAAGACAGTCAAAATGACTATAAGATAACATTTACACACATATTACAATATGAGCATGAATTGGTTGTTAGAACAATTAGAGATATATATTCAATATCGATAATCTGTTTATAGATTTTCCTTTTATTGCTTTCATTTTCTAAGTGACAGAATCTTCCATCTATTCCTCTGGATACTTTTTTAATATATATATGGATGATTATCTCAGAATTGTTCTCTTGATTCAATGTCTAAAATCAGGAGAAGATTTTTTAAAAGTCTTAAATTCAAATGACTTTTTGTTTTTAAGAAGAAGCTTGTTTACTTTAGGAGAAGCTATCTTTTAAAATTTTCTGAATTTAAGTCTATAATATTAGCAATTTTTATTACCATAAAATGTGAGTTACCTCTGACATTTCATTTCCAGCAATATATCCAAATAATAATGAGCTATCATTTAGTAACAATATATGTCAGGTGCTTTTGTAAGTGGTTTGTTATGCTTAATATTCACCACAATCCCATGAGGTCAATCCTGTTCCTTGGTCATATATGAAAAAAACCAAGCCACAGAGGGGCTAAATGGCTAGCCCAAACTCATGTATTGAGTGAGTAGTGGAGAAGAGATTCAATTCCAGGAAAACTGAGACCAAAGCTCAAATACTTAACAATATAATATGCTCCTTACAAAAAATATAATCAGATACACAAATAATACATATGGAGAGGCTAGATAGACATATCAGTAGATTGATAGATAGGTGGATTGAGCTAGAATATATAGATATTCATTGGCATGTAATTTATTGTAATCTAAAATTAGGAAAAACAGTGTTGGAATAGAGAGTTAGTTAAATATATTATTCTATCCCCATCAAAGGCCTGCGATGCAATCAGCAAAAATAATTATGTAAAAGATAGATTTGTTGACATAACATATCCTTAATGTAAATCTGCAAGAAAAATTAAAAATTGTAGGGAGTTTATATTTTGTTAACTTATTTTTGTAAATATTTGTTAAAAAAAAAAAAAAAAAAAGAGTCCTGGAGTTCTAGAAGCTGTTTACCAAATATCTCATCATAACTATCAAGATCTCTAGGAGTCTAGGTGAAAATCATTCATTTTCTTAGTTCTTTGTTGATTTTAAATTTTTCTGCAATAATCATGACTTTCTATAGAGATAAAACTTCAAAAATTCAATTGCCAACTTTCTTAAAATAATTAAAACAAAAATACTGAATTTCAATATTTTTGAGATATGATAAAATTTACATGTAGAAGCTAATTCTATGACTAACACTTTTTGAAGAAAATAATTAAGAATTCAGCACCAGATGTTAGAAGTAAAAAATAATTTTTAGGAAAACATGAGCAAGATAATTATAAACATAAAGGGAGAAATTGGTATATTTGAAATGACAAAAAATAACAAAAGGAGTCAGTGTCCAGGCTGCTGATGGGGTTAATTTCCTTTCCTAAGACTCCTACTTACACCCACCCAGCTCCACCATTACCCCTATGTGCCATGCTCCAACCTCCTCCTCCTCCTCCTCAGTAATGCAGAGATCAAGCCCTGAGCCTTTGGAGTGGGAGCACTGACTCCAAGACCCTAGAATACCAGAGAACTAACTCTAGGGAGTATCAAATAGTGAGAACTCATACAAAGGAAACCACTTGAATACAAGACCCCGCATAACCCAACCACCAGTAGCACCCTGTTCAGGATGCCTCATCTAAACAACAAACAAAACAAAATACAAACCCAATCATCAGGAGACAGGATTACCACCTCACTCAGCCTTGCCCATCAGAGGAAAGACAAACAAACAAAAACTTAGCACAAATCTCACCCTATAAGGAAGCTCACACAAACCACTGGACCAACCTTCAGTTCAGTTCAGTTTGGTCATTCAGTTGTGTCTGACTCTTTTTGACCCCATGAACCGCAGCATGCCAGGTCTCCCTATCCATCACCAACTCCCGGTTTACCAGAACTTATGTCTACTGAGTCAGTGATGCCATCTAACCCCATCTTGTCCTCTGCTGTACCCTTCTTCTCCTGCCTTCAATCTTTCCCAGCATCAGGGTCTTTTCCAATGAGTCAGCTCTTCATATCAGGTGGCCAAAACTGGAGTTTGAACTTCAACATCAGTCCTTCCAATGAACACCCAGGACTGATTTCCTTTAGGATTGACTGGTTGGATCTCCCTGCAGTTCAAAGGACTCTCAGAGTCTTCTCCAACAGTTCAAAAACATCAATTCTTCAGCACTCAGCTTTCTTTATAGCCAGCTCTCACATTCATACATGACTACTGGAAAAACCATAGCCTTGACTAGATGGACCTTTGTTGACAAAGTAATGTCTCTGCTTTTTAATATGCTGTCTAGTTTAGGCATAACTTTCCTTCCAAGGAGTAAGTGTCTTTTAATTTCATGGCTGCAATCACAATCTGCAGTGATTTTGGAGCCCAGGCAGATAAAGTCAGACACTGTTTCCACTGTTTCCCCATCTATTTGCCATGAAGTAATGGGACTGGCTGCCATGATCTTAGTTTTCTGAATGTTGAGTTTTAAGCCAACTTTTTCACTCTCCTCTTTCACTTGCATCAAGAGGCTCTTTAGTTCTTCTTCACTTTCTGCCATAAGGGTGGTGTCATCTGCATATCTGGGGTTATTGATATTTCTCCCAGCAATCTTGATTTCAGCTTGTGCTTCCTTCAGCCCAGCGTTTCTCATGATGTACTCTGCATAGAAGTTAAAAAAATAGGGTGACAATATACAGCCTTGATGTACTCCTTTTCCTATGTGGAACCAGTCTGTTGTTCCATGTCCAGTTCTAACTGTTGCTTCCTGACATGCATACAGGTTTCTCAAGAGGCAGGACCTACATCAGGAGGGCAGAAACCATAAGAAAGAAAGAATTCAACCTTCTTCAAAGAAAAAGTTCAACTTTCCTTGAAGCCTGGGAAAAGGAAATCTCAAACATAATGTTATTAAAAAAAAATGAAAAGGCAGAGAAATACTACACAAATGAAGGAAAAAACTAGAAACACAGAAGTGCAAATAAATGAAGAGGAAATACGCAAACTACCTATAAAACAATTCAGAATAATGATAGTAAAAATGATCAAAAACCTTGAAAACAAAATGGAGAATGCAACAAAATGCAAGGATTAATTAACAAAGACCAAGAATAATTAAAGAATAAACATACAGAGACAATGCAATTACTGAAATTAAAAATACTTTAGAAGGAATCAATAGCAGAATATCTGAAGCAGAAGAACCAATCAGTGAGCTGGAAGATTAAAATGGTAGAAATAACTTATGAAGAACAGAATAAAGTAAAAAGAATGAGAAGAACTGAGTATAGTCTTAGAAAACTCTGGGACAATATCAAATGCACCAACAATCGAATAATAGGGGTCCTAGAAGAAGAAGAGAAAAAGAAAGGCTATGAGAAAATTTCTGGAGATTATAGCTGATAATTTCCCCAATATGGAAAAGGAAACAGTCAGTCAAGTCGAAGAGGTATAAAGAGGCCCATTAAAGATAAACCCAAGGAAAAACACACCAAAGACACATACTAGTCACACTAATAAAGACTGAACACAAAGAAAGAATATTAAAAACAGCGAGGGAAAAGCAACAAGTAACATACAAGGGAAAATCCCATACGCTTAACAGCTGATCTTTCAGCAGAAACTCTGCAGGCCAGAAGGGAGTGAGTGGCAGGATATTATTTAAACTACTGAAAGGGAAAAATCTACAACCAAGGTTAAACTACCTGGCAAGGATCTCATTCAAAATTGATGGAGAAATGAAAAGTTTTTCAGACAAGCAAAAGCTAAGAGAATTCAGTACCACCAAACCAGCTTTACAACAGACATTAAAGAAATACATGAGAAGAAAAATAATCTACAAAATCAATCCCAAACAATTAAGAAAATGACAATCAGTACAGTTCAGTTCAGTTCAGTCGCTCAGTCTTGTCCAACTCTTTGCGACCCCATGAATCTCAGCACGCCAGGCCTCCCTGTCCATCACCAACTCTCAGAGTTCACTCAAACTCATGTCCATCGAGTTGGTGATGCCATCCAGCTATCTCATCCTCTGTCGTCCCCTTCTCCTCCTGCCCCCAATCCCTCCCTGCATCAGAGTCCTTTCCAATGAGTCAACTCTTCACATGAGGTGGCCAAAGTACTGGAGTTTCAGCTTTAGCATCATTCCTTCCAAAGAAATCCCAGGGCTGATCTCCTTCAGAATGGACTGGTTGGATCTCCTTGCAGTCCAATGGACTCTCAAGAGTCTTCTCCAACACCACAATTCAAAAGTATCAATTCTTCGGCGCTCAGCCTTCTTCACAGTCCAACTCTCACATCCATACATGAGCACAGGAAAAACCATAGCCTTGACTAGACGAACCTTTGTTGGCAAAGTAATGTCTCTGCTTTTGAATATGCTATCTAGGTTGGTCATAACTTTCCTTCCAGTGAGTAAGCGTCTTTTAATTTCATGGCTGCAGTCACCATCTGCAGTGATTTTTGAGCCCCCCCCAAAAAAGTCTGACACTGTTTCCACTGTTTCCCCATCTATTTCCCATGAAGTGATGGAACCAGATGCCATGATCTCCGTTTTCTGAATGTTGAGCTTTAAGCCAACTTTTTCACTCTCCTCTTTCACCTTCATCAAGAGGCTTTTTAGTTCCTCTTCACTTTCTGCCATAAGGGTGGTGTCATCTGCATATCTGAGGTTATTGATATTCTCCCAGCAATCTTGATTCCAGCTTGTGTTTCTTCCAGTCCAGCATTTCTCATGATGTACTCTGCATATAAGTTAAATAAGCAGGGTGACATGACGTACTCCTTTTCCTATTTGGAACCAGTCTGTTGTTCCATGTCCAGTTCTAACTGTTGCTTCCTGACCTGCATACAAATTTCTCAAGAGGCAGGTCACGTGGTCTGATATTCCCATCTCTTGAAGAATTTTCCACAGTTTATTGTGATCCACACAGTCAAAGGCTTTGGCATAGTCAATAAAGCAGAAATAGATGTTTTTCTGGAAGTCTCTTGCTTCTTCCATGATCCAGACAATCGGAACATATATATCAATAATTACTTTAAATGTAAATGGATTAAATGCTCCTATCAAAGACACAGATTGGCTGAATGGATTTAAAAAAAAAAAAAAAACAAGACCCATATATATGCTGTCTACAAGAAACCCACTTCAGACTTAAAGACACATATAGACTGAAAGTGAGAGAATGGAAAAATATATTTCTTGCAAATGGGAAGCAAAAGAAATCTGGAGTAGCAATCCTCATATCAGACAAAATAGAGCTGAAAATAAAGATGATTACAAGAGATAAGGAAGGATACTACATAATGATCAAGAGAGCAATCCAAGAAGAAGACATAAGAATTGTAAATACCTTCCCTGGTGGCTCAGAGGGTAAAGTGTCTGCCTGCAATGCAGGAGACCTGGGTTCGATCCCTGGGCCAGGAAGATCCCCTTGAGAAGGAAATGGCAACCCACTCCAGTACTCTTGCCTGGAAAATCCCACGGACAGAGAAGCCTGGTAGACTACAGTTCATGGATCTCAAAGAGTTGGACACGACTGAGTGACTTTACTTTCTTTCACTTTCATGCACCCAACATAGGAGCAGCTCAATACATAAGACAAACACTAACAGACATTAAAGGAGAAATTGACAGGAACACAATAATAGCAAGAGACTTTAACACCCACTCACACCAATGGACAGATCATCAAAACAAAAAATTAATAAGGAAACACAAGTCTTAAATAATACATTAGATGAGATGGCTCTCATTGATATCTTCAGGACATTCCATCCAAATGCAGAATAATCCACCTTCTCAAGTGCACATGGAACATTCTCCAGGATAAATCACATCTTGGGTCACAAATCAAACCTCAGTAAATTTAAGAAAATTGAAATCATATCAAGCATCTTCTCTGACCACAATGCTATGCCACCAAATATCAATTACAAGAAAAAAACTGTAAGAAACACAAACACATGGAGATTAAACAACACATTTCTTGGTAACCATCAGGTTACTGAAGAAATCAAAAGGGAAATCAAAGAATTTCTAGAAACAAATGACAATGAAAACACAACTCAAAACCTATGGGATGCAGCAAAAGCAGTTCTAAGAAGGAAGTTTGTAGCAATATAATCCTACCTCAAGAAACAAGAAAAACATCAAATAGACAACCTAACTTTACACCTAAAACAACTGGAAAAAGAACCAAAAAAAAGCTCCAAAATTAGTAGAAGGAAAGAAATCATAAAGATCCTAGCAGAAGTAAATGAAAAGCAAATGAAAGAAACAATAGTAAAGACAATAAAACTGAAAGCTGGTTCTTCGAGAACATAAATAAAATTGACAAATCTTTAGCCAGACTCATCAAGAAAAAAAGAGAGAAGAATCAAATCAACAAAATTAAAATGAAAAGGAAGAGGTTACAACAGACAATGCAGAAACACAAAGGATTATAAGAGACTATTATGAACAACTATATGGCAATAAAATGGATAACTTGGAAAAAATGGACATATTCTTTGAAAAGTTCAATGTTTCAAGACTGAACCAGGAAGATATAGAAACCATGAACAACCCAATTACAAGCACTGAAATTGAAAGCTGTGACCAAAAATCTCCCAAAAAACAAAACCCCAGGACCAGATGGCTTCACGGGAGAATTCCATCAAATATTTAGAAAAGAGCTAATGCCTATCCTTCTAAAACTCTTTCAAAAAATTGCAGAGGAATGAACATACCCAAATACATTCAATGAGACCACCATCATCCCAATACCAAAACCAGTTAAAGACAACACACAAAAAAGAAAACTCCAGGCAAATATCACTGATGAATATACATGCAAAAATCCTCAACACAACTTTAACAAACAAAATTCAGAAATACATCTAAAAGCTCATACACCATGATCAAGTTGAGTTTATTCCAGGAATGCAAGGATTCTTCAATGTATGCAAATCAGTCAGTATGATACCCTATATTAACAAACTGAATGATAAAAACCATATGATCATCTCAGTTCAGTTTAGTCGATTAGTCATGTCCGACTCTTTGTGACCCCATGGACTGCAACACATCAGCCTTCCCTGTCCATCACCAATCCCAGAGTTTACTCAAACTCATGTCCATTGAGTCAGTGACGCCATCCAACCATCTCATCCTCTGTCATCCTCTTCTCCTCCTGCCTTCAATCATTCCCAGCATCAGGGTCTTTTCCAGTGAGTTGGTTCTTCACATAAGGTGACCAAACTATTGGAGTTTCAGCTTCAGCATCAAATCTTTCAATGAATACTCAGGATTGATCTCCTTTAGGATAGACTGGTTGGATCCCCTTGCAGTCCAAGGGACTCTCAAGAATCTTCTCCAACACCACAGTTCAAAAGCATCAGTTCTTTGGCACTCAACTTTCTCTACGGTCCAACTCTCACATCCATACATGACTACTGGAAAAACCATAGCTTGGAGTAGACAGACCTTTGTTGGCAAAGTAATGTCTCTGCTTTTTAACATGCTGTCTAAGTTGGTCATAACTTTTCTTCCAAAGAGCAAGCGTCTTTTAATTTCATGGCTGCAGTCACCATCTGCAGTGATTTTGGAGCCCAAAAAATAGTTTCTCACTGTTTCCATTGTTTCCCCATCTATTTACCATGAAGCGGTGAAACTGGATGCCATGATCTTAGTTTTCTGAATGTTGAGCTTTAAGCCAATCTTTTCACTCTCCTCTTTCACTTTCATCAAGAGGCTCTTTGGTTATTCTTCTCTTTCTGCCATAAGTTTGGTGTCATTTGCATATGTGAGGTTATTGATATTTCTCCTGGAAATCTTGATTCCAGCTTGTGCTTCATCCAGCATGGCATTTCTCATGATGTACTCTGCATATAAGTTAAATAAGTAGGGTGACAAAATATAGCCTTGATGTATTCCTTTTCTGATTTGGAACCAGTCTGTTGTTCCATGTCCAGTTTCAACTGTTGCTTCTTGACCTGCATACATATTTCTCAAGAGGCAGTTCAGGTGGTCTGGTATTCCAATCTATTTAAGAATTTTCCAGTTTGTTGTGATCCACACAAATCATCTCAATAGATGCAGAAAAAGCCTTTGACAAAATTCAGTACTCGTTTACAATTAAAACTCTTCAAAAAATGGTCATAGAATAAACCTATCTCAACATAGTAAAGGCCATATATGGTAAGTCTACAGCAAACATTATTCTCAATGGTGAAACACTGAAAGCATTCCCCCTAAGGTCAGGAACAAGACAAGGGTGTCCACTTTCACCACTATTATTCAACATAGTTCTGGAAGTCCTAGCTATAGCAATCAGAGAACAAAAAGAAATAAAAGGAATCCAGGTAAGAGATTGTTTGTAGATGACATAATACTGTACATAGAAAACCCTAAAGTTAGTATCAGAAAATGTCTAGAGCTAATCAGTGAATTTAGCAAAGTTGCAGGATACAAAATCAATACATGGAAATCACTTGCATTTCTATATACTAACAATAAAAATTCAGAAAGAGAAATCAAGGAATCAATCCCATTCACCATTGCAAAATAATAATAATAATTAAATATCTAGGAATAAATTTACTCATGGAGACCAAAGAACTGTACACAGAAAATTATAAGACACTAATGAAAGAAATCAAAGACAACTTAAGTAGATGGAGAGATATTCCATGTTCCTGGGTAGGAAGAATCAATATTGTGAAAATGATTATACTACCAAATGTAACCTACAGATTCAATGTGATCCCTATCAAATTACCAATGGCATTTTTCACAGAACTATAACAAAAAATTTCACAATTCATATTGAAACACAAAATACCCCAAATAGCCATACAGTCCTGAGAAATAAGAATGCAGCTGGAGGAATCAACCTTCCTGACTTCATATTATACTACAAGCTACAGTCATCAAGAAAGTATGGTACTGGCACAAAAACAGATATATAGATCAATGGAACAAGTTAGTAAGCCGAGAAATAAACCCATGGACCTATGGGTACCTTGTTTTTGACAAAGGAGGCAAGAATATACATGGGGCAGAGACAGCCTCTTCAATAAATGGTGCTGGGAAAACATGGTCAGCTCCATTTAAAAGAATGAAATTAAAACACTTCCTAACACCATACACAAAGATAAACTCAAAATGGATTAAAGACCTAAATTTGAGACCAGAAACTATATAACTCTTAGAGGAAAGCATAGACAGAAGACTTGATGACATAAATCAAAGCAAGATCCTATATGCCCAACCTCCTAGAGTAATGGAAATAGAAACAAAAGTAAACGAGTGGGACCTGATTAAACTTAAAAGCTTTTTCACAGCAAAGGAGACTATAAGCAAGGTGAAAAGACAGTCCTCAGAATGGGAGAAAATAATAGCAAATGAAACAACTGACAAAGAATTAATTTCCAAAATATACAAGCAACTCATACAACTCAATGCCAGAAACACAAAAAACCCATCAAAAACTGGGAAAAAGACTTAAACACACATTTCTCCAAAGAAGACATACGGATGGCTAACAAACACATGAAAAGATGCTCAACGTCGCTCATTATTAGAGAAATGCAAATAAAAACTACAATGAGATATCACCTCACACAGATCAGAATGGCCATCATCAAAGTCTGCAAACAATAAATGCTGGAGAGAATGTGGAGAAAAGGGAATGCTCTTACAATGTTGGTGGGAATGTAAATTGATACAGCCACTATGGAAGACGGTATGGAGATTCCTTAAAAAACTAGGAATAAAACCACCATATGACCCAGTAACCCCACTCCTAGGCATAGACCCTAAGGAAACCAAAATTGAAAAAGACACATTTATCCCATTGTTCATTGCAACACTATTTACAAAAGCTAGAACATGGAAGCAACCTAGATGTCCATCAACAGTGGTACATATACACAGTGGAATATTACTCAGCCATAAAAAGGAACACATTTGAGTCAATTCTGATGGGGTGGAACCTAGAATCTATTATACAGAGTGAAGTGAGTCAGAAAGAGAAAGATAAATATCATATTCTAACACATACTTATGGACTCTAGAAAAATGGTACTGAAGAATTTATTTATAGGGCAGCGATGGAGAAACAGACATAGAGAATAGACTTATGGACATGGGGAGAGGGGAGGAGAGGATGATATATATGGAAAAAGTAACATATAAATTTACATTACCATATGTAAAATAGGTAGCCAATGGAAATTTACTCTATGGCTCAGGAAATTCAAACAGGGGTTCTGTATCAATCTAGAGGGGTGCGATGGGGCAGGAGATGGGAGGGAGGTTCAAAAGAGAGAGGATATATGTATACCTATGGCTGATTCATGTTGAAGTTTGACAGAAAACAACAAAATTCCATAAAGCAATTATCATTCAATAAAAAAATAATTAAAAAATAACAAAACTATCAAATGTAATAATCTAAGTGTTAAATGACAAACATAAACCTGTCTTTGAAAAGGAAAATACTACAGCTGCTGCTACTGCTACTGCTAAGCCACTTCAGTTGTGTCCGACTCTGTGTGACCCTATAGGCGGCAGCCCACCAGGCTCTCCCATCCCTGAGATTCTGCAGGCAAGAACACTGGAGTGGGTTGCCATTTCCTTCTCCAATGCATGAAAGTGAAAAATGAAAGTGAAGTCGCTCAGTCGTGTCCGACCCTCAGCGACCCCATGGACTGCAGCCTTCCAGGCTCCTCCGTCCATGGGATTTTCCAGGCGGGGGAGTACTGGAGTGGGGTGCCATTGCCTTCTCAAACAAATATATCTAACAAAATATTATAAATGCTAAGAAAGCATAAAACAAGAGATATGGTGGTTAAGGGTAGGCATAGGTGTCAATTACATAGATTCATAGTGAGTTTCAATATATACAAAGAATGTGATTTGGGGTAACAATTTTTCTTCATTTATGTAACAGGGATAATAATAATAATACCTCCCTAATGAGGTTGTTTTGAGAATAAATTGAGATGACAAATAATGTCATCATTTATGCAAACAACTTGGCAAAACTTGAGGAAATAATTGATTTTCTGAAAGTAAAATTTATTCAAGAGGCATACAACATCAAGAAGCAAATAATCTACTTTTCAAAGATCAGTCTATTCCCCACCTTATTGATAAAGCTTCCCATAGTATCTTGCCCACATAATCTCTTTCTTTTTCTCTGAATCTTCATTTAGGTTTTATGTCTAAACTATCTTTTCAGCACTTACGGTAGGAAGAATAATGGTCCCCAAGGATGTCCATGAACTAATCCCTGAAACCTGTGAATATGTTACCTTACATAGCAAAAGGGAGTTTAAAGGTTAAGAACATTGAGAAAGATTATCTTGGATTTTTCAGGTGAGCCCAGTACGAGACAGCAAAAGAGACACTGATGTATAGAACAGCCTTATGGACTCTGTGGGAGAGGGAGAGGGTGGGAAGATTTGGGAGAATGGCATTGAAACATGTAAACTATCATGTATGAAACGAGTTGCCAGTCCAGGTTCGATGCACGATACTGGATGCTTGGGGCTGGTGCACTGGGACGACCCAGAGGGATGGTATGGGGAGGGAGGAGGGAGGAGGGTTCAGGATGGGGAACACATGTATACCTGTGGCGGATTCATTTTGATGTTTGGCAAAACTAATACAATTATGTAAAGTTTAAAAATAAAATAAAATTTAAAAAAAAGTGAAAAATCCACAGACTTCTTGAGACTCTTTGGATATAGAGAGAAGAAGGAGAAAGGGTAGAATATAATACTGTAAGAGGAACATCGGATCAATCAAATAAATACTGAACCCTCTGATGTCAGATGAGATACAATGGTGGCAGAAGGGTCAGAGAGAAATCTGATGTTGTTAACTTGGAAGATAGAGTAATGGAGCTTACAGCAGATGTATATGAACAGCTTTGAAAGCTAGAAAAAGCAAGGAAACAAACTCTACCCTAGACTTTTCAGGAAGGAATGAAGCCTTCCTGGAATAGAGATTTCTTTATTTTAGCCTGGTGAGACTTTGAAGCTTTAGAACTGAAAGACAGTAAATTAGTGTTGTTTTAAGCCACTGTTGGTGGTAATTTATCACAGAAGCAATGGAAAACTAATATGATATTATACAGTGATGTTCAATTAAAACACATGTGCATAGTCTTGCCTCCTTGCTATAAATAATGCAAGCTCTCTGAGGTCAGGAAGACCATTTGATACCTCTGTTCATAAACTATAGCTTTGCTTGCTAACATGTTCCTTTCCATATAGTGGGAAGGGTTCAGTATTTATTTGATTGACCCGATGTTCCTCTTACAGTATTATATTCTACCCTTTCTCCTTCTTCTCTCTATATCCAAAGAGTCTCAGGAAGTCTGTAGGAAAAGTCGGTCAGGTTCATATTGGATAAATATAGTAAAAAAACAAGAGTCAGGTTTTTAGTTATGGGATTTTGAATTAGCATATGCTCTAAAAGACAGTCCTAGAGTCCTTCCAGAAATAGCTTCCCTTCAGACAGATTCTGCCACCTGAAATATTAATACAACAATCATCTTTTATTCTAATCACAAGCATTTCCTCCTAATAACTCATGATTGCAGTAGTTTCTTGCTTTAATTACCACATAGACACTGTGCACCACAAACAGACAATAGGCATTTCACATAGGCTACATCATTTCCATCAGAAAAGGCACCACTGACTGATGTCAGAGAGCCATTATTAGATACCATATTGACCAGGCTCAGAGATAGACTATTTATAGAAAAACAACTTACATATATTTTGAAAGAGAAACACAAGTGGCAAATAAAGACACTACTCATAGAGCTTTATAGTGTCTTTATATCCGTCTCACAAAAGGTTTGATGCTCATTTACACTTTAACATTACATATATTTGAATAAAATAATCACTATTGTAAAATATTTTAAATGCTTCAAAATTATTTTAAGATTTTTTAGATAATAAAACACTTTGAAGATAGTTATAATATTACACAGTATTAAACTTGGAAGGTAATTTTGAAGTGATTTTGTTCAACCATTCAGTTAATGCAGAAATTCATTTTTCAGTATCTTGATAAGGTTATGTATTGTCTGTTTAGCTTTTAAGATTCATGCTGATGTATGGCAAAACCAACCTACAATATTGTAAAGTAATTAACCTCCAATTAAAATAAATAAACTTATATTTAAAAAAAATAAAATAAAATTCCAAAAACTTGAAAATATAAGCAATCCTTAGTAGTTCAGACTGAAAACAGAGATTGAGGAAGTTCAGAAAATAATCTTTGCTCTTTTACTTTCAAGAAATTTTATTAGGAAATATAGGGAGGGGAGAACATCGGAACTAGACACAAACTAAGAGTGAAAGAAGGGCTGGGGAAGGTGTGAGAATATCTACATCAGTCAAGAGCGCTTGAAGTCTGTTTCTGTTACTTACTTGCTGTGTGACATAGGGAAGTCACATCCTCCCTCAGATATAAAATAATTTAAAGAATTAATGTGTGTTTAGTCACTTAGTCATGTCTGACTCTTTGTGATCTCATAGACTGTACAACCCACCAGGCACCTCTGTCCATGGGGGTTCTCCAGGCAAGAAGAATTCTGGAGTGGGTTGCCATGCCCTCCTCCAGGGGATCTTCCTAACCCAGGGATTAAACTCAGGTCTCCTGCATCGCGGGTGGATTCTTTACCATCTGAGCAACCATTAATAATGGAAGTGAAATAACTTTATAAACACAATTCATCTAAATAGGAATAATTTATCCAAGATATTTTCTTTGTTGCTAGTGTATACGATTTACCTTTCTGCATGTCACATTGATTTAGTCAGTATTTGTTTATTTCTGAGTGGTAAACTCTGCAGTATATGCTAAGAGTCTGTATTTCTTTTCAAGGAAACATAATTTTAAATCAAACATTTAGAAATCCTATATGTGATATCCTAGAGAAATTCTGGAAAAGAATTCATGAAAATAAACATTTATAACATTTGTTTTTTAAGTTTTTTACTGGTTGGTAAAGATACTACATTTGTGAATGAAGAGTTTCCATTTAAGAATGATCTATAGAATTTCAAACTGATGACAATAGTTATAGCAAATTCAAGGCATTGATAATATTAACTATTTTTAAAAATGATCAAAACTTTATCAAAATATTGTGGTAAAGGTGAACCCACTTGTTCATATCTACATTCTCATTAAAGAGAATAGAAAATTTGGACCAACAAAAAAATAATCTATTTGGTGATACCTAAGAACTCTTACTGCTGCTGCTAAGTCGCTTCAGTCGTGTCCGACTCTGTGCGACCCCACAGATGGCAGCCCACCAGGCTCTGCCATCCCTGGGATTCTCCAGGCAAGAACACTGGAGTGGGTTGCCATTTCCTTCTCCAATGCATGAAAGTGAAAGTGAAGTCGCTCAGTAAGTGTCCGACTCTTCGTGACCCCATGGACTACAGCCTACCAGGCTCCTCCGTCCATGGGATTTTCCAGGCAAATGTACTGGAGTGGGTTGCCATTGCCTTCTCCGAAGAACTCTTAAGTAGAGAGGAATTGCAAGACCAAGATAAAAGAAAACAAAAGGAAATACCAGATAAACCCAGAATATGGGGCCATATATTCACCAGGGGCAAACAACAATTATAGAGGATATTACTGAGAGACTGAGAAGCCAAATGTAGCATTTGACAGGTTCATGTACAACAAAGACAAAACTTAGATTCCAAAGGCCAGTAAGGATAGAGGATGTGGCAGGCACACCAGGTTTTAGTTCAGGACCCAAAAGAAGGTCATTGTAGAAATGAGAGAGAAAAGGAAACAGATCTTCTGACATCAAAAAGAGAACTTAATATAGAAGAAAAATGCTAATGATAAGATAAACGAATAAAATAGAAAATAAATATGCACTGGAGATGGATTTACAAAGCCAGGTTCCTATAAATACAATGTTGCGCAAAAGAAGCCAGGGCCCAAATAGTGCATGATAAATGATTCCATCTCTACATACTTTTAAAATGGACAGATCAAATCTATGATTTTAGAAGTCGAGATGGTAGTCCCACTGGGAGAAAGGAAAGAGTATGATTGGGAGAGGTTACAAATAGAGTTTCTGAAAGTAATGGAAATACTTTATTTCCTGACCTACATAATAACTATGAAGCTTTATTTACTGATAATTCATTAAGCTATACATCCTGATTTATGCATTTTTATGTATGTGTGTTACAGTCAATAAAATTGAAAGGAAAAAAAAACTTTAACAACAGAGCAACTGACTATGATATTGATATATACAAAATGCTATTTAAAAATAACACTGCTGCTGCTGCTAAGTCGCTTCAGTGGTGTCCAACTCTGTACGACCCCATAGACGGCACCCCACCAGGCTACCCCCGTCCCTGGGATTCTCCAGGCAAGAACACTGGAGTAGGTTGCCATTTCCTTCTCCAATACATGAAAGTGAAAAGTAAAAGTGAAGTTGCTCAGTTGTGTCTGACTCTTAGCGACCCCATGGACTGCAGCCCACCAGGCTCCTCCATCCATGGGATTTTCCAGGCAAGAGTACTGGAGTGGGGTGCCATTGCTTTCTCTGAAAAATAACACTGATGTCCTTCTAAAGAACAAGTGATGAATCTATTTGTCTTTAACATAAGAATTATAGAGTCATAGTTTATACAGAATACAATCTATCCTACACAATAAACATAAAGTTTTTAAAACACAAATCAGATCTTTCCATACTCTACTTCAAATTGCCCACGACTTATGTCACTCTTAGAACAGAACCCACAGTAAGCAAGGCTGTTCATAATCTGGCCCCTGGTCATTACTTTGACTTCATTTCTTATTCTTTGCTTTGCCCTAGTACTCCAGATTCCTCACAGAACCTTAAATATACTTACTAGGGCTTCTTTTCAGAGTTTTTGTGGTTTTTTATTTATCCTGGAATATCACACCCCAGAAATACGTTCCCTTCCTCCTGTACCTTATTCCTGATGCTGTTCAACTGCTACTTCCTCAGCAAAGCCCATCTCTGAACACCTTATTTTATTTTTAAAATCTTTTCATAGATGTATAATTGATTTATGATGTTGTGTTAGTTTCAGGTGTACAGCAAAGTGATTCAGTTAAATTTTTCAGATTCATTTCCATTATAAGTTATTTGAGATATTGAATATAATTCCTTGTGCTATATAGTAGGTCCTTGTTACTTATTTATTTTATATATAGTAGTTGTGCATCTGTTAATTTCAAGCTAATTGATCCCGCCTCCCTTTCCCATTTGGTGATTGTAAGATTGTTTTCTAAGTCTATGGATCTATTTTGTAAATAAGTGAATGTTTTATTTTAAAATGTACCTCAAACCTTCTAGATACCCTCTCTTTCTTTTCCCAGATTTTTTTCATTCTTTTATCTCTTATAACTGATATTACATTGCATGTTTATTTGTTTATGTTTGCCAGCATAGGAATTTTCCTGTTTGCCCATCCCTTCCTTCACAACATGTAAAACATGTCTGACATGGAATATGAGTAGGCATTCCACATGTTGTTCTGAAATGACTAGATTAATGAATAGATGAATTAATGTATGAACACAATGTATTCCAAAAAGTGCTGGCAATAAGATTTGAAGACTATAATACAGTTCACCAACGTCAAGACACTTTTATACCCATCAGTCTTAAATTTAGCAATGTGAAGACAATTGGTTTTCACAAGGGGAAGTAACATGTGAAATTTCTTTCTAATTGAATTTCTATGAACTACAAAACATAGCTGCCTTTGTTTACAATGCTATTGACTGACTGTTTACATTTGTAGGTGTAGCTCACAGCATTCCCAGGAGAAAAACAAGAAAAACTTTGCTAAGTCAGGATTCTGCACAGGTTGTTGTTTACTCAACTTCATCTTCTCTGGGCACCAGAATCTTTATCTCCTAACCTAATTGTCTGCATTAATCAGGGTTCTCCAGAGAAACAGAACAAAGAGGATTCTGATTGTTCTGTATTCAAAATAACCATCTTGTTGAGGTCTGGATGCCAGGTTCTTTTATAGATTAGAGATGAGGGGAGGTGAGGAAGCAAAGTAAAAGGGCCATTCATCTTGCAAACATCTCCTAGAATGGCAAACCTCAGGCAGGGGATGTGTTAATTTCTTCCTTCCTATCATCCACAGATGGACAGGGTTCTGAACAAAGGCACTTAATTTAACAGTCAGGCAGAGGAGCAGGATTCTCTGAGGCAAACCATTCTATATGATTGTAATAACAAAAGCAATGAATGCAAGTCAAAGAAACAGTTCCAACATAGAGTCAGAACTGGTTTCTTCCCTTCAACATGTTCAAAATTACTAACCTTGGCTGAAGCAAGAAGCAAATATTTTATCATGGACTGTGGTGGGTAGCAGCAAAACTGTGCACTCCAGAGAGAAGTCAAATGGGACAAAATTTGTTTCTCAATAACATGGCATTGGAGATCTCTATCAGAAATCAGGAATTATTGTTTATTCTCCTCCATTAATTCTATATTTATAGCATGTCTCGATTCATTTCAGTTCAGTCACTCAGTCATGTCAGACTCTTTGCAACCCCATGGACTGCAGCACGCCAGGCCTGCCTGTCCATCACCAACTCCCAGAGCTTACTCAGACTCACGTCCATTGAGTCAGTGATGCCATCCAACTATCTCATCCTCTATCGTCCCCTTCTCCTCCCACCTTCAATCTTTCCCAGCATCAGGGTCTCTTCCAATGAATCAGTTCTTCGCATCAGTTGGCCAAAGTATTGGAGCTTCAACTTCAGCATCAATCCTTCCAATATTCAGGAAGGATGAATATTGGAATGAATGTTCAGGACTGATTTCCCTTAGGATTGACTGGTTGGATCTCATTGTAGTCCAAGAGACTCTCAAGAGTCTTCTCCAACATCACATGTCTCAGCTAGACATACACAATTATAATGTGTCCCAATTTAGGTTCAGTGATTCTCAAAAAAAAAAAAAATTACCTTTATAGATACCTGAGTTAAAAGACATCTACCAGATATTATCACATAAGGACATTTTGATGGTTAATTTTGGGTGTTGACTTGTCGTGAGATGCCCAGATTAACCATTTTTTCTGGTGTGTCTGTGAAGGTGTTTCCTATAAGATTAGCATTTGAATCAATTTGAATCAGTAAACTGTCCTCCTTAAAGTGGATGGGCACCATCCAATCTCTTGATGGCTTGAATAGAACAAAAAGTGGAGGGAAATGGAATTCAACCTTTTATTTTTCTGCATCACTACTGGAGTGAGACATCTCATTTTACTTTCTGCTCTCAGACTGGGATTTACATTATTAACATCCCAGTTCTCAGGCTGTCAGATTCAGACTGGAAAGTACCACTGGCTTTTCTAGGGCTAATAGACAGATAGATTGATATCTTCTTGGTTATCTACGGTTAATAGATATATAACCAAGATATAAATATCTGGTTAAATATCTTGGTTATATTTAAAAACAATAATATTGTGAAATATTCAGTATAATACTTGATATAATCACTCAGTAACTGTAAATTGTACAAAAAAAATGAGCAACTGTATACTTATAGTATAAAATGATTTAATATATAGTTTTATGTGCTTTTTCAACCTATGACTTTAACTATGTGGTCTTTATCTGTTAATTTCTTAAGGGAGATGATTATCTCTGGTACGCTCTGCAACTTCCTGTCTTTTACTCGATTGCTCTACATCTATCTCCAGCTACTCTCTGGGACAAAGTGCTTTAAGCAATCAATAATAAGCAAGAGTTTTAATTCCTCTCAAGAGACAAGAGTCTTTTCTTGTTTGGCACAGATCTTTCCCAAGGTTCAGAGGCATTTCCTCCATGCTCCTTCCTCTGTGACACCACTAAACTTTCCTCAAGAAACCATAAGTCAGGGAGTTCCGATTCCGTCCCTTCAAGCTCCTTGTCTGGGTTGCATGAACACTATGTCTTCTGCTGGGCATTTATTCCAGGTTAGCCACGGGTTGTTGCTACTGCACCAAATTTGCCCCAAGTCTGTTATGTCTCATATATTTTGAGACTTGGAAATAGAATGTCAGTTCTTCAGTGCCAAAGGCACCACCCGAGGCGGTTGTGTGATTCAAGCATTTTCATCTCCTCCTGCTCTTTTGCTTTGAAATCAGTAAGGTTATGTGTAATCAAAGAACAAATATGATCACTCAAAGGAATTAGTGGCTGGTAAATTTAGAACTAACCCTTCATATGCGACTTCACACAGAGATTGTTTTTCATCTTTCTCTGCATGTCATAGAGCTCATCTAAATGAGAAACACAAATGTTTTCA
The DNA here is from genome assembly GCF_019923935.1 of Bubalus bubalis. Taxonomy (NCBI): domain Eukaryota; kingdom Metazoa; phylum Chordata; class Mammalia; order Artiodactyla; family Bovidae; genus Bubalus; species Bubalus bubalis. Next base: position 52,197,233 of record NC_059163.1, on the reverse strand, counting down.
AAGGCAATTCCACACACAGCTCTAAGCTGTAAAAATAATGGTGAAAAAGAAGCCTTTGGTGTATTATCAGTTCCACCCACCTGACTTTTCATTACACTCAAGATAAATCAATAATGTTGCTGGTTTTGTAATTTTTTTTAATTAACTGGACAAGTTTACATCATTTAGGAAAGAATGTTGAATATCCCTAATATTGAAATGGTAAGCATGAAGAATCAAGAAGGACAAGTTCATTAACATAATATTAATTGAATATCATGTGAAAAATGTTGTGATAAGTTTGGGGGAAATATAAGAATGATGTCTTAGTCTCCTCAAGCTGCTATAACAAAATACCATAAACTGGATATCAACAATAAAAATGTATTTCCATAGTTCTGGATATTGTAAGTTAGATCAGGGTGCCAGCAGGTTTCTGGTGAGAGTTCTCTTGCAGGTGACTGACTTCTCATTGTATTCTCATGTGGTGGGAAGAGAGCTAGCTAGCTTTCTGACCTCTTTCTATAAGTGTACTAATGATATTTATGAGAACTTCATCCTCATGACCTAATTACCTTACAAAGGCCCACCTCCAAATACCATCACATCAGAATTAGCGTTCAACATATCAATTTTCAGTTCAGTTCAGTTCAGTTCAGTCGCTCAGTTGTGTCTGACTCTTTGCAATTCCATGAATTGCAGCACACCAGGCCTCCCTGTCCATCACCAACTCTCAGAGTTCACTCAAACTCATGTCCATCGAGTTTGTGATGCCATCCAGCTATCTCATCCTCTGTCGTCCCCTTCTCCTCCTGCCCCCAATCCCTCCCAGCATCAGAGTCTTTTCCAATGAGTCAACTCTTCGCATGAGGTGGCCAAAGTACTGGAGTTTCAACTTTAGCATCATTCCTTCCAAAGGACACCCAGGACCGATCTCCTTTAGAATGGACTTGGAGGGACACAAATATTTAGTCCAAGAGAGATGACTAAAAATAGTTGCTGATCTCAAGGATTTCACTATTTGGTTGTAGACAAATAAGGCATAACTGTATGGAATCAAAGCCCTCTGGTAGCGTTAGGAAAACTTACTGATTTTCCTGAGACTGAGCCTGCAGTATACAGTATATCTGAGAAATATGCCATATTTACCTTTCTTTGAATGGCCCCAACATAAGGTGGAAGAAAATTTAGGGGGAAAATAATTTTGGGAATCAATTTAAGAGATTACATGTGTAAACTGAAAGTCCTGCTAAATCTCAATGTTTTACATATTCATTCCTGACATTTACAGTCTCTGGGGACAGAGACCCTTTCCACTAACCCTACTTCCAGAGCTGCCAGTGCACTTCTGTCCTTATTACGTTACTACATTGTCACTGAGATGCAATTGTTATCTCTCTGGGAGCCATTATCGATTCCATTCCCTTCATACATTCTCAGCTCCATGCTCTGCGCTCATGAGTGCTGCCTTTACAAGAAGTATGAATCTTGGAGCATATTTCTATTCTTTTCCTTTGTCTCTTTTCCTGCATTATTAATATTTTCTTCTTTCCTGTCCCCTTTGATACACAAGTGAAAAATGTAAAGCTCATAACCACACGAAGCTTTAGAAAATGCCTTTTTGGAGCTATGACTCATGACATAAGAGCTGGCTTACAGCCATAGATCTTATTCATAGATTAATATACATAAGAAGAATCCAATAAGCTCCAATTTGTACAAATTAAAATAAAATAGGATAGTATTTGAGAGTTCTATACATATCATAAGTGTGTGTCTGGGGTGTTTTCAGATGATAGATTTTGATAATAATTAGAAGTGGCTTAAGTTTATAAAAGAAAGAACATATGTGTGTGTAGATTGGTCCAGAACTGTCTTGTAGGGTGCCGGGGTCCAGCCCCGGCTGATCCAGGGTATTCGAAGGAGAGACAGTGTAGGCGAGGATCAGGAAACAACTGCTTAATTAAACGTTAATTAAGGATATAAAGAGTAATAGAATGAGGATAGCTCAGTAGGAAAATTCAGTGCAGAAAAGAGGCTGAGTAGCTTGGTTTACGCGGGAGACCAATAAAACTTCAAGACAAGAAGTTTGCACCACTTACGTAGGCCGCAGGTGTCCTTCCGTTCTCCCGAAGGAGAGGAGACACTGAGGCCTCCCCGGTCGGATCTTAGAAGCCCAGGCATAATTAGCAAGCATGGCGGGTTCCGCGCTCCAGATGGAGACTCAGCCAGAATTTGAGAGAGCAACATGGGGAGACCAAGTTTCGGTGAACAAGGCCCGCACTTTATTTTCCAAAGTAGTTTTTTTACCTTAAGTTATGCATAGAGGATAATGGGGGAAGGGGTGGAGTCATGCAAGGACAGCAGTTCCTGGTTCTAATCGAAGCCAGGCTTTCAAACTTATCATATGCAAAAGTTCAGGTGATTGACATCATCTTCTGGCCAGGAGGCCTGTTAACATTTTAAGAAACTTATTTTTCTCTAAAGGTGATTATTCCAAAGTCAGGCACCAGCCTCCAAAAAAGCATTGGACATAGCTGCATTTTACATTTCTATACACCCATTATATCAATCACTACACTGCCAAGGACACAGTAGGTAAGGAGTATGGAGACTTAGCAGCAAACATTGGCTCAATAAGTGAAAAACCCTTCACCAATACAATTTCTAATCAATCTTTTAACTACTCAAAAGAATCTGTGTTTAGACAGTTTAGAACATCTCCTGCCTCTCACAGTTGGGAGGCTCTGAACAATCACATGTGGCCGGAAAAACCTATTCAGGCAGGCTAGAGGACTTCCAAAGGAGTTTGTAGGTTGAAACACTGTCACACCCAGGAATTATTAACTGGAGCTGTAAGCTAACTCTTTTTTCAGAGAGACGTAGTGGGGGACAGCCCCCTGTAAAGTCAGAGGTGTAGGTGAAAGCACAAAGCCAAAAGTAGGCAGGCTCTGGTTTGGGGGTAGATGCTCGAGAATTTCCAGGGGGACTCCTGAGGCTCGATCCCGCCTTTGCATATGCCGAGCCTCCTTCCTCATGACCTTTGTCATGGGCGGAGTTCCTCACGCTGGCTCCCGGCAGTGATAGAATTCCAGTTGAGCTATTCCAGATCCTGAAAGATGATGCTGTGGAAAGTGCTGCACTCAATATGCAATATGCTGGCTCCCGGCAGTGGGGTGTAAAAAATATCAGTTAATTTATGAAGATAGATAAGATTTAAAAATAGGAAATAATTGTGAAGGTTGTTCTAGATTAGGGAAATCTGAGATTGATGGTGTGTGCAAAATTGTGAGTTGAACTCCACTGAAAATAGTGAGGTAAATGCAGTTGAGGTCTAATTCCATCAAAATTCTGAGTCTAGATCTTATTCATTTTTCTTCTCTTTGCCAGGCAAACTCCATGGTATATAGAAAATGTGTGTGTGTGTGTGCACACACATGTGTGCGTATGTGTGTGTGTCTGAGGACCAATGAGTTTCTTCAGGAGGCAGTCAAGATGCTATTTCTTTGTGTGCCTCTGTGCTGACTGTGGGGATTAGATCCAATTGCAAAGTAATAAAAGTGTAGAGAAAGGAATGTTGCTATATTAAAGGATAAGCTTTCAAATATATTCCAACGAACACTGTTAGGGTCTTAAGGGAAATCTCATTTCACTTGCTAACTTTTCTAATGCAGGTCAGGTATATAACCTGTCTCCTGAGAGAATAGACAAAGATATGCTGAACCAGGCTGAGTGAGAACAGCCCACATAGAGAGGAAAATGATGACCCTTCTCTTACCTATTTGTGTTTAGCAACGATGTGAAGGCTAAATAGAGAGGTGTTTGTTGATATCATTGGCTCTACAAGCATAAATATTAAATGATGTGCTTCTAGATTGTCATTTCTAGTTATTTTTATGGATGTATATATGGCAACTGAGGGCTACTGGTGCTGCATTTTACTGGGGAGCTTTCAGCACTTTGTATTGATCTAACCAATTTATGACTTTGCTGTGGACAGATTATCTTCTTCCTAATACCTAGGCATTCTGGCTCTGCTTTCTGTTCTCAACTACCTTTCAGCTAACTTTTCCTCAGTTGCTTTCTCTCCATTCCATTCTACAGCCTCTGATTTATTCATCAGTTCATTCATTATTTAGTTTTTGAGAAAAAGTGAGAGAAAACATCTTGGAGAGAGAAAAGATTGTAGAATCAGGAGAAAGAAGATAGGAAAGAAAGGTGGAAATAAATAAATATTCCCTCAATCCCTTTCTCCAGGCTCTAGAAATTTTAAAAAATTTTTGCTTTCTGCAGGGCCTTCTAGAAAATAAGTTTGAGGGGAAAAAAGCAAACAAGCTAATAATCACATTTTAACAAAAATGTCCTTATTGTCCCCTCACATAAAACAGATAAAAATTTAGAGGTAAATCATCAAAAGTGTCAAGTAAGAGAAGCAGTGTCAATACCATCAAAGATGAGTTCTTTACAAGAGGGCTTTCCTCTCCTCCTAAGAAGTTCAGTCTTCCTATCTCCACTGCTACTGCTACAATCGTGTACAGAATTAAAGTTTTCCACACCCAGAACTCTGTCTTTTCACATGAATAATTGAAAGCCCACATCATTCTTTCATCTGGTTTTCAGTGACCCTTGAGATAGTGCATATCTTTCTGCAATAATCGGGCTAAGCTATAGTTGCAATTCTGCCTGTAAGTGGCACAGATGAAAAAGGCAGTAATCAGAGGTGAATGACATTCTCCTCCATGACTCTATAGAGTGTGAGATAAAAATACCAGCAAATGACAGCAAAGGTCCATGTGTGGGTCAGAAAAGAGACATTCTAGGACATCAAATGAATCTGCTTCTAACTTCCAGAACATGACCCTAAGAGATGAAGTTCTATGACTTAATTTTACAGATTTCTTCCTGATTGCTGAATTGAGACCTGAACCCAAGACCCTAGCTTCCTATTTAAGTAATAAGTGAGAAATATCTCTCAAGTTTCAAGGTTTTTAAGGGATAAATACATCTTGATTTTACATCTGGTATTTCATAATTTGTTCACTTTCTACAAGAAACCTGAAAACAAGAAAGACAAAGAGCATTTTACCTAGCAGCACTGATGCAAATGGTTATTGTTACTATAACTTTGATCATTTTTATTTATACTAAAATCTTTAGTCACATCACTATGGGACAATTTTAGATGCAAGTGCCCCAGAAAGTGGACACCACATTTGTCAGGTCCTTGAGCAGAACCTATCCTAGGTTTTTGGGTTATATTAATGATGTAATACAAAATTAATAAAAATCAGCTGAAATAATTATTGCCATTCTAGAAGAAACACATAAAGATAGGCATTGATGAATCCTCAAGGAAATATTGAACCACCACTTAATAATTTAACTTTTCAGAGAACTTTGAGAAATATGTTATTTGAAAACATACTTCATCTCCATCAGAGCTGGGTATTAGTTAGATCTAGCAAGTGAAGCTGGTCCATGTGGGTCCTTCTTTGTCTGAAGTCTGTGTCTGAAAACAAACATTGACCTGGAAGTCATAGCAGTCTAGGTTCAAGACATGCTACTTCTTAAGTGTATAACCCTGGAGAGTCACATATACCTTTTAATTCCATTTTCAGTGCTGACAAAGAGGATAATAATAGCTATCTCACAGGGTGACATGAAATTTAAATGAAATGGATGTGTATGAACACACTTTTTAAAGTCCTTGGCTTTACTATTATAAGATTATTATTTTAATCATATTTTTTAAAATTTAATGTTGATATAATTTGAAAAGCTTTAGTGACTCCTAAAATAACACTTGAATAAGGAATATTCTAATTGCAAATAATTTCAACCATTTTAAGGCACTCAAGTATGTTGCCCAAACCCCAGTGAATTGATTTTAATGATTAGTCAATGATATGAGCAAAAACACATAATGAATTTGAAAAAAATAATTCTGCCTTTCAACTTAAAATTTGCCAGTGGCCACAGAGCAGGCTATTATAGGAAATGAAATCATCTTAGCAAGTCATTTCTTGAGATATAAATAGATACATAGAATTTCATACTTGAAATGTAATCTCATAACCACAATAATGACAACTAATAAGGCTGTAAGACAGAGTTGTTAAGTTACCAGCAGACAAAGACAGCAGGTCATAGTGGAAACAGCGGGAGTCTTAGAACCAAACAACCACAGTTTCCTTTAGTGAGTTATAGGACATGGGTGTGTTATCAGGCTTTCTGGTCAGGAGGGAAATGCCATTTCCCTCTCCTTCCAAGAGCAGGTATTTCCTCTTAGCGCATGCTGGCTTTTCACCATTCTTCATTTCACTCCACCTTAATGGAAGTGAATTGACACACTCATTAGTTATTTTGAGACGAGTAACTACATGTTTGGTTCTTCTGTTTTCTCTTGTACTCATGAACTTGTCCTCAAAGATCATACATTTTCCTCCATTCTGTGTTGTCCAGGATAGGAGGGTAAATCTGCTTATTTCTGAGGTCTGAGATTAGAGTATTTGCCTAGCTAATCAAGAAACCATACCTGCCAACCTGGTCTCTGGTAGTATTTATTGTTGTTATTGTATTTTGTTTCATTGCTAAGTCATGTCTGACTCTTGTGACTCAAAGACTGTAACCAGCCAGACTCCTCTGTCCACGGGATTTCCCAGGCAAGAGTACTGGAATAGGTTGCCATTTCCTTCTCCAGGGGATCTTCCCGACTCACAGATCAAACCCGCATCTCCTGTGTCTCCTGGATTTAGGTGGATTCTTTACCACTGAGCCATCAGTATATTATTTCGGCCTCCATTTTGACTTGATTTTTTTCTCAGCTTCCTCAGATCACACCAGGGTGAAGGGGGACAATAATAATTGCATAGTGGTTCTGTCAATATTCTGACATTATGTGCATCAACCAAAAGCAATGAAAATTAAAACCAAAATGATGGAACTGGGACAGGCAACCAGAATGGGCAGCAAATTATATGCATAGAAGAGTGCTGGGAATTTAAAGATGTACAGTGTGGGCCTTGCTGTTCTGACTTCAGTGACTTGAAGAAGCCAGTTTTAGTCTCATTGAAATTTTTACATTCTGTGATTGACTAAACTGAAATATTTTTACCCAGCTTCATGGTATTTTGGGTTGCAGTAGATAACTTGGTGTCTCAGACAGTAAAGAATCCACCTGCAATGCAGAAGACCTGGGTTTGATCCCTGGGTTGGGAAGATCCCCTGGAGGAGGGAATGACAACCCACTCCAGTATTCTTGCCTAGAGAATCCCCATGCACAGAGGAGCCTGGTGGGCTGCAGTCCAGGGAGTCCTAAAGAGTCAGACACAACTGAGCGGACTGCACAACACAGCATAGTGTATTTAGTAGTCTTTTTGTCCAAAAGCAAATGACTATTTTCCTAGAAGCAGAGATTTAAATAAAGGCCCTAGGGCTGCAAGAAAGGTTCTCAAGGAGGGATGGCAATAAGAGGGAGCCTTTGAATGATAACGTAAAATGAGGGACAAAATGTGGGCATCTTAGCCAAGCAGGATGAAGTCACTCAGCTCTCAGCAGATATGCAGAGAGTGGCAAAGACTCAAAGGGCTGGGGCCTGGAAAGGACAGAGATCCCAATTCAGGGAACGAACTGCAACCTCCTCTCTAGGCATAGCTTTTACTAAGGAGATATGACTGAGGTCAATGCTCCATTTCTCGGAAGACAGTAGAGGCGTCTTAGATCTTAGAGGGAAACTGTTTACTCCTTTTAAGTTGACAGATAGTGGGTTCCCTGGTCCAGTGGTTAAGAAACTGCCTTCCAGTGTAGGGGACATCGTGGGGGAACTAAGATGCCACATTCCTTAGGGCAACTAGACCCACACATCACAACTACTGAGCCTGCTTACCACAGCTAGAGAGAAAGAACAAAAGATCCCACATGCTACAACTAAGACCTCTGCTGCTGCTGCTGCTAAGTCGGTTCAGTCGTGTCCAACTCTGTGCCACCCCATGGACTGCAGCCTACCAGGCTTCCATGGGATTCTCCAGGCAAGAATACTGGAGTGTTTGCCATTTCCTTCTCCAATGCATGAAAGTGAAAAGTGAAAGTAAAGTCGCTCAGTCGTGTCTGACTCCTAACGACCCCATGGACTGCAGCCTATCAGGCTCCTCCATTCCTGGACTAGATGTGCTAAATTCCATTCTGTGTGTAGGGCTAAGAATATAAGAATGGGAGAGCCAGTTATGAGGACTGTCCACAAATTTCAAAATCATTTCCCACTTGATAATTTCAGGGAGTTAGTAGATTGGTTAACTCTGGGTTGAGAGAGAAAACTTACCTAAGAGGCAGGTTTCCTGGCAAGAGGCACTGCAAATATCCACAACAGCTCAGGAATGGAAGTGCATACTTATAAGAGAGTGGGACCCTGGAGCCTGAGTTGCCACCTTTGCAAACTTGTAAACTGTGCAAGCAAGCTAAGTGTCACTCTTACAGGCTGGAGGTGAGGTGCATAAATGGATTATCCCCTCAGATGTATGATTGCAGAGCACCAAAGTTAACTTCTTGCTAAAAGAGTTCTTCCAAGTGAGTTTAAATTCACACATCATGGATTTAGAATACCTGGAGTAGACTGAGTGGTACCCTGGCCAGGCTTCTACCAAGAACATTTTCTTCTTCTCTCAAAAGGATCTTCCTCTCTGGTCTTTGGCATCATTAAATATCGGGCTCTAATGATATTTTTTCCTGGAATAACTGTTTTTAGAAGTGAGAACTAGCTTAATTTGAAATTCCTTAATTTGAATAGTGTGATAATTTTGTGTGTCCTATTATTTTTTTGAACTCTTTAAAAAGTGAGAGTCTACAAATTGTGGTTGAATTAACAGAACTTCTCAGACCTTTTAAAGAATTTTATTCATTCCAGAAGAAAATAGTACAAGCTGTAGTTGCTGATAGAACCCAGGTTTACCAAAGCATGAAGAGTATTTCTAGCTAGGACTGAATTGAAGAAGTTGGAGAAGATGAAATTTTCATTTCTATTCTTTTAATTTTTTATTAAAAGGATCAGTTCAGTTCAGTTCAGTCACTCAGTCATGTCCAACTCTTTGCGACCCCATGAATCGCAGCACGCCAGGCCTGCCTGTCCATCACCAACTCCCGGAGTTCACTCAGACTCATGTCTATCAAGTCCGTGATACCATCCAGCCATCTCATCCTCCATCGTCCCCTTCTCCTCCTGCCCCCAATCCCTCCCAGCATCAGAGTCTTTTCCAATGAGTCAACTCTTCGCATGAGGTGGCCAAAGTACTGGAGTTTCAGCTTTAGCATCATTCCTTCCTAAGAAATCCCAGGGCTGATCTCCTTCAGAATGGACTGGTTGGATCTCCTTGCAGTCCAAGGGACTCTCAAGAATCTTCTCCAACACCACAGTTCAAAAGCATCAATATTGCTCTTTACAGCATCGGACCTTGCTTCTATCACCAGTCACATCCACAGCTGGGTATTGTTTTTGCTTTGGCTCCATCCCTTCATTCTTTCTGGAGTTATTTCTCCACTGATCTCCAGTAGCATATTGGGCACCTACTGACCTGGGGAGTTCTTCTTTCACTATCCTATCGTTTTGCTTTTTCATACTGTTCATGGGGTTCTCAAGGCAAGAATACTGAAATGGTTTGCCATTCTCTTCTCCAGTGGACCACATCCTGTCAGATCTCTCCATGATGACCCACCCGTCTTGGGTTGCTCCACGGGCATGGCTTAGTTTCATTGAGTTAGACAAGGCTGTGGTCCTAGTGTGATTAGATTGACTAGTTTATTAAAAGGGTAAGAGAGCTTAATGTATTGAGTATGAAAGTGGGCTATATGTTTAGTTTCTTTCTAAAAAGTCAATACTTTGCATTCAAATGTTAGCATCTGGATATTGGCATCTTGGACTATCTTAATTAATTTAATCTCACTGAAGAATCTTTAACATATTATGTTATGTGACTGGCCATATTATTGGATAAGAAATCAAATATGGAGTAAACATAGACCTTGGAGGCTGAGTGGCATTGGGTTTAGTTAATGATTTTAATCCATTTTAGGACTTTGGAAGCAAAATGATTATCATCCACATCGACTCTAAGAAAATGCTCAAAAAAAGAAGTAATTAGTACATAAGAGTGACATCTTGAAAATGATGTCATATTTTCCAAACATATTGCTGATCACTTCAATGGACAGTGTTGATCACTTTGGTAGACAATTGACAAGCTCCCATTTTGTTAAACCCTACATGTTTATATGAATAAAAAGTAAGACAACTCTTTTCCTCACTCCTGACTTCTATAAGGAGGGATTTCCCTTGAACTTTTATTACCACTTGCACTCTCTTCCTCCTCTCATTCCTCCCTTCAAAGAAGGAATAAGAGCCATACTACCTGGGTTCAAGTCTTGCCAACACTTCTTGGTAACTGTTAGAAAGAGGCAAGTTGATTAACTCCCCTGTGACTCCCATTTCTCAGTGTAGCTTGTGGGGACATTAATAGTTTTGAATTTATGAAGTCATTGAGTGGAGAACAATGTCTAGCCATACAAGTGTTGTGTTTAAGTTTTAGCTATTATTTGTCAAGTCTGTCCAGTTCTTTTTAATAATTCTTGTTCAGACCTTTGAAGATTGCACTGCTTGCTTGAAATTATGGAAAAAAAGAGACTACTTTTTTTCTCAGTTTTGTATTCATCAATTTTCTGAAAACCCTATCCTAGTATAATAGCCCTTTATTCATAATCTGAATATGAGAATAAGCAACCTATATACTAGAGCATTGGCAAGCAGGAAATTATAGGAATAATGAGATCTCAGTGCAACTACTCTTCCTTCCATTACCAAATCTAAACCACTTCAGATGAATATTTGGGAGAAGATTCCAGATTTGGAACTATAGGAATAGATATGAAATAGATAAGCAGGGAAGTGATAAATGTTGACTGGATTAGGGAAATCTAGTAGGATTTCCAGGTAGCACTAAAGCCCTACTTGATATTAGTGGTCATGATAAAAAAGGATAAAGAGGCTCAGAGGAGGTACAAACTATGTAAAGAGTTGCATTTATGCAGGACAGGTGTTTTGACAAGCAAGCGTGATGGCCTTCACCCAGAATGGGCAGAATGAAGAGGCCCACAGAGCCTGGGGAGACTGGAAAACTCCCTGGTGTTTGTGGTAAGTTATCCTAGTAAGACCTTCATAGCTTCTTTGCAAATCTCCTAAATTAAATACTTTCCAAATCTCTTAAATAGTAAAAGAAAACTATTCATGTATCAAAATATTATTATAAAATAACCAAGTAAGATTAATTACAAAAATGTTGTCATAAAACCTATCAGTATAGTGTACTCCATCAACATGGTTAGAGACAAAATTAATATGACCATGTGATTAAACACACATGTATTGATTTTTAAGAGCTAATAAATATTATAACTAAATTGGAATAAATGAAAATTAATAAAGATTTTAGTAAAATCAACCATAGATAAAAACACCAAAACCATTTCATTTAAATTCAGAAACTATGCAGGGATTCCCAACCTCCATTATCTTCAATATTGCTTCAGAGTTTTTAGTAAATGAGATCATGCAATAAAATAAAATAATATTTATAAAAATAGAAATATAAGAAATAAGGCTAATGGATGATTTGATTCTTAAAGAGACAAAAACAAAGCAATCTTGTTAAGAATAAACTCATAAGATATTCAGGTGCCTACACATTTGATAAAAATGAGCAATTCAAATATTGTGTCTAATTTAGCAATGAATACTTCCCTGGTAACTGAGTTGGTAAAGAATCTGCCTGCAGTGCAGGAGACCAGGTTTTGATCCTTAGTTCAGGAAAATCCCCTGGAGAGGGAAATGGCAACCCTCTCCAGTATTCCTGCCTGGAAAATCCCATGGACAGAGGAGCCTGCCAGGCTACTGTCCATGGAGTCGCAAGATTTCGACACAACTTGGCAATTAAATCACCACCACCACTTACAAAAAAAAAGAAAAAAAATTGTTTACACCTATTGGCCACAAAAATTGAAACACTCACATGACTGAATTTAATAGTGAAGGCATAGGATCCACATGTGTAAAATCTTGTTGAAGGACATAAAACACAATGAACCAATTAAAATCAAATCATAATGTTAAACAAAAAGACTTACTATTGTGAATACGCTAGTTGTTAAAAAATGAATGAGTAGGCCCCTCATCTTCTGAGATGGCTCATGCTGTCTGTGGAGTGGGTTTCCCCCAAGGCCGTTATCACCTTTTGAGATGGATTGCCTTCTGTCTGTTAAATGTGTATCTCTCTAAATAAATCCACTTCTTAACAATCAATTTCTCTCTCACTACATTCTTTCTGTGATGAAACATAAAGAACTTGAGCTTCATAAAAATAAAAGAAAACGAATGAACAAGTGTTAATAGAGTTCTAATAGAATCCCAAAAGAGCTTAAATTCTTGGGAAGAGAAGGGAGTGTTTCTGAGAGCAATTGAAAAAAATAAAAACAAAAGAATTTATGGTTTATAAGGAAAAGAAAATGCCTAAGAATTACCAAGAACATTTTTAAAAAGGGTAGTGAACAGAAACTTTCTTATCAGATATCACAGTTTATTATAAAGCCTCTGTACTTCATATATCATTGGCATTAAGTTTAGTTCAGTCACTCAGTCATGTGATCTTATGGACTGCAGCACGTCAGGCTTCCCTGTCCATCACCAACTCCCAGAGTTTGCTCAAACTCATGTCCATTGAGTCACTGATGCCGTCCAACCATCCCATCCTCTGTCATCCCTTTCTCCTCCTGCCTTCAATGTTTCTCAGCATCAGGGTCTTTTCCAATAAGTCAGTTCTTCCCATCAGGTGGCCAAAATATTGGAGCTTTAGTTTCAGCATCAGTCCTTCCAAGGAATATTCAGGGCCAGTTTCCTCTAGGATTGACTGGTTTGATCTCTTTGCAGTCCAAGGGACTCTCAAGAATCTTCTCCAACACCACAGTTCAATAGCATCTTTTTTCAACTCTCAGCTTTCTTCATGGACCAACTCTCACATCTGTACATGACAACTGGAAAAACCATAGCTTTGACTAGACACATCTTTGTCAGTTAGAAATGGTATGGACCTGAAAGAAGCAGAATATACTAAGAAGAAGTGGCAAAAATACACAGAACTGTACAAAAAAAAAAAAGCTTCACCACCCAGATATTCACGATGATGTGATCACTCACCTAGAGCCAGACATCCTGGAATGTAAAGTCAAGTGAGCCTTAGGAAGCATCACTACAATCAAAGCTGGTGGAGGTGATGGAATTCCAGTTGAGCTCTTTCAAATCCTAAAAGACGATGCTGTGAAACTGCTGCAACCAATATGTCAGCAAATTTGAAAAACTCAGCAGTGGCCACAGGACTGAAAAATGTCAATTTTCATCCCAATCCCAAAGAAAGGCAATGCCAAGAATGCTCAAGCTACTGCACAATTGCACTCATCTCACACACTAGCAGTGTAATGCTCAAAATTCTCCAAGCCAGGCTTCAGCCATACATGAACCATGAACTTCCAGATGTTCAAGCTGGTTTTAGAAAAGGCAGAGGAACAAGAGATCAAATTGCCAACATCTGCTGGATCATCGAAAAAACAAGAGAGTTCCAGAAACATCTATTTCTACTTTATTGACTATGCCAAAGCCTTTGACTGTGTAGATCCCAATAAACTGTGGAAAATTCTCAAAGAGATGGGAATACCAGACCCCCTGATCTGCCTCTTGAGAAACCTGCATGCAGGTCAGAAAGCAACAGTTAGAACTGGACATGGAAAAACATACTGGTTCCAAATAGGAAAAGGAGTACATCAAGGCTGTATATTGTCACCCTGCTTATTTAACTTATATGCAGAGTACATCATGAGAAAAGCTGAACTGGAGGAAGCACAAGCTGGAATCAAGATTGTCGGGAGAAATATCAATAGCCTCAGATATGCAGATGACACCACCCTTATGACAGAAAGTGAAGAAGAACTAAAGAGCCTCTTGATGAAAGTGAAAGAGGAGAGTGAAAAAGTAGCTTAAAGCTCAACATTCAGAAAATGAAGATCATGGCATCCGGTCCCATCACTTCATGGCAAATAGATAGGGAAACAGCAGAAACAGTGGCTGACTTTATTTTGAGAGTCTCCAAAATCACTGAAGATTGGGAATGCAGCCATGAAATTAAAAGACTCTTACTCTTTGGAAGGAGAGTTATGACCAGTCTAGAAAGCATATTAAAAGCAGAGACATTACTTTGTCCACAAAGGTCCGTCTAGTCAAGGCTATGGTTTTTCCAGCGGTCATGTGTGGATGTGAGAGTTGGACTACAAAGAAAGCTGAGTGCCAAAGAATTGATGCTTTTGACCTGTGGTGTTGGAGAAGACTCTTGCGAGTCCCTTGAACTGCAAGGAGATCCAACCAGTTCATCCTAAATGAGATCAGTCCTGGGTGTTCATTGGAAGGACTGATGGTGAAGCTGAAACTCCAATACTCTGGCCACCTGATGTTAAGAGCTGACTCATCTGAAAAGACCCTGATGCTGGAAAATATTGAGGGTGGGAAGAGAAGGGGATGACAGAGGATGAGAGAGTTGGATGGCATCACCAACTCAATGGACATGAGTTTGGGTAAACTCTAGGAGTTGGTGATGGACAGGGAGGCCTGGCGTGCTGTGGTTCATGAGATCGCAAAGAGTTGGACATTACTGAGCGACTGAACTGAACTGAACCTTTGTCAGTGAAGTAATGTCTCTTCTTTTTAATAAGCTATTTAGGTTGGTCATAGCTCTTCTTCCAAGGAGTAAGCGTCTCTTAACTTTATGGCTGCAGTAATCATCTGCAGTGATTTTGGAGCTCAAGGAAATAAAGTTTGTCACTGTTTCCATTGTTTCCTCATCTATTTGCCATGAAGTGATGGGACCAAATGTGATAATCTTAGTTTTCTGAATGTTGAGTTTTAAGCCAGCTCTTTCTCTCTTCTCTTTCACTTTCATCAAGATGCTCTTTAGTTCTTCTTTGCTTTCTGCCATAAGTGTTGTGTCATCTGCATATCTGAGGTGACTGATATTTCTCCCGGCAATCTTGATACCAGCTTGTGCTTCATCCAGCCCAGCCTTTCGCATGATGTACTCTGCATATGAGTTAAATAATCAGGGTGATGATATACAGCCTTGACGTACTCCTTTCCCATTTTGGAACCAGTCCATTGTTCCATGTCTGGTTCTAAATGTTGCTCCTTGACCTGCATACAGGTTTCTCAGTAGGCAGATAATGTCTGGTATTCCCATCTCTTGAAGAATTTTCCACAGTTTGCTGTGATCCACACTGTCAAAAGCTTTGGCACAGTCAATAAAGCAGAAGTAGATTTTCTCTGGAATTCTCTTGCTCTTTCTATGATCCAGCAGATGATGGCAATTTGATCTCAGGTTCCTCTGCCTTTTCTAAATCCAGTTTGAACATCTGGAAGTTCTTGGTCCATGTACTGTTGAGACCTAGCTTGGAAACTTTTGAGCATTACTTTGCTAGCGTATGAGATTAGTGCAATTGTGCAGTAGTTTGAACATTCTTTGGCATTGCCTTTCTTTGGGATTGGAATGAAAACTGCCCTTTTCCAGTCCTGTGGCCACTGCTGAGTTTTCCAAATTTGCTGACATATTGAGTGCAGCACTTTCAGAGCCTCATCTTTTAGGATGTGAAATAGCTCAACTGGAATTCCATTGCCTCCTCTAGCCTTGTTCATACTGATGCTTCCTAAGGCCCATTTGACTTTGCATTCCAAGATGTCTGGCTCTAGGTGAGTGATCACATCATCATGGTTATCTGGGTCATGAAGGTCTTTTTGTATAGTTCTTTATATTCTTCTCACCTCCTTTCATCTCTTCTGCTTCTGTTAGGTCCATAGTGTATCTGTCTTTTACTGTGCCCATCTTTGCATGAAATATTCCCTTAATATCTCTAAATTTCCTAAAGAGATCTCTGGTCTTTCCCATGCTATTGTTTTCCTCTATTTTTTGTTTGATTACTGAGGAAGACTTTCTTATCTCTTCTTGCTATTCCTTGGAACTCTGTATTCAAATGGGTATATCTTTCCTTTTCTCCTTTGCCTTTATCGTCTCAGCTATTTATAAGGCCTCCTCAGACAACCATTTTGCCTTTTTTGCATTTCTTTTTCTTAGGGATGGTCTTGATCACTGCCTCCTGTACAATGTCATGAACCTCCATCCATAGTTAATCAGGCACTCTATCAGATCTCATCCCTTGAATTTGTCACTTCCACCATATAATCATAAGGGATTTGATTGATATGGGAAAATAAAGCATTGAAATAAACTAGTGTATCCAGAAATGGGTTCAAGTATATGTGAGAACATAGCCCATGGAAATTGTTTACTAAATGTTATAATCAGCATCACCACATTTATGATTATCGTACCATTATTATATGATATCGGTTATCATCATTATCATCACACTCTCCTAATACATAGTTCATAGCAATGAGTAAGCTTATATCATTGTTGTTTGAATGGAACTGATATAAAAGTAAGGCATTAAAAATTACATTACATAAGAAAAATGAATCTGGAGAACAATGTGAAGGTTTTTGACCAGTTGTGATATATTTATAGACAAATAAAGTAATACATGTAAAAACTCTTTGCAGATGATAAAGTATTTATGTGTAATTTTGACATTAGCATAATTTTGCATTCTGCAAGGTCAGAGGACATGAAACAGTGGTTTACAGTACATATGAACCATACATTTTGGTAAACCTGCTAAATCATTGTTCTGCCTATAGGCATAAATAAGATAATTTGGTGTTTCTACATGTTCAGCCAAGTTTTTGTGGATGAGGTATGAAGAATAGGGCATTTGTTAGCATGTTAACATATTTGACTTCAAGGAACATACAAGCTCACACAAGATGCACCTATAAAGCTTTGATTCTGTTACACAGTACCTAGTTTCATATGTATTTTCTCAATACATTTCATCAGAAGTAACAAAAGAAAGGGAAATCTGTTTTATTTCTGATGATGAATTACCCACTGTTGACTTCTTATAAACCTTGGGGTATTTTTTACAAGCTATTTTGAGCTTTTTCATCCTGTCTTAATGGCCCAAAGAGTTAAAAAAAAAATAGGTTAATTAACTTTGTTTTTCTATTCCTCCAGAAGTCAGAACAATAGATACATCATTTTATGCTTTAATGGAGAAGAATCATTACAGTAGTAAGGAGTGAGAAGTGAAAGTTTTCTAACTGTGCTCTAAGTGTCTTTAAAGTTTATGATTTCTATATCTGCATGCACTTAGTATGGCATACTTTGGACAATAACAAGAGCATTTTGTTTTCCTGTTTTGCTTCTGTCAATGACATTAGGTCATTAGGAAAGACCTAATGTCACCACCATTTTGAAGCCTTCATATCATCCTATAGGGCAATTCCATGGGTGCTGTGAAATATGCAGGGTGCCTCACCTTTCTACATAGAAGGGCTCTGCATTTGTGGTTGAGATTACAGATCATATAGGGAAAAATAAACCTATTATTATTATAGACTGTGACTCAAATATTAACTATATGTTTTTTAAAATCCCACGTTATTCTTCTGCCGGGTACCACTGCTTCAGACTGACTCTGAGCACAAAGATCCACAAGATCAGAAATATAATTAAAAGCCCACTATGTGTCAGGTGCACAGTTGTGTCCTCAGCACTAATTCCCTGCCATTTAGGTAGTATGATAAAACAGAGACTTTTAACCTATGCTAAGAACAGAAACAGAATTGGAAGACTTTACATAAACATTCAAAAAAAATTATCTGCAATTAAATCTCTGCAGTTTTTTCTGTCATAGAAAATAGGATTAGAGAGTTGGGACTTCTAAACAAATGTAGTGCCCTTTTGACATTTTGTACTTGAACTTTAAAAATAAATAACCAGTGTGTATGCCCAGCAGTAGGATTGCTGGATCATAAGGCAGTTCTATTTCTAGTTTTTTAAGGACTCTCCACACTGTTCTCCATAGTGGCTGTACTAGTTTGCATACACACTGAGGAAACCAGAAGGGAAAGAGACACGTGTACCCCAATGTTCATCGCAGCACTGTTTATAATAGCCAGGACATGGAAGCAACCTAGATGTCCATCAGCAGACGAATGGATAAGAAAGCTGTGGTACATATACACAATGGAGTATTACTCAGCCATTAAAAAGAATACATTTGAATCAGTTCTAATGAGGTGGAGTTCTGAATCAGTTCTAATGAAACTGGAGCCTATTATACAGAGTGAAGTAAGCCAGAAAGAAAAACACCAATACAGTATACTAACGCATATATATGGAATTTAGAAAGATGGTAACAATAACCCTGTGTACGAGACAGCAAAAGAGACACTGATGTATAGAACAGTCTTACGGACTCTGTGGGAGAGGGAGAGGGTGGGAAAATTTGGGAGAATGGCATTGAAACATGTAAACTATCATGTATGAAACGAGTTGCCAGTCCAGGTTCGATACACGATACTGGATGCTTGGGGCTAGTGCACTGGGACGACCCAGAGGGATGGTATGGGGAGGGAGGAGGGAGGAGGGTTCAGGATGGGGAACACATGTATACCTGTGGTGGATTCATTTTGATATTTGGCAAAACTAATACAATTTTGTAAAGTTTAAAAATAAAATTAAATTAAAAATAAATAACCAAACATTCATGTGCTAAAGATACTCCTGCTGTAGGAGAATATAGAAGTGTGACATATTAGTACAATATTTTACAGCCAATGCTTCATTGTTTGTGAGGGCTCATTGGCAGTGTCTCTGCAAATTAGGGTCAGGAAAAAAAGATTCAAATGTGACAAAAAATCTTTAAACTTCTGTAAATCTTACTTTTAGCACAAAGGAAGAAAAACATTTCCTTAAGAAAATCTTTATTATTTTGTTCCTTTTGTATTATCATCATCATCAATTAAAGAAATCCTGGTAATTAAAATATCAATTGATAGAAACATAACAGAAATTCATTTAAGCAAAAAATAAATGCTGCTACTGCTGCTAAGTCACGTCAGTCATGTCTGACTCTGTGCGACCCCACAGACAGGCAGCCCAGCAGGCTCCCCTGTCCCCGGGATTCTCCAGGCAAGAACACTGGAGTGTGTTGCCATTTCCTTCTCCAATGCATGAAAGTGAAACATGAAAGTGAAGTCGCTCAGTTGTGTCCGACTCCTAGCGACCCCATGGACTGCAGCCTACCAGGCTCCTCCGTCCATGGGATTTGCCAGGCAAGAGTATTGGAGTGGGGTGCCATTGCCAACTTCAAAAAGAAGTCAAAGCTATGGTTTTTCCAGTAGTCATGTATGGATGTGAGAATTGGACCATAAAGAAAGCTCAGTGCTGAAGAATTGATGCTTTTGAACTGTGGTGTTGGAAAAGACTCTTGAGAGTCCCTTGGACTGCAAGGAGATCAAAAAAGTCAATCCTAAAGGAAATCATCCCTGAATATTCATGGAATATGCTAAAGCTGAAACTCCAATACTTTGGCCATCTGATGGGAAGAATTGACTTATTGGAAAAAACCCTGATTCTGGGAAAGATTGAAGGCAGAAGGAGAAGGGGACGACAGAGGATGAGATGGTTGAATGGCATCACCAACTCAATAGACATGAGTTTGAGCAAGCTCCAGGAATTGGTGATGGACTGGAAGGCCTGGCGTGCTGCGGTCCATGGGGTTGCAAAGAGTCAGACAAGACTAAGAGACTGAACTGAACTGAAATGAAGAATATATCCTTGAAAAGTTCAAGAAAATTTTTCATGTAAAGCTGAATCTAGAGTTTCAAAAGCAGTCAGCAAGGCCTTGGCATTTTATCTCTATCCCTCAGGTCTACTTCCTTTATTGGCTTCATTCTCTATTTGACTCTCTTCATGTGGTAGCTAAGTTGCTTCCTGGAAATTGAGGTTTAAGTGATCCTTAGCACTTTTGCCTCAGAAAAACATTTCTCACCATGTATCTATGTCAGTCTGCACAGTATGATCTAACTAGAACTGCACTAACTTCAGCTTCAGCAACAGTCCATCCAATAAATATTCAGGATTGATTTCCTTTAGGATTGACTGGTTTGATCTCCTTGCAGTCCAAGGGACTCTCCAGAGTCTTCTCCAACACCACAGTTTAAAAGCATCAATTCTTCAGTGCTCAACCTTCTTCATGGTATAACCCTTACATCTGTACCTGACTACTTGATAAACCATAGTTTTGACTATATGGACCTTTATCAGCAAAGTGATAGCTCTGCTTTTCAATGTGCTGTCTAGGTTTCCCATAGCTTTTCTTCCCAGGAGCAAGCGTCTCTTATATTCATGGCTGCAGTTCCTGTCTGCAGTGATTTTGGAGCCCAAGAAAATAAAATCTGTCACTGCTTCCAATTTTTCTCCACCTATTTGCCATGAAGTGATGGAACCAGATTCCATTCAGTTCAGTTCAGTTCAATCGCTCAGTCGTGTCCGACTCTTTGTGACCCCATGAATTGCAGCATGCCAGGCCTCCCTGTCCCATCACCAACTCCCGGAGTTCACTCAGACTCACGTCCATCGAGTCAGTGATGCCATCCAGCCATCTCATCCTCTGTTGTCCCCTTCCTCTGCCCCCAATCCCTCCCAGCATCAGAGTCTTTTCCAATGAGTCAACTCTTCGCATGAGGTGGTCAAAGTACTGGAGTTTCAGCTTTAGCATCATGCCTTCCAAAGAAATCCCAGGGCTGATCTCCTTCAGAATGGACTGGTTGGATCTCCTTGCAGTCCAATGGACTCTCAAGAGTCTTCTCCAACACCACAGTTCAAAAGCATCAATTCTTCGGCGCTCAGCTTTCTTCACAGTCCAACTCCCACATCCATACATGACCACTGGGAAAACCATAGCCTTGACTAGATGGACCTTGTTGGCAAAGTAATGTCTCTGCTTTTGAATATGCTATCTAGGTTGTCATAACTTTCCTTTGAAGGAGTAAGCGTCTTTTAATTTCATGGCTGCAGTCACCATCTGCAGTGATTTTGGAGCCCCCAAAAATAAAGTCTGACACTGTTTCCACTGTTTCCCCATCTATTTCCCATGAAGTGATGGGCCCAGATGCCATGATGCTAGTGTTCTGAATGTTCAGCTTTAAGCCAACTTTTTCACTCTCCACCTTCACTTTCATCAAGAGGCTTTTGAGTTCCTCTTCACTTTCTACCATTAGGGTGGTGTCACCTGCATATCTGAGGTTATTGATATTTCTCCCAGCAATCTTGATTCCAGCTTGTGCTTCTTCCAGACCAGCGTTTCTCATGATGTACTCTGCACATAAGTTAAATAAGCAGGATGACAATATACAGCCTTGATGTACTCCTTTTCCTATTTGGAACCAGTCAGATTCCATGATCTTAGATTTTTGAATGTTGAGGTTAAAGCCAGCCTTTTCACTGTCTTCTTCACCTTCATCAAGAGGCTCTTTTTTCCTTTTCTCTTTCTGCCATTAGAGTGGTATCATCTGCTTCCTATAGTGTTAGTTGCTCAGTCGTGTCCAACTCTTTGTAACCCCATAGACAGTAGTGCACCAGGTTCCTCTGTCCATTAAATCTACAGGCAAGGATACTGGATAAAGTTGTCATTCCCTTCTCCAGGGGATCTTCTTGACCCAGGGATTGAACCTGGGTCTCCTACATTGCAGGAAGATTCTTTACAATCTAAGTCACCAGGGAAGCTCATCATCTGCATATAAGTTTTTTATATTTCTCCCAGCAATCTCAATTACAGCTTATGATTCTCCAGCCCAGTATTTTGCATGATGTACTCTGCATAGAAGTTAAATAAGCAAGGTGACAGTATACAGCCTTGAGCTACTCTTTCCCAGTTTTGAACCAGTCCATTGTTTCATGTCCGGTTCTAACTGTTTCTCAATCTGCATACAGGTTTCTCAGGAGACAGTTTAGGTGGCCTGGCATTACCATCACTTTAAGAATTTTCCACAGCTTGTTTTAATCCACATAGTCAAAAGTTTAGCATAGTCAATGAAGCAGAAGTAGATGGATGTTTTTCTGGAATGCTTTTGTTTTATCTATGATCCAGTGGATGTATCTCTGGTTCTTTTGCCTTTTCTAAATCCAGCTTGTTGATCTGGAAGTTCTCAGTTCATGTACTGCTAAAGACTAGCTTGAAGGATTTTGAGCATTATCTTGCTAGTACATGAAATGAATGCATTTGTAGAGTAGTTTGAACATTCTTTAGCATTGACTTTCTTTGGGATAGGAATGAAAACAGACCTTTTCCAGTCCTGTGGCCAGTGCTGAGTTTTCCAAGTTTGATAGCGTATTGAGGGCAGCACTTTAACAGTATCATCTTTTAGAATTTTTTTGTAGCTTATCTGTAATTTCATCACCTCCACTAGCTTTGTTCTTAGTAATGCTTCCTAAGGCCTGCTTGACTTCACTCTCCAGAATGTCTGGCTCTAAGTGAGTGACTACCTCATTGCAGTTATCCAGATCATTAATACCTTTTTTGTATAGTTTTTCTGTTTATTTTTGCAACTTCTTCTTAACAGCTTCTGCTTCTGTTAGGTCCTTTCCATTTCTGTCTTTTATTGTACCCATCTTTGCATGAAATGCTCCCTTAGTATCTTCAGTTTTCTTGAAGAAATCGCTAGTTTTTCCCATTCTGTTGTTTTCCTCTATCCCTTTGTACTGGTCACTTAAAGGCTTTCTTATTTCTCCTTGCTATTCTCTGGAACTCTGCATTCAGTTGGGTATATCTTTCTCTTTCTCCTTTGCCTTATGCTTCTCTTCTTTTCTCAGCTATTTGTAAGATCTCCTCAGACAACCACTTTTCCTTCTTGCATTTCTTTTTCTTTGGGATTGTTTTGGTTGTCACCTCCTGTACAATATTACGAACCTCCATCCATAGTTCTTAAGGCACTCTGCCTAGCAGACCTAATTTAATAGGGCATCATGTCCATTCTGTGCAAAGTTATCAGGCTTGTTCAAAAAGAGAAATGAGGAGAAATATTTCTTACACAGAAATATGATACAAAAAAAACTATGAAAGATGCACATTTGAGAAAAACGCATCAAGTATTTGATCTGTTTTTGTAACAGAACTTTTTGAGTTACAGGTATAAGAGTATACCTTCAAATCTTTTCCAAAAATTGTCTATTCCAAACCCCTATACCACATTGTGTTTCCACGTGTAAATCTATTTTGGAGCCAACAATGCAGGAATGCAGGGCAACAAGTAAATCTGGTGAACCATGTGTTAGAAGGGAGGCAGGGGGAGTTGGGAGACAAAGGTCCAGGTAGTTAGTCACCAGTGAAAATATATTTAAGTTGGGTGGTTCATTATAGAAAGCTGGAATCAGAATTGAAATACCCACTCAGTTCCATTTCAGAAGTGGGCAAGAAAATAAATGCAAATCAGGAAAATCATTCTAGTTTATCAAAGAAAATAAAACTGGAAATTGGAAAATAAAACTGGAAATTGGAAAATGCAATGGAGTTTAGTAAGATGGTAGTTTAGTGAGAGAAATTATGTGCCCAAATGAAAGCCATTTACAAGGATCTGATATAAAGAAGGGAAATCTAAGTTTGAAACTCTCTCATCAAAAAGAGAACATAAATTCATTTAATATTCATAAAAAGACTGAGGAAAAACATACTGGAGTATAATCAGAAGTGCAGTGCTCAAATGTCATTGTTAGCACAAGTTTCTTATCATTAAACACATGAAAGAGATCCTTAAAAGAAAATGTGATAATGTTCATTCTCTAAAATTGTCCTCATTTTCCCTTAGGATTTTCTTAAAGACAGAATTAAATTTTCAGTGTCATCAAAACTTTGCTATGCTTCTTAAAGGTAAAAATAATATTTTTCCTAAGTGACATTTTTTCCAAGACTTTTTATGATATCATGTGAACACAATAACACCAGTCATTCAAGGAGAGATCACTTCACTATTGTACAAAAATTGGTGGCAAAGTTCCTATATAGTGGAGATGCCTCCTTAAGAATCTAGATTTTCAGACAAATCTTATTTGTCTAAAGAATGACAAAGCCTCCATTTATTTGTGGCATAAGTGGTGTATACTTAAAATGCAAAAATAAGCTATAAAGCTTTGGATCTTTAGCACTTTGCCTGGCATATGTGTCTTGTTTTTCACATTTAGGAAAAAGTGCCAAAATTTTGTTAATACAATTATCTCAAATATTTCAGCACATGATTTTAAGGAGCAAGCCCATGGACTTTGCAGAACTATGAACCCTTTACCTCAAGTAATGGAGGTGTTAATATTCAGTTTTTCAAATTCAGTATATTGTCTATTAAAAGGATTGGCTAAAACACAGGTCTGGCTCAGTCTCTGGGTGCAGCAGATCTGGGTCACACAGCCTGTGGCAAAGGCCTTCTTGGAGGAAGTCACCATTAACCCCACCATACAGGTGCCAAGCAGACGACCCACAAACACAGAACAATTATACCAAAGAAATTTTCACACTGTTAAGAAAGTTCTACTACCCACAACTGATTTCCCAACCTGGGGATCTGGCAAAGAGACTGAGAACCCCAGGGAATTTGACTTTGGAGGACAGTGGGATCTGATTATAGAATTTACACAGGACTGGGAAACAGACTCTTGCAGGGCACAAACAAAACCTTGTGTGCACCAGGACCCAGGAGAAAGGAGCAGTGACCCCACAAGAGACTGACACAGACTTGCCTGTGAGTGTACATGAGTCTCTGGCATAGGTGTTGGTTGACGGTGGCTGCTGCAGGCTCGGGGCACTAAGTGCTGCAGTGCTTGCACAGGCCGCTTTGAAGGTCACCATTATCTTCCATATCTCCACCCTAGTTCGGTCTCAGGTCAAATAACAAGGAGGAAACACAGCTCCACCCATGAACAGGAAATTGGATTAAAGATTTACTGAGGGTGGCCCCACACATCAGAACAAGACCAAGTTTCCCCCACTGGCAGCCTCTCCCATCAGGAACATAAGGCTTTTATACTTACCTTCAGAGGGCAGACAGAATGAAAACCACAATCACAGAAAACTAACCAAACTGATCACACAGATCACAGCCATGTCTAGCTCAATGAAACTATGAGCCATGCCATGCAGAGTACCCAAGATGGATGGGTCATGATGGAGAGTTCTGACAAAATGTGGTCCACTGGAGAAGGGAATGGCAAACCACTTCAGTATTCTTGCCTTGAGAACCCCATGAACAGTATGAAAAAGCAAAAAGATAGGACACTGAAAGATGAACTCCCCAGGTTGGCAGGTGCCCAATATGCTACTGGAGAAGAGTGGAGAAATAACTCCAGAAAGAATGAAGAGATGGAGCCAAAGCAAAAATAATCCCCAGTTGTGGATGTGACTGGTGATGGAAGTAAAGTCCAGTGCTATAAAGAGCTATATTGCATAGGAACCTAGAATGTTGGGTCTGTGAATCAAGGTAAATTAGAAGTGATCAAACAGGAGATGGCAAAAGTGAACATCAACATTTTAGAAATCAGTGAACTAAAATGGACTGGAATGGGTGAATATAACTCATATGACCATTATGTCTACTACTGTGAGCAAGAATCCCTTAGAAGAAATGTAGTAGCCCTCATAGTCAACAAAAGAGTCCAAATGCAGTACTTGGTTGCAATCTCAAAAATGACAGAATGATCTCTGTTCATTTCTAATGCAAGCCACTCAATATCAGAGTAATGCAAGTCTATGCTCCAACCAGTAATGCTAAAGAAGCTGAAGCTGAATGGTTCTATGAAGACTTACAAGACATTCTAGAACTAACACCCAAAAAAGATGTCCTTTTCATCATAGGGGACTGGACTACAAAAATAAGTAAGTCAAGAGATACCAAGAGTAACAGGCAAATTTGGCCTTGGAATACAAAATGAAGCAGCACAAAGGCTAACAGAGTTTTGCCAAAGGAATGCACTGGTCATAGCAAACACCCTCTTCCAGCAACACAAGAGAAGACTCTGCACATGGACATCACCAGACGGTCAATACCGAAATCAGACTGATTATTTTTTCTGCAGCCAAAGATAGACAAGCTCTATACAGTCAGCAAACACAAGACCAGGAGCTGACTGTGGCTCAGATCATGAACTCCTTATTGTAAAATTCAAACTTAAATTGAAGAAAGTAGAGAAAACCACTAGACCATTCAGTATGACCTAAATCAAATCCCTTATGATTATACAGTAGAAGTTACAAATAGATTAAAGAGATGAGATCTGATAGAGTGCCTGAAGAACTAACAATGGAGGTTCATGACATTGTACAGGAGGCAGGGATCAAGGTCTTCCCCAAGAAAAAGAAAGGCAAAGAGGAAAAATGGTTGTCTGAGGAGGCCTTGTAAATAACTGAGAAAAGAAGAGGAGCTAAAGGCAAAGGAGAAAAGGAAAGATATACCCATTTGAATGAAGAGTTCAAAAGAACAGCAAGGAAAGATAAGAAAGCCTTCTTCAGTGATCAATGTAACAAAATAAAGGAAAACAATAGAATGGGAAAGACTAGAGATCTCTTCAAGAATATCAGAGATACCAAGGAAATATTTCATGCAAAGATGGGCACAATAAAGGACAGGAATGGTATGGACCTAACAAAAGCAGAAAATATTAAGAAGAGGAGGCAAGAATACACAAAAGTACTATACAAAGAAGATCTTCATGACCCAGATAATCATGATGGTGTGATCACTCACCTAGAGCCAGACATCCTGGAATGTGAAGTCAAGTGGACTTAGGAAGTATCACTACAAACAAAATTAGTGGAGGTGATGGAATTCCAGTTGAGCTATTTCACATCCTAAAAGATTAGGCTGTTAAAGTGCTGCACTCAATATGCTAGCAAATTTGGAAAACTCAGCTGTGGCCATGGGACTGGAAAAGGTCCATTTTCATTCCTGTCCCAAAGAAAGGCAATGCCAAAGAATGTTCAAACTACCACACAATTGCACTCATCTCACATGCTAGCAAAATAATTAGCAAAATTCTCCAAACCAGGCTTCAACGTATGTGAACTGTGAACTTCCAGATGTTCAAACTGGATTTAGAAAAGGTAGAGGAACCTGCGATTAAATTGCCATATCTGTTGGATCATAGAAAAAGCAAGACAGTTCCAGAAAAATATCTACTTCTGCTTTATTGATTAAGCCAAAGCCTTTGACTGTGTGGATCACAACAATCTGTGGAAAATTCCTCGAGAAAAGGGAATACCAGACCTTACCTGCCTCCTGAGAAATATGTATTCAGGTCAAGAAACAACAGCTAGAACTGGACATGGAACAACAGACTGGCTCCAATTTGGGAAAGGAGTACGTCAAGGCTATATATTGTCACCTTGCTTATTTTAATTATATGCAGAGTACATGATGCAAAATGTTGAGCTGGATGAAGCACAAGCTGGAATCAAGATTGCTGGGAGAAATATCAATAACCTCAGATACTCAGATGACCCCACCCTTATGGCAGAAAGTGAAGAAGAACTAAAGAGCCTCTTGATGAAAATTAAACAGGAGAGTGAAATAGCTGGCTTAAAACTCAACATTCAAAAAACAAAAATTATTGCATTCAATCCCATTACTTCATGGCAAATAGATGGGGAAACAATGGAAACAGTGACAGACTTTATTGTCTTGGTCTCCAAATCACTGCAGATGGTGACTGCAGCCTTGAAATTAAAAGATGCTTGCTCCTTGGAAAAAAAGCTATAACAAACCTAGACAACATATTAAAAAGCAGAGACATTTCTTTGCCAACAGAGGTCCATTGAGTCAAAGCTATGGTTTTTCCAATAGTCATGTATGGATGTAAGAGCTGGGCTGTAAAGAAAGCTGAATGCCAAAGAATTGATGCCTTTGAACTTTGGTGTTGGAGAAGACTCTTGAGAGTCCCTTGGTGACTCTCCAAGGAGATCCAACCAGTCCATCCTAAAGGAAATCAGTCCTGAATATTCATTGTAAGGACTGATGCTGAAACTGAAACTCCAATATTTTGGCCATCTGATGCGAAGAACTGACTTATTGGAAAAGACCCTGATGATAGGAAAGACTGAAGGCAATAGGAGAAGGGGATGACATAGGTTGAGATGGTTGGATATCATCACTGATTTGATGGACATGAGTTTGAGCAACCCCCGGGAGTTGATGACAGACAGAGAAGCCTGGTGTGCTGCAGTCTATGGGGTCACAGAGTCGGACATGACTGAGCGACTGAACTGAACTGAAAGAAAGGGATTGGCATTTGTTATCACAGTTTTAATGAAGGAAAGAATCTCTGATACTTCACTTTAATTGGTTTTAAGTCTCAACAGCTTTGTAATTTACAAAGCCCTCTACTAGGAAATTGAAAATAATATAAACTATAAATATGCTTTATACAAAGAAAAAATAACATGTCTTAAGTCTCCCAGTGATCCTTCTGTTTTAGATTTATCGATTCATTTGTTCCACAAAGACTAACTTAACAGCTACTATTTTCCCAGTATAAATGCCTGCAAGTATTATTTCAATACACTCCACTAAGGGAAACTGAAAGGGACATTTTAAAGGGAGGGTGTGTGTGTGTGCGTGTGTGTGAAAGTCACTCAGTTGTGTCCGACTCTGTGATCCCATGGAGTATACAGTTCATGGACATCTCCAGGCCAGAGTACTGGAGTGGGTAGCCTTTCCCTTCTCCAGGGGATCTTCCCAACCCAGGGATCAAACCCAGGTCTCCCGCATTGCAGGTGGATTTTTTACCAGCTGAGCCACAAACGAAGCCCAAGAATACTGGTGTGGGTAGCCTACCAGGGGATCTTCCCAACCCACGAATCGAACTGGGATCTCACACATTACAGGAGGATTCTTTACCAACTGAGCTATCAGGGAACCTCCAAAGGGAGGGTACTTAGGCTAAATTATTGATACTTTACTCCCTTTCATCTTTTAAGTGAGAAGAATCCTTCCCAGTATACAATTTATTCTCAAACATTTACATTTCCTTAGCTTAGAGTGGGATCAAAGGTAGCACTCTGCTTGCACTTTGACCCAAAAAATTTTGATAACTTTCTATATGATGCAAATCAAGTGGATATAATTATTTAGTCAAGTTACACAGTTTTACCTTTACTTAACTGACAATGAATTGTTTATGTGAGTATAGACTCATATTTTGACATATATAAGCAAGATACAAATGGATTTAATTTGAACACATTTCCACAATAATGGGAATAGCCGACCCAATGGACATGAATTGAAGCAAACTTTGGGAGAGGGTGAACAACAAGGAAGCCTGGCGTGCTGCAGTCCATGTGGTTGCAAGGAGTCCTACAGGACTGAGGTAATGAATAGCAACAACAAAGTTGCTGTTTATGTTGCTGTATTTCCAGGAGTTGCTTGTAATAAGAAGCCAAGATTCATAGAATAAAAATCAGAAAATAAGATGAAATTTCCAAATATAAATGTCAAAAGCTCTTCCTTTCTTTCCCTCATGACACTCACCATGAGTCTGTTATATTGATTGATGGAGGAATGAGATGAAAAGGTAATGTAGAAGATACTTTCTCTGCACAGGAGAACAGCCTACATAGTGGAGAAAGATCTATCTTATAAATTGTGCTTGGGGTGTGCAATTTTCAGTCCTCAAGATGCCAGTAGCCATTCAGACATCTACCTTCATCACATTAACTCAGAAGCATACTGGCATCACAAAGCTTAATGTGAACGGACTCTGGGAAATAATAGTGCCTGTGAAGAATTACATGCAAAAGTTAATACAAAATAACTGACTCTTTGGGGATTAGAAAGATTTATAAGAGAAAGTACCATGTTGTTTGGGGCTTCCCACATGGCACTATGGTAAAGAACCCACCTGCCCAATGCAGGAGACATAACAGACATGGGTTCAGTCCCTGGGTTGGTAAGATCCCCTGAAGAAGGGCATGACAATCCACTCCAGTATTCTTGCCTGGAGTATCCTGTGGACTGTGGAGCCTGGTGGGCTACAGTCCAGAGGGTTGCAAAGAGCTGGACACGACTGAAATGACTTCACACACACACACACACACACACACACCATGTTGTTTGGTGATAAGAAGTTTACCAAGAAGAAATAGCAAACAGGTCCAAATAGTTCAACTGCTAAGTGCATAAAGCCAAACTAAAGATAACAATTTTCAAGATAAACAAATTATCTACATTTTCTCCCATGAATGCAAATTGAAACTTCATTTTCAATAAAAAATTTTATCAACATGATGGAAAATTGAATA
Organism: Bubalus bubalis; assembly: GCF_019923935.1. Classification (NCBI taxonomy): domain Eukaryota; kingdom Metazoa; phylum Chordata; class Mammalia; order Artiodactyla; family Bovidae; genus Bubalus; species Bubalus bubalis. The sequence goes on along the minus strand of NC_059163.1, from coordinate 52,166,939 downwards.
AGAAAAATTTGGATCATTTCATGCACTACACCACAATTATTAGAAAAAAATAATTTCAAGAAATCAGTGGGATAATTTGGTAGTCAAGTGTAGCTTCAAGGCCTTAAAAGGACTCACGTTTTCTGGTTTTCTTAATAAAGTCCAGTGGAAATGTAAATCTTTTTTCAGGCTGATTTACTTCAGAACTGTATTCATGATTCTCATATGACTGTTCTCTAGTGAAATTGAAAGTGTTAGTGACACTCAGTTTTTTCCGACTCTGTCTAACCCCATGGACTATAGCCTGCCAGGTTCCTCTGTCCATGGAATTCTCCAGGCAAGAATACTGGAGTGGGTAGCCAATATCTTCTCCAGGGATCTTCCTGACCAGTGATTGAATCTGGATCTCCCGCATTGCAGACTCTTTACTATCTGAGCCACCACGGAAGCCCAGTAATTAAGACCCTTTTGCTTTCCAACCCATCCTGCAGCCTTGAAATTTTATTTGCTTGACTTTATTTATAGTGTGCTCACAGTTGTGTCTACATCCTGGCCCCCAGTCACCTATCTGCTCTGATACATAGCCCTGCATTTTACTCACCTGTTGAGTTTTTTCACTCCATTGCTTTACCTTTACTCCTGCTGTTACACTTACCATTAGGACTGAGTGCTTCCTATGGCTCACTGTTTAACTGGGACAATAATCTGCAGAAACACATCCCATAGAACTCAGCTCTTATCTCCCACATAATATAACTAACGGCTGCCTGTAGATAACATTCTCCTACATAAAAGCAACTATTTTTCAGCCTTATTACAAATTACTAAAACGTGACATTGTAGTGACCTATGAGGGCATAATGGTTCAAACGATCTGCAAGAATGTGAAAGCATATAAGATTGTAAATTCCTACATGGAACTCCAGTTTATTTGACTCTCGTGTTTCCTCTGCTGTGATTCTCACTCCCTTCATGATAGGAGAATGTGTAATCATAAATCTGTGTTGGCTGCAGTGTCAAAGCCAGATTACACTGGGGGAAGAAGCAAGTTCCTGCTCCATTGAAGCCGACAAAGACAATAGCATCAGTCTGACCCTTTTATAGCCTCATTCTCTGGGCCTCACTTCTCTCATCTCTCATGGAGAATGTGAGCAGATCCTCCTATCATGTTTTTGCCCAATAAAGTGGCATGTGTTTGCAGAACATCTTGTTTTCCTCTTATTCATATTTTGACTTGGCATTTATAGCAGTTGGGTGGAAAAAAAGGAAGCCACAGTCTGATTTGTCTGCAACAGACAGTCTAATTAAATTGGAGGGGAGGTACAGATGCACAAAGCTGCTGAACTGCTCATAATACAAAACATGGCAGCTTCAGTTTGGAAAAATGTAGCAAGATGGTGCCAACAATTTCTGCTCACTGAACTAACTGAAGTATGTAATTATGATAAGTTCTCTCATTTTAATTCCAGTTTCACATATATTGCTGATGCATTTGAAAAGAGCTTAGAAGGCCATTATTTGAGCTGTGATAGAAGTCTGATATACAGATGATTCACAAATGCTGTAATTTTTTTCAAAGTCAGAATTTTCAATATTAAAGTGCTATTTTATAAAATAAATACACATAGAATTTTATCATCTTAAAAAAATTTTTCTCTATGTGATTCAAATCAACATCAGTTCTTTGATTCTTAAGAACTCCATGAAATTGAGAGTTCTAACTGCTGTTAGTAATACTGGAAACTTTAAGCAAACCTTTGTGAATATGAACAGAAGCACAGACTGCTTGCATCTCTAATGGCAAATCCTCTCTGTCAAGCTGTTTGACAACCTGCACTTCCACTATAACATTAGTTTTTCAAATTACTATGGGCATTCATGTTGTTACTATGGGATGCTAATCTCACACTGATCTGTTTGTCTACTTTATCCCATCCTACCTCAAAAGTTACAAAGGCTACAGGCATGGCCACCTTTCAGTGTGAAAGTATATTTACCTGTCTGTAGGTGAAACATGTTGCATTCAAAGTTCACTGTTTCCAAATAATTTATAAGCTTCATGCCACCATTTGAATGGTAAAAGTCTCAAGAGACAAATGCTACAAAATTATAATTTTCAAAAATTTCTTTGAAGAACTGACAACACAAAGAACTCTGAATAAAATAAATTCCAAAATGTACCAAGCCCTTTATAGGAGAGAAGTTATTTATGTCTGTTCCATTCCTAGCAAAATAAAGCAAAGAGCAGCAGTAACAACATCAACAAAAGGATCACATGTATCATGTGATTCATGATCAAGAGAGGAAACAGTCAATGGAAATGGACAAAGAGATGGACCAGATGGACTTTAAATTAAATATGATAAAAATTCAAAAATTCTAATGGAAAGGTATACAATATGCATGAAGAAAGGAAAAAGATCAAGAGAGATACGGAAGTTATAAAAAAGGAAATATTACTTGTGATAGATAAATCAAGATAACTTATATAAGTAATGCTTATAATACTTTAAATATAGTTCTAACATGTAATATTAAATATATTCCCAGTTAATGGAAAATAAGACACAGTTTAAGTGTTACTATGTGACACCTCATTCAAGATGACTAAGGCAACACAAGAGATATATCCCCTACTTTTTGAAATTCCATTTTAAGGATAGATGGTTTAAAAAGGGAATAAACCCAAAGAACAAAGAGAGAAACATATTGGAAGTTGAAGCCATATGGAAAAAGCAGTAAGTGATTTCAAAGATCCAAGAAAACCAAATCCTAATCTAAAAAATTCTAACAATGAAATCTGAGAATACCTAGGATGACCCAGTGCATTCTGAGGAACCAATGACTCAGGAATTGGTAGTATTGTGTACTTATGGAAGTTGGAATAAAAGTGGTAGAATAAAAGCAAGAAGATCAGTCAAAAGACTACTCTCCAGGTCACCTCCTTTCATCTGCAAAGCTGAGAACTTGCTGCCTCCCTTCCTCACATGTATACCAGCTAGGCAGATGAATGCTGGTTCATTAATATGAGAGGGCAAATTAGAATATCTCTGATCTGAGTTGAAGTTCAGAGTATTATACTAAAAAATGAGAAAATTGAGGGGAAATCTAGACACTAAATATATTTGCCACCCCCATGGACTGTAGCCCCAGGCTCTTCTGTCCATGGGGATTCTCCAGGCAAGAATGCTCGAGTGGGTTGCTATGCCATCCTGCAGGGGATCATTCCAACCCAGGGATCAAACCCAGGTCTTCTGCATTGCAGGCAGATTCTTTACCATCTGAGCCACAAGGGAAGCCCTATTATCTCAGCAGAATCTCAGAATTGAAAGTTGTAATTTTTTTTTTATTTTATTTTTAAACTTAACATAACTGTATTAGATTTGCCAAATATCAAAATGAATCCGCCACAGGTACACATGTGCTCCCCATCCTGAACCCTCCTCCCTCCTCCCTCCCCATTCCATCCCTCTGGGTCATCCCAGTGCACCAGCCCCAAGCATCCAGTATCGTGCATCGAACCTGGACTGGCAACTCATTTCATACATGATATTTTACATGTTTCAATGCCATTCACCCAAATCTTCCCACCCTCTCCCTCTCCCACAGAGTCCATAAGACTGTTCTATACATCAGTGTCTCTTTTGCTGTCTCGTACACATGGTTATTGTTACCATCTTTCTAAATTCCATATATATGCGTTAGTGAAAGTTGTAATTTTGTACTGCAAGCTACTTGAGTTTTCCTGGAAGTCTGGCCAGCCCACAGAAAAATTCTGAAGAATTTGCCTAGGGAGCAGCATTGGCAGATCACCCCACAGGGAAGCCCATAGTCTATTCCATATGCATACAGAATCCAATTGGATTTTTAGTGCCCCTCTTTTAAATATGAGTCTACTGTCAAAAATGAACAGATGTTTGAAGCATACCTCTATTATGAAAGATAAAAGCCAAGATGAATAGAAATAAGTAACAGAGAAAATAGACTGCAAAGAGAGATGAAAATCACACAGACACACACATATACACACGCAACTGGATAGATACTATCAGAGAAATAAGAGGAATATGAATATATTGAAAAAAAGAAACATTCAGAGAACAAATAAATGAGTCTTTGGAAAATAGATATATGATGTTAGAAATGAAAACATCAGTAATATAAATGGGAGATAAAGCTGAGGAAACTTCCTAGGAAGTAGAATAATTAGATAAAAAATAGTAAATTTTTTACAATAATAAACTAGAGGACCAATGTGGGGTTTTTAACATCCAAATAATAGGTGATTCCAAAAGGACAGCATAGAAATGGAGAGAGAGGAAGAAAAAGGCAAAACAATTCAAGAAAAATGTTGTAGGTCTCAGAGTCATGATTCCACATTGAAATACACCCCTAGTGCCCAGCGCAATAGCTGAATATAGTCAAAATCAATAGGATTGTCTTATACGGTCACACAGGTTGTAAACGGCACAACTTCAGGGGCAAGTGTCACTGATAATATGAATGAACTTCCTTTGACATGTGCCTTTTGCAATGGTGCCCTGGGCTTTTGTAGTGCAGCAGTTCTTCTCAGCAATGTACCCCACACTGAAATTTTAGAAAGCAGAATAAAAAAAGAGACTCCATGGGATTTCTGAGAGAGGTAGAAGGCCTCATGTGAAGACAGATTTCTCAACAACAATACTGAGGCCTAGAAAAAAATGGAGGAATGTCTTAAAAGACTCAGCGAAAAATGTTTTCCCATTTACAATCCTATAAGGAGTCAAGTGATTATGCGTGACCACCAAAAACACAAACACACAAAGATATTTTCATTCTTATAAATTAGAAAGTGTGACTCCATGCTTAGGAAGCTCCTGGGTACTAATTCAGCAAAATCAGGACGGAAAACAGAAATATGGGAAAATAGGATCCAGGAAACTGGAGATCCAAATTGAGAGAGATTAACAGAACTTTTAGTGTGATGGTGTGGGGAGATATCAATGTAAAAACCATCAAACCTAGGGATGAACCAATCTAGGGTGGAACAAGAAACTTCCGGAAAGAATTTCTTCAAAAATTGTGAAATTTATAGAAAAACTAGGGCTTCCCTGATAGCTCAGTTGGTAAAGAATCTGCCTGCAATGCAGGAGACCCTGATTTGATTCCTGGGTCAGGAAGAACCCCTGGAGAAGGGATAGGCTATACACTCCAGTATTCTTGGGCTTCCCTTATGGCTCAGCTGGTAAAGAATCTGCCTGCAATTTGGGAAACCTTGGTTTGATCCCTGGGTTGGGAATATGCCCTGGAGAAGGGAAAGGCTACCCACTCCAGTGTTCTGGCCTGGAGAATTCCATGGACTGTATAGTCCATGGGATCACAAAGAGTCGGACATGGAGCAACTTTCACTCGCTCATAGAAAACCTGTGACTAAATGATATGTGTGCATACATGCTCAGTCGCTTCAGTTGTGTTCGACTCTTTAGGACCCTGTGGACGGTAGCCCACCAGGCTCCTCTCATCAGAGATTTTGAGATCTCTGATGTATCAGAGATTCTCCAGGCAAGAATACTGGAGTGGGTTGTCATTCCCTCCTCCAGGGGATCTTCCTGACCCGGGGATCAAACTCTCACCTACCTAAATCTCCTGCATTGCAGGCAGATTCTTTACCCACTGAGCCTGGGAAGCCCACAAATGATGTGAGAGGTGTCTGTAAAATTAGGGAACAAATTGGGGCTAAATAAGTGTGTGTGTGGTTTAGTTGCTAAGTCGTGTCCGACTCTTGCAACTCCATGGACTGTAGCTTGCCAAGCTCTTCTGTTCATGGGATTTCTCAGGCAAGAATACTGGAGTGGGTTGCCATTTCCTTCTCCAGGGACTCTTCCCAACCCAGGAATCAAACCTGGTTCTGATGTGTTTGGAAAACTAAACATTTTAAAAGGGCAATTATTAACTCTAAGAAAAATAAACATGCCCAAGAATGAAAAGTACTCAAGGCATGCTATAGGGTTCATTTGGGGTGGCAGTCATATAATCATAATAGTTATAATAATATGAATATTAAATATTCATCTTAATAAAATTAGAATAGAAGGATAATGGCAACATGGGGAGATAGAAAGAGTGGGAAGGGTTGATAGGGTTATGCATAAAAAAGAGTCAATCTTCCTCTTCCATATTAGGAAGTAAATTGATAAAGCCAAAAAAAGAAAAATTCAAAAACAGTAGAGATGTAGAGGTAATACTAATGGAGAAGGCAGTGGCACCCCACTCCAGTACTCTTGTCGGGAAAATCCCATGGAGGGAGGAGCCTGGTGGGCTGCCGTCTATGGGGTTGTACAGAGTCCGATACAACTGAAGCGACTTAGCAGCAGCAGCAGCAGCAGCAGCAGCAGAGGTAATAAGAGTAAGAGTTGCAAATGGTTGCCTCTAAAGTGGGAAGCAGGGAGTGCGATTGTGATACACTTGTTTTAAAAGGTCTGTGGTACTATTGCTATTTCTCTCTTTAAAATGTGTGCACAGAGTATGAAAACCTGCTCCAGAGATTGCCTGTGGGGTCTTCTAAGTAGTCATTAGTTGTACAAATCGTATTAGTATTTATGGTAGCTGTATATACTTGCATGGATTGCTTCCTCAGTGCCTGATATGCATTTCTGTTTCTTTCTGAAAATTGTCAACTGATTGTTCAGTCAATTTGCTTAATTCTTACTAGTCCTGGTCCCTAGGATGAGACACTGTAGCTTCAATGAATGTAAACCTCTGGACCTTATTTGACAATGTTCTATCAGAAACCACAGTGATGATACTTTAACTGATTTCAAGCACCTCTACCTAGAACTTCAGAGCTCGTTGAATCCTGTCATTTGGGCTATAGCATTTTTTCAGTTAAATGTTTTGGGTATAATTTTTCAGGTAAAAATTTGTAGAGTGGACTAGATACCTGGATTTGTGCTTTGGCTTCAGAACTTACTTTTTCTATGATGTTTGGCCATAGCTTAACCAAGCTGAGCAAAGTTTATTGATTTTATAAAGTGATATTAGTCGTACTACCTACCACAAATGATGAAAAGTTAAATGAAATAATGCATATAATGAGTTTATTGCAACAGTTGGCATTTAGTTAGTTCAAAAGATGTATTAGCTAGTACTTTTACTGCCTTCTCAGATCCAAGCTTAAACATCTATCATTCCCCCTAAATTCCTCAGCCACTCTATTAGCCTACGGTACTTAGTTTCCAGATTCACCAACTGCCTCACATCTTAGAACTTTGGAGCTTGTGCAAATAGAACCAGAGGGGCTGTCTGTGGCTTTTCATAAGTCTTTGAAACAACTATGCAGATTGGATTTAAACAGTCAGCTTGAATTACCTATGAGGAAAAAATTTCAGCACTCACAAACACCTTCTGTAAAAATGACAAAAAAAAAACCCAAGATTGTGATCAAATATAGTGAAAGCAAACTAAAATTCGAAAGGTAGGTGATGGTTTAGTTGCTAAGTCATGTTGGACTCTTTGCGACCCCATGGACTATAGCCTGCCAGGCTCCTCTGTCCATGGGATTCTCCTGCATTGCAGACAGATTCATTACCAACTGCTCTGCAAGGGAAGCCCCCTCCAAAGGTATAATTTTGGCTTTTAATTTAAATATGTTTTGTCTCTGCATAGCATTCAGGTAAAGACACAGAACCTGAATGGAAGGCAAATATATTAATACAAAGAAAGTGTTATTTGCTCAGCCATGTCCTACTCTTTGTGACCCCGTGGACTGCAGCCTGCCAGGCTTCTTTGTCCGTGGAATTCTCCAGGCAAGAATACTGGAGTGGGTAGCCATTTCCTTCTCCAGGGGATCTTTCTGACCCAGGGATCAAATCTGAGTCTCTTGCACTACAGACGGATTTTTTACTGTCTGAGCCACCATGTGGGCAAATGTACAAAGAAAATGAAAATAAAAAATTCTGCACCAATCTGGAAATGGGGAACGGCAATAAACATAAGATTTTAAGAATAAAGTTATCCAGCTTTAAGAACAGCGTAAATCCACATACATAACTCAAACACTCACTAATAATCTAAGATGTGGCCGCAACTTGATTGTACCTGCATTCTCAGAGTCCTGAAGTTCCTGAAAGTTCTAAAATATTGATGTGCTTTGCTTCTAATTTCACTTGGTCATTGCTTAAAAAAAAAAAAAAAAAGATGTTGAGGACAAGCAACGAGGAATTGTGTAAAGGCAGAGGGACCATAGATTTTATAAACACAGTTTTAACTTGGGTCAACGTGTCTCACAGGGTATTTCTGCATCAAGATGCAGCTACAGTTCTGGATAATGTACCAATAAAAGATACATTATGACATTTTAAAGTTGAATCACAACTCATTTGTTTATTTAAACACTATGGTTATGTAATAATAAAAGCATTTATTTGGTAAAATAATGTGTTATACGTTCTTCCTTCTCCCACTCATGGATTGGAATCCAAAAATTAGCTTAAGACATAAATGAAAAAGGTACTTAGACTGCCATCTAGTACACATTTTTCTGTATAGCATAATTCCCAAAGCAGTTTGAATAACATCTCTAGCATTGGAACAAACACACACTCAAAACACAATTACTTTTTTTTATGTATTGAAAATTGTATATGAACCATCCTTTTTACTCTTTGACCTAAATTCTTCTCCTAAATAATAATCTGTGAATGCATCATTCTGTCTATCAGTTTATTAGTTCTTTATTCACTTGGCCCAGATAAAGAATTTTATTCTACTAGGGATTTTCTTCAAAAGCCTGAGTTGAAATATTTTTACTAACCTATTTTTTCCTTCTCTAGAAAGTATACAAGGATTTGAGCCAGAAGTCTCTCAGGATTCAACATGCTTTGTATTCAATAAAAATATTTCCCTTCTACAATGAGAAAGCATTATTTCATGGGCAAAAACATAGTTAAGCTGATAATTTAAATTAAATTTAAATATTTTCATGAACAGTTTTTCTAGACTATGTTCTGATATTTGCAAGCTTCCTGCCAATAACTATATGCTTACTCTATCTCTGAGAGCTGGGGCTGGAAGACACACAATGTGCCCAAACACTGTGTCTAAAATGAGCATAACAATGCAATATGTCAAGACTTACACTGACAATATTTAAAATGGCATTAAAACTTGATCAATAAATGTCCTAACTTGATATCAGTCAAGAACAGGCTGGAATTCCAAATACACTTAAGAATAAAGCAGAAACTCCAAGCCTTTTCCACACCTTTAGAGGACCTGCAGAAAATGTCCATATTTGCTCCAAGAGATAAAACCTGACAACTCTTAACAGGTAATATTAGGATATTCAACTCAATTTACTTGCATACATTTTATTGGACTACCACTATGGGCCAGAAATAGATTTTGGAGGTACAAGATCAAATAAGCCATGGTGTGTCCCCTGAACAGTTTACTGTATCTTGATGACACACATTTCAGAATTTAGAAAACTTTCAAAAGATTAAATTTTGATGTAGGTAGAAAACACAGGGCTCCCCAGGTGGAGCTAGTGTAAAGAACCTGCCTGCCAATGCAGAACAGAGACCTGGGTGTGATCCCTGGGGAGGAAGATCCTTGAAAGAGGGTATGGCAACCCATTCCAGTATTCTTGCCTGCAGAATCCTATGGACAGAGGGGCCTAGCAGGCCACAGTCCAGAGGGTCACAAAGAGTCAGAAACGACTGAAGCGACTTAACATGCACACACAGAAAACCTGTCCTTGAAGATTTTATACTGTAGGTTGGGTAATTATTCATCAGTTACACAGCTGAAAAGATTCCTCTATTGGGAAGAAAGTTAGATATCTTAGATTCCATTTTAATGCATAATTTTCTGATTTCTTTATAAATTAGATTTAGACCATCTGAATACCAAATAAATAGTCAAAGAAAATAGAACATTATATTTTATTTGAAGATATAATAGTTTTACTCAATGTCAAAGCTTTGAATAATAAAATACCTTAAAATATTAATGAATCAGGAAATGAACTTAAATTTTTTCAGTAATCACTGCATTATAGAATAGCAATGTAAAAATAAATGCCAAAATAATAAATAGTTATAAGATAACTCAAGAATACTGAACCATGTATCCATTTTATTCCTCAATGTGCTAGGCTTCTTTTTAATAATTTTATCTGAAGAATTGATGCTTTCAAACTGTGGTGTTGGAGAAGACTCTTGAGAGTCCCTTGGACTGCAAGATCCAACCAGTCCATCCTAAAGGAAATCAGTCCTGACTATTCATTGGACGGACTGATGCTTAGGCTGAAGCTCCAATACTTTGGCCACCTGATGCGAAGAGCCAGCTCACTGGAAAGGACCCTGATGGGAGAGTGACAGAGGATGAGATGGTTGAATGGCATCATCAGTGCAAAGGACATGAACTTGGGCAAACTCCAGGAGATGATGAGGGACACGGAAGCCTGGCATGCTATAATCCATGCAGTTGCAAAGGGTGGAACATGACTTTACAACTGAACAACAATCTGATCTTGCGCTGTGCTCTGTTTAGTTGCTCAGTCATGTCTGACGCTTTGCGACCCCATGAACTGTAGCCCACCAGGCACCTCTGTTTATGGGGATTCTACAGGCAAGAATACTAGAGTGGCTTGCCATGCCCTCCTAAAGGGGATCATCCCAACCCAGGGATCAAACCCAGGTCTCCTACACTGCAGACAGAGTCTACTGTCTGAGCCACCAGGGAAGACCAAAAGTACTCCAAGGGCTCTTCCCCACCCAGGAATTGAATTGAGGTCATCTGCATTGCAGGCAGATTCTTTAACAACTGAGCTACTAGGGAAGCCTGCTTTTAGGGAATTTAATTTGAGAAGATAATTTCAAGACAACAATCTTGTCTAGGCCACCAAAATGATTCTAAGCCAAGCACATTCCATTCTTTCAAAACCGTCGTTAGCAACTTCAAGTTACATCTCACCTTATGACTTATTTCAATTTAAAAAGCTTGTAAGGATTTAAATACTAAAAGAAACAAAACCAATTATTTATATATACTTTAAGACGTATAAAATCAGCTAAAGCTAGATTCCAAAAAAAAAAAAAGGAAAACAGTTGCTTTAAATGTGCTTCTTAGCACAAAGAAAAATGGAAATAAATATTCAATTCAATAAATATGAGTCAAATTGTCTTATTCAATTAGTATAAATTTTAATGCAATTTATCTTCCTTGCTTGCAATTAGATGCTGTCTTAAATTGATGTAAACAATTTCTTGCTCTTTCTTTTGGCCACACTGTGTAGTTTGTGGGATTTTAGCTTTGAGCCCAAGGATTGAAACCCTGAACCCAGGCACTCGGCAGTGATAGCATGGAGTCCTAACCACTGGACCGCCGGGAAATATGATCCAAAATTATTATTTTAAGTGTGTTTAAATTATATACTGAGAAGGCAATGGCACCCCACTCCAGTACTCTTGCCTGGAAAATCCCATGGATGGAGGAGCCTGGCGGGCTGCAGTCCACGGGGTCGCTAAGAGTCAGACATGACTGATTGACTTCACTTTCACTTTTCACTTTCATGCATTGGAGAAGGAAATGGCACCCCACTCCAGTGTTCTTCATGGAGAATCCCGGGGACGGGGGAGCCTGGTGGGCTGCCATCTATGGGGTCGCACAGAGTCTGACACGACTGAAGTGACTTAGCAGCACTTAGCAGCAGCATGCATATCCATTGTTAATTATGCAAATAATTTGATGGCAAAAGGGTAGTTAAAAGTCAACATTATAAAGATTCTTTTTGTAAACATTTATTTTAGTTTTTTAACATTATGTATTTAGTTTGTTAGCATGGCTGCACTGGGTTTCATTGCCACTCATGGGCTTTTTCTAATTATGGTAAGTGGGGGGCTTCTGTCTAGTTGCCGTGTGTAGGCTTCTTATTGCAATAGCTTCTCTTGTTGTGGAGTATGGGCTTTAGAGTGTAGGCTTAGTACTTGGGGTGAATGGGCTTAGTTGCCCTGAGGCATGTACAATCGTCCCAGACCAGAGCTTGAACCCATGTCCCCTGAATAGACAGCTGGATTCTTAAACACTGGACCACCAGGGAAACCCTATTCTTGAAACTTACTGTGGCTTTAGTAACCTTCATCTTCTAAATCTCCCCAAAATAAAAAATAAACACAATCAAAATGAGAAAATGATTTGCACTAATTCTTAGAGTTTGACTAATATCTGAGAACATGATATGAATAATTTACTTGCAAAATTTTCAAATTAGTATTATTCAGGCTGCAGAATATTTCTGTTCAATAAATAATTGAATATATATGATTTCATTTTCTATCAAGGTATAGGCAATCATTGATTAAGATTATTAAAGCCATGAAAGTTGGGTTCATCTTATAACTTAAACGCTATCATAAGATATAGCATCTAAGACACTAGAACTCTGAGGAAGTATATAAGTGTGGATATAAAATAGATAACTCAGACTGGCAGTGTATTTTACCTTCAATGTAATTTTTTAGCTTTACAACTAAGATAAAAAGAAAGGAATGTTAGTGGAGAATATTTATTACTTGAAAATTTTTACATAAAATTCCATTCTTTGGCTTCTTTTGAAAAATTGATTATATTACAACAGAAGTCCACTTTTCTACATGGTGACAGTTAGAGGAAACTGAATAGTCATAGCCCTATTCAGGCAGGACAAGCAAGCTCACATGTGACCACCAACTCTCTACTGTATTTTCCTAATACTTTCTCTCATCTGCATGGCCATATGGGCATATTATCCCCATTTTATATCCAAGGAGAAAGAAGGAAAATGTTCAGAATTTGAAATACTGAGGTTTGGATCAAGTTCTTGGGAGGAGCTGAGAATGCTGTAAGACATCCGTATGAGGGAAAGACTAAAACAAAAATATCCACGTTGATGGTCGAAGTACAGAAAGTCACTTTTTCAAGAATATAAGCAACTAGAAATAAATAAGATGTGTTTTTATAGAACCTTTTAATGTTCATTTTAATTTCCTTTCGGTGTGCTTTGATACCCAAAACATTCAGAATCTTTTACTCTTTATATTTCATCGATTTCTAGGTCATTGAAATTGGTGGTCCATGTGGGAACATAAAGCAACTTAGTATTGAGCAGAATATTCATTTAACCAGGAAAAGCATTCCCTTAAAGATTCGTGTACAAAGACTATAGTTTAAAAGAATTACATAGTTCTTAAATATCCTGTAAATTATTCTTTTCCTAAGGTACATACAAGTTGTTTATACAATAAAAGTATCACAAGGGAAGAATAATAAACTGTTAGCTTATGCCATGGTTGGGTTATAGAAATGAAGTTCATTATATTTTCCAGTCCATTAGAAAATATTGTGATTCACAGTGAAAGCTATATTGTTAAAGCATTAAGTTTTCTTTAGCCTTGGAGTGAACACCTATCTGGTACTGTCAAAACAATAAGATTTGGATAATTCTCTTGCTCTTCATGTTTATTCATTTAAAAATCTCAAACAGAATTATTTTCCTATGAATAAATGTTTAAATTCATGATTATACACATAAGAAACTGGAAACTTAAAATAGATTTCTTAAAGAAATTATTTAATGGGAAGTGTCCCTTTGTATACCTGACATAGAAGAAATGAGTAAAGCTTAATATTTAAACAAAAGACTGTTTGAAGACCAGTCTTAAGAATTGAAATATGGTTGAAATATGCCAGAATGACAGATGAATTTAGAAAGGAGAAATATGTATTTTCATCTGTATGTTAATTTTTACACAGCAAAAGAGACAAAGGAAACCAGGACATAGATTATTCTCTAAGAAATTTACTAAATGTGTCCTAATTCACTTCTGGGTGTGCATTTGGTGATCATAAGCATATAATTAGTAAGTATATGATTCAAAAGTATAATTCATATGCCCTGATATCAAATATATATATATAGAAATCTATTTTAAAACCCAATTGCTACTTAAACCTATCTTTGTGCATAGTTTAATAATGTAAAAATGGCTTGTGTTGTGTGCTTAGTCATGTCTGACTCTTTGCAACCCCTGAACTGTAGCCTGCCAGGCTCCTTTGTCCATGGGATTCTCCAGGCAAGAATACTCGAGTGGGTTGCCATGCCCTCCTCCAGGGGATCTTCCCAACCCGGGAATTGAAATGGGGTCTCCTGCATTGCAGGCAGATTTTGTACCAGTTGAGCTACCAAGAGAGCTCCCCAACCCCTCCCAAAAAATGTTTAGTTGAGTCAAATTAATTCAACAAGCAGTCTTTAACTACCTAATTAGTATATAGCAGGCACTCTATTATATACGAGAGAAAACAAAATAAATATTCTATGGCATTTGTTCTCAAAATGTTCACATTCAAAAATTGGCATCTACCAATCTGGGAGATGGTGTGGACCTTTCACTGTGAAAGCATATATTCTAAATTTTTAATTTATATGTGTCATCATGAAGACTACAATACATCACTTTTCCATTATGAAACTTTTACCTAAGTCCACTGCTTATCTTTTATTCTAAGTCTGCTTCTATTGAGCACTATCGTAGGCAGAGTAAATTCTAGCAGAGGATGTGGCGTTATTTGCCAAAGGTTGGATCTTTATCTTGCTCTGAAAAGTTGAACATGATTTTCATGTAAAACATACTTAAATGTTATATTAGCATTCCCCAAATGCGTCCCCTTTTCATCTGTGTTGATAAGTATTCAAATATATCCACTGAAGACATTTTTACATTATTTCCTCAAATGTGAGCCAATTTTAATTTAGCAGGCAATTATTTTGTGTGAATGGAAGTGACTTTTTACCTAATTTACTTTGGTTAATATTAATTCCTAACTAGTAATTGCTTCAGCAACTGTAAAAATGAAGGAGCTTATGGGACCCCCTGCCTCCCTACCAAACACACTGGCCGAGTAATGCTGAACTTGAACTGCCTGCCATCCTCCTGGAGAAAGAGAACTGAGACATCAGTGAAATATTCTGTTCCCTTCCTGTAAAATATGTCTTATTTTCTCAGAGGACTTTCTAGAATGAAGGCAGACAGTGGGATTGAAGCAACAGATAGCTGAAAATTTTAAGGAAATAATAAAAGACACATTTCACAATGCTGAATCAGTGACTCATGTCTGTTACTTCTTTTAAGACATGGTCCACAATTCACCTTTTAAAGAGAGCTTTTCTTCCATCCCATCTGTGAGTAAGGTGACCTCATAGTTTATTGTCTAACTAGAATACTGTTGAGAGTGAAATAGGGCAATAAATAACAGGGCTGAGACAACAGGCATAAACCTGACTGTCCCTGCTAAAGTGTGATGGATGGCCTCCCTATCCATGAAGCGAGCTATAGTCCCTCAAGATTCTAACAGTATTTACTGCGAGTTTTACTTGTTTGACGTTCAGCACATGCTACAGGGGGTTCCTTATATTCTACGTGTATGTTCTGTGGCCTTGACGTGTTTTATAATATCCTTTGTGAGCAGAGAGGCATTTATTTGTTTGTTTCTCTAGATCCTAACACAAGCACTCAGGAGCTATGTTTAAGGCAGTGTGTGAACAGATTTAATGGTTAATTAATGTTTGTTGAAGGAATCTGCATTAGTCAGGGCTGTCCAGACACAGCCAATAGTTTCTGCTATCTATCTATATGTGTGTGTGTTTATATATGTTTATAAATAAATATATATATAGTGCATATATAAAGAAATTTATTATAAGGGGTTGGCTCACATGATTATGGAGGGTGAGACATCCTGAGACCTATAGTCAAAAAGTTAAAAATCCAGGAGAACCAACATGTAGTTATAGTTTGAGGACCAAGGCCTGAGAACAAGAATTCAAGGTATGAGTTCAAGCCTGAAAGCCAGTACACTCAACAAAACCCAAGAACAGCTGAATTTTCAGTTGAATCCAGAGCCAGGAAAAGACTGATGTCTCAGCTTTGCAGTCAGGAATTTCCTTGTACTTACGGAAGAATTGGCCTTTATGTCTTGTTCAGGCCTTTAGTTGATTGAATAGGGCCACTCTCGGGGAAACCAATGCTCAGCCCAATGATTTAAATGTCACAAACACACCCAGAATAACATTTGACCAAATGTCTAAGCACTCTGACCCAGTCAAGTTAACACATAAAATTAAACACCACAAAATGTAACACATGATATTTGTTAGTGATAGTGACTTCAGCTAATACTATCATATCTTTACCTATATGATGTGATTTTGGCTAGGTGTATAATGGTTTATTTCTACTACAAGATGATAAGATCTTTGCTTCCACTGGATTTTCCCAAATTGCCTAGAATCATTTTTTTTTTAATATTCTTAATGATAACAACTTAGGAACTGTGAATATACAGAAGTAAATTAGGGATGGTTTCTGCCTTCAGATCCCTAAAGGCTTTATTTGAAAGAAGAGATGAATACATACAAAGGATGAGTCACAGTAGAGTCAATAAATCATGTAATATTTGTAGCACACACAGAAACTGCAGAACAATGTGGTGGAAAGTGTAAAACTTTTCATCCTGAAACTTGCATGTAACTTTCATACCATTTCAGAGAGCACTGCATTTGAATCCAGCTCTATATTGGAACAACTGTGTGGACTTTGACATTCAGAACTTCATTTCTTCTACTGTAAAATGAACAGTAATAAACTTTTGTCACATAGTTGTTAAAATTAAATGAATCATGGGACTGGCGTGTAGTACTCAAATTACTATTTTAATAATTGTTATCATTATGAACATTATCTTTATTATTATATAACAGCTATGAGTTTTCTAAAGAATACTAAACATAAATGATTACTGTAAAGAGTAAATGATATAACATGTTTAAGTTTTTAGTTAATTTAAAACAATAATATAATTATTAACTGGAAGTAATATTGTCATTACTGTGAAACAGAGTGGAAATATGTTATTCTTTAATAAAAATGTGAAGAGCCAGCTCATTTGAAAAGCCCCTGATGCTGGGAAAGATTGGAGTCAAAAGGAGAAGGGTGCAGCAGAGGATGAGGTGTTTAGATAGCATTATAGACTTAATGGACATGAATTTGAGCAAACCCCAGGAGACAGTGAAGGACAGGGGAGACTTTGCATGCTGCAGTCCATCAGGTAGCAAGAAGTTGGATATGATTTAGCTACTGAACAGCAACAATAAATTTAATTAATTAATCTCAATTAATTCTATGTCAAATAATATTGTCAGAAAAATCTAATTTATCTAAATTTATAAATTTAAATATATAATTTAAAAGTATACCTCTCATATATATGCATGTATATATATATCATATATATTTATCCTGTCATATTTTTGTTATTTTTAACCTCTAGAATATAATAGTTGGATTCAGTGTGGAGAAATAATGTATACATATGAGGATATTTGTTCAGCTATCAACTATCAATGAAATCTTGGTCTAGTCATTTTAATTTCAGGGCCTTGGTTTCTTCATGTGCATAATGTAACACTGTAACATTATTTTTCAATATTTCTGTGATTTTTCTAATAGGAGTCCAAAATAAAGGGTTTGGTCATTAAATCTGTGGCTAGTGACTCACGATAGCTAAAACACAGTACTGTTTTACTCCTGAATTAACCAAATTAACAATTACTA
Source organism: Bubalus bubalis (assembly GCF_019923935.1). Taxonomy (NCBI): domain Eukaryota; kingdom Metazoa; phylum Chordata; class Mammalia; order Artiodactyla; family Bovidae; genus Bubalus; species Bubalus bubalis. Next base: position 52,149,330 of record NC_059163.1, on the reverse strand, counting down.
ACCTTGACATTTGCTTGCTGTAAAGCCTTCTAGAATCCTTCTCATCGAGTTTCCATTAACCCTCATCTATTAATTTGAGTAAATTCCTTACGCACTTAGGAAATAGATGAACGTGAAAGAATAAAATGATTGTCTGTTTACTTAACTAGAAAATACTTTTAGTTTCTGCCACTTTCAGAAATCATAAAATTATCAGTTCCTTAATTTAAAACTCCATTCAAACCAACAATTTTAATGTGCCCAAATTCTTACTTCAAAGGTAGATTCAACATAAAATAGTAAATTCTTTGTGCTGGGGAATTCTTGCTGTCTAAGAGCCATTTAGAGGATGAATTCTCATTGTGCAGTTAATGTAGATATGGTGGGAAATCAAACTGACACTGCTTTGGTGATAGAGATATTTTCTAGACATAACTTTAAAATACATTCTTGTTATGCTTAGCTGTCAAACACATTTCTTCCAAAGTAGAGGACAGATAAAAAATTCCTGATTCCTCGAGAAGTGGCTGCTTCATCATCAAGTTTTCAATTCTTTCACACTTTCAACTGGTATCCCTTCAAACTCCCCTTTCTGCATATCAGCACTCACCAGCAACAAAGACTGCAGTTTCCTCATATAACCTATTCCAAGTAATAAGCTTTGCATCTAGTCTTTAGTCTTCATCTTCAAAGCACTTGACAAACATTAAATAATTAATCCACACAACACATGTGGGAAGTAGGCATATATTATTATCACCCTGACAGAACTGGAGGCTCCCTGAATTTAAATAAGTTGCCTGAGGCCACACATCAAGTTATTATCAGAGCTGAAATTAGCTGCTGCTTCCCATTCTCATTTAAGACCTCACCATGTCTCTCCTCCTGCCCTGTAAGAACCCATGTCCACTTTCTGCATAATTTTCATAAAGAATCAACAGTGTGGTGCAAATATGATTTGCATATTAGTATTTATCATTTTGGACACACATTTGAATCATTTTGATTCAGATTTAGTAATCAGTAATGATACTCATCTCATACGCTAGTAAAGTAATGCTCAAAATTCTCCAACCCAGGTTTCAGCAATACATGAACCATGAACTTCCAGATGTTCAACCTGGTTTTAGAAAAGGCAGAGGAACCAGAGATCAAATTGCCAATATCATGGAAAAAGCAAGAGAGTTCCAGAAAAACATCTATTTCTGCTTTATTGACTATGCCAAAGCCTTTGACTGTGTGGATCATAATAAACAGTGGAAAATTCTGAAAGAGACAGGAATACCAGATCACCTGACCTGCCTCTTGAGAAACCTATATGCAGGTCAGGACGCAACAGTTAAAACTGGACATGGAACAACAGACCGGTTCCAAGTAGGAAAAGGAGAACGTCAAGGCTGTATTTTGTCACCCTGCTTATTTAACTTATATGCAGAGTACATCATGAGAAACGCTGGGCTGGAAGAAGCACAAGCTGGAATCAAGATTGCTGGGAAAAATATCAATAACCTCAGATATGCAGATGACACCACCCTTACGGCAGAAAGTGAAGAGGAACTAAAAAGCCTCTTGATGAAAGTGAAAGAGGAGAGTGGAAAAGTTGGCTTAAAGGCCAACATTCAGAAATTGAACATCATGGCATCTGGTCCATCACTTCATGGGAAATTCACTTCATGGGGAATTCACTAGATGGGGAAACAGTGGAAAGTGTCAGACTTTTTTGGGGGGGGTGCTCCAAAATCACTGGAGATGGTGACTGCAGCCATGAAATTAAAAGATGCTTACTCCTTGGAAGGAAAGTTATGACCAACCTAGATAGCATATTCAAAAGCAGAGACTTTACTTGGCCAACAAAGGTCCATCTAGTCAAGGCTATGGTTTTTCCAGTGGTCATGTATGGATGTGAGAGTTGAAGTGTGAAGAAAGCTGAGCGCCGAAGAATTGATGCTTTTGAACTGTGGTGTTGGAGAAGACTCTTGAGAGTCCCTTGGACTGCAAGGAGATCCAACCAGTCCATTCTAAAGGAGATCAGCCCTGGGTGTTCTTTGGAAGGAATGATGCTAAAGCTGAAACTCCAGTACTTTGGCCACCTCATGTGAAGAGTTGACTCATTGTAAAAGACTCTGATGCTGGAGAGATTGGGGTCAGGAGGAAAAGGGGACAACAGAGGATGAGATGGCTGGATGGCATCACTGACTCGATGGATGTGAGTTTGAGTGAACTCTGGGAGATGGTGTTGGACAGGGAAGCCTGGCATGCTGCAATTCACAGGGTCGCAAAGAGTCAGACACAACTGAGCGACTGAACTGAACTGAACTGAATGATATGAGATAGATTTTCTTACAGTTTGTTCTGATAGTGACCAAAGGGCTTCACCTTTAAACAAAACATCAGATGATGGCTGCCCAGGAAGGAAATGATGCTATCTTCAACAAGTTAGTGGATCTGTGTTTCAAAATTCCTGTTTTTAAAATAGGGTTTTCATATGTTTACCCTAACAGATAGAAAAGATTTTCTTCTAAGAGCAAGGAATATTCACTAAGGAAATTACTTCAGTTCAGTTGAATGCACCATGAATTGCAGCACGCCAGGCCTCCCTGTCCATCACCAACTCCCGGAGTTCACTCAGACTCACGTCCATCAAGTCAGTGATGCCATCCAGCCATCTCATCCTCGGTTGTCCCCTTCTCCTCCTGACCCCAATCCCTCCCAGCATCAGAGTCTTACAATGAGTCAACTCTTCGCATGAGGTGGCCAAAGTACTAGAGTTTCAGCTTTAGCATCATTCCTTCCAAAGAACACCCAGGGCTGATCTCCTTTAGAATGGACTGGTTGGATCTCCTTGCAGTCCAAGGGACTCTCAAGAGTCTTCTCCAACACCACAGTTCAAAAGCTTCAATTCTTCGGCGCTCATCTTTCTTCACACTTCAACTCTCACATCCATACATGACCACTGGAAAAACCATAGCCTTGACTAGATGGACCTTTGTTGGCAAAGTAATGTCTCTGCTTTTGAATATGCTATCTAGGTTGGTCATAACTTTCCTTCCAAGGAGTAAGCGTCTTTTAATTTCATGGCTGCAGTCATCATCTGCAGTGATTTTGGAGCCCAGAAAAATAAAGTCTGACACTGTTTCCACTGTTTCCCCATCTATTTCCTATGAAGTGATGGGACCAGATGCCATGATCTTCGTTTTCTGAATGTTGAGCTTTAAGCCAACTTTTTCACTCTCCTCTTTCACTTTCATCAAGAGGCTTTTGAGTTCCTCTTCACTTTCTGCCGTAAGGGTGGTGTCATCTGCATATCTGAGGTTATTGATATTTCTCCCGGAAATACTTAGTAAAGTTTAAAAATGGAAGAATTATCTTCATTAGCATTTGTTGGACACCCAGTCCTTGCTAAGCGCTGTATGTGGCAAAGAATTAATCATAGTCTAAACCCCATGGGCTTAAGAGATAGTCTTATTAATATTCACTTGTAAATAGCTTGTACTTACTAATAAAATCCCCTGATGAAGTTCAGGTCATTACTCCTACAATTCCTACACTCAGTATCTCAGAATGTGTACATTCTATAACTTCCAAGTTAAGGAGCTCTACAAGACAGAGCCATGCCCTGACATTTATCACAGAATTAGCAGAAATGAGCCCTCATCATGCCCAGCCGATAAACAGCCTTTGGTGAGCTGAACTCATGTTGCTGATCCGCTAATTGTCCAGCTATATTCATTTGGCGTTGCTGAGCCTCTAAACAAATTAAGGTTAATTGGAATCAGGAATGGATCAGCAACCTTGGTACTCAATCTGTTTAGCAGTTCTCCTCAACTCATTACTTTTCTTCTTTTAGCTCTTGCATGACCAAAGTGCCACTCATTCTACCTGCCTCTGTTGTGACTCGATCTTATTACAAAATGTTTCAAAAGGGAATTATCTGGGGGACACGTGGCAAATCACAACTCAATAGCATCCAGAGACTCAACGCCTCCAAGATGCACCTTGTGAATGTTGTTTTCATGTGTCTTTTTCAAGTAAGTCTCTATCTAATCCCTCAAGACGTTTCATTTTCTCATTTGGGGTCCTCTTTTGGTAGAACAGAACCTAGTCCTAGAAAGGACTTCAACATATCCATCTGATCTAGCTCCTAGTCAGAGATTGTATTAAATGCATTTCATAGATTAAGTACAGAAACTCTGAATGTGATAAGAAAATTTCCCAAAATCCTGTACATAGGGCATTAGTATTTTGGTGTTCTGCTTCATAATTTAGTGACTTTCAACTGTGCTATGTTGCCTCTGTACTTCTAATAGCTAATATTAGACAATCACTATGTTCCAAGCAATGGTGGAGTGCTTTACATGCATTACATTAATGAATCCTTACAAGCTTTAATTCCATTTCAGAAGAAACACCCTTCATTGAATTAGCCTGATTGCACAGTCCCTACTACATATTCAATAACAATTATTCAACAGACAATCTGTAAACAATTCCAGAATCCACCTCCTGCCAGTTACTACTCTGAATTAAAATCAGGACTGTGAGACACAGCTCTGTGCTTTAGGAAAATGGTGTACATCCCATTCAGACCTAGGCAATGAGGAATAGTGAGCATTAATACCCATCAGAATCTCTCTAAAGAGTATATTCTTGTCATCATGGGTTCATAAAAAAAATAAAAACACAGTGAGAATTATTTTATCAGTTTCAAAAGTAAGAATCTATCAAGTTATTGAAGTAATTATCATTCAGTTGGTGTTCTTGGCAGAAGGAAACTATATAGACAGTAAATCCTATTATAACCATGTATTGGGGCTCCATATACTTTCAACAAGTCTCTTTTGTCATTGTGATGTCCTCCCCACATTGCTCCCCTTTTGACCCTCTTCTGTTTCCTTTACTCCCCAAATTCCTCCTTTCAAACACTTCACTTCCTTGTTCTTCACAAGGGCATTCAATTAAGAAGCAGAAATATGAAAGCAACATCCTATATATTAATATCTCCTCTGCTCCAAATCACTTCCTTTTCCACTACATCCTGATGTATTTATGAAACTCTGAAAGTAATGGAATGATATTTGCCATACAGAACCTGGACAGTGGGCCTCTGATGTAATTATTTCTGATGTTTTTCCAGCATGGACAATTGTATAAAATACCAAGCAAGTGCATTTCTTACTTATACTTGAATACATTTTATCATCTTCCTAGCCAAACATTGTGCACGCATGCTCAGTCATAACCGACTCTTTGCGACCCCATGGACTACAGCCTGCCAGGCTCCTCTGTCCATGGAATTTTCCAGGCAAGAATACTGGAGTGGGTTGCCATTTCCTTCTCCAACAATTCAATTATTATTCATCCTTTGAAAAACTTCTAAGCTAAAATTATGAAATTGTTAGGGGAATTAAAAGATGCACAAATTGATTTGTGCCAAATGTAAAATTTATAAAGCTTCTGACTGTCTAAAGGTATAATTCTCAAAACCTGTGTGAGTTAGAATCAACTGGGGCTGTTGTAACAAATTTCTGAACCCCACGGCAAAGAGGCTTAATTAGGCTGGCTTACATCTGACAGCATCAATTTTTTTAATGTACATGAAAGGTTTTATTTATAGAAATATTTTTATTTTTTAAATTAAAAATCAACTTATTAAAGTAATGAATTAAGAAATGAAGATTCTATAGATCCTTTGCTGAAGTATTTGTTGTTGTTTAATTGCTAAATCATGTTGGACTCTTTACAAACCCATAGGCTGTAGCCTGCCAGTCTCCTCTGACCATGGGATTTCCCAGGCAAGAATACTGAAGTGGGTTGCCATTTCCTCCTCCAGAGGATCTTCCCCACCCAAGGATCAAACCTGCTTGGTAGGCAAATTCTTTACCACTGACCTACCCAGGAAAACCTATTGAAGTATAATTGACATTAAATAAATTATGTATGTTTAAATTGTATATTAGACAAGTACCCCTAGAGGAAGGGCATGGCAAGCCACTCCAGTATTTTTGCCTGGAGAATCCAAATGGACAGAGGAGCCTGGAAGATTATATGCACCTCTTTGTTTGGCAAGATGAGGACATAGTCAAGGGTTAATCTCTCCCCACCACTGATGCAAGAACTTTCTTAGTGATCTACACCATGGGCCGTAATTTGTTAGATTTTCCACTCTAGCTGCTGGGAACAGTACTGTTCTAGACCCTATGTGAGTTCAAGTATTATTCCTTCTGATCTTTTCAGATAGTTCTTCTTCAGCCTTGAATAGTTTCTGCATATATGTGCTGATCAAACCTTAGCTGAAAACTCCAGGAATCCCTCTCAGGGCTCTGCTTGTTTCTCCAGGCAACTCTTTTTTCTCTGGTATTCTGTCCTGCAAAATGTGGCTGCCTTGGCCTCCCTGGACACCCAATGGTGTCTCTGTAACCCAAGAAAAAGTCTGGAATGTGTTTCCCTTGGTACAACCTGAAAATTGTTTCCTGGAAGTAACCTGGAGCAATCCAAGGGCTCATCACCTCATTTATTTCTCATCTCCAGGCTCATTGGCCTTCATTGCCTAATGCGCAATTTCTTTAAAATTATTTTCACATCACTTGCCTGGTTTTTTAATTGTTTCAGGAAGAAAAGTGCCTTTGATCCTCCACTATGCCACCTAAGTTACACATTAAACTTTTTAAGTCAATTTATAATCTTTTCCTATAATTGTAAATACAATAAATATTTAGCAATCACTTTATTTTTGTTTTATATTTTATTCAAACAATTATCTAGATATAGTCAATACTTTAAAATTTGTCAAATGACAAGATTCTTTATTTTAGTTAATTCTATATTTATTTTTTCTATTTTTCTTCATTTATTTTTAATTGGAGGATAATTGCTTTATAATGTTGTGTTTTTTTCTACCATACAACACCATGAATAAGCTATATATATACATAACAGTGGCTTTTGATTAATATTTTACCTAATTTATAACTATTTAACCAAAACATCTACATTTACCATTTTAAATATTCAAATTGCATGCTCAGTAATGTCTGACATTTTGCAACTCTTCGGACTGCAGCCCACCAGGCTCCTCTGTCCATGGGCTTCTACAGGCAAGGATACTGGAACAGGTTGCCATTTCCTCTTCCAGGTGATTTTCCTGACCCAGGGATCAAACCCTAGTTTCTTGCATTGCAGACTGATTCTTTACCTGCTTCCCTGATGAGGGAAGCAAACTTTATCTATAATTTAACTATCACACTGAGAGTATTCTCAGTGCAGATGTGAAAGCATATTGGTGTGCTGTGCAGGAATTGCAAAGCTTATTATTGATCTCCTTTGAGCTCGGGATGGCTGGGTGGGACCTTGTGTGTATATGTGCACAAAATGGAAAACAGCAGCACAAACTCTTCTAACAAACAAAATTTTCACAAATTCTTAAGTATTTCTTTACCCCTTGTTGCTCAGTTGCTCAGTCATGTCTGACTCTGCGACCCAATGAACTGCAGCACGCCAAGCTTCCATTTTACCCCTAGTGAATTATAAATAGATTAATAGTAAATATTAAACTTTCAAAGTTATTCCCATGTTGTAAAACACTAAACAAGAGACACAGATATATAGAACAGTCTTTTGGACTCTGTGGGAGAGGGAGGGGGGGATGATTTGGGAGAATGGCATTAAAATATGTGTAATATCATATAAGAAACGAATCTCCAGTCCAGGTTCAATGCAGAATACAGGAAGCTTGGGGCTGGTGCTCTGGGATGACCCAGAGGGATAGTATGGGGAGGGAGGTGGGAGGGGGATTCAGGATGGGGAACATGTGTACACCCATGGAGGATGCATGTTGATGTATGGCAAAACCAATACAATATTGTAAAGTAAAACATTAATTAATTAATTAATTTTAAAAATAAACAAAAATAAAATCTCAACCCATAATTAATTTTTCCTTAAGCATTTTAAATTGAAATTACAACTGAGATACTATAACAAAAATAAAGAGTACAAGCACTTTAACAAAAGTAGACAGATTTTTTTTCCTTCACATAAAATTATTCATACTGTAGCTTGATTTGCTTATCATATTAACCTGTGATAAAATGTTTTTACCCAATCAGTTCAATTCAGTCACTCAGTCATGTCCGACTCTATCCGACCCCAGATCAGATCAGATCAGTCGCTCAGTCATATCCGACTCTTTGCAACCCCATGAATCACAGCACACCAGGCCTCCCTGTCCATCACCAACTCCTGGAGTTCACTCAGACTCACGTCCATCGAGTCAGTGATGCCATCCAGCCATCTCATCCTCTGTTGTTCCCTTTTCCTCCTGCCCCCAATCCCTCCCAGCATCAGAGTCTTTTCCAAAGAGTTAACTCTTCACATGAGGTGGCCAAAGTACTGGAGTTTCAGCTTTAGCATCATTCCTTCCAAAGAAATCCCAGGGCTGATCTCCTTCAGAATGGACTGGTTGGATCTCCTTGCAGTCCAAGGGACTCTCAAGAGTCTTCTCCAACACCACAGTTCAGAAGCATCAATTCTTTGGCGCTCAGCCTTCTTCACAGTCCAACTCTCACATCCATACATGACCACAGGAAAAACCATAGCCTTGAATAGACGGCCCTTTGTTGGCAAAGTAATGTCTCTGCTTTTGAATATGCTATCTAGGTTGGTCATAACTTTCCTTCCAAGGAGTAAGCGTCTTTTAATTTCATGGCTGCAGTCATCATCTGCAGTGATTTTGGAGCCCAGAAAAATAAAGTCTGACACTGTTTCCCCTGTTTCCCCATCTATTTCCTATGAAGTGATGGGACCAGATGCCATGATCTTCATTTTCTGAATGTTGAGCTTTAAGCCAACTTTTTCACTTTCCACTTTCACTTTCATCAAGAGGCTTTTGAGTTCCTCTTCACTTTCTGCCATAAGGGTGGTGTCATGAATTGCCAGTAAAGTGGCCAATATACTTTCGGTGGCTCAGACGATAAAGAATATGCCTAAAATGCAGGAGTCCTCTGTTCAATCCCTAGGTTGGGAAGATCCCTTAGAGAGGAATGGCTACCCACTCCAGTATTCTGGCCTGGAGAATTCCATGGCCAGAGGAGCCTGACAGGCTACATACAGCCCATCGGGTAGCAAAGAGTCAGACACAACTGAGAGAATTTCATTCCACATATTTTCCCAAGCAAACTGGGATTTTCCTGTCTGGCAAATAAGATTGTATATTGACTAAAGAAAGACTTGGCAGGGAAGTGGGTTTCACCTGCTTTGTTTTCTGTTTTTCTCCCAAGACAAAACTGGAAAATGCTGAAAGACTCACTAAACAGATTCCATAGTTACTGTCGTCTAAAAATATACACACAACGTGAAAGTAGAGAGCTATTTTATTTGGTGGGAATGTTTAGGACTCTGAGCCCAGGAGACAGCATCTCAATAGCTCGGAGAAAACTACTCCAAGGAGGAGATAGGGGAAGTAAAGCTACATAGGTGTTTGCAACAAAGGGAGCAGGCAGTCTGAACATCAAAGATCAAGTATCAAGTTAAAGAATTTAACATTCTGTGTATGGGAAAATGCAAGCCTCTGGGCTCACTGAATTCATTCCATTCATAGTTCATACACCTCAGCTATCAGGGGCCAAACCTGTTTCCTTGTTCACTTTTAAGAATGGCAGATGGCTGCTTCCTGCCTGCTCCCAGCTCTTCAGCAATCACCGTGGGGGGTGGCAGTATCCACTCCATCACAGTCTGGGGAGCCCTCATTCACATTTGGAGGCCAGAAGTCACTGATGGCTGGGACATTTCTTATTTATTGATATGGCAGGAGATATCTTCATTTCACATTACAAAGGTGTGCAGTTTTACAATTTTCATTCCCTAATTCAAGTTACTTACACATTAGTCTAATTAGTTCATCACATCTGAGTAGTCTACTTACTCATCCAACTTTAATATTCCGATTTTGCACTTTTGGCTCTCTCTTTACATATATAATTTCATTTATTTGTGGCTGTGTTAGGTCTTTGTTGTTGCCCGGGCTTTTCTGTAGCTGTGGTGAAAGGAGGCCATGCTCTAGGTGCAGGGCGTGGGCTTCTCATTGCAGTAGTTTCTCTAGTTGCAGATCATGGGCTCCTGGGCACATGGGCTTCAGTAGTTGTGGTTGGTGTGCATACGCCCACCAGGCTCCTCTATCCATGGAATTTTCAGGCAAGAATATTGGGGTGGGTTGCCATTTCCTCCTCCAGGGATTGTCCCCACTAGGGATCAAACCCATGTCTCCTGCATTGGCAAGTGGATTCTTTACCACTGAGGTACCAGTGAAACCCTTTGGCTCTCTTAAGACATTTTATTTTCTTCAAATTTGAAAATCACATGCTCTTGAATAGTTCATGCAACGCTTCCGAATTTTATATTTTACCATCTGAACTGTGTAGATGGAATTTCATATTGTATGCTTCTTTTTTGTCATCTGGAAGCACCATTTTATGTATATTTTAAATTAGTTCCTATTGGATTTTGGATGGCATCATGGCTTTCTCTGATTCTAGGGTACTTTACTAAAATTATACTAGCCACAGTGCCTAGGAAGCTATACATTTTAAAGAGTATTAACCAGTGATTTTGAATCTGGTTTTTCTGATATCTCATGATTATACTTTAAGGCAAAGACACATTAAACCCTTAGAAATACTCCGAGTTCCATACTGCAATAATATGATTGGTTACTTTTATATATTGACTACCCATTGTTTTTATTCAATTATCTTTGAGACATTTTGTGTACACAATTTTCAAATATAACAATACTGTACAAATATATTGTCTACATTAAGCATTTCTTCTTTTATGAATTTAACAATGAAAAAGATACTACTGAGGGAAATAGGTCTTGGAGGGTTTTTTTATGGGGAAGGATTAGAGTTGTTTTGCTTTAACATATATTCTTTTTCTTCCCTTTTCATATAGCTACCCTGCTCTAAGGCAGAAAGAAAAAGAGTATAGATGAACTTTCTCCTGTATTATATCCATTTCATATCATTTCCTCTTTCTTATCATATCATATTCAGATCATAGCTGTATCACTTCCTCTATCATATCCAGTAAAAAGCAAGATATTAACAGTTGATATCATATGAGGACCTAAAAATATTTTGTAGCTGTACGTTTAACAGAATAACAGATTTTAGAAGTTATTCCCTTTAATAATTAATATCTATTATGTTACCAGCCTTCATAAATAATTTCTTGGGTGGCTTTTAGAAAGTTCACTTATGGTAAGAATTTGGTGTATACCAAAAGTATATGGATTCATTCTTGGTGTGTGTGAGTGCATACATGTGTGGTGTGTCTGTGTATGCATACACGTTGTTCTCTATGTTTGAAAACACTGAGTAAGTTAAGTTGATTCATCCCAAGTTTTAACTGAGTCTCTTCTTTTCTCTTTAATTGAGTCTCTTCTTTTAATTGAGGCTCTTGCAGAAAAAAATCTGCAAAATTCTGTAATATGAAAGAATTAAAAGTCATGTATATACTCCTGTGTATAAAATAGATGACTTATGAGAACCCACTGTGTAGCTCAGGGAACTCTACTCAGGGCTCCCTTGATGGAAGGGAGATCCAGGAGGGTGGAAATATATGTATATATGTGTATATATATATATATATATATATATATATATATATGGTGGATTCACTTTGCTGTGAAGAAATTAGCACCACATTGTGACTATACTCCTATAATCTTTTTTTTTTTTTTGTCAGTCACTTGCTTCAAGACCATGTTATCTAGAAAAGACAAAAAGAGCAAATCTGGAAAACAAAAAGAATAAAAGTGGTTTGTAATTAAATTCCACATAAGTAGAAGTCATATTTCAGCTTTGTTATCCTACAATTTGAACACAATATGTGGCAGTAAAATAATTAAAATAATTCATCAAACTCTACCCAAACAAAATATACCTAATTAGAGCTTATTCTTCAAAATAATTTTTTAATAGGTTATACACATTTCAGTGGCTTTGAGAATTCCTTTTATTGAGGGGGATGGAGATTCTCTAGGGATATCTTAGAAATGAGTTTTGTTATTCTATACTTATATTTTAAAATCAAATTATTATTCTTCAAACTATTCAAAAGACTTTGCTTAGAGAGTCAGGCAGACTCTTGTGGCTTTGGGCAACTTATTTTAAGTCCTCCTAGCCTGTACCAGACCACCTGACCTGCCTCTTGAGAAACCTATATGCAGGGCAGGAAGCAATAATTAGAACTGGACATGGAACAACAGACCGGTTCCAAGTAGGAAAAGGAGAACATCAAGGCTGTATATTGTCAGCCTGCTTATTTAACTTCTATGCAGAGTACATCATGAGAAATGCTGGGCTGGAAGAAGCACAAGCTGGAATCAAGATTGCCGGGAGAAATATCAATAACCTCAGATATGCAGATGACACCACCCTTATGACAGAAAGTGAAGAGGAACTCAAATCCTCTTGATGAAGGTGAAAGTGGAGAGTGAAAAAGTTGGCTTAAAGCTCAACATTCAGAAAACGAAGATCATGGCATCTGGTCCCATCACTTCATGGGAAATTCACTTCATGGGGAATTCACTAGATGGGGAAACAGTGGAAAGAGTGTCAGACTATTTTTCTGGGCTCCAAAATCACTGCAGATGGTGACTGCAGCCATGAAATTAAAAGACACTTACTCCTTGGAAGGAAAGTTATGACCAACCTAGGTAGCATATTCAAAAGCAGAGACTTTACTTGGCCAACAAAGGTCCATCTAGTCAAGGCTATGGTTTTTCCAGTGGTCATGCATGGATGTGAGAGTTGGACTGTGAAGAAAGCTAAGTGCCGAAGAATTGATGCTTTTGAACTGTGGTGTTGGAGAAGACTCTTGAGAGTCCCTTGAACTGCAAGGAGATCCAACCAGTCCATTCTAAAGGAGATCAGTCCTGGATGTTCTTTGGAAGGACTGATGCTAAAGCTGAAACTCCAGTACTTTGGCCACCTCATGTGATGAGCTGACTCATTGGAAAAGACTCTGATGCTGGGAGGGATTGGGGTCAGGAGGAAAAGGGGACAACAGAGGATGAGATGGCTGGATGGCATCACAGACTTGATGGACATGAGTTTGAGTGAACTCCAGGAGATGGTGATGGACAGGGAGGCCTGGAGTACTGCAATTCATGGGGTTGCAAAGAGTTAGACATGACTGAGCGACTGAACTGAACTGAACTGAACCGAGCCTGTTTCCTCAGCTAAAAAATACTAGATGTACTTAGCTCATTGGGTGGTTATGAAGACTAAATATGATAATGTTCATTACTCTTAGTACAGGGTTTGCTACACATTGTAGGTACTCCATATTGTTGTTATTGTTATTATTTTTTTATGTATTTTTCAAGAAGCATGTGTATTTAAATACACTCCTGAAAAGATGATTTTCCTAGAGAAGATCTGTAAAGTTTCGAGGTAATTCCTAAAGAGGAAATCTAAAAATATGAGTATTAGCAGCATTGTCATAACAAGAGTGTTGCGTTTCCGACGCACCTGCTTCCAAGGAGAGTGGATTTTGTTTATATTCGATACTTTTTTAAACATCTGAGGTAATACTTAGTGGCCTTGTCACTCTACCTGAATACACTGGCAGGTTAACTTGATGTCTCCGTCAGATGAATTGGAATGTCTGTAAAATAGCTATCTAGTTTACATCTAATTCATTATCTACTGTGTAAATGATTCCCAATCTCTAGTACTAATCTGAGACTCTTTCTGAAACTCCAGACTCCCCTATCCTTCTTGCAAACCTACTCCTTCCTATCTGTCTCCTAGACAGAGCCATTCATCCAGTGCTCCACTTTAGAAACCCTAGAGACAGCTTAGATATTGTCCTATGCCCTATCTATCAACAAGTCATATCCATTTTATTTGTCCTCTATTTATGTATCCATTTAATTAATATGAACACCAGCATTGTTCCAGATTCTTCTTCATTCATACTGGCAGAACTTTGATCAAAGTTTACCAAACCTAACACCATAGACCCCTCCTCAGTGTCCCTTTTTCTCTTGTTCCTCATCCAATATATACATCACAACACATGCCTCCTTTATAATACAAATACTATCTGCCTCCATGTCCTTCTGCACAGATTTCACCTATGCTCATTCTTCAAATGTCATTTCTTGTGGTCTATGTGGATACACTATCAATGAAACTGCCTTTGAGAAATGATTTCTGTATGTAGGAATGGATTTTATTTACTATCCATGCTCTCTTGTCTAGGCCTACTAGGACTAAACTAGTTTATTTGTTAGTCTAATACAACTTTGGGTCTGACTGCACAAAATGTTGTGGGGTTTTTGCTTTTTAGTCCTTGTTTTTAGAAAAAGTTTTTTAACTAAAAAAATGTGATTTTATGCATGGGTTTGTTTAGATACTGTGGAAAGTAAATTGTATCACAGATTGATCTAACTTAAGAGAAAATGAAATTGTTAGTCACTAAATCATGTCCAACTCTTTGTGACCCTGTGAATGGTAGCCCACCAGGCTCCTCTGTCCTTGGAATTCTCCAGTGGAGAATTCTCCAGTGGATTGTCATGACCTCCTCCAGGGGATCTTCCCAACACAGTGATCAAACCTGGGTCTCCTGAATTGGCAGGTGGATTCTTTACTGTCTGAGCCACATAAAGGTTATATAAATTCTTTATGACATTTTTTAACAAGTATTTTTTTAACAAAACAAGGAAATAATATCTTCAGATAGATGTGTCTTCATAGAAATGTCTTCAGATAGATCAGGGTTTCTCAGCCTCAGTCCTGTTGACATTTTGAGACATATAATTTTTTGTTTGGATGAGCTGGGTGAGGGGTGAGAGGCTTTTCTGTTCATTGTAGGATGCTTAACAACTTCCCTGGCCTGTACCCACTAAATCCCAACAGCCCCACCTCAACTCCATTTGATACTAACAAAAATTGTCTGTAGACACAGCCAAACGTCCCCTGGAGAAAAAAATCACTCCACCTGAGCACTACTGCTGTAAACTCCCAATTCTCCAGGTTTCCAGGATCACATTTTCTTGAGTACACAAATAAATATTCCCAGCTCTTATCCAATTAAGTATAGGCATTACTTGGTAGTGGACCTTTAAACTGCTCCTATACCAGCCATGTGGCAGCCTGAGCCTCGCCTGTCATGTGGCCCCTGCAATTGCCTCAGCCCCTATGCTTCTCCACACTAACTTCTTTCATTCTTCTCCCCTCAAAAAGCAATCACTAAGCCAAAGGCTCATGTGGTTGCCCGATTTTATACAATGTTGGTAAGTGTAAGAGAATAAATACATCAAAAGGCAAGTAACAATTTTACATTCAATATCAGTCATTACTGTGTCTGCAAAATTATGGCCTATATCCCCAATTAGGAATTTCTCCCTGTATCTTTCTCTATGTTTCTTCTAACATTCTGTTATTGATAGGTCCTCATCCACAGGCCCTCCCACGTTATTTCTCTTTCATACTTTTCCTTTATTGTCACCTTTTTCCTCATTTCATAATCTCAAACTCCTGTGTTGACATGTAGAGCAACTATACTTTGTTGCTTTTTCACATTCCCCGATTTGAGCAATCAAAATGCCCATTGAGACCTACCAGGGTGTTTTTCTAAATACTAGAACCTATTGACCAGTGGATGAATTATGGCCCTGCCCTAAGTGTTTAAATAGCATTTCTCCCTATAGAATGTGTGCCAACCGTTCACCTAACTCTTCTCTTTCAATTCTCATTTTAAATATCATTTCCAGAGAAACTTTTCCTGACTCTCAACAAAATAATTCCCCACCGAGGCTACTCTCTTTCTTAGCTGCCAGCTCCTTTACTTAGTATCTCTTATTGGGACCTGTAACTATTAATACATACTGAAGTGAAGTGAAGGTTGCTCAGTCACGTCCAACTCTTTGCAACCCCATGGACTATACAGTCCATGGAATTCTCCAGGCCAGAATACTGGAGTTGGTAGCCATTCCCTTCTCCAGGGGATCTTTCCACCCTGGGATCCAAACCAGGTCTCCCGCATTGCAGCAGATTCTTTACCAGCTGAGCCACAAGGGAAGACCCATTAATATATATGCCTAGGTGTAATTTTTATGCGTGTGTTTTTATTAATCTGTAAGATCCATAGGGGCAAGCATACATTTGGCCTTTTCAACTATGTGCAATGTCTAGTACTTAATAACTGTGGTTTTTTTTTTTTTTTCATTTAAAAAACTTAAAATTTTAAATAAAAAAGTGAATAAATGAACGTTACAGAAGGTAGCAGTGGGGGAAAAAAAGGGAACTGTAAAATATACTCAAAGATTAAACATAAGCTTTAAGACAGAATTAGTTGGCTCATAATATGAATTAAATAAAGAAACTTTGTGACCCATGGCTTGTAGCCCACTAGGCCCCTCTGTCCATGGAACTTTCCAGGCAAGAATACTGGAGTGGGTAGCTGTTCCATCTTCTAGGAGATATTCCCAATCCAGGGATCAAGCCCAGGTCTCCTACACTGCAGGCAGATTCATTACCATCTGAGCCACCAGGGAAGCCCAAGAATGCTGAAATGAGTAGCCTAACCCTTCTCCAGTGGATCTTCCTGACCCAGTAATCAAACCAGGGTCTCCTGCATTACAGGCAGATTCGTTATCAGCTGAGTTACCAGGGAAACCCTGAAGATAAATCTAAAGTGGCCCAAAGCAGGAAAGATGAAATGACAATCCAAAGGGAATTCAATAGCTGTACAGGTACTATCCCTTAACTGCAAAGAATGGATAAAAGCTGCAATGCATGCTCTTTTGCCTTATAATTATTTACTAGGTTAGAAATCCTTTTCAGCCCCAGCAAGATGTACAAAGGAGATTTCTAAAACTACCTATTTAAAGAAGCAGTGATAATTCTCCAAGAAACATAAATGATTGAAAATATAAACAATAACTCTGTATTGCATAGACTTCCTCTGAAATCAGTATTTAAAAATCTCTCAAAATGTGAATGAATACCAAGGAAAGAAACAGAGAAATAAGGGAAGAGCCAGCCAGTGGCCTTGCCCAGCAGAGGAATTAGGTGAGGCAGAAGCTTCAGGCTCCCCCAGGCTTAGAAGAAATGGTAGATAAACATGCAAAACGGCTTCTGGTGAAACAGCATCCCCCCTCCCTAGTACATTTCGATAGCTGTACCAACACAAATAAATAGACCAAAGCTAAATTCATTCTGAAAGAACCATTTAATTTCAATATCAGAAATAGTGTCTCCTCTAAAGATAACTTTTCCTTCAGGAGTCCCCACTTATATAAACAACAGAGATACACAGGCAAAGACACACAAGCACATAACATACCCACACAGGCACTTGAGCTCACCAGTAGCTAGATAGTGCTAGCTCAAGTGAAGCTTAGAAACATACTGGAACTATAGGCTCTTTAAGGGTTTTGTGGGATTTGTTTTATACAAAGCCTCCAACCTTTATTTTTAAAATGTGGAGAAAGTGGGCCTCAAAAAACTGGAATCACAAGCCCAAGGTTACTCACCAAAACAAAGGATATGCTAGCAAGAATTAGAATCCTAAGCTTGAAGTCCTACAACCTGGGTCCCATTTCCCACAGCACTTACAAAGTAAGTGTTGGCATAACCAACATAACATGGTTAACATTGAATTAATTGACTTCTTTTCCCTGTATCTGTATTACTACCCTATGATAACTAGTTCTGAACTGCAGATGAAAATATTGGAACTAAAAAGGGGATCTATAGCTTGGTGGTGGGCATACAGCTATCACAGAGGCAGAGCTAGAATGTGAGCACAGATGTCTGAATAAATTCACATTGTTCCCAATATTAAATTGTAAAGGACAAAATAAATAAGATGTTAAGGACAATGTCATTATAGAAATCCTGTTTTCTCTTCAAGAAATCCTTATAGAAATCCTGTTTTCTGTTCCTTGCCTGAAATAATAATATAAAAATATTAAACCAAATTTATAGATTCATAGTAGTGTGGAAAGTCAAGGGCTGAGTTACCATGTAACAAGGGCTTGCTAAAGGGGGCCATTTGAAAATGGAAGCCTAAAGAGCTGAGATGTCTGCAACTTTGTACATTTGGAAAGAGGCTCCCAAGCTGAGAGTCCAGGAGAACTCCAGGAGAGTGCTAAGGTAGGAATGACTGGGCTCTGAGAAAAGCAGCAGGCTTGAGACGGAACACCAAGTAAGTGAAAGAAGAGTAACAAAGCTCTGAAGAAAAATGTTCATCAGAAATTAGAAATGTATATCCAATCAAACCACCTTCAAATGCAATGGCACTGAATATATAGAGGCACTGTTAGACATTAAAGGATTTAAAAAGTTTAGTATCCACAAATTTATTCTGAAGAACTTCCACATCTACATATTTCAGCAAAATTTTTAAAAATTAACACAGAATAGTTGAAAAAAAAGTAAGTAGACAAGAATGTACTACAGACACACAGATCAACAGAATGGAATTTAGAGCCCAGAAATATATCACATTATATAAAGACAATAATTTACAACAAAGGAGCACAGACTATACAATAGAGAAAAGATGCTGTGCTGTGCTGTGCTCAGTTGCTTAGTTGTGTACAACTCTGAGACCCCATGGACTGCAGCCCTCCAGACTTCTTGGCCCATGGGATTATCCAAGTAAGAACACTGGAGTGGGTTGCCATTTATCTCCTCCAGGAGATGTTTCCAACCCAGAGACTGAACCTGCATCTTCTGCATTGGCAGGCTTATTCTTTACCACTGAGTCACCTGGGAAGCCCAAAGAAAGGATAGTCTCTCCAATTAATAATGTTAAGAAAACTGGACAGCCACATGCAAGAGTAACACTAGACCACTATCTTACACCACATACAAAAATTAACCCAAAATAAATTGCAGACTTGAATATAAGACCTGAAACCATAAGATTCCCAGAACAAAACAGAGGAACATAAGCAGGAACTTCATTGACCTCAATCTTAGCTGTGTTTTTGTGGATCTGAGTCCAAAGGCAAGAGAATCAAAAGCAAAAATAAACAAATAGAATTGTATCAAACTCAAAAGCTTCTTCACAGTGAGGGAAGGCATCATCAAAGCAAAAGGGCAACCTACTGAATTAGAGAAGATATTAGAAAATCAGATGTCTGATAAGGAGTTAAAAATCAAAAAATATAAGAAGCTCATACAATCCAACAATGACAAAAAACCTTGATTTTAAAAATGAGCAGAGGATCTGAGTAGACATTTTCCCAAAGAAGACATGGAGATGGCCAACAGGCACACGAAAGGTTTTCAACATCATTAGTTATTAGGGACATGCAAATTAAAAACACAATGAGATGTCACTTTACACCTGTTAGAATGGCATTATTGAAAAGAAAAACAAACAAACAAACATTGGAGAGGATGCAGAGAAAAGGCAACTTCTGTCTACACTATTGGTGGGACAGTAAATTGGCACAGCCACTACGAAAAGCAGTGTGGAGTTTCCTCAGAAAATTTAAGACAGAACTGACATATAACCCAGGTATCTCTGGGTATTTATCTAAAAATCACAAAAACACTAATTCAAAAAGATATATGAAACCCAATGTTCATTGCAACATTATTATCAATAGCCAAGATATGGAAACAAGCTACATACCCTGAGGGATGAATGAATTAAAGCAGATGTGATATCTATCTATAATGGAATACTACCCAGACTTATGTTCTTATAAAAGAATAAAATCTTGCTGCCTGTGACAACATGGATGGACCTGAAGAATATTATGGTAAGTGAAAGAAGTCATGGAGAGAAAGACAAATACCATATGAATTCACTCATATCTGCAGTCTACAAAAATAAACTCATAGATACAGGCATAGATTAGTGGTTACTAGAGGAAAGGGGGCTTCCAAGGTGGCACTGCTGCTGCTGCTAAGTCGCGTCAGTCGTGTCCGACTCTGTGCGACCCCATAGACAGCAGCCCACCAGGCTCCCCCGTCCCTGGGATTCTCCAGGCAAGAACACTGGAGTGGGTTGCCATTTACTTCTCCAAGGCATGAAAGTGAAAAGTGAAGGTGAAGTCGCTCAGTCGCGTCCGACCCCCAGCGACCCCATGGACTGCAGCCTTCCAGGCTCCTCCATCCATGGGATTTTCCAGGCAAGAGCACTAGTGATAAAGAACCCCCCTGCCAATGCAGTAGACATAAGAGACATGGGTTCGATCCCTGGGTAAGGAAGATCCCCTGGAAAAGGAAATGGCAACTCAGTCCAATATTCTTGCCTGGAAAACTCCATAGACAGAAGAGCCTGGCAGGCTGTAGTTCATGGGGTCTCAAAGAGTCAGACATGACTGAAGTAACTTAGCACACACATAGAGGAAAAGGGGGCTGGAGAGTGAACAAAATAGGTGACGGGGTCAACTATATGGTGATGAATTGCAACTGGACTTGTGGTGATCATTTTTTAGTGTACCTAGATGTCAAATTGCAATGCTATGCATCTGAAACCTAATATAATTTAAAAAAAGTGTATAAAATCATTATTCTTAATAGCCAAAAATGAAATAAATACTCAGGTATCCATCCTCAACTATAGAAAGCATATATTCATTGGAGAATGTTCATTCAAATAAATCATATATAAGGTATACATTCAACAGCATATGTTGAATAAAATAAACTATAAACAGAAATAAATACACTATCATTCCCTTTACATTAATTTCTAAAATAGGCACAATTAATTTATGTTAGCAAAAATCTTGATAGTTTAATAATGATTATCTTTGTCAGGGTTGATGACTGGAAAGGACCATAAGAGTTGCATCTGGGCTAAGGTTAATGCTTTACGTCTTAAGTGGGGTGGTCATTACATTGATGTGTTGATCACTGTAAAATTCAGTGAAAACCATATTTAAGATTTTCCCCCCCAAAAAATGTCTAAAAGTTCCAAAAAAAAAGAGATTGAACTTTATATGATATACATAGCATAATATGTACATGTAGCTACTATATATAAATAGTGTTTTGCTATAACCTTTTTATGTGCTTGTCATTCATTTTGACTATCTGTCCACATCAATAAATACACTAATTGCAATATCAAAGATTATCATTAATTTTTATTTGTTCATTCAGTTAAAATTTGAATTGGTATTTTAATACCAAAGTACTTGGTACTATTTTTAAAATATAGAGAACTAAATGGAAATATGTAAAGCAAAATAGCCATATTTTTTATGAATTCCCTTTGTGTTCTATTGATCTCAAGATTCCTGGAACATAAAATAAATCCAATGAAATTATTGCAAGGCAATTTAACTTCACATTTTTTTTTCTTTCTGGATGAGTCATTTATCTTTAAGATAGGAATGGGAGAAAAAAAGAGATAGGAATGGCATCATGACTCATAAATTATTAGCTGATAGTGGGAAGTCAGCTTTTATGAACTAAGAACTATTTAAGATTTCAGTACAAAGATTGCAGAGCGTTCTCAGACTAGAGTTTCCAGGTAGAAACACAAGTTGGAATAAAGAAATATATTTGTTAGGCAAATTAATTAAGAAATTTTCTTTTCATCCTAAGCTTGAAAAGTTCTTTATCCTTTAAGACACTGCTAAAATGATATTCTTTGAACACAAATCTTGCACATCGACACACATTCCTCTTTTCAATCCTACTTTGGAGAAAATCAATCAACACCACTGCTTCTTGCCTAATGACCAAGTTCTTACCTTGATTTTAAAGATTTGTTCATTCTAAGTATTCATCGTACAAATTATGTCAAAAGCTTCCCTAAGAACAGGTGTTTACAAGAGAAAATGGAAGGGAAAAAAAAGGAAAACTACCAAGCATGAATGTAGTATGTGTGGTAGATGGAAAGAAACTTGAACTGAGAAAGTCCCTTTAACAAGGACACTGAGAGCAGTAACACATTTAGGTAGAAAGACAGCTGGTGTTTACTGAGCACCTACTATAAGTTTTCATAGACCTTTATTTTACAGATGATGAAACTTAGGCCCAGAAAAGGCCAGAAATTTACCTGACTTCACCAACGTATCTAGATATTAACAGATAACTCTAAACTTCTAAAGGTCATCCTTTTTTTTTTTTTAACGTAATTCTCAGCTAGAGCACATCAATGTAAAATGTACTGTATGTAAAAACAATGCAAAATTAAGACTGTACCTGAGTCACTTGTTTTCAAAATGTGCCTTGAAACATGCTGTAGTGATTTTAAGCAGTCAGTAACCTCTTTCAAATGGATTAATGTAGTTACAAATTTAAGATGAAGTTTGGGTCAGATATGGCACATGAAGTATGTATTTATTTTTTGCAGAGATCAAGAGGGGATAAGACAGCAGCACACTACTTAGAGAATCAATCAGGAAAAATTCTGGGTCACTTTTGCAATGTCACACAGCTCCAAATATTTTTGTGCCATGCATAAATACCCCAACCCATAAGACCCAACTGCTTTAAAGAACCATTGTCACTGGTTGCTTTGTAACTTAGATTCAGTGTTTTGTGGTACAAACTGTTGGAAAACCACTGCCATAAAAAAATAGATTTTAGAACTCCTATCTGTAATTTAATTTTGTTTGTTTCAAAGTAATCACTTTTAACAACCTATTACATATTAGGTTGGATACTTTCAATGCTAGTAAATCTTCTAAGGAAAGGTAATTTAGGTTTCAGAAAGAAAGAATAATCATTCAGAACCATTTTTCATTTGTCTCAAGAGGCAAGTCCCTGATGCTGATTTCTTCTTGTGGCTGGAAAAATAAAAGAAGTTCATTCAAGGAAGTAAGTCCAGCCATGGGTTGAGTAATGGGCACCTTTGGAACTTCTGCTTCCCTATTTTTGGAGAAAGAACAATAGTGTCTACTTCAAAGAGTTGCTTGTAAAGATTCAGTTCAGTTCAGTTCAGTTCAGTCGCTCAGTCGTGTCTGACTCTTTGTGACCCCATGGATTGCAGCATGCCAGTCTTCCCTGTCCAACACCAACTCCTGGAGATTATTCAAATTCATGTCCATTGAGTCAGTGATGCCATCCAACCACCTCATCCTCTGTCATCTCCTTCTCCTCCTACCTTCAATCATTCCCAGAATCAGGGTCAAATGAGTCAGTTCTTCGCATCAGGTGGCCAAAGTGTTGGAGTTTCAGCTACAGCATCAGTCCTTCCAATGAATATTCAGGACTGATTTCCTTTAGGATGGACTGGGTTGGATCTCCTTGCAGTGATTTGTAACCCAATACGAATGAAGAAACACAAATAAAAATGGCTAAGGAACTTAAGGGACAGGGGAGCCTGCTGGGCTGCCGTCTATGGGGTCGCACAGAGTAGGACACGACTGAAGTAACTTAGCAGCAGCAGCAGCAGCAAGAAACTTTAGATGTTACAAAATGTAAAAATGTTATAGTTTTATTTTGCTTAATTGTATCTCGTGAAGTATTTCTAGCATCCTGAATCATATTTGCTTTTATCTCAAGCCCTCAGGATTGGAAATTCAAGAATCTCTGATTTATATATTTCTCCTTTAGCTATCACCACAGCCAACTCATTGCACTTTATGTGTCTCTAGTACCTTCACCCTTTACTGTTCCCTCTGTTACCAGCCTAGTTCAGGCTTTCATTGCTACGACCTAGATTACTGTAACATCTCCTGAGAGTCTGCCATTTACCATCTCCAAACTGTCCACCCTATATCATGGTGTCATATTAATCTTCAAGCCGTACAACAACAATCATATCACTCCCTTGCTCAATGACCTTCAGTGCAATGCCTTCAAGTTCCCAAATAAATCAATTCCCAGTTTTGCACTGTGGCATTCAAGTTTTCCAAAATGTAGCTCCAATGTGTCTTTCTGTCCTTATCTTCAACCATTTCTACACAAATACTATAAATATTGGCTCTCTGGCTTGCAAACTACCCTCTCCTTAATTCTCATAATAGCACTGATCAGGTATCAGCATTTCCAATGTATAGAAGTATAAAGTAATATTTCTTAATGTTACCTAATACTATTTATTGTTATATGTTAACTTTATATTTCTATATTCCTTCTTGTATCTCTTTATATTTTTAAATTAACATTAACTTGACCAAATCCCACAAAGAAAAAATGTTGCTACTATTCAGATTTAGCTTTTCTAACACCAAAGTCCTTGGGATTTCCAATAAACCTGCATACCCAATTCTATCAAGTCAGGACTTCCTGACAAGACGTTTTAACTAGATTCTGGGACTTGGCTTCCAATTTTGTTGGCTGGTGAATAAAGCATCCCTCTTCCACACATTGTCATTTATTTTTAGGACCACATAATTTATTCTTTACGTTTCTTTGGGTTGCAAATAGCAGACGCTGGCACTGGCTAACCTTAGCAAAACAGAGATTTATTGGAAGGACATTAAGGTCACTGTTTGAATTAAAGCAAAGACTGAGTCTCCAAGCATGATAATGACAAAAACTAGGGCAGCTCCAGATATCTTAGCAGCACATATGATATGTGATGCTTTATCATATGATGATTTAGTTTCAACCACCTTTGTCTTTATGTTTCCATGATTGTCCTAGCTTGGGTCATTAGACTGTCCTAGCTTGGGTCATTAGACTGAATCTTGTATCTATTAGCCATATCCAGAGGACAGGAGCTGTGGTACAGATACGGCCTATTTCGACGCAAGCATTTACCCAAGTTTATGTCTCTTACAGATGTTGACTCTGCAAAGAGATAATGAAATCAACACCATTTGTCTGTTTGCATCTACTAATTATAAATTTTTAAAGGAGCTTCATATAGAAAAATCTATGGGATCCTAACATTTTCTTACTCTGGATGTCACAAATATATTTTTAAAATCCGTAAGACTGTGCTTATCCCTATAAAAGTCAAATAAAAAGAAATGACATCGAAATCACTTAGGAAAATCCAATTCATTCACTCAGTCATTAAAAAGCTTTTATTTGATGCCTAAAGTTTGTTTTGGAGATACATTTATGTCTATATATAAAAAAATAGTACTACCTCCCTAAAAGTAGGAAATGTGAATCAGTGAGCTAGACTTCACACCAATCTAGCTTGTTAAAGGGAAACTGGATCTAGCTGATACTGAAATCCTTCCTGCAGCAGGCAAGCAAACATTCTCTATGTGTGTGTGTGTGTGTACACATGCACAGATTTGAATTTGCAGTAGAGTGCATCTGCGGGACTATAGCAAGGGCACGATCAAGTAAAGACTGATTTAGAGCTAGTGAGAGTGAAGCTCAGCAACATCAGAGATAGAAATGGTTGGAATCACTTAAATAAGTGATTCAGAGAGATGCAAATATATGGGGACCTTCAGATCACTATCAACCCCATCATCTGTAGCATGGCAGGATTGTTGAAGGGAAGAAAATAAGCAGGTGAGGCTTTGAGGGCTAGGAGTTGTAGCTGAGAACAGTGTCTTAGTTCCCCAGCACTTGGCAGCAATCAATCTGCAAGGCAAACTTGAATCAAGGGCACAGAAATGTTCCCCCAGGGAACCTCAGAAATATTGAGGGAAAGGACCCACTAAGTAAGCCCAGAATTGTGCTGACAAATGGGTAGTAACTCAAAGCCATTGGGATTTGGTATGGTAATGTCCATGTCATCTCATTTGTAACCAGCACTGGTAAAGCACAAGGCCAAGCCACAGATAACACAGACCACATCAAACACTCTACTGTTGTCCATCTTCTCTGCTTCTGTTTTCATTGTGTTCTCTAATTATATGGTTGTCTAAACCCAGGCCAAGAAAAGATATTTATCCATTTAGTTCACCTCACCAATAACCTCTACTTAGTTTTACTCCATAACCCACCTCCAAGATATAAACAGATAATTTCAATTACAACGGCAGTTTAGCCCAGGCCCTATTCTAGAAGACATTGTGGACTAGGAACTTCATTTGTACTATCCTTTCCTCTTTTCTCTTTTTAAAAGTCTACCTTACCTTGGGTTCACTGTGATTTGTTTATTTGTTTTATTCTCTCTTCTGCATAGTGAATTAATTTAGGACAGTCTGTCTTGTTCATATTTACACCTAATTGAATGAAACTGAATGTTTGCATGTATGCAGACCTGATGTGGTGAAACCATTTTTCTGGAAGGATGATTCAAAAGCCTGGCAAAAAAGATGTCTTATCTTATTTTCTGGAGACCAACAAAAACAGATACCATAGAGCTATCCCCATGTATTAGTCTATGTGAGAGAAAGCCAGGAGGTTTCTGAAGAAAATTCCTAAGAAAATCAATGTAGGTAGACCTCAGGCTTTGAAACATGTGTTCATATAGAATATATTTTGGGAAATGAAAAATTAAAATGTCTTTATTGAAAGAATTAAATCATAGTGACACTAATACAATAGGATAAGACTGAAGCTTTGCTAAGGAAAACTCTGAATAACAGGACCAAGAAATCATGTGGAAGAGAGAACTCTGGCTCAGACTGACAGGTAGGGGGTGAAAAGAGAAGCCACAGGGTAGGATGAGATATTTTCAATTCTGAATCACCTTCCAAATAACCAAGTCCCTGTCTTGGGTTTTGCTATTCAGAGAACCAAACTAAAGTAGAATGGGATCAAGAGTGAAGGCCAACAGGCAGATAATGACTCTTTAGGTGGCACTTGTGGTAAAGAATCTGCCTGCCAGTGCAGGAGACGCAGATACAAGTTAGATCCCTGTGTAGGGAAGATACCCTGGAATAGGAAATGGCAACCCATCCCTGTATTCTTGCCTGAAAAATTCCATGGACAGAGGAGCCTAGCAGGCCTCAGTCCATGGGGCTGCAGAGAGTCAAACATGACTGAGTGACTAAGCACATAATATTACTTGAAGATAAAGGAGAGAGGAAAACACAACGTGGTAGGCTTAAAAACAGCTTCCCTCCAAAAAATAAAAAATTAAAAAATATACTCACATCAAATCTTGGGAACATGTGAGCATTACCTAATTTGGAAGAAGAGTCTTTGTAGATATGATTATGTTAAGGATCTTGAGATGAAAAAATTCTGGATTATCTAAGTAGCTCTAAATGTCATCATGTGTGTCCTTATGAAAGAAAAGTAGAGGGAGGTTTGACACAGAAACACAGAAAAGAAGAAAGCAACATGGAAACAAAAGCAAGAAACCAGAGTGTTGTGGTCACAAGCCAAGGAACTGGGAACCACCAGAAGCTGGAAGATGCAAAGAAGAGATTCTCTCTGAAGGCTCTGTACGGAGTTTGACCGTACTGACACTTGATTTTGGATTTCTGGCCTCCAGAACTGTGAAAGAATACATTTCTGTTGCTTTAAGCCCCTGTGTTTATAAGGCAGCCCTTAAAAATAAATACACAAGAATCAAGGTTTGTATAAGACTACATGTAGGGAAAGAAGTTGAAAATGTCCTTATCAGGTGGTCTAATTTCTTGTTTAAATAAGAATCAAGTATTAAGTGAGTTTTAGAGTCTTCTTGTCCTTTAAAAATAAGAGTCTTTTTTGAAGAATTTGGGAAGAAATGACTAAATACAAGAGAAAAGATTTCTCAGGAGAATCAGATTGAAAGTCATGAATGTGTAATGTGTTGATTGTCATCTCTTGGGACTTGACAGTTAACAACAGGGATGCTGTTTAATAAGCAGAAAATATCATTCCAGTGTCTTTTTGGAGTTCAGGGACTAGATTAAAGATCCTGGTAAAAACAAGGCAAGATTCTAATTCTGATCAGGGAATATGTAATTTAAAAGTGCACAAATATGAACACCTTCTAAAAGTTGAGAATTTTAAGGGAAGTCAGTTTTCTAGAAGCAAAAGCAAAAGCCTGGTTAACAAGATAGCACCTGCTGAAGACACATTAGCATCAATTGTTACTTAGTACAGGAATAGGACCAGCTTCCCATGTCTCAGTTCAGAAGGAACCCCAGACAGCTGAGTTGAACTGAATGTGCAAATGAGAACTCAAATGGCCTTACCTCTTTGCATAACTGGCATTTTGGATGTCACAATCTTCTTGCAGTTTTTTCATCCATTTCTGCCTTTGTTGATCTTCATTTTCAGCCCAAAGATTACTTGGGAGACAGAAAAGAGGAAAAAACAGCAAAAGAAGAGGAGCAGAAAGAGCTGGAGGGAGTATCTTTACAAATATTACCTCGTACAAGTCTCGTGAGCATATAATGCAGGTATTATCATATTTTAGAGAGAAGGAAAGTGAGATTGGAAAAATTAGGCAGCCCAAAGTCACACAACATTTAAAAGATAAAGCCATAATTCAAACCCAAGTTGGACTATTATATATCTGAAACAGCCAGAGTTTATTTAGCCATTCTCCTACTGAAGGGCATCTTTGTTACTTCCGAGTTTTGGCAATCATGAACAAAGTTGTGACAAACGTTCATTTGCTAGTCTCTATGTATGGGCTTCCCTGGTGGCTCAGACGGTAAAGCATCTGCCTACAATGCAGGAGACCCGGGTTCAATCCCTGGGTCGGGAAGATCCCCTGGAGAAGGAAATGGCAACCCACTCCAGTACTTTTACCTGGAAAATCCTATGGACAGAGGAGCCTGGTAGGCTACAGTCCATCGGGTCGCAAAGAGTCGGACATGACTGAGTGACTTCACTTCACTTCACTTCATGTTGACCAAAGTTTCCAACTCATTGGGTTAAATATAAGGAGAGCAGTTGCTGGATCGTATGGTAAGAGTATGTATAGCTTTGTAGGAAACTGCAAAGCTGTATTCAAAGTGGCTGTATCATTTCATTCCCATCAGCAGTTCCTGTTGCTTCATATGCTCATCAGCATTTGGTATTGCTTGCTTCATATTTTGGCCATTCCAATAGATGTGTAGTGGTATCTCATTGTCTTAATTTGTAATTTCCTAATAGTCAAGGCTATGGTTTTTCCAGTGGTCACGTATGGATGTGAGAGTTGGACTGTGAAGAAAGCTGAGCACCGAAGAATTGATGCTTTTGAACTGTGGTGTTAGAAAAGACTTTTGAGAGTCCCTTGGACTGCAAGGAGATCCAACCAGTCCATCCTAAAAGAGATCAGTCCTGGGTGTTCATTGGAAGGACTGATGCTGAGGCTGAAACTCCAATAATTTGGCCACCTCACACGAAGAGTTGACTCACTGGAAAAGACCCTGATGCTGGGAGGGATTGGGGGCAGGAGGAGAAGGGGACGACAGAGGATGAGATGGCTGGATGGCAACACCAACTCGATGGACATGAGTTTGGGTAAACTCCAGGAGTTGGTGATGGACAGGGAGGCCTGGCATGTTGCAGTTCATGGGGCCACAAAGAGTTGGACACGACTGAGTGACTGAACTGAAATGAACTGAAGGACTTAATGACGTTAAACATTTTTTCAAATGTTTCCTTGCCTTCGGTTTATCTTCTTTGGTGAGGTTTTGGTGTTCAAATCTTTGCCTGTGTTTCAATTAGCTTGCTCATTTTCTTGTGTTGAGTTAAAAGTACTCTGTATTTTGGATATAGTCCTTTTTCAGATATGTCTTTTGCAAATGCTTTCCCCGGTCTTTAGCTTGTCTTCTAATTCTCTTGGCAATGTCTTTTGCAGAGCAGAATTTTTCAACTTTAACGAAGTCCAGCTTATCAATTCTTTCTTTCATGGATTGTTATTTTAGTGTTATATCTAGAAAGTCATTACTAGATCCAAGATTATGCAGATTTTTTCTTATGTTCTAAGAGTTTTATACTCTTAGATTTTTTATTTAGTTTGTGATCCATTTGAGCTATTTTTGTGATGGATATAAAGTCAGTCTCTGAATTTTTGTATGTGCATGTACAGTTATTCCAGCACTATTTGATGAAAAAACTCTCTTTGCTCTATGATATTTGCATTTTTTTCCAATAGCTCATCATTTTGGTTACTATAGCTTCATAGAAAGTCTTGAAGTTGGGTTGTGTAAGTCCTCTGACTTTGTTCTTCTCTTTCAATGCTGTGTTGACTATTCTGAATTTTTTGGTCTTCTACAAAAAATTTAGAATCTACTTGTTGATAGCCACAAAATAAGAACTGACATCTTGACATATTGAGTTTTCTTATACATGAACATGGACTCTTTCTCCACTTCTTAAGGTCCTTAATATCTTTCATCAGACTTTTGTAGTTTGGGAGATAGAAGAGGCATATTTCAAAATAGCTCCATTTCTCTTTCTCCTGCTGGAAACAGGAGGGAATTTTTCTCCACTGCAAGAACCTAATGGGGCTCCTGGAGTTAAACTCACAAAAGTGTAGGCGCCCCCTGTGACTGGGTCCCCTTGGAGTTTTTCTATCTATTGTCTCCACACTGAGTCTCTAGCAATTCATTAATTGTAGCTCAGGTTTCCCTACACCAGTACTGGTCCTATGGAGTTTCAGCTCTTGCGGTTCTGCTCTGGTCTCTGTATCTGCCTGTTTCTCTCTCCAATTTTAAATACAATGGTTTGTCCTGTGACCTCACTCTGAGAAATCTATGGAGATTTGTTAATTTTTCATTTTATTCACCTTTCTAATGTTTTTAGGATGGAGGGACAGTTTCTAAACTCTTTATATGCCAGGTAGAACCAACTATGCTTATTTTGTTAATCAGCATTTTCCAGCTTCTCACTCTTTTCTAATCTACCTTTCCAAATATCAACAATTAATTAAATCACTCATTGAAGAAAAGTTACTAATATCTACTGAATTTAGAAAGACTCTGTAAGCTGGAGGAAATTACAAACAGTAACTTGTGACCAAGACATACATTGCATATGCTTTCATGATTTTAAGGCCCCATGGAAGAAACTATCAATGATTTCTTCCATTTCTATTGCCTTGCTGTTACATCTAGTTAATAAACTACTTGATGTTCACATTGGATTATACTTTTTATAGGTAGGACATGGTATCATGTAGGGAAATTTATAAAGTTTTAAAGTTATTGTCGACACCATGTGAATCAAATTTAAGACTCTTGTGTACATGGC
This sequence comes from Bubalus bubalis, assembly GCF_019923935.1. Classification (NCBI taxonomy): domain Eukaryota; kingdom Metazoa; phylum Chordata; class Mammalia; order Artiodactyla; family Bovidae; genus Bubalus; species Bubalus bubalis. Next base: position 52,118,377 of record NC_059163.1, on the reverse strand, counting down.
AATAATTTAAATAATAAATATCAACAATTTTTCAACAGTTAGAGTAGGAAATATATAAACAATAAAAGCACACTTCACTGGGGAGAAATGATTTTCAGCTAGATTTCTGAACTAGAATAGCATATTTTCTTTTAAATAGAAATGTACTACTTCAAGTTAAATCTAAGTTTCAGGCAAAGCAGTCTTTGATATTTATTATTTAAGTAATACTGAGAGGTAGGTAGAGCACAAAAGTAATTTTAGATTTTGCTAGGGTGACAAATGTGAAATTACAATAGTAGGAGGATGACAGACTCAATCCTATGATAAAAATCACTCCCTATGTTTGTTAACAGTTTCTACACAAAGACTAGTTTCAAGCATTACTATTTAAATAATTCTACCTAGCCAGGTGGGAAGTTTTCAATAAGAGAAGCAGTTTCAGCCTTTTCAGAAATTACAATATGCTAAAAATAATTGAATGCATCCGAGTATTTTCAACATCAGCATTTTACAATTCATCATTACTTCTCTTATTTATTTTCCAATTTAAACACCTTTCATAATTCATTAGGAAAGATATAAACTTGTCTTAACAAAAACTTAGATGGTAAAAGTATCCATCACATGCATTTAAAAGATATTGCTCCTAGCCTATGTGACAGATTTTTCCCATGCTTAGCTTTTTCCCCTACATAAATGTTCATTTTTATATGTTCCCATCCTCTCACATCAACATTCAGTACTTTTGTATCCAATTAAAGTTTAAGAAAAAACTCTCACATTATTTATTATAAAGTTAGTAAAATTTTCTCATATCTTGAGAAAACTGTATGCAGGTCAGGAAGCAACAGTTAGAACTGGACATGGAAAAACAGACTGGTTCCAAATAGGAAAAGGAGTACATCAAGGCTCTATACTGTCACCCTGCTTATTTAACTTATGTGCAGAGTACATCATGAGAAACGCTGGACTGGAGGAAGCACAAGCTGGAATCAAGATTGCAGGGAGAAATATCAATAACCTCAAATATGCAGATGACACCACCCTTAAGGCAGAAAGTGAAGAAGAACTAAAGAGCCTCTTGATGAAAATGAAAGAGGAGAGTGAAAAAGTTAGCTTAAAGCTCAACATTCAGAAAACTAAGATTTTTCTGGGCTCCAAAATCACTACAGATGGTGATTGCAGCCATGAAATTAAAAGACGCTTACTCCTTGGAAGGAAAATTATGACCAACCTAGACAGCATATTAAAGAGCAGAGACATTACTTTGCAAACAAAGGTCCATCTAGTCAAGGCTATGGTTTTTCCAGTGGTCATGTATGGATGTGAGAGTTGGATTATAAAGAAAGCTGAGCACCGAAGAATTGATGTTTTTGAACTATGGTGTTGGAGAAGACTCTTAAGAGTCCCTTGGACTGCAAGGAGATCCAATCAGTACACCCAAAAGGGGAACAGTCCTGGGTGTTCCTTGGAGGGACTGATGTTGAAGCTGAAACTCCAATACTTTGGCCACCTGATGCAGAGAGCTGACTCATTGGAAAAGACCCCAGTGCTGGGAAAGATTGTGGGCAGGAGGAGAAGGGGAGGACAGAGGATGAGATGGTTGGATGGCATCACTACCACAATGGACATGGGTTTGGGTGGACTCTGGGAGTTGGTGATGGACAGGGAGGCCTGGCCTGCTGTGGTTCATGGGGTCACAAAGAGTCAGACACAACTGAGTGAATGAACTGAACTGAACTGAACTGAATAGAAATCAATATAATAAAACTGCTTGTAAGTTTGAGAACACATTGGTATATTGAATTCATAAACAGTACATTGTGGAATAAAATCTATGACAAAACCCATACAAGCATATGGGTCTTCTATGACTTTCAACTTCTTCAAATGTATACATGGCCCTATTCATTTAAGCTTCTCTCTTGTTCAAACTTTCCAAATGTTAAAAAAAAAAATTTGTATCCTTCAAAAAAAAAATTTTTTTAACTGTAAAAAAAATTGTTAAAGATCATTTAATGAATACTTAATGTGTGTTCAGTATTTCCCAGGTACTGGGGATTCAATGACAAATTTGACAAATTAGATTCCAGTTCTTTCCACTACTGGGGCTTTGAATTTATGGTCCCTATCTAACAGGAAGGGAATTAGTCTGCTCTTCATTTGTCTGCCCCTTCATCATTCAGTTCTCACTTAAAGTATATTTCCTGCTCTTTTTCGTGGTGCCTCGGAGGCTGTCAGCCACTTCAGAATGATGCTGAACATCTCTTTCCTGGCCACTGGCTGCCAGAAGCCCATTGAAGTGGATGATGAACGAAAACTTCGTACCTTTCTACGAGAAGTGTATGGCCACAGAAGTTGCTGCTGACACTCTGGGTGAAGAATGGAAGGGTTTGGTGGTCCGAATCAGTGGCGGGAACGATAAGCAGGATTTTCCCATAAAGTAGGATGTCTTGACCCATGGCCGAGTTCGCCTGCTACTGAGTAAGGGGCATTCCTGTTACAGACCAAGGAGGACTGGAGAGAGAAAGTGCAAATCTGTATGGGGTTGCATTGTGGATGCCAATCTGAGTGTTCTCAATTTGGTCATCATGAAAAAAGGAGAGAAGGATATTCCTGGACTCGCTGATACTATAGTGCCTCATCACCTGGGTCCCAAAAGAGCTAGAAGAATCCGCAAACTTTTCAATCTCTCTAAAAGAAGATGATGTCCACCAGTATGTTATGCGAAAGCCCCTAAACAAAGACGGTAAGAAACCTAGGACTAAAGCACCCAAGATTCAGCGTCTCGTGACTCCACGAGTTCTGCAACACAAACACCGGCATATTGCTCTGAAGAAACAGCGTACTAAGAAAAATAAAGACGAGGCTGCAGAATATGCTAAACTTTTGGCCAAGAGAATGAAGGAAGCCAAAGAAAAACGGCAGGAACAGATTGCCAAGAGACGGAGGCTGTCCTCTCTGAGAGCTTCTACTTCTGAGTCTGAGTCCAGTCAAAAATGAGATGTTCTAAGAGTAACAAATAAATAATATCAGACATCAAAAATAAATAAATAAATAAATAAAGTATATTTCCTTAGGCCCTCTGTGAGCATCCTCTTTGATGGGCCACTACTCCATCCCCAACACTTCCTGTCACAAAACTGTGCTTGAATTTCATCATTACTTTTTAAAATTATTTTATTCACATTTTTGCTTACTTTTTTCTTACTTTTCTATCCAAGTAGAATGAAAGTCCCACAGAGTGAGTATACCTTTAATACCTCCAGTAATGCAGATTATATTTTATGCATGGTAGAGTTTCAATTAATATTTCTTAAATTAATTAATCAATAAGAAAATAAATAAGTAAATGTTCCTGACAATATAAAGTTAACTTCTGTTGGGGGCTTCCATTCTAAGGAATGATTCATTTACAGAGGCTATCTTAAGATGCAGTGGCATGGAAACCATCGGAACAGAGAACTGACTGAATCCATTGGTCGAACAGAGTTTGTTGTTGTTCAGTCACTCAGTCATGACCAACTCTTTACAACCCAATGGACTGCAGCACACCAGGCTTCGTGTCCTTCACCATCTCCCAGAACTTGCTCAAACTCATGTCCATTGAGTCAATGATGCCATCCAACTATCTCGTCCTCTGTTACCCCTTCTCTTCCTGCCTTCAATCTTTCCTAGCATCAGGGTCTTTTATAATGAGTCAACTCTTCATATAAAGTGGCCAAAGTATTGGAGCTTCAGCTTCAGCATCAGTCCTTTCAATAAATATTCAGGACTAATTTCCTTTAGGATTGACTAGTTTGATATCTTTGCAGTCCAAGAGTCAAGAGTCTTCTCCATCACCACAGTTCAAAAGCATCAATTCTTTGGCTCTCAGCCTTCTTCATAGTCCAACTCTCACATCCATACATGGATGGAAAAGCCATAGCTTTGACTATAACAGATCTTTGTCAAAAAGTAATGTCTCTGCTTTTTAATATGCTGTCTAGATTTGTCATAACTTTTCTTCCAAGGAGCAAGTGTCTTAATTTCATGGCTACAGTTACCATCTGCAGTGATTTTGGAGCCCAGGAAAATAGAGTCTGTCACTGCTTCCATTATTTCCCCATCTGTTTGCCATGATGGAGAAGGAAATGGCAACCCACTCCAGTATTCTTGCCTGGAGAATTTCACGGACGAATGAGCCTGGTAGGCTATAGTCCATGGTGTCACAAAGAGTCAGATCTGACTGAGTAACTAACACAACACACAAAATTTGCCATGAAATGGTGGGACTGGATGCCATGATCTTAGTTTTTTGAATGTTGAGTTTTAAGCCAGCTTATTCACTCTCCTTTTTCACCTTCATCAAGATGCTCTTTAGTTCCTCTTTGCTTTCTGCCATAAGGGTGATGTCATCTGTATATCTGAGGTTATTGATATTTCTCCCAGCAATCTTTATTCCAGCTTGTGCTTCATCCAGCCCAGCATTTCTCATGATGTATTCTGCATATATAAGAATTCTAGCCTTTTTTTTTTCCTGACCACTATTTCCATAAGTGACCCTACAAAGAAGAATAACTATGTACAATCAGTTATTCTCTAGCAGTCCTCATTCTTCTGAATTTGCTTCTGCCATTAAATAAGTTTCTCCATTCATTCTCTCAAAGAATGTAATTTGTGTGTGAGTTTGATATTGTGTAATAGGAGATAACTGTGGGATGACTAGAGATGGTAGGTTCAAACTGTACCCCATTTGTATCCCTCTCTCTAAGTTGTGGCCCATTATTCCTTCCTGCATGCATGAGTGCTCACTCTCCAAGTTCTGTGAACTCTTTGGAATTCATGTAACCCTCCAGACTCCTCTGCCCATGGAATTTTCCAGGCAAGAATACTGGAGTGAGTTGCCATTTCCTACTGCAGGGTATCTTCCTGACCCAGGGATTGAACCCACATCTCCTGTATCTCTTGCATTGGCAGGCAGATTTTTTATCACTGTGCCACCTGAGAAGCTCTTATTCCCTCCTGCCTCTGACTTTTCCAGTGATCTTATTTAAATGGTAAAGTAATAGATACCAAATGAAAGCACAGGAAATGGTTGCTTAATAGGCAACTTACAATATCTAGTATACTTGTGGAAGAATTAGCAGTTTCAGATAAACTCAAACTACTTCTACCATAATAAGCACTCACAAATTTCTCTGTAAGGTAATGAGTCTGTCCTGCCATTTCCAAGTTTATATACATTAGTGAAATGTGACCTAAAAAGAATAAAAGTGGGCCATTTTCAACTTTACTTTGCCACTTTTAGTCTTTGAATTTTTATGGTTTCCTAATGTCTTATGCAGTTGCTTAATTTTTTCACACTTCAGCGGTCATGGTTAATTCATGTCACATAGCTGTTGGGAATGGACTGACCTGAAAACTGCCCAAGTCATTGAATGAAGAGTAACTCTGTAAAGACAATTAAATATCAGAGAATTTTTCTCAGGGATGGTTGAGTTAAGGTCTTCTACAGTGTCCTTGTAAGTTTAACTGTTCTTGGCATTCCAATGTCATCTAACTTGAAATGTGATGAGGTGTAGAAACTCTTTCCTGTGTGCACTGTATTTACATTTTTTTCAAAACCATCCTTATAAATCTAATATGCTCTGTTTGGAGGTGCTTAGCCATAGTTCTGTTGGTAAATTATTTGCAAAATGTTTTTCTTATCTGTAAAATATTTAGGTGGCACAAGAGCCTCATGAAGTTCTAACATCCTGCCAGAGCACAGGTTGCTAAAACATGACAATCATCATATTATTCCTACTTAAGAATCTGGCTTCCAGGTACCTGTGGTACAAGATGAAATCCGTTTATTTGTATCTCAAGATTCTCCACCTTCTACAGTTGCTCTTCCTCATGTTAACGCTCATATCTCTGATACACACACGTGATCCACACTCACGGGGTGGTTCAACATTTGGTTTACCTTTCAGGAACCATAACTAAGTGACACTCAAAATGTGGCCCATGTTCCTGGGCTGATCCATGAACCATCTCTTATAGGCTGTGACAGTATAAGTTGAGGGACAAAAAGGGATTCAGACATTTTTACAGTAATTTGGCATGGCCATGACATTCAAGCACATGATCAGTTCATTTCTTTTTGCAGTTTTCATACTTCCAAACTGGCTCTGTGGGTAGCATAAAGCAGGACATGCAGGCTGGTCACACTCACTCAAACCGCATTACAGTCTGTAACTGAGTTTGACCAAATTTATAGAAATATGTGAGAACATCTCAATGTATATTTATATTTTTGACATTTTTAGAATTGTTTTAATTTTTAATCAAACCTGGTTTCAGATTTCAGTTTAATATTCTTAGCTAAATTAGGGAAGAAACTTTTCTGTTATTTTAAATTCTAATTTAATTATGGTGATGTAGGACATCAGACATTTTTGTCAAGATACACCTTTTCAAAATGCAGCAACAGTCATAAACTAAATTATGGTTGTGAAGAAATGAAGATCAAAAATATTTATATTATACTATATATACTACTATATTATACTACATAGTATACTATATACTGTATTATAAAGCCTGTTTAGTATCCATAATTGATGATGAAGTTCCAACATTAATATGTTCTAGCTAATGTGCTGGCTAATGGGGCAAGGGAAACAATGAAACTTAAATAGCTTTTAAACTCAAAACATAAAGAAAGATTAAAAACCAAAAGTGCTCTATAAAAAAAGAAATCGTATTGAGTTAACAAGGTGATGGAAAGAATGTTTAATATTTTATATGTAACCATTAGTATGTTGTGAGTTTATTATAAGTAGCTCTGTGAGTTGCTAACACTAAAAGCATATGTATACTTAACTGCTGAATTTTTAATGCAAGACCACTCCTCAGGTATTAGCATGAAAAATAGTGGGTGGAACTTCAGCAAAGAAGATAGTTCAAGTACAAATTTTCAGTGACACTATACATCAACTTAAGAAACAAACTAATGACATGGAATACTAACTCAGAGGATAAGTAAAGCTAGTAAAGTACTTTTTAATGCAATTTTAAAAATCCAGAGATATTCTTAGCATGGCAGTCTTTTTGGTATAAGTGCAATTTGCCTGAACACTTTTTAGCTTCATTGTTAAAAAAACACAACTATACATGAAGTGCATAAAAATAATTTGGAGTTCAAATCTTGTGTAGGAATATGCTCTTGCTACAGTTCCGAAGACAAGGAAGCATTCTGGAGTAATTAGCCAGTTTTTCTGGTTGTGGAGTATTAATCCCCACAACTCCTTAATTCATTGGAATGTTTTGATAGTAAAAGAAAAATGTTAACTCCACTAAATAATGTGTTTGCATGTGTGCGTGCTAAATCACTTCTGTCATGTCTGACTCTTTGAGACCTCACGGACTGTAGCCCTTGAAGCTCCTCTGTCCATGGAATTCTCCAGGCAAAAATATTAGTGTGGGTTGCCCTGCCCTCCTCCAGTGGATCCTCCCAACCCAGGGTTCAAACCCACGTTTCTTATTCTTCTGCATTGGCAGGTGGGTTCTTTACCACTAGTGCCACCTGGGAAGCCCAAGTAATGTGTTTAGGATGTAGTACAAAATTATGATGTTAGAAACTGAAATTTCAAATTTCAGATTATTTTCTTTATTAGGAAATAATATGAAAGCTGATCACAAAGTATTGTTGCATTTTTCAAGTACAATGGCCATCAAGGAGAAAAGCTCTGTAGAAAATATTTGGATGACAGAAAGAAACAGTATACAGTACGGAAAAAAAAAAATTTAATATCAATGTATTCAAATCATAAATTGAGCCTCAAGACATGTTACTTGTTTGGAATTTGGAGCTTTTAGTGATCTAAATACATTCATGCAGTGGAAAAATGCAATATGTTTTTCATGGCAGATAAGTCTTATAGGTAAAAATCAAAGGTGAGAATCTTTGAGAAAAAAGTGTTATTATGTGGCCCAGCATTTAATAACAATTATTAAGCAAGCAGGTAATGATCTTGATAAATTTTATCTGTGGAAAGTTGTCAATAAGGACCTTATGAATTTGATAGGATGATATAAATTAATTTTCCATCAAAAGAATATTCACTTCTCAGTCGTATCTGACTCTTTGCGACCCCATGGACTGTAGCCTATCAGCCTCCATCCATGGGATTTTCCAGGCAAGAGTGCTGGAGTGGATTGTCATTTCCTTCTCCAGGGGATCTTCCTGAGCCAGGAATCAAACCAGTGTCTCCCACATTGCAGGCAGACACTTTACCATCTGAGCCACCAAGGAAGCCCTATCATATATTAATGGAATCTAAAATCAATTTCTTTCATCATAAGTTAAATTAAGTTTGGCAATAACTTGCAGTATAAAATGTTGGCACTAGCTGCTGATAAAGCATTGAAGATGAGTTTTGAAAATATAGCATCCTGGATAAAAGTTAAAAATGAATACCTTGAGCTTGCTGAAATTACTTTAAAACCACTTTCACTGCCATCAACATATTGTTGTGAGTCTGATTTCTCCACAGTTAGTTTATTTATTTATTTATTTTATTGATTGATTGATTGATTTTTGCTGCCCTGTGTGGCTTGTGGGATCTTATTTCCCTGACCAGGAATAGAACCTGAGTCCCCAGCAATAGAAGGGCAGAGTCCTAACAACCGGACTATCAGGTAATTTCATTTACAATGAGTTGATAAAAAACTGAAATAGTTTATATATGTAATTCTCTATAAATAAGAGTTGTTTTTGAGAGAACCTATATTCGATAAATTAATAAGCAAGAACAAATTTATTGTTACTTTAAAAATGTTATATTTTGATGTGTAGGATATTTCTTCAAAGGGTGAACTAGGTAATCAATATACAGAGAATTTCTATTTTACTCATAACTTTTAATTTCTGTTATGACACTACAGGTTCAAGTGTAATAGTGATTTTCTATCTGAATCACAGTGATGCAATTTTCAACAAACAATGTACATATTTTTAATTTTTTTCCTTGTAATGCATTTTTATTGTATTTGTTAAACATAATTTTTCTCTTGAATATAATAACAACTTGGCTTGTATTGGTTTTAATTTCATTTTCCTAGTAATTTATTTTATTGAATTTTAGAAAAGTATAAGTTTGCAACAGAAATGCAATTTTTCAAAAAATGAATTTTTTTGCTCTAAATAATTGAGCAGTGTCCTATATTTCTCTTCTTATCATGAATGAGACAGTGCTGGGAACACAGGAAATGCTCAGCAAATAACTGTACATATATAGATTTAAATCAATCAATTGGGTTATATTTTCTAAAGGGAATAATTCCCCCTAGTGGATAACTGTACTATAGAGAGATTCTTTTTCTCTGCCAATTTCCAGCGCTAGGAATCATTAAAGTACACAGCAGGAATCTTACCATTGTCACTGCTCTATTCTAATGCTTCAGCAATGTCAAGCTATCTATTCCTTTCTGGAGAAAGTTCCTAAGGCAAGCCACAGCATCCGGCTTCAAGCAAGTGGAAAGAACAGTATTTGGTAACCTCTTGATAGGGACATGGACAGGTGTACCTGGCCAATAATATCTTAACTGTGATATTGACCAACAAATGTCAACTCTGGATCCATGTAAGGGTTTGGCTCTTTAAGATACACTATCAAAATGAAAATACCTCTGAACATTTAGCTTGTCATTGTTTTATGATTTATGTAACTGTAAGGGTGAAGGGGGAAGTAGGGTTTTAGAGATAGGATTCATCAGCTCCATAATTTCTTTGTGAAAGTATATTACCTCCCACAGAATCATATGGCCCGATCTCATCTCCTAGTTCTATCTGTACTACACAATGAGAGGGGAGTTCCCTTTTTCTTTTTACAGCTGCCTCAATTATTTGTGTGTATCTCCTAGTTAAAACCAAAACAGAACTGTCAGGATAAATTATATACATAGACACATGTCATGCTCAGTTGCTTCAGTGTGTCTGACTCTTTGTGAACCTATGGACTACTGCCCACCAGGCTCCTCTGTCCATGGAGATTCCCCAGGCAAGAATACTGGAATGGGTTGCATGCTCTCCTCCAGGTGACATTCCCCACCCAGGGATCAACCCATGACTTCTGCAATGCAGGCAGATTCTTTACCACTGAGTCATCTGAAACAACTGTAAAAAATAAACAATCAAATAACAGTAAATTTCTGATACTCATGATAAACCTTAAACCTGAACAAAACTCATATTTGTACTTATTTTTCTTTTAGATTTTAAGCATCATATTAAATACTAACATGCTGTATTTCATATTAGTCTGATGTTAGACAAAGATTCATTCTCCTTCATAGTAAATTTTCACCTTTTTTCTTGAAGAATTGATTTCTTCCTCAGTGGTTTGTGATATTTTCCTACAAGTTGGAAACTTGGACCATGTGAAAATATTCTTATGAAAATTTGGGATTTCCTATATTCATGAATTTAATTCAGCTTTGCTAAATTTAAGAGAAAAACTTTTGTTCTTATTACCATGGACCAATTCCTGGGTTATTTAGGAGCTGGGTAGCTTTTGCCTTGAGAGACTATAATATTGGTGTAAATTTTCCAATTTTTGCCATGTCCTACAACATACTTGGCATCACAAGTCACTGTCTATTTTTACTGCCAACCAAGATGCAATACTGGAAATTGTAATACCAAGGCAGATGTAGTAAATGATACCAGTGTGTGAATAAATCTCAGAAAACTAGGTTCCTCTTACCCCTCTGGTGAGCAAGGCAGAGTACTTCTAAGCAAAGGAGTGGGATCTGCAAGGATAATGTGGATAATTCTTCATAAATTCAAAACTGTGAATGAGCATAATGTCAAACCAAACTGTACAAAGTCCCATATTCCTCCGAATAAAGCAACCACAATTTCCTCTTTTCTAAATCCTTATACAACTAAAGCAATACCATAGAATATCTGAAAAGTATCAAAGACTGTGATGTGATCAGAACATTTCTTAAGAAGAATAAAAGCATGTAAGAATTCTGCTGCCTTTTGTATTTGAAGATTTAATGTTAGGAAACCAGTCAAGCTGAGATTTTGCTTGACCAAAGGTAAACAAAAGAATATTCATGAAAGGGCAAAATGAAACAATATTCCAAGTCTCTGCATTTAATCGTTAGTTTCATCCAGAAATATAAAGTCAAGGTATCCTTATGGAAGTTCATCGGGGAAATGGCAAAAGCAAACTGAAACAGCTAATGGTCCTTGATCTCCTCTTTAATACCTATATTACATATAATGTCTATACTCCAGTATTTGGGAATTAGAGAAAACTTTTGCGTTAGACATTTTTGTGTGTGAAATCAGTCTTAGAGAAATCACTTTCTGGTCTAGTCCAAGTAAGAATTACTCTTTAAGACTTTAAGTGACTAGAACAATTATATTGCATAAAATTTTAATCAAAGTCAGCTCTTTTACATAAAACTTGCAATCAAAGTCTTGATGTGTTTGACACCCTTGGGTTATTTCAGGGCTCCTATAAAGAACAATTGAGCGTGCTCATTTCCTTCCTGAAGTGACAAGGTAGATGCCATTACTATTTCATAGATTTCTTACCTTTCTTTTCCAATTGCACGAACCAAGTATGCACTTTCGGAGAAGGCAATGGCACCCCACTCCAGTACTCTTGCTGGAAAATCCCATGGACGCTGGAGCCTGGTGCGCTGCATTCCATGGGGTCGCTAGGAGTTGGACACGACTAAGCAATTTCACTTTCACTTTTCACTTTCATGCCTTGGAGAAGGAAACGGCAACACACTCCAGTGTTCTTGCCTGGAGAATCCCAGGGACGGGGGAGCCTGATGGGCTGCCTTCTCTGGGGTCACACAGAGTCAGACACGACTGAAGTGACTTAGCAGCAGCAGCAGCAGCAGCAAGTATGCACTTTTTCTCTAAATGTGAATACTTATTACAGTTAATTTATTTGCATATGTGTATAAATGAATTACACATGGTTTTCAATAACCTACCAATAAAATTCCTTAGGGAATGGCATTCGTTCTCTTCTTAATTGTTCTGTTCAGTTCAGTTCAGTTCATTCGCTCAGTCATGTCTGACCCTTTGCAACCCGCAGCATGCCAGGCCTCCCTGTCCATCACCAACTCCCAGAGTCCATCGAAACCCATGTCCACAGAGTCAGTGATGCCATCCAACCATCTAATCCTCTGTCGTCCCCTTCTCCTCCTGCCCTCAATCTTTCCCAGCATCAGGGTCTTTTCCAATGAGTCAACTCTTCGTATCAGGTGGCCAAAGTATTGGAGTTTCAGCGTCAACATCAGTCCCTCCAGTGAACACCCAGGAATAATCTCTTTTAGGATAGACTGCTTGGATCTCCTTGCAGTCCAAGGGACTCTCAAGAGTCTTCTCCAACACCACAGTTCAAAAGCACCAATTCTTCAGCACTCAGCTTTCTTTATAGTCCAACTCTCACATCCATACATGACCACTGAAAAAACCATAGCCCTTACTAGACGGACCTTTGTTGACAAAGTAATGTCTCTACTTTTTAATATGCTGTCTAGGTTGGTCATAACTTTCCTTCCAAGGAGTAAGCGTCTTTTAATTTCATGGCTGCAATCACCATCTGCAGTGATTTTGGAGCCAAGAAAAATAGTCAACCACTGTTTCCCCATCTATCTGCCATGAAATGATGGGACCAGATGCCATGATCTTCGTTTTCTGAATGTTAAGCTTTAAGCCAGCTTTTTCACTCTTCCCTTGCACTTTCCTCAAGAGGCTTTTAGTTCTTCTTCACTTTCTGCCATAAGGGTGGTGTCATCTGCATATCTGAGGTTATTGATATTTCTCCCGGCAATCTTGATTCCAGCTTGTGCTTCTTCCAGCCCAGCATTTCTCATGATGTACTCTGCATAGAAGTTAAATAAGCAGGGTGACAATATACAGCCTGGACGTACTCCTTTTCCTATTTGGAACCAGTCTGTTGTTCCGTGTCCAGTTCTAACTGTTGCTTCCTGACCTGTATACAGGTTTCTCAAGAGGCAGGTCAGGTGGTCTGTATTCCCATCTCTTTCAGAATTTTCCACAGTTTATTATGATCCACACAGTCAAAGGCTTTGGCATAGTCACTAAACCAGAAATAGATGTTTTTCTGGAACTCTCTTGCTTTTTCTATGATCCAGCGGATGTTGGCAATTTGATCTCTGGTTCCTCTGCCTTTTCTAAAACCAGCTTGAACATCTGGAGGTTCATGGTTCACATATTGCTGAACCCTGGCTTGGAGAATTTTGAGCATTACTTTCCTAGCGTGTGAGACGAGTGCAATTGTATATTAGTGTTAATCACTATATAGAACCTGCCAATATTACCTATTATCATGTCAAGGTTAATGGAAAAGAGAAACAGGATAGGACAATTTAGATATAGAAAAGTGTTGCTATAAGAAACTCTGGAGAGTTTTGACTGAGAGAAGACACAGTGGCCTCTTTCCTCAGCAAGTAGATCCTTTTTAGATAAGTCTCGTGTTTTAGCAAACTTTATAGTTTAATATCCTCTTTCATCACCTCCAGTAGCACTCCTCTGTAGTCTAATAACTGAAGTCCTTCTGAGGCAGGAGGCAGATGGACCCTCTCAGGGTAAAGTGATTGGAGATTCATTTCCTATGGACAAAAACTCCAAGACAAGACTAGCAGAACAATTAAGATGAGGAGGCTGGGCCCTGCCCAGACCACATATTTTTCATTCTGAAATCAAGAAACCTCTGAGACCACACATACACAGAAAAGGTTCCTTGCAGGCCAAACAGGAAGCAATGATAAGGGATGCTATATCCAGATGCCTTTTTGGTAAAATCCGTCTTGGCTAAGAGATGCATGTGCACACAAGGGAGGATCCTACGATATGCCAAAAAGACCTGTGAACCAGGCAAATCAAAATGATTGGCCAAAGGAAACATGGACAAAATACCCCATAAAAGTCATTGAAACTGCCACAAGGATGCAACTCAGCGACTCTTTCCACCTCATGGTCTATCCACATGTACTGTGCTTTTTTCCCTCTCTTAATACATACTTTACCTTCTTCACTACTTCCTTCTTTGGGGAAGTTCTTTTCTGTAAAGCCAAAGGCTTTCACTTGACACTTTCCCTTGTCACTGATCACTGGTCTAGTGGCTAAGATCTGAAACTATCACCACCTCAGTCTCTTGCTGGAAACCCAAGCCCTGCTCCAGCCATTGCAGGCTGAGGCCACCCAAGATCACTTCTAAAGAGAGTGTTATTTGGGGGCATGTGAAATGCTTTTTTGGAGAAGGAAATGACAACCCACTCCAGTGTTCTTGCCTGGAGAATCCCAGGGACGGGGGAGCCTGGTGGGCTGCCGTCTATTGGATCGCACAGAGTTGGACACGACTGAAGCAACTTAGCAGCAGCAGAAATGCTTTTTTATATCTAAGACTCTTAGTAACAACAACAAAATGATTTCAATTAATCCAGACTATTGGATAAAGAGTGGGGCAAAATTCATTGTACTAACATTATTTCCACATAATAAACCCATTCTTGATCCTTATCAATTCAAATTACCAAAAACAAAGAGTTAAATTACTTTAGATAATGCAAAAAGAAAATGTCTTGGCAATATTTAGAAAGGAATATATCTATATTTACTGAAATGCCTAAGAGAATTTATGAAATTTATACACAACTTTTACTGAAAAATAATTGGATGCCACCCACAGTATACTATAAAAATTCTAATTTTCCAGCCTTTTTCATTCTGAAACCATTAGCATTCTTCAGTAACACAGAAATTGAAAAACAACAGTTCTTGCCTAATGTTTGACAAAACATAACTCTGTTACATCATTATAAATTCTTATTTCTATTCTCTGAAAATAATCTAAGATTTCTTTTAAATAGCTAAATTTTAAAAATTCTCTTATTCATTTTATACTTTCAAAGACCATCTAAAACTAACATCAATCCGTACCTTCCTATAAATCAACACACTTTGAATATTCAGAGGCCATCATATGTCATTGGGCCACAATCTCCAACATATAAGCAGTTAAATCATAGTTATATATCCTATGGTCCTACTACTGAGAACAAAATTAAAAAATTATCAGGAAAGAATATGAATTTGTTAATTAATCAAATGAATATGTATATTCCTTCCTCAACCAAAAAATCTGATGTACTCTTGCAAATTACCAGTCCCTTAAGCATACTTAGGGTATATTGAAAATCTAGTTTATTATATTCTTTATTAAAATTATTGACTTGTCAAAATATGTGGTACGTAGTTCAGTATTAGGAAATATTATCTAAAACAAAATTCAGAAAGAGGAAGAGAGAACTCTTTACTTTTATGACAAAGTTGTGGCTGTTCAGTTGCTAAGTCATGTCCGACTCTGCAATTCCATGGACTGCCGCATGCTAGGCTCCCCTGTGCTTCACTATCTCTTGGAGTTTGCTCAAACTTACATCTATTGAGTCGATGATGACATCCAACCATCATCAACCCCTTCTCCTCCTGCCTTCAATCTTTCAAAATAGGAAGAATAATCACTATACTTTTAATTCTTTCCTTCTCTGAACTAAATTATTTAGATTTCTCTTACCTGACAGACTTGATGCAAATGTTTGGTACTTTATAATAATTCCCCCAGTGTCCTTCAATTTGATTTCTGAGCAGATTTAGATATTTTCTTTTTTCTTACTTCGTAACAGAGCAGGAAGCTGTGCATTTCCCTACAGACAATTCATGGACAACAGCCTAGCTTGTGGCTCACTTTAGTCCTTATCCATCTGAATTGAAAATGCTCTCACAAGATTTCTTCTCAATCACCAAAACTTAAGTTGTTTTCTCTCCACATTTACTGCCACTTACTCTGTACTTTGATGCTACAATACCAATTCAAACTTACTCCTCTGTTCCTACGCCTAATGAAAAAGATTCATCTATCAGTAAAATTGATAAAATCTGTCAGCAAAATGAGTACAGTCTTTCATCTTAATTTTTAAAAGAAATGAATCATAAATGAAACATTTGGATTTGGTTTATCATTTTCATTTTGAAAGAAAATAACTTATTTGCTATTTACCACTTAAGAATAGGTTTAATATTCACACAAGAATTTTCATATAAAAGTGAATTATTTTAAGTGATATTTATGTCAATGTGAAAAATAATAGAATGTTTACCAGAGGCAATAATTTGGAAGAGACCAATCTCCAAATATATTTGTAAGTGGATTGAGGGTTTTGTAATTAGAGTTCCCAGATCACAATGTTATTGGGAAGTATTCCATAGAAATCAATATTTCCACTTCAAGTCAATCAGGTTGCATTGTCCACTGGCAAAATAATTACATTTGTCTTACACGTGTTAGCTAGAGATAAAGTTTCTGAAACTTTAAAATAATAGTCACTCAAAACAGTATCATTTTATATTGGAATACTTCCATTAAAAAGTTAAAGCTAGAAAAAAAAGAGACCATATAAAAATAACAAAACACATAAACATATTTAGAGATTGTGATTTCTTAAAAACCCTGTCACGAATAGAATTATTTCTTAAAACAAATTTTAATGCTTTTGGTTGATTTAAATGCAGCTTTCCTGTTTTTAAACTGAATTGACTTAATTGTGTGGTTATATCTATACATTTTCCTGCCACATATCATATTTAATTATATCCCAATCCACGTACTGGATTACATTTAGCCTGTATCTCTCTGTAAATAATGCCACAGTCATTTATTTCTGTGTCAGTCTTTGGCCCTTGGAAAGATTTGTGAAAAGGAGAGAAGTGGTGAGCTACCCTCTTATTTTATCTTTTAAAGATTTTAATATCTATTTAGTGCAATGTGAAGACAATGCAACTATCCTTAAGGCCACAGTTCAGTTCAGTTGCTCAGTCGTGTTGGACTCTTTGCGACTCCATGGACTGCAGCACGCCAGGTTTCCTTGTCCATCACCAACTCCCAGAACTTGCTCAAACTCATGTCCATTGAGTCAGTGAGCCATCCAACTATCTCATCCTCTGTCATCCCCTTCTCCTCCTGCCTTAAATCTTTACCAGCAGCAGGGTCTTTTCCAGTAAGTCAGTTCTTCACATCAGCTGGCCAAAGTATTGGAGTTTCAGCTTTAGCATCAGTCCTTTCAATGAATATTCACGACTGATTTCCTTTAGGATGGACTGGTTGGATCTCCTTGAAGTCCAAGGGACTCTCAAGAGTCTTCTCCAACACCACAGTTCAAAAGCATCAGTTCTTCAGTGCTCAGCTTTCTTTACAGTCTAACTCTCACATCCATACATGACTACTGGAAAAAAACCATAGCTTTGACTATACAGACATTTGTTGGCAAAGTCATGTTACTGTTTTTTAATATGCTGTCTAGGTTCCTCATATCTTTTCTTCCAAGGAACAAGGGTCTTTTAACTTCATGGCTGCAGTCACCATCTGCAGTGATTTTGGAGTCCAAAAAAATTAAGTGTCTCGCTGTTTACATTGTATCCCCATCTATTTGCCTCGAATTGATGGGACCAAATGCCATGATCTTAGTTTTCTGAACGTTGAGCTTTAAGCCAACTTTTTCACTCTCCTCTTTCACTTTCATCAAGAGGTTGTTTAGTTCCTCTTCGCTTTCTGACATAAGGGTGGTGTCATCTGCATATCTGAGGTTATTGATATGTCTCCTGGCAATCTTGATTCCAGCTTGTGCTTCATCCAGCCTGCCATTTCACAGGATGTACTCTGCTTATAAGTTAATTAAGCAGGGTGACAATATACAGCCTTGACATACTCTTTTCCCAATTTGGAATAAGTCTGTTTTCCATGTCCAGTTCTAACTGTTTCTTCTTTACCTGAATACATATTTCTCAAGAGGCAGGTCAGGTGGTCTGGTATTCCCATCTCTTTAAAATTTTCCACAGTTTGTTGTGATCCACACTTTCAAAGGCTTTGGTGTAGTCAATAAAGCAGAAATAGATGTTTTTCTGGAACTCTCTTGCTTTTTCAATGATCCAGTGGGTGTTGGCGATTTGATCTCTGGTTCCTCTGCCTTTTCTAAATCCAGCTTGAACATCTGGAAGTTCACAGTTTATGTACTGTTGAAGCCTGGCTTGGAGAATTTGGGGCATTACTTTGCTAGAGTGTGAGATAAGTGCAATTGTGCGGTAGTTTGAACATTCTTTGGCATTGCCTTTCTTTGGGCTGCAGATAACTATTGCTAATTGCTGCTGGTATGATGCAGATCATGATGTTTTCTCTTTTGAATGCCAACTTTATGGATCAAGAATTCTACGCAAGTTGTATTTACTCTTACCAGTTCAAGTCTAAATTCTTCAGATCTACCACCAATATTCATCCCTGTGCTAAAAATTGGTTTCAAAATATATTATTGATAAAAATAACTATGGATTTTCTGTCCAATCCTCCTGGATCTCTCTAAAAATTTTGGTTTTCACTAACCAGATTCTTAAAACAATTTCTTCTTTAGCTCTGTTTTAGTTTATTTTTGCAATGCCTTAATATTTTTTGTTGTTGTTGTATGTATGTTTCTGCATCATAAAAATTGACATTTTCTGGTCTTGTTCTTAATTTACACATAGATTACTCCAAACAATTTTATTGCTTAAATTGCTGTTTTAGTGTAAATGATACAAATCTTTTCCTAAAGCTTCCTGATCACCAGATCAGTTACTCCATTTGATGACAATATATTTATTCACCCTTATTTTTTATTATTTTTTGTTAAGTATATTTCTGTTAATCCCCCTGACTTGCTATCCTTTCTCTCTTCCTCAACTCATTCTGTTGATATATCTATCCAAGATTTGTCACAAATGTCTTCATGTTAATGAAAAACACTTCTTGATTCTTCAAAATGAATATGATTATTTCTTCTGTATGAGTTTTGTTTTTTTCTTTTTTAATGGCACTTGTCTTACTCTACCTGTGCTCCCCCCCCTTATTATCTACTTGATTGTTTAATCCTGTCTGTAAAATTATAATCTTTTGTATGTGTCTTAGCTTGTCAAATATCCCCTTTGGTGTCTTAACTTTTGTTTTGCTAAAACAAAACATTATAGACTGGGTGGCTTATAAACAAAGGGAATTTATTGCTGTGAGTTGTAGAGGCTAGGAAGTGCAAGATCACAGGGTCCAGTTCTGGTGAAGGACACTTCACAGTTTATAGCTGGCACTTTCTCTGGGTGTCCTCATGTGATGGAATTCAGAGTGAAGCTCTCTGAGGTCTCTCTTAAAATCTCACTAATCCCATTCATGAAGGCCCCACCCTCATTGACCTAATTACCTGCCAAAGGCCCCACCTTCTAATACTATCATCTTTGAGGATTAGGATTTTAACACATAGATTTGGGGGAGGGCACAGACAAGAGCTTCCCTGTAGCTCAAATGGTAAAGAATCTGCCTGCAATGCAGGAGACTTGGGTTTGATCCCTGGGTTGGGAAGATCCTCTGGAGAAGGGAATGGCAGTCCACTCCACTGTCTTGCCTGGGGAATCACATGGACAGAGGAGCCTGGTGAACTACAGTTCATGAGATTGCAAAGAGCCAGACATGACTGAGCAACTAACACCACCACTACCACACCACAGACATTCAAGTCTATAGCAGCAGGAATCATGAGATGCCCAAGTGGCACAGTGGTAAAGAACTTGCTTGCCAATGCAGGAGACACAAGACGGGGGTTCAATCCCTGGGTCATGGCAACTCACTCCAGTATTCTTGCCTGGAGAATCCCATGGACAGAGCAGCCTGGCAGTCTACTATCCATAGATTCACAGTGTCAAACAGGACTGAGCATGCCACACCATGCAGTAAGGATGAGATCTAATATCTTAATGCCCTTGTTTTTCCTGCAAAGTCTAGGATATAGTGCCTTCAACATATTGAGTAGATAACTGAATTTAATGTTTCCACCTTTTCACAATTTTCATTTGGAGATTTTTAAAAAGTCTCATAAAATAATCCATTATACAGTTGTTTTTTATTTATTTATTTTTATCTTTGGTCTGGGCCATATGGCATGTGGGATCCTAGTTCCTCTACCAGGGATTGAACTTGCACTCCCAGCACTGGAAGCATGGAGCCTTAAACACTGGATTCCCAGTGAAGTCTCTATAATACAGTTGTGGAAGAAGGAAGAAGTTAGATAGCAGATGTGATCTACATTTGAAATAACTGGAAAAGAAGGCAAAGACATGCATCCAGCTGAGATAAAGAGGTAATTGGAGAGTTCAGCTTGCAATACATTGATACCAAGAAAATATTCATGATGAAACTAGAAAGGAGTCTGGATGCCCCATACAGATATATGGCAACCTTTGACCTCTACAATATGATAAAATCTTTAGGACCAATTTTTCCCTACATAAAATATGTTTATCAGAATTAGTTGATTATATACCTTGATTTGCTCTGGGATAGTCCAGGTTTTCACTATTATCTTTAAACAATTCACTGACTCCTTTATCTCTCAAAAATGTACCAGTTTGAATGATGAATTACATGGTCATTTAACTAAAGCAATATACATACACACTATCATATATAAAATAGATAAGCAAAAAGGATATACTGTATAACACAGGGAACTATGATATATTCAATATCTTGTAATAATCTATAAGTGAAAAAAACTGAAAAAGAATAAATATATTTACCTATAACTGAATTATTTTACTGTACACCTGAAATTAGAACAACATTGTTAATCAACTATACTTCAATAAAAATAAGCAAAATTTAAAAAAAATAAATAAAAAATACACAAAGCTGGGTAGTTTGTCTAATCTATATCTCTATGGTTACCAATCTGTATCTTAAAAATTCACACATTTGTCACATTTCCAGCAAAATTATTTATACTGAATTTGACATGACTGGCATACTAATTAATTATAAATTAATGAAAGGCAAGAATAATTGTGTTCTTTCCTTCACTGTGCCTAACAGGGCCTTGCACTTTATTGGCTCTTCCTTGAGGTTTATGAAATTGGACACATGTTCTACCAGGCAGGTATTAAAAGCTCTCATTGAGAGTCATTGGTATCAAGGGCTCTTGATTAAGTCAGACATTTAATGCTTTTTCAGGTGATTTTGTATGCTAGCAAACTGGATAGAGCTTTGTAAAACTAACTAACGTATTAAAAAGAATCTACATGCCTAACTGAAAGCAGATTTGTCATTGACTCATAATAGAAGCTACTTATTTGGGGGGAAAAAAGTGTTGAAAATAGTGATTTTTTTCCAAAAGTCACATTTAACACCTTTCAAACCAACCCCATTCCAAAAAGAGCTCATTTGAAACACAATATTCAGAATGCACAAGCCAGATTTTTTTTCGTTTAATTATTTGGATATTGAAGATTCAACTCATAGAATTGAAGCTGCTGAGACAAAATTAATGCATAGAAGAATAGACTTCTTTGGACTCTACTATCTTTCTCCTCTCTTTGAATAATTTTTGATACATCAAAGGGTGAAAATTTGAAATTTTTCTGCTTGCTTCATTTCAACTTTATCATCCACCTATTTCTTAGCCACAAAAAAAAAAAAAAAGTTTTTTCCTTAGAGAAAAGAAAAAGGCAGCAACTCTTTCCCATCCACCATAATTTTAAGATCTCATTAATAAAAACATAGATGTTATACTGAGTGTGCAAAATTAAAGCTAATCTGCTACCACGTCCATTAACATCTCCCTGATGTTATATTTGATGGACAGGGAAACCTGGCGTGCTACAGTCCATGGGGTCACAATGTTTGCCTAATGCCCATTAGGCAAACACCCTGTGAAGAAGATAAATGAAGGTGAGAACAGAGAAATGATAGAAGCAGAAAAGAGAATTTGACATCTTCCTTCTAATCTGCAGCCCTGGGATTTCCTGGAAAATAAACACACAATCAGGCATGTCAATTAATCCACACTACACCAATCCCCAGCCAATGAATGGCAATCTCAGATGAGGGGAACAGAGGTATGAAGAGCATCAGTTCAGTTCAGTTCAGTTCAGTCACTCAGTCATGTCTGACTCTTTGTGACCCCATAGACTGTAGCATGCCAGGTTTCCCTGTCCATCACCAACTCCCGGAACTTGCTCAAACTCATGTCCATTGAGTCGGTGATGCCATCGAACCATCTCATCCTCTGTCGTCCCCTTCTCTTCCTGCCCTCAATCTTTCCCAGCATCAGAGTCTTTTCAAATGAGTCAGTTCTTCACATCAGGTGGCCAAAGTATTGGAGTTTCAGCTTCAGCATCAGTCCTTCCAATGAATATTCAGGACTGATTTCCTTTAGGCTGGACTGGTTGGATCTCCTTGAAGTCCAAGGGACTCTCAAGAGTCTTCTCCAACACCACAGTCCAAAAGCATCAATTCTTCAGCACTCAGCTTTCTTTATAGTCCAACTCTCACTTCCATACATGTCTACTGGGAAAATCATAGCTTTGATTATACAGACATTTGTTGGCAAAATAATGTCACTGCTTTTTAATATGCTGTCTAGATTCCTCATAGCTTTTCTTCCAAGGAACAAAGGTCTTTTAATTTCATGGCTGCAATCACCATCTGCAGTGATTTTGAAGCCCCTCAAAAAACAAAGTTTGTCACTGTTTCCATTGTTTCTCCATCTATTTGTCATGAAGTGATGGGACCAAATGCCATGATCTTAGGTTTCTGAATGTTGAGTTTTAAGCCAATATTTTCACTCTCCTCTTTTACTTTCATCAAGAGGCTTTTTAGTTCTTCTTTGCTTTCTGCCATAAGGGTGGTGTCATCTGTATATCTGAGGTTATTGATATATCTCCCGGCAACCTTGATTCCAGCTTGTGTTAGAATCAAAATGTATACTTCTTCCAGAATTATGAATTATGAATATCTGGAAAAGACATAGCAACTTATGTCTTAGTCAATAGTTAAAGTGATATTCTCCTAGAATTCAAGATTAGCATCCAACCTAAACAGCTGATACTCATGCTGACCTCTTTAAATATTTTGAATGCTACTTGTGGCCAGTGGTGTGTATCTACTTCAAGTTTATAAAGAACAAGTAAACGCTAAGTATGTCTTAGTCCAAATAGTCTCTATACTCCATTCTTCCACAATACCAAGATCACCAAAATTATCTCCAATATATTCTTATAGTACTTGTATAACTTTACCTCTTTAAGTTTAGATTTTTGATCCATTTTATGCTAATGAATATTGTATATCTGTATGAGTCTATGTATCGAAGTCCTTTTTTTGTTTGTTTTTGCATACTGGCATTTTGATATCCAATGTTTCTAGCACCAGTTGCTAAAAAGATTCTTCTATATTGAATTACCTACAAAACTATTGCTCACTTTGCTTTAGATCTTTGCTATGGCTCATGATAAAGTAAAAATACCATATATTGTGTGCTAGCCATAAAAACATCTTTGATATAATATTTCACAGACATAAACTAAAGAGAGATCGTTATTTGCCTAACTGTCATTCTTGAAGAATTAAAGATATGCAAAATCAGCACATTGTCAGAGTGACCTCCTCTTTGCTCTTATGTATATTTTATAGTTCTGCCCTAACTGGTAAACTACACAGTTGGGACAAATTGAAAAATAAAGTATGATAGATAAAAGAGACTAGAGATTAGAGTGCAGTAGTCTGTATGTGTTCTGTCCAATATAATCTCAACCTTACTAAGTAACTCTATTAGCAATTTGGAGATCTATGGTACACTGGAGAAAATAGCATAATTTAACTGAACAGGGGAAGGAAAATTTTCTTTGACATTTTCTAAGGGTTATTTCCCATTATATTAAGAAAATGTGGCAGCATTTTATTGTAACAACAAAAGAGGTAAATTTTTGCATGAAACCCCAATCTCTGGTCCCGGAAAGGTCTTTATTATTTAGCCTTCAAGAGAATGAAAGTGACATTGCAATTGTCAGTAGATACTTACTGCCTTTCTGTTCCCCTACTCTTCTTATTCCCAATAGGATACAGAACTGATTACACTCTGACTCCAGAATGTGAAACCAAGAAGTTTTATAACCATGTGGGTGACTTTAGCACCCATGGGTGCCATGGAGATCAGAAGTTCTTGAACTTGACATTATAATCTGCATTATCGTCTCTCAAAATGGTTAAATAGCTGTAGTATCAGAAAACTGATAATTCCAGTTGTATGTTTCAAATCCTATAATTCATCCAGATTTTCAATCTTCTTAAATTTGGTTGGCTGTTTCTGTTTATTGCTACAGTATTCATTAGAGCAGGCATATGTGTGTCAATCTCATTGTCTATGTTAATAGATCAGCAAATAATTTTTTATGGGTTTTATTGTTCAATTCAGAGGATTCTAAACCAGAAATACCTGGTATCAGCTTAACTAAAAAATTAGCAATACGTCAGGCAAAAGTTATGGGACACTCTTAAATGAAGACTTATTCATGCTTGAGGGCATTTCTTTCTTTCTTTTTCCTTCTCATGCTCAATTCAACAACGAAATCATATTACTACTCTACCTCCTATCTATTTCTGGAGATTTCAGTTGGAGAGCTTTAGCACCTCAGTGCCCCTGAGATTAATTTTGACAAGAGCTTTCAAGCACACTTTTCCAAGATCATTCGGTCACTCAGGTAGGCATCTAAGGGATATGTAAGCATACTGTATTTGACCCTGGGATAAACAGTCACAGTACACCTAGCTGTGAAGTTACTCATTAAAAATCTGTACCTTCCACCCTAATCAACATCATGACTCTTCTTTGTAGCTTTTTGTGTGCTTAACTCTACATGCAGATAAGAAAGTTTTAACATAATAGGGGGGTTCTTTTGAAGATGCTTGGGTTGACCAGGGTTATAGTTTTACTGCACAAATATAGGATCCTTTGATTTTCAGAAGAAAAATCATATTTAAAAGCCATTTCTAATCAACTGATTATGACTGTCCACTGATCTACTTCTATATCCAGCTCTCTGTTCTCATGGTATAACTGTGTCAGATTACTTTTTTCACATGATTACTCTTCATTTTTATTTCCTGTCTAGATTCATAAGTTCTGTATCCTTACTATTTACTTTATCCTTTAGTGAAAAAATATATCAGGAAGGACAAGAAAATTCTCTATTTCTTGCTTTTCTTTCTGTACACACCATTTTCTGAATGGAAAGACAGGAAGCCACATTTCAAGTACATGCCCAACTGTAGAGTACAAACATTCTAGGTCATAGTATTTTAAGGTTTCCATGATGTCTTTACTCAGATTCATTCCATTTGGTTCATAATTGGTATTATGCATCTTTAAAAACTTTACTGAAATTTGGATGCTAGTGGGCCTTCAAGCTGCAGTGATGACTTTGTTTGTTCTGTCATGTATTGCTATGTTTGAATCTTCAGTATTGATTGCTTAATGACAAAGACAGGGGAAATTATGAGAAGGATAAGACTGACTAAAATGGATCTTGCTAAAATCTTTATTTCTTATGTTTTTATTCCAGTAGCAACTTCTGGAAGACCTAGAAGTTCCAGGGCATAACAAGTAAAGATTTTTAGAAGCATAGGTAGTGATTTTAACAAAATTATCAGAAATTCCCCTGAAAATATTGGGACTATGTGCTTATATTCCAGGTACATGGGAATATTATTTTATGTTCAGATGGGAAAATATTCTGACTGTAGTTGCCTGGAGCTATGTGTTGCAAATGAGGCTAAGACTTCCAGTAGAAGGGTGCTCCACTGGTTCTCAAAGTTTTGTCACTGATCAACTTGTTCGAAATGCAGATTCCTGTTGCACCTTCAGACTATCAAATCAGAAACTCTGGCACTGGAGACTTAGCAATCTGTGTTTTAGTAGGCTCTCCAGGTTTTCCATACATTCTAAGCTTCGAGAAACACTGCTCTAACCCATTCATTATTTCTGCTATGTGTGTGTGTGATGATAAACCAAAAGTCATTTGCATGTCTGTGTTGGAAGAAATAAAAACAGTGACACAGTAAAGAATCTCTTAGCCACTGAAGTTTTAAAAAATGTGAAATGTTTCACCATCAGGAGCCTCACATTGTGATATTCAGTGAATTTTAAATGAAATTTTTAAAAAGCTAGAGCAATAACTAGTGAACAACTGCAGTAAGAGCATTTACTCTTGTCCACACTCTCTTCTTTCTTAGAACAAGCCCTCCCTATGCCGTAATTCTACCGAGGCTGTCATTTGGGGCCCAACTATTTTAAAAATTGGTACCTGGAACACACTATCCAAAGAGATAGACAATTAAATAGACAAGTTGCATTGATACAGAGCCCCATTTTCCTGGCTGAAATTTGGCAAAGCTTTCTTAAGTGGCAGCAAAAACTGCCTAATGTTTTATCTGTTATATAAGATCCAAGCTCTGTGCCTATGAATGGCATACTTTCAGAAGGCTTAGCAGAAATACATGAGTATTAGAGTGTGCTGTTAACTTCTTGCAGACATTAAGAGGATTTTAGGAGAAGACTAGATTATTTTATCTAAGGGGGGAAATTTTTAAACAGAGAGTGTAGCATGCAGCTTGTTGGATGAGGCAATTGTCTTCCTATAGTTAGGGATGGCTGATCGTGAGGATTCAGATAGTCATGTATTTTGTGGGGATGCGTGTGAAATCTCAATTTCCAGTAAAAGTTAATGCCAGCAAAGTCCAGTAAAATGTAATGCCAGCAAAGTCCAGTAAATGGGAATGTTTGGTTAGCAATAGTGGAAACCAGGGTCTTCACTTAGAAAGCTCATTCCCTAGATGTTTGTCTATTCTACCCTTCCTCTCCACACTCTGACTCAAATGCCAGCCTCCCAGTTAGGCCCACTGAGATTGTCCCATTTATAATTTTCATCAACTCTAGACCCCCATCACCTCTTATTCCCACTTAGCCTGCTGTGTTGTTTTCCATATCACTTAACACTTTCTAACCTGCAATAAAATTTACTTGTTTATTGTATCTACTATTTTTGTCTATTTTGTCTGTGTTTCCCAGAGAGAATGTAACTTCTGTAACAGCAATGGGCTTTATCGGTTTTATTAATTTATGTATCCCCCAAGCCTAGAAGTGTATATGATACATAGTTGGTGCTCACTAAGTGGTTGTTGAAGAAACCTGTGTCCATCTATTACAGGACCCTCAAATTGCTTTGTGATAGCTTGGGAACTCTGACCTCATTAAGAAGTATAATACACCTTTAAAAATGTATTAGGCTTATATATATTGTATAAAAACACTATGTCTGATACAGGGATGTGAGCTGTAGGAGATTTTTTTTAAATATTACCAAGAAAGTTGGTATTATGGGCTGAATTGTGTACCCCACAGATTGTGACAATATTTTCAATTAAGGGTTTTTGCAGAGGTAATTATGTTAAAATGGGATCATTTGAGTAGATCCCTATCCAATCTTACCCATGTCCTTAGAAGAAGAAATTAGGGCACAGACATGCATAGACAATGTTGGTCATTTCTGATTCCCATGGACTGTAGCCCGCCAGGCTCCTTTGTCCATAGAATTCTCCAGGCAAGAATACTGGAGTGGGTTGCCATTCCCTTCTCCAGCGAATCTTCCCAACCCAGGGATCGAACCCAGATCTCCCATATTGCAGCACATTCTTTACCAGCGAGCTACCAGGGAAGCCCTTAAAAGAAGATATTAGGTCACAGACATGTATAGTCAATGTCAAGACACAGGAAGTAGACAACCAACTATAGGCCAAGGGGAGAGGCTTAGAGCAGATCCCTTCCACGTGGTCCTCAGAAAAATTTGTCTTCCCAGCAACTTGTCCAGACTTCATATTTCTGAGAAAATAATTTTCTGAGTGCTTAATTCAACCAGTATGAAGTATTTTGTTATAGCAGCCCTAGCAAACTAATATAGCAAGTTTACATATAGCATTAGAACTGGGGAAGATTGATAGATCTGCCCAGGATAGAACATATTTTGTTTTTACACAACAACGTTAGACAAAATATTGATTGGTACATAACACTTCTGTTTAGAGTTCTCCCATGTGTGAATTTTTGTCTCTAAGATCTATGTTCAGATTCTGCTGTTCTGAGGCCCACACCTTTCTAATAGAAATCCTAAATCACCCATAAGAGGAAAACTTTAGCAGGAGCTCAGTGTTCATAAGTTGAATTATGAACTGGCTTTGACCTTCCCCACATGCATTCAAACTCTGCTTGTACCTATAGAGAGTAGTTGTTATGGGTCACCTAGGACAGTACTAATTATAATGGTTCTTGTTAACCATAATAAGAGCAATCAATAAGAATGATGGTACAACAATTACAACAAGCAAACATAAAACATATTAGTGGTATTGGGCTAATAATTAACCTACGTTTATGGTTCAGTTATCAAGGAGAATAAATGAGTAGGCTACATACATTATTGAGAGTGTCTGCAGATTGGTTTACTTGTACTTGCATTTATATGGATTAAACAGGCTGAAAATTCAGTGGATTGGTTAACAACTGACCAAAGGGTCTTTCCCTTAACAAAACCAAAAGGCACCCTTGCTGATTTGGTAAGATTTTACCAAGATTTACTAAGATTTTACCACTCACTAAGTCTTAGCAGCCAAATAGAGAAAACATCTCTGCTAGAGCAAAGACCTTTGGTGATGGAAAGGATTTTCACCTCAACTACACCATATCAGCTCATTTGTAAACTAAGCATCTTCATCTCAAGCTCAAATATGTCTCAACTTTCCCTGACAACAATGGATCAAGAAGATATATGACAAAGGAAGGGATCTACTCAAGAGTCCTTGACTTAAACAAGAGGATTCTAAGAAGAAAGTTACTTGGAGATACTTCATCCATATTCATATTGATGTGCTGCTCTGCCTAGCAAAGTGCCAAGAGGGCCCCTGTAACAGGTATTTGTGTGACTTACACCGTTGATGCAACTGAACAACGACCACAACAAACAGCAACTGAACAGCAACAACACGCTGTCGTGCAGTAAGATGAGTGCCTGGTGTCTAAACACCTATGCTGCTGCTGCTAAGTCGCGTCAGTCATATCCGACTCTGTGTGGCCCCATAGACGGCAGCCCACCAGGCTCCCTCGTCCCTGGGATTCTCCAGGCAAGAACACTGGAGTGGGTTGCCATTTCCTTCTCCAGTGCATGAAAGTGGAAAGTGAAAGTGAAGTCGCTCAGTCGTGACCGACCCTTAGCGACCCCATGGACTGCAGCCTACCAGGCTCCTCTGTCCATGGGATTTCCTAGTCAAGAGTACTGGAGTGGGGTGCCATTGCCTTCTCCGCTAAACACCTATAAGAAGTGTTATATGTGAGTGCATATGTGAGTAACATTGAATATTTATTCTCTTGAATATTAGTTTTATCTCTTCAGTGGTATGTAGGAATTTAAGCTTTTTTCTAAGTACTCTCCATTATAAAACTATTTCTCTCTTTTTTAAAAAACAATTTTATTTCTCTTACACATGGAAAAAGACCAAAAGTATATATTCAGAGCTGTTGAATGTTCCTTGTCATCAAGTTTTTTTTGTTGTTTAGTTGGTTGGTTGGGTGTTTCTTTCTTTTTTTTTTTTTTTTGGCAAGGGCTGGGGGGCATGTGGCATGCCTTGTAGGATCTCAGTTCCCCACCAACGATCAAATCTGTGCCTCCTAAAGTGGAAGGGCAGAGTCTTAACCACTGGACCACCAGGGAAGTCCCAAAACTTTTATTTCACATAGCTACTTACTTTGTGTCTTGGGTTGTCCATTTGCTTTAACCTTCCAGATTTCCTTCTCTGGCTTTCTGTTAATTTAATACATAATTTGCTCATAGCCCGATGTATTTTTGGTAAATATATTTCCTCAACTAACCATGTCCCCACTCTCATTGTTACCGTAAGTTATTAGCCCTGTAGAAAATTTCATTATATAAAAGAAGTCCCTCTCATTTTTCTACCTAGGTTCAAGGCCTTAAAAAATTTTATCTCTAAAAATAGACATCTATATATAATCTTTTCATTATTATTGACATTAGATATATGGAAAGGTAGCTAAGTAATGAGGTAGGTAGCATGAAAAAAAATCACATACACATATATATAAAATACAAATTAGAAAAAGTATTTCATATTTGTTTGTGTGTTGAACATTTTTGTAATTTTTGTATTGAGACTTTATCAAGAGTTGGAAGAATAGATCAAGAAAGGGATTCAGATATAACCTGAACTCAGCATACTGTATTCTCTGGATATTTGCCTCAGTCTAGCAAAGACACAGGCAAATGGTAATGGCTCCAAAGGACTCATTGGTGCTGATGCTAGCAGTGCATTTTTAAGAAAAGTAGTCAGGGTTCATCATCGACGCATTATCACGCTAGTCCACAGAGACCAATTGGAATTGCTATCGCTCTATGCTTTATCATCATGAGTACTGCTGCCTAACACTCTGCCAAATGGGAGAAATCTCAAAAGGGAGGAGGAGGGAGGGTAATAAGCCAGGTTAAGAATTTGAAATAAACAAATAAATAAGCCTTCAAGTGAAGGTGTGAAAGCTATAAATATGCAATAGAAGAAGAAAAAAAATCACTATCCTATTTCCTATCCTCCCCCTTCAATAAATCTATACTTCAACAAATCTATACTTCTACAAGGAGATAAATAAATCGACAGCTACCAATAAATCTACCCATAAGTCTACAGAAGATTGAACTAAAGGCTTCTAAAAACTTTTACCATTTGCTAATTACCTCTGAAAGAAAGAAAGTGAAATTCACTCAGTGGTGTCCGACTCTTTGGGACCCCATGGACTATACAGTCCATGGAATTCGCCAGGCCAAAATACTGGACTGGGTAGCCTTTCCCTTCTCCAGGTGATCTTCCCAACCCAGGGATCAAACCCAGGTCTCCCACAATGCAGCAGGTTCTTTACCAACTGAGCCACAAGGGAAATCCAAGAATACTGGAGTGCATAGCCTATCCCTTCTCCAGGGATTTTGTCCAGCGGGTCTTACTGACCCAGGAATCAAACCAGGGTCTCTTGCATTGCAGGCAGATTCTTTATCAACTGAGCTATGAGGGAAGCTCTAAAATCTTACAGGACTTTCTTTTCTTTATTCCTTATGATGTTTGAAACATTTTCTAAGTCATAGTTTCCAAGTCTAAACTCATTGTAATACATGCTTTCATTTCTTCTGGGCCTATAAGCAGAATATACTGTTGTGAGTTGATCTCATCCATCTCAGTGGCTTTAAATATTATCTATATACTCATTCATTTATATAGTGATATAAATGAATCCAAAATTTATATCACTAGCCCCTATTATTTCTTGGGATACCAGTGATATATATACACAAATGCTTATTATTTATTTCAGTTCAGTTCAGTTCAGTTCAGTCACTCAGTTGTATCTGACTCTTTGCGACCCCAAGAAGCGCAGCATGCCAGGCCTCCCTGTCATCACCAACTCCCAGAGTTCACTCAGACTCACGACCATTGAGTCAGTGATGCCATCCAGCCATCTCATCTTCTGTCGTCCCATTCTCCTCCTGCCCCCAATCCCTCCAAGCATCAGAGTCTTTTCCAATGAGTCAACTCTTCGCATGAGGTGGCCAAAGTACTGGAGTTTCAGTTCAGCATCAGTCCTTCCAAAGAAATCCCAGGGCTGATCTCCTTCAGAATGGACTGGTTGGATCTCCTTGCAGTCCAAGGGACTCTCAAGAGTCTTCTCCAACACCACAGTTCAGAAGCATCAATTCTTCGGTGCTCAGCTTTCTTCAGAGTCCAACTCTCACATCCATACATGACCACTGGAAAAACCATAGGCTTGACTAGACGGACCTTTGTTGGCAAAGGAATGTCTCTGCTTTTGAATATGCTATCTAGGTTGGTCATAACTTTCCTTCCAAGGAGTAAGCGGCTTTTAATTTCATGGCTGCAGTCATCATCTGTAGTGATTTTGGAGCCCCCAAAAATAAAGTCTGACACTGTTTCCACTGTTTCCCCATCTATTTCCCATGAAGTGATGGGACCAGATGCCATGACCTTACTTTTCTGAATGTTGAGCTTTAAGCCAACTTTTTCACTCTCCTCTTTCACTTTCATCAAGAGGCTTTTTAGTTCCTCTTCACTTTCTGTCATAAGGGTGGTGTCATCTGCATATCTGAGGTTATTGATATTTCTCCCGGCAATCTTGATTCCAGCTTGTGCTTCTTCCAGCCCAGCGTTTCTCATGATGTACTCTGCATATAAGTTAAATAAGCAGGGTGACAATATACAGCCTTGACCAGGAAACACACATTTAATGCCCCAAACTGAGTTGTTGATTTTAACTTGCTCTATTTTTAGTGTTCCTTATATCAGCAAATGTCATCACTAGATCCTAAGATCAAAACTTTCACTTTGTCTCACATAGAAAATCCAGTTCACTGCAAATCCTATCGTCTCTTGATTCTACATTCAAAATGTGTCCCCCTCAATAGCTAGTCTCCTAGTTCACAATTCCTGACCTCCTAATTGATCTCCTTGCTTTCACACTTTTCCCCACTACAGTTTGTTCTCTAAACAGCATCAGCAGAAATCTTTTTATTTTTCATATTTATTTATTTATTTGGCTGTGCCAAATCTTAGTTGTGACATGTGGAATTCTGTTCCCTGACCAGAGATCGAAACTGGGCAGTGCGGTCTTAGTCACTGGATCACCAGAGAAGTCACATGGAATCTTTTTAAAACGTAAGTCTAATTATGCACTTCCCAGCTAGTAGCTTTACATTTGCTTCTTATCCTACTCACACTCAAAGTTAGAAACCTTACAGAGGCCCACAGAGTCCTATACGATCTGGCCCCTGGCTACCTCGCCAGTTTCCCTTCTGTCCCTCACACTGCGCCCCAGTCATACGGGCCTCTGCTTTTCCTTAGACACACATGTGCATCCACCTCAAGATCTTTGCCTCTGTGGTTTCTACTGTTTCCAGTACTAGCACGGTTCATGCATCCTATTCTGGTTTTGCAAATGTCACTCCTTTACAGGGTCCTTTCCTGACCACCTCATCTGAAATAGAACCCTGCTGATCTTTAATCTTATTCTAAAATATGGTGTATTGAGGTAATAGAGAGGCCAACAGATCAGGAGACAATTACCAGTGAAAAGATAGTTTATCACTCATAGTTCCCATGAGAGGGCATGCCATGAAATGAGTGGGCTGGCACACAGAGAGGCACCAGGGTTGGTCAGGAAACCAAGGGAACAGGTTGGGGGAACTGGGCAAATGCCTATACTGTGGTTTTCTCAGGAAGGAACAGGTGAGACAGGGTAAGCAGGTTTCGGATTGCCTACTTTGAATACTTTCAGCATCTCTGGGGCACAAGGGCTGTTCCTAACTGCCTGGTACCTGGCCCTGAGCTGATTAGGGCAGGTGGATAATGGTCCAGAGTGAGAACCTCATAGAGAAAGTACTTGAGGGTGAGACTCTCACTGTTTAAGTTGCATTTAAAAACACAGTTTCCGGCAAGTTGTTTATACCACTAGGAACTGGCTAGCCCTAGGAAGGACAATCACTCCAGGGTCAGAAATTCTCAGATGTGAAGATATTAGAATACAGAAAATAAAAGACATTATTAATATAATCCTCATACCAACTTCATTTTCTTCATATCATTTCTCACTACCTTACCTTATATTATGGATTACTTTATTTATTTATTCTATATTTATTCTTCCATAATAGAGGCTTTGTTAAGGTAGAGTCTTTTCTGTTTCATTCATTGCTGTATTCCTAGTGCTAGAATAGTGCCAGACATGGAGTAAACATTCAATATCATTTTTAAATTGGTTGACAAATGAATGGATGGAAGTTGTATGTCAGATTCTCCATTGGGGTGATTTTATTTCCCAGGGACATTTGGCAATATTTGGATATAACTTTCATTGTCACAGTAGGGGCAGAGGAGTCCTATTAGCATAGACAGGTAGAAGGTAGGTATTATGCTAGCATTCTACAATGTAAAGACAGCCCCACCCAATTTCATGAGTGTCAAGGCTAAATATTGTGCTGTAGATAAACCACATTGCTTTGATGAATCTCAAAACCTATATCTTTTTGAAACCATAGCAATAACTGTCAGAATTTAATGACTATGGTCACAGGAATATTTAATTCAGAATGAATCTTTCTCATGCAATCATTATGTTCATAAACTTTTATTAAATAGGTAAACATAATCATTAACTGCTGTTACTACCTATTGAATTTCAACAAAAACTAAACAATGAAAAGCAATGCATTCATTTGTTAATTTTTTATTTGTATTCTACTTCACTCAGTAAAACAAAAAAAGACTTATAAGAACATCTTCTTGCTATGTTCTCACGTGGCAGAAGGGGCAAAGGAGCTTTCAGTTCAGTTCAGTTCAGTTCAGTCCAGTCGCTCAGTCATGTCCGACTCTTTGCGACCCCATGGATTGCAGCACACCAGGCCTCCCTGTCCATCACCAACTCCCGGAGTTTACTCCAACTCATGTCCATTGAGTTGGTGATGCCATTGAACCATCTTATCCTCTGTCGTCCTTTTTTCCTCCCAACTTCAATCTTTCCCAGCATCAGGGTCTTTTCAAATGAGTCACTTCTTCGTACCAGGTGGCCAAAGTATTGGAGTTTCATCTTTAGCATCAGTCCTTCCTATGAATATTCAGGACTGATTTTCTTTAGGATGGAATGCTTGGACCTCCTTGCAGTCCAAGGGACACTCAAGAGTCTTCTCCAACATCACAGTCAAAAGCATAAATTCTTTGGTGCTTTTGGAGTCCAACTCTCACATCCATGATCCATCCAGATGGATGACTACTTGAAAAACAATAGCCTTGACAAGACAGACTTTTGTTGGCAAAGTAATGTCTCTGCTTTTTAATATGCTGTCTAGGTTGGTCCTAACTTTTTTTCCAAGGAGTAAGTGTCTTTTAACTTCATGGCTGCAGTCACCATCTGCAGTGATTTTTGGAGCCCCCAAAATAAAGTCTGTCACTGTCTCTATTGTTTCCCCATCTATTTGCTGTGAAGTGATGGGTCCAGATGCCATGATCTTAGTTTTCTGAATGCTGAGTTTTAAGCCAACTTTTTCACTCTCCTCTTTCACTTTCATCAAGAGGCTTTTTAGTTCTTCACTTTCTGCCATAAGGTGGTATCATTGGCATATCTGAGGTTATTGATATTTCTCCTAGTAATCTTGATTCCAGCTTGTGCTTCATCCAGCCCAGCATTTCTCATGATGTACTCTGCACATAATTTAAATAAGTAGGGTGACAATATACAGCCTTGACATACTCCTTTCCCAATTTGGAACCAGTCTGTTCTATGTCCAGTTCTAACTATTGCTTTCTGATCTGCATGCAGATTTCTCAAGAGACAGGTAAGGTGGTCTGGTATTCCCATCTCTTTCAAAAATTTCCACAGTTTAATGTAATCCACACAGTCAAAGGCTTTGGCATAGTCAATAAAGCAGAAATAGATGTTTTTCTGGAACTCTCTTGCTTTTTCCATGATCCAGCAGATGTTGGCAATTTGATCTCTGGTTCCCCTGCTTTTCCCAAATCCAGCTTTAATATCTGGAAGTTCACAGTTCACGTACTGTTGAAGCCTGGCTTGGAGAATTTTGAGCATTACTAGCATGTGAGATGAGTGCAGTTGTGCGGTAGTTTGAGCCTTCTTTGGCATTGCCTTTCTTTGGGATTGGAATGAAAACTGACCTTTTCCAGTCCTGTGGCCACTGATGAGTTTTCCAAATTTGCTGGCATACTGTGTGCAATCCTTTCACAGCCTCATCTTTTAGGATTTGAAATAGCTCAACCAGAAAGGAGATTTATCTCTTTTATAAGGGTACTAATCTCATTCATGAAGGCTCTGCCTTCATGACCTAATCACTTCCCAGATGTCTTACCTACAAATATCATCTCATTTGGAATTATATATCAAAATATGAATTGAAGCAGTATATTCAATCTATTACAACACTTATTTCTGTCTTAAAGGGAAATAATTCAAAGCACCATATAGTTACTGAACCCAGCTTGAAGTCTAGGCTTTTTAGGTAGTACAGTATCTTTTTTGAAGTCTTTTGTGTTTCCCTGTGGGAGTCACAACATACAAACTAAAATGACAAACTTGCTGCATCTCTACGTAATACAAATCAGCCAATATACAATGATGGAGCAGGGGCAGAGTATGCCTGGAACAAGGACAGGGTGTGCCCAATAAAAACTTCAGATCAACAAAGTGAAAATGGGAAACACACAGCAGTTACCGATCTATGGCAAAGACAGAATTCTGCTGAGCAAGCAGTTTGAAGAATCTTCCTCTGTTTTTTGCTTGACTTTGATTGGTTACCTTGAAGGAACCAACTGTTCATTGTACTCTGTAATGCTTAGCTCTGCTCACTGAGCATACAGGAGAGTTGGCCTTAGTTAGGGAATTGTGGAAAGTTTAGCTT
The DNA here is from genome assembly GCF_019923935.1 of Bubalus bubalis. Taxonomy (NCBI): domain Eukaryota; kingdom Metazoa; phylum Chordata; class Mammalia; order Artiodactyla; family Bovidae; genus Bubalus; species Bubalus bubalis. The sequence continues at coordinate 52,081,941 of NC_059163.1, read as the reverse complement.
TTTTATTCTACTTTCTAACAAGGTAAGTTGGAACTGTGGCCTAAGAGTTGGTTCAAAGTCACCTGTTATTTTTGGCTGGGATCATAGTATCCTTAGCAGTACGGTTTTGGCCAAAAAAAAGAGCTTCCCTGGTGGCTCAGACAAAAGAATCTGCCTGCAATGCAGGAGACCCAGGTTCGATCCCTGGGTCAGGAAGATCCTACCATATTGAGGCCTGCTGGCATAGAGTGAAAGTCAATCCCCTTAATTTTATATGGTCTGAAGCAACAGTTAGAACTGGACATGAAACAACAGAAAGGTTCCAAATGGGCAAGGAGTATGTCAAGGCTGTATACTGTCACCCTGCTTTATTTAACTTATATGCAGAGTACATCATGAGAATCGCTGGGCTGGAAGAAGCACAAGCTGGAATCAAGATTGCCAGGAGAAATATCAATACCTCAGATATGCAGATGACACCATCCTTATGGCAGAAAGCGAAGAAGAACTAAAGAGCCTTTTGATGAAAGTGAAAGAGGAGAGTGAAAAGTTGGCTTAAAGCTCAACATTCAGAAAACTAAGATCATAGCATCTGGTCCCATCACTTCATGGCAAATAGATGGGGAAACAGTGGAAATAGTGACAGACTTTATTTTGGGGGGCTCCAAAATCACTGCAGATGGTGACTGCACCCATGAAATTAAAAGACACTTATTCCTTGGAAGTAAAGTTAAGACCAACCTAGGCAATAGCACCCTACTCCAGTACTGTTGCCCAGAAAATCCCATGGATGGAGGAGCCTGGTAGGCTGCAGTCCATGTGGTCGCTAAGAGTCAGACACGACTGAGCAACTTCACTTTCATGCATTGGAGAAGGAAATGGCAACCCACTCCAGTGTTCTTGCCTGGAGAATCCCATGGATGGATAAGCCTGGCAGGCTGCAGTCCATGGGGTTGCACAGAGTCAGACACGACTGAAGCGACTTAGCAGCAGACAGCATATTAAACAGCAGAGACATTACTTTGCCAACAAATGTCTGTCTAGTCAAAGCTATGGTTTTTCCAGTACTCATGTATGGATGTGAGAGTTGGACTATAAAGAAAGCTGAGTGCCGAAGAATTGATGCTTTTGGACTGTGGTGTTGGAGAAGATTCTTGAGAGTCCCTTGGACTGCAAGGAGATCTAACCAGTCCTTTAGAGGAAATCAGTTCTAAATGTTCATTGGAAGGACTGATGCTGAAGCTGAAACACCAATAGTTTGGCCACCTGATGTGAAGAACTGACTCATTTGAAAAGACCCTGATGCTGGGAAAGATTGAAGTTGGGAGGAGAAGGGGACAACAGAGGATGAGATAGTTGGATGGCATCACTGATTCAATGGACTTGATTTTGAGTAAACTCTGGAAGTTGGTGACAGACAGGGAGGCCTGGAGTGCCGCAGTCCATGGGGTTGCAAAGAGTTGAACATGACTGAGCCACTGAACTAACTGAACTGATGCCTCAATTACATTTTTTTCACCTGAGAGGCCTAGATGGTCTTTATGCCCTCAATGCCTTTTCAGTCATATTTTCTATTATTTGAACTCCAGAAACTATTAGTTTTTATCATGATGTGAAATCAATGTGTTATATTTTCCACTTGAAAGCTAGTCAATTACTATTCTAGAAGGAATTAACCAAAATATTCTAACTATCTGGATGGTTCTGGACAGCTTTCCTAAAAGCTACCAGCTTAGTAGGCACTTGATCTACCTTCTAGGTCATCCCAGGTGACAATTTTATCAAATGTTTGCCATGGTAAACAAAGATCTCATTTTCTAGCCACCTCTATTTGCTGCCCACAATCAGACTGCTAATCCAGTTCAACAGATTTTAGTGTTTTTTTACTAGTAGCACTCCACTTCTGGTATAAATTTCTGTATTAGTTTGGGTGACCTAGCTGCAGTTATAAATAAGAACCCAATTTCAGTGACTTAACAGAATGTAAAAGTATTTCACAACTGCATAACAGTTCTGCACATACATTCCCGTTGCTTTCTTCTACATGATGAGTCAGGGAGTCTGGTTGCTTCCATGTCATGGCTCTGCCTCTTCCCAGGCCTTGGAGTCCTCTGTATCAACTTTGTGGATAAAAAAGGAGTATGAGAACTGTGCATAGGAGGACAAAGAGGTCAGCTCTTTAACTTCTTGGAATTATTGATAACAGTAAATATCATAGTTGTCATGATTATAATTTTTATAGAAGTTTCTCTTCATACTAATTTCCTGAATTATATTTTACCCTATTTGTTATTGATGTTACTTGTTTTCCTGTTGAGGAATAAAACAAGTTAAACATTAAGCTATAAGTGTTGATCTTGATGACTTAAAACTTTGATTCAAGAAAACATCTGACTCTGAGCTTTCCAATGTGGTTCTTCTTTCTCTGTGCCTTACTTTGATATCAGCTGCTACTGGCCTACTTTTACTAAAGCTTGGCAACTCTCCTATATACTTAGTGCCCAGTTTGTCTTATCCTAGACTCTTGTTTTTTTTTACACTGCAACAAACCCTGCATCTGTATTTAACTTTGCTATCTTTATGTTAGGGATCAGTTCAGTTCAGTTCAGTTGCTCAGTCGTGTCCGACTCTTTGAGACCCCATGAATCACAGCATGCCAGGCCTCCCTGTCCATCACCAACTCCCGGAGTTCACTGAGACTCACGTCCATTGAGTCGGTGATGCCATCCAGCCATCTCATCCTCTGTTGTCCCCTTCTCCTCCTACCCCCAATCCCTCCCAGCATCAGAGTCTTTTCCAGTGAGTCAACTCTTCGCATGAGGTGGCCAAAGTACTGGAGTTTCAGTTTTAGCATCATTCTTTCCAAAGAACACTCAGGGCTGATCTCCTTTAGAATGGACTGGTTGGATCTCCTTGCAGTCCAAGGGACTCTCAAGAGTCTTCTCCAACACCACAGTTCAAAAGCATCAATTCTTTGGTGCTCAGCTTTCTTCACAGTCCAACTCTCACATCCATACATGACCACTGGAAAAACCATAGCCTTGACTAGATGGACCTTTGTTGGCAAAATAATGTCTCTGCTTTTCAATATGCTATCTAGGTTGGTCATAACTTTTCTTCCAAGGAGTAAGTGTCTTTTAATTTCATGGCTGCAGTCACCATCTGCAGTGATTTTGGAGCCCAGAAAAATAAAGTCTGACACTGTTTCCACTGTTTCCCCATCTATTTCCCATGAAATGATGGGACCAGATGCCATATGTTAGGGATATCATCTCAAAATAAGTCTATCTCATTATAAAAATAATAGATGATAGTCCTTCAAACCACTCATTTTTGATCAACAGCCTTTTAATAATGTTTCCTATTCTATTGCATTTGGCAACTTATTCTGAGTCTATTTGATCTAGCAAGAAATCATTAATTTGCATCATCCCAGCTATACTAGAGAAAAAGCTTTTATAATTTATGCAAATAGAACTTTTAAAAGTTAATAATCAGAAAATTATAGAATGCCACTTAAGAATAAAGAAATATGAAAACCTAAATATGCCATTGTTCCTTAGAACCATAAGCCACATTTCAGATCCCCTGGTACCCCAATAGCAATATTGTGAAAACTAATATTTTAGCAAGGGTTTATATACTCTTGAGTAAATTGCCTCCCCTTGCAATGACCTGGATGAACATTTACAGCATCCTTCAATGCCTAACATCTTCACTGGGGGTGTTTCAGAGCAGTAAATCTTAATCTTTTCATAAATGTGAACTGGTTCAGATCCAATCACCAAAGTATCATCTCTGAAAGAATACAGAATGTAAGCACACTTAAAGAATTTAGAAGCTCACCTCCATTTTCTTACCTAGCGAATCCCATGGACAGAGGAGCTTAGCAAGCTACAGTCCATGGGATTGCAAGAGTCAGACATTACTTAGCAACTAATCTACCACCACCACCATCACCTCCATTTTACCAATATGATCCAGAGCCTTATTACTCTAAGTGTAGCCCACAAACAACAGCATCTGGGAATCATTAAAAATACCAAGTTGTAGGCCTCACTATATGCCTATTGAATAGGAATCTCATACCTATTGAACAGGAATCTGTATCTTCATAACATAATGGATGATTTATAGGATAGCAAAGTTTAAGAAACACTAGCCTAATAAAATATATACTCCAGTTCAAGGTCCAACAGCTAGTGTCAGAGACTAGCCAAGACCCAATCTTTATGTCTCTTTTCAAAACATTTCCCATCATGGTCTACCCATCCACACAATGGCTCCTGGGTCCTCCCTTTCTACCACATTAGGTTTGAGCAAGATCCAGAATCACTGGTAGGCTCCATGCTGGGAGGCCACACCTTTCAGAGAAACTAAAACAATGTTCCAGAGCACAGCTTGGTGAAGTTATTATAAACCAGCTTGAAAGGAAGCATAACACTTTCCCATTGCTATCCACATAGCCCCTAAACACAGGATTTTAAATAGTCAAGATGTCAAGGATATATAACTCTTTGAATAAGTTGACCTCTATTTGTTAAAAAGGCCCTAATTAATAGCACAGAAACCATTAAAGGACAGAAACGATATGGACTTAACAGAGGCTGAAGATATTAAGAAGAGGCAGCAAGAACACACAGAAGAACTATACAAAGAAGATCTTAGTGACGGAGATAGCCACAGCAGTGTGATCACTCATCTAAAGGCAGACATCCTGGAGTGAGAAGTCAAGGGGGCCTTAGGAAGCATCATTATGAACATAGCAAGTGGCAGTGATGGAATTCTACCTGAGCTATTTCACATCCTAAAAAATGATGCTGTAACAGTTCTGCATTTAATATGCCAGAAAATTTGGAAAACTCAGCCATGACCACAGGACTGGAAAAGATCAGTTTTCATTCCAATACCAAAGAAAGGCAATGCCAAAGAATGTTCAAACTACTGCACAATTGAACTCATTTCACATGCTAGCAAAGTAATGCTCAAAATTCTCCAAGTTAGGCTTCACCAGTATGTGAACAGAGATATTACAAATGTTCAAGCTGGATTTGGAAAAGGCAGAGGAACCAGAGATCAAATTGCCAACATCTGTTGGATCATAAAAAAACAAGAGAATTCCAGAAAAACATTTACTTCTGCTTCATTGTCTATGCTAAAGCCTTTGACTGTTTTGAACACAGCAAACTGTGGAAAATTCTTAAAGAGATGGGAATACCAGACCAACTTACCTGCCTCCAGAGAAATCTGTATGAAGATCAAGAAGCAACAGTTAGAAGTGGACATAGAGCAACAGACTGGTTCCAAATTGGGAAAGGAGTATGTCAAGGCTGTATTTTGTCATGCTGCTTATTTAATTTATGTGCAGAGTATATCATGCAAAATGCCAGGCCGGATGAAGCACAAGCTGGAATCAAGACTGCCAGAAGAAATATCAATAACCTCACATATGCAGATGACACCACCCTTATGGCAGAAAGCAAAGAGGAACTAAAGAGCCTCTTGCTGAAGGTGAAAGAGGAGAGTGAAAAAGATGGCTTAAAACAACATTCAAGAAACTAAGATCATGGTATCTTGTCCCATCACTTCATGGCAAATAGATGGGGAAACAATGGAAACAGTGACAGACTTTATTTTGGGGGGCTCCAAAATCACTGCAGATGGTGACTATAGCCATAAATTAAAAGATACTTGCTCCTTGCAAGTAAAGCTATAACAAACCTAGACATCATACTAAAAAAGCAGAGACATTACTTCGCTGACTAAGATCCATCTATGGTCAAGCTATGGTTTTTCCAGTTGTCATGTATGGACATGAGAGCTGGACCATAAAGAAGGCTGAACACTGAAGAATTTATGCTTTTGAACTGCGGTATTGGAAAAGACTCTTGAGAGTCCCTTGGACTGCAAGGAAATCCAACCAGTTCATCCTAAAAGAAATCAGTCCCGAATATTCATTGGAATGACTGATGCTGAAGCTGAAACTCCAATACTGTGATCACCTGATGGAAAGAACTGACTCATTAGAAAAGACTCTGATGCTGAGAAAGATTAAGGCAGGAGAAGAAGGGGATGACAGAGGATGAGATGGTTGGATGGCATCACCAACTCAATGAACATGAGTTTGAGTAAGCTCTGGGAGTTGGTGATGGACAGGGAAGCCTGGCATGCTGCAGTCCATGGTGTCACAGTCTTACATGACTGAGCGGCCGAACTGAACTCATCTGCATGGCACTGAAAAAATGAATGATGGGACATGTGCAAAGAACAGTCAATGCCTTGAGGGAAAAGTCTAGTTGAGGGAAAATGTAGAATAAAGCATTCTAGGGATTCTACCAGGAAAAGAGGTAGGTCAAAAATAGATCCAGATACAATGTGTGGTAAGTTAGTTCAGTCTTGTCCAACTCTTTGTGACTCTATGGACTATAGCCTATCAGGCTCCTCTGTCCTTGGGATTACCTAGGCAAGAATACTGGAGTGGGTTGCCATTTCCTCCTCCAAGGAAGCTTCCCAACCTAGGAATCGAACCCAGGTCTCCTGCACTGGTAGGTGTGTTCTTTACTACTAGTGCCACCCAGGAAGCCCCTCCTGGTACAATAGACCCTGAATATAGGTAACAATTGATTGAAAGGCAATAGGCATTCATAAACAAATTCAATGGATGAATTAACTGTAAAATCTAGAGTTCAATTTGAGTAGGACTGAGAACTGTTCCTGTTCTCTGACATGTTCAAAATAAATCACATAGCAAAAAACAGAAAAAAAAAAAATTATGGACTTTGTGGCAGTATCAGAGTTCAGGAAGATAGCACTTAGTTTGATACAGCAGCAACAGACTCTGCTTTGATTGTTGGTTGTCCTGGTTTGTAGGTTTGCTGCTACTGCTGCTGCTAAGTCGCTTCAGTCGTGTCCGACTCTGTGCGACCCCAGAGACGGCAGCCCACCAGGCTCCCCCGTCCCTGGGATTCTCCAGGCAAGAACACTGGAGTGGGTTGCCATTTCCTCCTCCAATGCATGAAAGTGAAAAGTGAAAGTGAAGTTGATCAGTCACGTCCAAGTCCCAGCGACCCCTTGGACTGCAGCCCACCAGGCTCCTCCGTCCATGGGACTTTCCAGGCAAGAGTACTGGAGTGGGGTGTATGTTTGAGATGATACTAAAGACAGTTTTCAACATCTTCCAACATTGTTCAAGATCTGGTTGTTTTTTTGTTCTGTGCCTCTTCTATCCTTATTAATTTTTTTTATATCATAATAGATGCAAATCTTCCTATGTGCCTGGTTCTATGAAGGTCTATCAGGAAAAGCTTAAAACTTCTAAACCTTCTTTCCAGTTTTAGCATCCTCATATCTACAACAGACTGTGTATAGACATAAAGAAAGTTATACAAAAAATGTTTTTGTGTTTCTCAGAATAAAGCATTCTATACACTGAAAGCATTATGGAATCCAAAATTTTGAAGCATCTGAACAAGTGATCAGCTCTGACATGATCTTTTTCCTCATGAGTTTAATGTTCTATTTTTAATAGAAACAAGAAATATACTTGTTTTTCATTCTATATTCAGCTGAGCAAGTATTAGACCATTTTTCTCTCACTTCAATAATGCATGGAATGTTTTATAGTTCCACCCATACAGAGCAGTCTTAAAATACAGTAAAGAAGGAAATTGCATGTGTTCATCATCATATAGTATGCATACTGTTTGTGCCAACTTGTGGGCACACATTAAATTGAAATTATTTTTTTAAGTTGCCTTTTACAGAAGCATCATTTTTCTTATTTTCCTTGAAGTAAGCCAGATTCTAGCTTTTTGAAATTTAAAATGAATTTTCTCATCCTTCCTTTTCAATAGCCCTTAAACAATAACTGTTGAACCTTCTTTTTACTCAATTACCCCAGGGGTTTAACAATATATTTAATATTTCTTGTGGAACCCTTATCTCTCTTCTACATTTTAAACAATACAAAATTCACATTTTGCATTCCCTGTAATGCTGTTTTTTTATTCAATTGTTTATTTCAAATGTAGCTTTTCTTCCGTAATAGCTAAACACTTGGAAATTGTTCACAATTACTTCCTTTATAATTTCAAACCCCAAATGATTGCTTTTTGCCTCCCAAATGCATTTCAAAATTTGCTATGTGTTAATGTGTTGAGTGAGTCAGACTACTGTAAGATAATTGACTAGACCTTTGCATAAACACATGATTTTTGTAATTAGAAATTTAATTCCACTTTCCCCTTGTTGTTATCCCCCAACTGCAATACATTTTTATTATTTCATAACCCTTGTCCCAAGGGATGAAGCCATTATCTCAAATTCTCTTATTTTTTTTTACTGCTAAAATGTCATTGTTTTTCCTTTTCTTCATGTTAAATTCTATCACTGTTATTTATTTTCTTTTTAGAAATATATATCCAAGGACATTTGTCCTAAGCCTAACAATTCTGTGTTCCAGCTACATAATATAGTTTTTAGGAAGTCCATCAGTGACGGCCTCTTTTTCAGTGTTCTAGCTCTCCTCAGATCATTGTTTTTGAAAAATTTAGCTCCTTCAATTCTGCCTCTCCCTTTGTGGAAGTCATATTATACATCTCAGACAATCTGTGGTTTCTCTATCAAAGCACAGAGTGACTTACATGTCATCTTCTATTCTTGTTGATTATTTCTTCACATCACAAAAGTGGCAACATCTTTTTATGTGCCTGGTTTCAATATAATTCTATCAGAAAGAGGACATAATTGAAATCTTCTCTTTAGTTTTAGTTTCATGATCTTCGTAGTTTGTATCTTTGGGAACACTGCTCAGAGATCTACCTGATTCCCAAAATATCTTCTTGGGGCACTCAAAGTAATGTCATTTTGAGCCTCACATAAAATATGCTGTGAGGTGTATTATTGCAGCATTTATTGGGTTTCCAAAACCAGAATGAACCTTTTGGCCAACCCAATAATTTCCTTTTCTTGACCTAAAACAAATGGTCTATCAGATACCTCCCAGATATCTCTGCAGCAAAGATGATGTGGGGGGTGGTGGGGGCGGATAGGAATCACGAGAGAGTTGCAATCTTGCACCTGCATGTGAGTGCCTGGCAAAGGAAGGAGGGCACTTTATAAAAGGGAAAGGAACTTGGGAGGGCTATAGGAAACAGAGTCCATGGGTTTTCATTTGGCAGAGTTATTGCCAGGAAAAAAGGAAAGTCTTTCTTCTTCCTTTTGGATTCTGCTATCAATACAGTGGGGGAAAGCTACCACTTCCAGTCTCCCAGCTCTATTTAATTTGGGTTTCTATTAATTTTTTATACTTTTCAGAGTCTTAGAATGCAATGTTTTCTATCAAAGTGAAATAACAGTTTAAGAGAAACTAACCACATGATAGAACCACTGCCTTTGGGTAACCTTAAATCACAATAATTAAATAAATTAAATATATCTATGTCTTATATTTTACACCAGATAATTGGAAGTTTCCTAATCATCATCTTTAGGTAAATGAGAACCAACTCCTCACAGCAAATGTACAGATGGAGTTTTCTAGTACTAGTTTGAGACTTTGAGGAGTAAGGACTCATGTCTTATTCACTTCTATGTTAGTTCTTACCAGAGTGCCTAGCATCCAAAAATACATTTATTGATTCAAACCAACATTACTTATGTCTTTAAACTGATGATCCCTTAAGTTCAATGGTATGATTTTTGCAGATATTAATTATGTTTAGAATTTTGTACTACAGTTGCTGCATATAATTCTCAGTTGTTTTAATATTATAAATCATTATGTAAGTAAGATAGCAATGAAGAGAGAGAAATACAGAGCAGATGTTTTGCTTAATAGTTCTTGACTGGACTTGACAAATAGAGAAAGGTATCATAAGTGAAATCTTAAAAATATGAAACTAGCTGTATATGACTTTTAAAATATTACATTCAACTGAAAGTTCAGCACTCAGCCAAAAATTTAAAGTATTTATTTTTTGTTTTCAAACTACTTATTTTTTATTTTCTAGAAAGAATGTATTTTTAAGAGCAGTTTTAGGTTTTACAATAAAACTGAGAAGAAGGTACAGAGATTTCCTTTATGTCCCCTGTTCTCACACAAGCACTTACCAGAATGGCACATTTATGACCCAGGATGAACCTACGCTGACACGTCATCATCACCCCAGGTCCACAGCTGACTTTAGGTTTCACTTTTGTTGTTGCACATTCTACGACTTTGGACAAAGTATAATGACATATATTCATCATTATAATACTATACAAAGTATTTTCACTGCCCCAAACTCTTCTGTTCACCTCCCATCACCCTGCTTTTTCCTAGCAACCACAGATCTTTATACTGTTTCCACAGTTCTGCCTTTCCAGAAAGTCATATAGTTGGAATCATACAGTATGCGGCCTTTTCATATTGGCTTCTCACTTAGTAATATTTTTGTTAACATGGTAAATCCTTTTAAGAAGTCATTACAGTAATATTGTCTTTTCTTTTCAGTCATTCTTATGTGTTTTAACCTCAATATATTTTAGATTTCTCACAAGACACATGAGACACCTGCCGTGGTATTTGATCATGCTTGCAAAGTGTTAAGCCTCAGTGAAGCTTCTCAGTGATTTTTAAAATACTCCAGAAGAATGGAAATCTTTCATTTCAGCAGTTTGAATGATGCAGCAATAACAGTCTCCATGGGAGAGTTAAAGAAGCAACGAACTGCAAAGTATGAACTCAGTAGGTTGGATCTGGAAATCAAAAGGGGTCAGCTTTGAAATGTAATATATCTGCTCATATTCCAATTCAAATAAAAAAGTAGGAAGTCTGACTTACTAGACATTTATTAATTAAACGGCACGCAGCACAATTACTCATAGAAGTACTCTCAATGCTGGGTTACTTTAGAAGTTACCTCATTTAATAATCTCTAAACTGGGAAGCAACCATAGTTCAAGTAGGTTAAATAATTTGATCAAAGGCACCTAGCCAGTGATAACAAGACGTGACATATAATTGTAGACCTAATTAAAAAATGAAGCTCTTTATCGTGTGTCATGCTATCTCTCAATTAGGACATATGCAATTGTCATAATTTTTGCCTTTTTTAACTCCTCATAAAAGCCCTGGACTGAACTCAAGAACTCTGAATTGCAGTAAGCCCTCTGATAGAATTTGCTTGATGTTGAGCAAGTTAGTTCACAGCATATTGTTTCCTCATCTGAAAAGTGAAAGCCTGAACTCTACAAGGACTTTAAAGATTTTTCCACCTCCAACAAGATGTATTGTAACTTTGAAGAGGTGAGGCAACAAGCAATAAGGACAGAAGAAAAAAAAAAAAAAAAAAAAAGGATACTTTTATAATGCAATTGAAGATCAACTATTTTCAGGAAAAAACATAAATATTTAATTTTATTCACTATCTCAAAACTCAAAAAAATTTCCTTTAAGCATTTAAAACATGTTCTTTAATATGTATGCTCATAATTAACGAATTCATAGTTATTATAAAAAATAGAAATTCAATACAAGATCTTCATGACCTCAACTTACTCATTTCCTCAATTGTTTAGAAAGCATATTAAGAGGAAGTTTCCCTAAAAGTATAATAATAATACAAGTCTATAATGATGAACTGAATGTTCCCTCTTTTAGACTTTCCTAGGATGTACATGCACTTTATCCATAGGAAGTGAATTTTAGGATTGCAAAGAGACCATAATGTTCATTACCAGAATTACCTGTGTCAGATGTACTGCTGCTGCTGCTAAGTCACTTCAGTCGTGTCCAACTCTGTGTGGCCCCATAGACAGCAGCCCACCAGGCTCCCTCATCCCTGGGATTCTCCAGGCAAGAATACTGGAGGAGGTTGCCATTTCCTTCTCTTACCATAATTATAATCTGTGTAGTAATTAATTTGATCTTGCCCCAAGCACTCTTGCCTTTGTCCCAGGGTCCTGAAAAGCAATCTCTTAAACTCTTGGAATTTCTCAAGTGGTAAGAATGTTTTTGTTATGTATGGTGAGTCCCTTGGATCACACCTGATAATTTATGCTAAATATTAGGTGACTAATGACACGAAGTAACCCACTCCAGTACTCTTGCCTGGCAAATCCCATGGACGGAGGAGCCTGGTAGGCTGCAGTCCATGGGGTCGCTAGGAGTCGGACAGGACTGAGCAACTTCACTTTCACTTTTCACTTTCATGCATTGGAGAAGGAAATGGCAACCCACTCCAGTGTTCTTGCCTGGAGAATCCCAGGGATGGCAGAGCCTGGTGGGCTGCAGTCTATGGGGTCGCACAGAGTCGGACATGACTGAAGCGACTTAGCAGCAGCAGCAGCAGCAATGACATGAAGTAAAGCAGCATTTATATATAACTTTTATGACTCTGCCTTAAATTAATTTTTTAATCTATTGACTATCTCTGGTCATGAGTGTATCAAATAATAAAGTTTCTACTCCATACAAATCCATCCCTTCTCCAAAAATTAAGAAAAAAAAAAAAAAAAAGAAAACCATTATAATTCCAATATCGAGAGAAAAGCACCTTAACATTTGGATAGAGAAAGAGAGACACAGAGGAGTTGATTTGCATATTTTAATTTAAATATAGAATACAGCCCAGTGTTTTAATGGATGTACTAAATTTATAATAACACATCATCTCATGCTTTGAATGCTATATGAAAGACAGTTCCTTTGACATCTGGGGATTTTGAAGATGAGTAGTATACAGTACCTTACTTTGAAAAACAAATCAAATTTGAGAACAAGCATGTTTTGTTCACCTAATCACTGCAGGTAGGACAATAAAACAAGATCAACAGACATGATCCTCACACTCATACTTTATTTTACTGGATGAAATCAACAAGAAATATAAGTAAACAGAATAATTTTCATAGTGGTTAATATTATGAAGACAAATATAATAAAAATAAATAGTGCACTATGAAAGAGAGTGACTGGCTTGCTACTATAGATTGAATGATGAGAGAGGGTACGGGGGGTAGAATTTGCCACCCCAAAATGTACCTCTTTGGCATAAAGATTATTTTTAGCTGCTGATTTTTAATAAATGACAGGCACTAGAGAAGTTCTGAAAACCAAGAGGCAAGTTACTGTTTGTAAGAGATGTCTATGTTTATAAGGGAAATCTTTGTTTGTAAGGGTGTCTCACTCACTGTGCCAGGAAGAGGGGGATGATTCAATCTCCAGAAACTCATGTCAGTGGAGAAGGCAAAGGCTTCAATCCATGTACACCTGTGAGGGTTACTTTAATGCTGACTTCCAGATGATAAGTAGCTAGCAGCCAGGCCAGTTATTTGCGAGGAATATTCCAGATATAATAGATAACTAGGAAAAATACCATAATGTAGGAACAAACTTAATGTGTTTGATAAAAAGAAAGTCAGTTAGGCTAGAGTATTAACAACTGATAGTAGAATATATGAGACGAAGCCTGAGAAATAAGAGAACCTGATCAAATAGAGAGCTCAGCTTTTAAATGTGATGGAAGCGATTCAGGGCATGAAGAGTATGGTATTTCAGTAGCTTTTAAAATTGTCCCACAGTTTTTTGAGTGTTCTGTTCTGGGTGTATTATTGCTTTATATTTGCATTTCAGTTTGGAAATTTCCTATCTTTAAGCTCACTAATTCTTTTCTTAACTATGTCAGTTTACTGATGAGCTCATCTAAAAGTATAATTTGTTTCTTTTATTGTGTTTTTGATTTATGACATTTCCTTTTGCTTCTTTATTGAGCCCATCTTTGCATGAAATGTTCCTTGGTATCTCTAATTTTCTTGAAGAGATCTCTGCTGCTGTTGCTAAGTCGCATCAGTCGTGTCCAACTCTGTGCGACCCCATAGACAGCAGCCCACCAGGCTCCCCCGTCCCTGGGATTCTCCAGGCAAGAACACTGGAGTGGGTTGCCATTTCCTTCTCCAATGCATGAAAGTGAAAAGTGAAAGTGAAGTCGCTCAGTCGTGTCCAACCCTTAGCAACCCCATGGATTGCAGCCTACCAGGTTCCTCCATCCATGGGATTTTCTAGGCAAGCGTACTGGAGTGGGGTGCCATTGCCTTCTCCATGAAGAGATCTCTAGTCTTTCCCATTCTGTTGTTTTCCTCTATGTCTTTGCATTGATCGCTGAGGAAGGCTTTCTATCTCCTCTTGCTATTCTTTGGAACTCTGCATTCAGATACTTATATCTTTCCTTTTCTTCTTTGCTTTTGCTTCTCTTCTTTTCACAGCTATTTGTAGGGCCTCCTCAGACAGCCATTTTGCCTTTTTTTTTTTTTTTTTTTGCATTTCTTTTCCATGGGTATGGTCTTGATCCCTGTCTCCTGTACAATGTCACGAACCTCTGTCCATAGTTCATCAGGCACTCTATCTATCAGATCTAGGCCCTTAAATCTATTTCTCACTTCCACTGTATAATCATAAGGGATGTGATTTGGGTCAGACCTGAATGGTCAAGTGGTTTTCCCTACTTTCTTCAATTTAAGTCTGAATTTGGCAATAAGGAGTTCATGATCTGAGCCACAGTCAGCTCCCGGTCTTGTTTTTGCTGACTGTATAGAGCTTCTCCATCTTTGGCTGCAAAGAATATAATCAATCTGATTTTGGTGTTGACCATCTGGTGATGTCCATGTGTAGAGTCTTCTCTTGTGTTGTTGGAAGAGGGTGTTTGCTATTACCAGTGCATTCTCTTGGCAAAACTCTATTGGCCTTTGCCCTGCTTGGGCTCGATAAAGGACAGAAATGTTATGGACCTAACAGAAGCAGAAGATATTAAGAAGAGATGGCAAGAATATACAGAAGAACTGTACAAAAAGTTTAAAAATAAAATAAAATTTAAAAAATAAATAAATAAATAAAAAAAAAAAAAAAAAAAGATCTTCATGACCAAGTTAATCACGATGATGCGATCACTCACCTAGAGCCAGACATCCTGGAACGTGAAGTCAAGCCGGCCTTAGAAAACATCACTACAAACAAAGCTAGTGGATGGGATTCACTAGCTTGATGGGATTCCAGTTGAGCTATTTCAAATCCTGAAAGATGATGCTGTGAAAGTGCTGCACTCAATATGCCAGCAAATTTGGAAAACTCAGCAGTGGCCACAGGACTGGAAGAGGTCAGTTTTCATTCCAATCCCAAAGAAAGACAATACCAAAGAATGCTCAAACTACCGCACAATTGCACTGATCTCACATGCTAGTAAAGTAATACTCAAAATTTTGCAAGCCAGGCTTTAGCAGTACGTGAACCGTGAACTTCCAGATGTTCAAGCTGGTTTTAGAAAAGGCAGAGGAACCAGAGATCAAATTGCCAACATCCGCTGGATCATGGAAAAAGCAAGAGAGTTCCAGAAAAGCATCTATTTCTGTTTTATTGACTATGCCAAATCCTTTGACTGTGTGGATCACAATAAACTGTGGAAAATTCTGAAAGAGATGGGAATACCAGACCACCTGAACTGCCTCTTGAGAAATCTATATGCAGGTCAGGAAGCAAGAATTAAAACTGGTCATAGAACAACAGACTGGTTCCAAATAGGGAAAAGAGTAAATCAAGGCTGTATATTGTCACCCTGCTTATTTAACTTATATGCAGAGTACATCATGAGAAACGCTGAGCTGGAGGAAGCACAAGCTGGAATCAAGATTGCCGGGAGAAATATCAATAGCCTCAGATATGCCGAGGACACCACCCTTATGGCAGAAAGTGAAGAGGAACTAAAAAGCCTCTTGATGAAGGTGAAAGAGGAGAGTGAAAAAGTTGGCTTAAAACTCAACATTCACAAAACGAAGATCATGGCTTTTGGTTCCATCATTTCATGGGAAATAGATGGGGAAAGAGTGGAAACAGTGTCAGACTTTATTTTGGGGGGCTCCAAAATCACTGCAGATGGTGATTGCAGCCATGAAATTAAAAGATGGTTACTCCTTGGAAGGAAAGTTAGGACCAACCTAGACAGCATATTGAAAAGCAGAGACATTACTTTGCCAACAAAGTTCCGTCTAGTCAAGCCTATGGTTTTTCCAGTGGTCATGTATGGATGTGCGCGTTGGACTATGAAGAAAGCTGAGCACTGAAGAATTGATGCTTTTGAACTGTGGTGTTGGAGAAGACTCTTAAGGGTCCCTTGGACTGCAAAGAGATCCAACCAGTCCATTCTGAAGGAAATCAGCCCTGGGTGTTCATTGGAAGGAATGATGCTAAAGCTGAAACTCCAGTACTTTGGCCACCTCATGTGAAGAGTTGACTCATTGGAAAAGACTCTGATACTGGGAGGGATTGGGGGCAGGAGGAGAAGGGGACGACAGAGGATGAGATGGCTGGATGGCATCACTGACTCAATGGACGTGAGTTTGAGTGAACTCCAAGAGTTGGTGATGGACAGGGAGGCCTGGAGTGCTGCGATTCATGGGGTCACAAAGAGTCGGACATGACTGAGCGACTGGACTGAACTGAACTTTTGCTTATTTGTTAGAATTTCCATATCTATACTTATTTCTCATCCATTCTCGCATGTTGTCTACTTTTTCCTTAAGAGTCCTTAACATATTAATGATAGATATATAAATTCACAATTTGCTAGTTCAAATACCTATGTCATATCTGAGGCTGGTTCTGATGATTGTTTTGTCTCTTCAATTCTTTTTTTCTTTTTGTCTTTTGCAGTCCTTGGACATATCCATTCTTGTTGAAAACTGGATGCCTTGTACACAATAATAGGAGCTAAGATAAATATGCCTTTATGTTAATCTGGCTAGGAATTGGTTGTTTTTCAGTCACTCAGTCGTGTGCAACTCCTTGCGACCCCATCAACTGCAGTACTCCAGGCTTCCCTGTTCTTCACTATCTCCCAGAGCTTGGCTCAAACTCACGTCCATTGAATCAATGATCCCACCAACCATCTCATCCTCAGTCTCCCCCTTCTCCTGTCCTCAATCTTTCCCAGCATTAGGGTCATTTCCAATGAGTTAGAAGTATAGAAGAGGCTTGAGTTTGAGGAGTACCCTGCCTCTAGCGGAGATAAATCGCTGGTAAATGCTTTTCCTCCTGAGGGAAACCTTTGTTATGGAGAAAGCTCTAGATATTTCACAGTGATTGCTCTTGTAGGCCCCTTAGCAGAGCTGGGTGGGGATCTTCTCCAACTCTTCAATATGAGAGCTTGATGGATTACTACAGGTTAAAACATGAAAATCAGAGGGTCCTTTAAGACAGAAGCTCCCATAGTTTCTCACTCTCTTGCTTGTTGTTGTTCGGTCACTCATTCATGTCCAACTCTTTACGACCCCATGGACCACAGCATGCTAGGCTTCCCTGTCCTTCACTGTCTCCCAGAGTTTGCTCAAATTCATGTCCATTGAGTCGGTGATGCCATCCAACCATCTCATCCTCTGTCGTCCCCTTCTCCTCCTGCCCTCAATCTTCCCCATCACCAGGGTCTTTTCCAGTGAGTTGGACAGGACCTAGCAACTAAACAACTGATACCAAAAGCTCAGTCTCTGTACACCAATGTCAAATCAAATCTCACAGAGTTTTGGGTGAACTAGAAAAGAATAGCTTTATTGCTTTGCCAGGCAATGGGGGACACAGCAGGCTCTGCCTTTCAAAAACTATGTGTCCCAACCTGGGAGGACTTGAGGAAGGGTTTTATAGCAAGGATTCAAGAGTGGGGTAAGATGAGGCTTTGTGCAGATCTCTGCTCCTCTTCTCTGGTCTCAGGTGACCAGAGCTTCTTGATGAGTTACTCTAATTCCTTTCATGTAGACTAAGGTGGTCTTTCTCTGGTATGAAGAAGGCTAACATCTTAAAGAGAGCTTAGAACATTTTTATTCCTTGAAGTGGAACCAGGACCCTGGCCCAAGGCTATACTATTGCTTCCTGGGCTGCCTCTCCCTTTTCTTTGCATCCCTTCCCTTCCAGGAGTATTGTTGTTGTTCAGTCACTCAGTCATGTCCAACTCTTTATGACATCACAGACTGCAACACGTCAGGCTTCCCTGTCCTTCACCATCTCTGGGAGCTTGCCCAAACTCATGTCGAGTCTATAATGCCATGCAACCATCTCATCCTCTGTTGTCCCCTTATACTCCTGCCTTCAATCTTTACCAGCATCAGGGTCTTTTTTAATGAGTTGGCTCTTTGCATCAGGTGGCCAAAGTATTGGAGCTTCAGCTACAGCATCAGTCCTTCCAATGAATATTCAGGGTTGATTTCCACTGTTTAAATCTGTCCTTTGGAACTCAGGGCAGGTCATGGAGGCTGGAGTAAAAAACCTGGGGACAGAAAGGCTTCTGTGCCCAGGAGTCCTACAGAGTCCTGCTTGGTTTCACTACTAGTTTATGGCTCTAGTGGTTTCCACCTCATGTAAGGAGAGTTTGTGACTCTCTAGTTACACCTGTCCGCCCAGATTTTGGGGGAGAGATTTACCTTACAACTTCAGCCTTGTGATGAATTTTTAAAAATTATTGACTTTTCATCTGTTCAGTTTTTTTCTTATTGGAAAGAAAAATAACCACTTCCAAGCTATTTTCATTTCAGAACCAAAATTGGAAGTCAAGAAGTTTCACAACAGACTCTTAATAAATTCTTTTCAATATGATGCTGACTAAAGAATTTAGCTAACTTAAAAAGGAAAGAGCAAACTCCTCAAAATTAAAAAAAGTGATCCTTTTTATCTGATTTCATACTATAAAATCCTTAACTAAATGAGAAACATTTGCATAAAGAGAAATGGAAATTTGGAAGAATAATTCTTCAAGACTCAAATGTCAAAATTCACACCATCAGCCCTTACTACTTTATCTTGGCTCTCCACCCTTTCTCCTCCTTTGCTCCTCTTGCTTCTTCCTGAGGACCAGAATGGGCTGGTACTTCTAGATGTAACTTGATCCACACTGGGTGTTTCTTGTCTTGATTAAATGCCATCAATATCTTCAATCATTATGCTTCAAAGTAGAGATACTTCTTTATAACTTTCCTAAATGTCTATGCCAAACTTGTCACTAAGCTCTTTTGTAGCATTCTGATTCCATTTTTGGTCTTTGACCGCTGACAGTTTTCAAGCCCCATCTATTTCTGTCTCTTGCCCCACAGCTAAGAAAGTCAGTAAGAAAGACTTCACTCACCTTCCCTTGGCACCAGCAGGACTTTGACCTATGCAAACCCAGTCCACACAGAAACTCTTACTCTAGACTTCATACTCTAACTGAAATAAAAACAGAAGTCCCTTCCTTTGCTCAAGTTATTGTACCTGACTACTATCAACAGATAGACCCATTATATGCACTAAACCTTTTCATAACTTCTTAGCATATGTGATATCACCAATTTAGACATATTAACCAATTTTGTTGGGGGCATGGATGGGTAACTACAAAAAAATATCTTTCCTTTTTCCGTTTTCAAATTCTTCCTTGTATTATCTAATATTTTCTCTTGGCTCTTTTAAATTAGAATGGCTGCGATCCAAAAGTCTACAAGTAATAAATGCTGGAGAGGGTGTGGAGAAAAGGGAACCCTCTTACACTGTCGGTGGGAATGCAAACTAGTACAGCCACTATGGAGAACAGTGTGGAGATGCCTTAAAAAACTGGAAATAGAACTGCCTTATGATCCAGCAATCCCACTGCTGGGCATACACACTGAGGAAACCAGAAGGGAAAGAGACACGTGTACCCCAATGTTCATCGCAGCACTGTTTATAATAGCCAGGACATGGAAGCAACCTAGATGTCCATCAGCAGATGAATGGATAAGAAAGCTGTGGTACATATACACAATGGAGTATTACTCAGCCATTAAAAAGAATACATTTGAATCAGTTCTAATGAGGTGGATGAAACTGGAGCCTATTATACAGAGTGAAGTAAGCCAGAAAGAAAAACACCAATACAGTATACTAACACATATATATGGAATTTAGAAAGATGGTAACAATAACCCTGTGTACAAGACAGCAAAAGAGACACTGATGTATAGAACAGTCTTATGGACTCTGTGAGAGAGGGAGAGGGTGGGAAGATTTGGGAGAATGGCATTGAAACATGTAAAATATCATGTATGAAACGAGTTGCCAGTCCAGGTTCGATGCATGATACTGGATGCTTGGGGCTGGTGCACTGGGACGACCCAGAGGGATGGAATGGGGAGGGAGGAGGGAGGAGGGTTCAGGATGGGGAACATATGTATACCTGTGGCAGATTCATTTTGATATTTGGCAAAACTAATACAATTATGTAAAGTTTAAAAATAAAAATAAAATTAAAAAAAAAAAGAAAACTCTTCACTGTTCCAATTCGTCTACTCCCATTGTCCCTTGAATGCAATTCAGAAATACTTTCACTCCACCTCCACACAGAATCTCTTCTTGTGAAGGTCAGCAAAGATTTCATTATTATTTAATCCAAAGGTCAGTTTTTAGAATTCTTGCTTGAAATGCCAGCTGTGTTTGATTCAGTTGATTACTCTTCCAACTTGGAAAAAATTTCTTCTCCTGGCTTTTAAGACATTATAATCTCTAAGTTTCCTCCTATCTCACTGGTGCTGTTTTTCAGTCTCTTTGTTCCTCCTTGTCTACCTTATGGCTTCCCAGGTGGCACCAGTGATAAAAAAAAAAACACTTGCCTGCCAATGCAGGAGACTCAAGAGACTCAGTTTCCATCCCAGGGTGGGAAGATTTGCTGGAGAAGGAAATGTCTTGTTTTTAAAATGCTCCAAATGTCAGTCCCTAGGATGCTTCTCTTCTCTCTCAAGACTCTTTCCTTAGTGATCTCATCTATGGAACTGAGGACTGCCAAATTTCTATCTCAAGGCTTGACCTTTCAAACTCCAAAATTATAGGATTCAACCTCTTACTCAACATCTTTACTTTGATGCCTTAATATCCATTTCAAATGTAACCATGTCAAAATTAGACCCCTGATATTCTTCCCCCCAATTTTTTCCACCTGCAGTTTAACTCTTCTGTTTTAATAACCATTCCATCTTTCCCTGAAGACATCTTTAAGTCCTCCTTATCATTCATATATCACATCCAATTGTCAGAAACTTGAGTTGTCCGTATCTTCAGAATAGTTTAAGAAACTGATGATTCAAATTATTTCCATTGCTGTCACAATGTCCAAAGTATCACTATATGAAACTGGGTTATTGCAATATCCTTCTAACTAGTCTTTCTCTTTCTTCCATTGACACTGTCACCAAGTCTATTGAAACAGCAGTCAGATTTATCCTATTAATACATAAAGCACAATGTGTCTTTCTATTTCTCAAAGCCCTTCTTGGTTTTCTATCACAGTCAAGAGCAAAAGCCAAAGTTCTTATAAGAAACTAGAGTTCTAAATATCAGGCACCCCACTGTTCATCTCACCTAACATTCTACTCCTCTCCCCATTACTTCTATTCCAGCTACAGTATCATGCTTTGCTGTTTCTAGGACACTTCCATGCTTTGATCTTTCTATTGATATGTTGCTCTCTGTCAGGAATGACTTTCACCAGATAACTACTTGGCTTGAAACTTCACCTCCTTCAAATTTATTTAAAATATTACTGTATCAGTAAAACCATTCCAAATCATCTTATTTAACGCCTCTCTCCACCTGGCACTGTATGTCCCCTTCACTGCTTTTTTTCCTCATAGCACCTAATCTGTCAATCTTTATCTATATCTATCTATGTAAGTAATATGTTTATTTTATGTCATAGCAATAGAATATAACCTCCACAAGAGTAAAAAAAATTTTTCTGTTTTTCTTTTTGCTGTATTCACAATACCTAGAACAATACCTGCTTATAGTAAGCATTTGGTAAATATTTATTGTGGAGAAGGCAATGGCACCCCACTCCAGTATGCTTGCCTGAAAAATCTCATGGATGGAGGAGCCTGATAGGCTGCAGTCCATGGGGTCGCTAAGAGTCGGGAACGACTGAGTGACTTCACTTTCACTTTTCACTTTCATGCACTGGAGAAGGAAATGGCAACCCACTCCAGTATTCTTGCCTGGAGAATCCCAGGGATGGAGGAGCCTAGTGGGCTGCCATCTCTGGGGTCGCATAGAGTCAGACACGACTGAAGCGACTTAGCAGCAGCAGCAGCAGCAAATATTTATTGAACCATTGAGTCTTCCTTGTCCTTCCAATTCTCATGCCATCATCCCAACTTTGACCCTCATTAACTCTTTCTTGGCCATTTGCAATCATCTCCTAACTTGTTTCTCTGTGTTAAGTCCCAGATTTCACAAACCCATTATTTCCTAAAGTAATCTTTCTGAAGCATATCTCTGCTTAATACTTCTGTGCTCAAAACCCTTCATTGACTCTCCACTGCCAAAGATAGTTTCTTCCAAATACTGAAGTGCAACATCATCAGTTGATTCTTCAAACTACAGATTCCAAGGTCTCATCCAAAATCTTTTAAATAAGAATATTTACAAGAAGAACAAGATACCTTAAAAAAATTAAATAAAGTAAAATGTGAGGCACAACAGATTTCAAGGATCACAGGGCCAGAAATCCTAAGAATGCCTCCAAAATAATTCAGAAATTTGACCTCAGCCTTACCTTTCCAATCTTCTTTTTCTTTCTCTCTTCCATGTTATCCACCCAGTGCAAGTATAAGTAGCCAAGCAATGCGTGGCTTTGAATTATAGGTAGAGATTTTTACATATAGTAAAAAAAAAAAAAAAAAAAAAAAGGTAAAGAAACTATAGAAGTGAATTAAAATTAAAAAAAAAAAAAAACACAGGAAAGTGAAGCTTGTTTTCTGAGAATAGAAAAGCATACATGAGCTTCAATATTTATTTTGTCTAACTAATTCACTAAGTCCAAAGGGATAATTAGATGAAAAAAAATCCCGGTGATAAAAGCATGTTTTCATTAAAAACTATGATCATGGTCAATATTAAGGATTGGTAAAAGTCAAATTACTTTAAAACTACACACATTGAAAGTTTTCTTTAGTAAGAGAGTTCTATTCTTTGATGTGAGTACCCTGATCCTGGGAAAGATTGAGGGCAGGAGGAGAAAGGGATGACAGAGATGGTTGATAGATGATGAGATGGTTGGATGGCATCACCGACTCAATGGACATGGGTTTTGGTGGACTCCGGAAGTTGGTGATGGACAAGGAGGCCTGGCATGCTGCAGTTCATGGGTTTGAAAAGAGTCTGACATGACTGAGTGACTGAACTGAAGTGAACTGAATCACTCTCAACCATCAACCACTAAATAGTTCAATTTTAGATGGTGAAAAGCAGAAGTGGTAAGGTATACAATCATTTATTCCTCCCATTGTTAAAAAGTGGTTAGAAAGGTAAATTTAAAACTTAATTTTAAGATAGGAAAATCTATATATTTCTAAATTTGAAGCTTCCTATAGTAAAGATAAAAGCACCTAACATGAGATTCGTAATTGGGCCAAATAAGATGATATTAGTAAGCTTACATATGGGGGATTTCAATTTTTTATTCTATGAAAGAATTATCAAAGTTATAACACAATGTTACTATGAAGTCTGAAGATAAGATATTCATCATAAAACCAGTGAGGAAACAAAATTTGGCACCCTAAAATGTCTCTTTGGCAAGAAGACTAATTTAGCTGATTATCTTTGAGAAACAGAAGACCCAGGAAAACTTTTTTTGTCTACATAATTTAGATGAAAGCTCTGTTTCAAAATAGAGCCATCACCAGAGATACCTGCAAAGAATGTGGTATAGATGTGGTGGAGGAGACTTGGCAGGGTTTAAAGATCAGAGTCCACTCCCTTTCTCATTGCCTCTGTATGGACCAACAAACATTTATTCACCAAATCTGTGCTTTTCCATCTTCATATCAAGTGCCTTCTTCCCTTCTGAAATCTCAAACCACCTTATGCAACATCCTCTTTTTCTTAGGCTGAAAACAGTAAATAAGGTGAGAATTTTGGCTATTTGGGTGAGTAGCTCAGTTTTCCTGGGTCTTTCCTGCAAATACACGCTATGAAACTTTTACTTTATTTTCTCCATTAACCTCATGTCAATTTAACTCTTAGATCTCAGATCAGATCAGTCCCTCAGTCGTGTCTGACTCTTTGCAACCCCATGAATCGCAGCACACCAGGCCTCCTTGTCCATCAACAACTCCTGGAGTTCACTCAGACTCACATCCATCAAGTCAGTGATGCCATCCAGCCATCTCCTCATCCTCTGTCGTCCCCTTCTCCTCCTGCCTCCAATCCCTCCCAGCATCAGAGTCTTTTCCAATGAGTCAACTCTTCACATGAGGTGGCCAAAGTATTGGAGTTTCAGCTTTAGCATCATTCCTTCCAAAGAAATCCCAGGGCTGATCTCCTTCAGAATGGACTGGTAGGATCTCCCTGCAGTCCAAGGGACTCTCAAGAGTCTTCTCCAACACCACAGTTCAAAAGCATCAATTCTTCGGCGCTCAGCCTTCTTTACAGTCCAACTCTCACATCCATATATGACCACTGGAAAAACCATAGCCTTGACTAGACGAACCTTTGTTGGTAAAGTAATGTCTCTGCTTTTGAATATGCTATCTAGGTTGGTCATAACTTTCCTTCCAAGGAGTAAGCGTCCTTTATTTTCATGGCTGCAGTCACCATCTGCAGTGATTTTGGAGCCCAGAAAAATAAAGTCTGAGACTGTTTCCACTGTTTCCCCATCTATCTCACATGAAGTGGTGGGAGTGGATGCCATAATCTTCATTTTCTGAATGTTGAGCTTTAAGCCAACTTTTTACTCTCCACTTTCACTTTCATCAAGAGGCTTTTGAGTTCCTCTTCACTTTCTGCCATAAGGGTGGTGTCATCTGCATATCTGAGGTGATTGATATTTCTCCCGGCAATCTTGATTCCAGTTTGTGTTTCTTCCAGTCCAGCATTTCTCATGATGTACTCTGCATATAAGTTAAATAAACAGGGTGACAATATACAGCGTTGACGAACTCCTTTTCCTATTTGGAACCAGTCTGTTGTTCCATATCCAGTTCTAACTCTTGCTTCCTGACCTGCATACAAATTTCTCAAGAGGCAGATCAGGTGGTCTGGTATTCCCATCTCTTTCAGAATTTTCCACAGTTTATTGTGATCCACACAGTCAAAGGCTTCGGCATAGTCAATAAAACAGAAATAGATGTTTTTCTGGAACTCTCTTGCTTTTTCTATGATCCAGCAGATGCTGGCAATTTGATCTCTGGTTCCTCTGCCTTTTCTAAAACCAGCTTGAACATCAGGAAGTTCACGGTTCACATATTGCTGAAGCCTGGCTTGGAGAATTTTGAGCATTACTTTACTAGCGTGTGAGATGAGTGCAATTGTGTGGTAGTTTGAGCATTCTTTGGCATTGCCTTTCTTTGGGATTGGAATGAAAACTGACCTTTTCCAGTCCTGTGGCCACTGCTGAGTTTTCCAAATTTGCTGGCATATTGAGTGCAGCACTTTCACAGCATCAGCTTTCAGGATTTGGAATAGCTCAACTGGAATTCCATCACGTCCACTAGCTTTGTTCGTAGTGATGCTTTCTAAGGCCCACTTGACTTCACATTCCAGGATGTCTGGCTCTAGGTCAGTGATCACACCATCGTGATTATCTGGGTCATGAAGATCTTTTTTGTACAGTTCTTCTGTGTATTCTTGCCACCTCTTCTTAATATCTTCTGCTTCTGTTAGGTCCATACCATTTCTGTCCTTTATCGAGCCCATCTTTGCATGAAATGTTCCTTTGGTATCTCTGATTTTCTTGAAGAGATCCCTAGTCCTTCCCATTCTGTTGTTTTCCTCTATTTCTTTGCATTGATCGCTGAAGAAGGCTTTCTTATCTCCTCTTGCTATTCTTTGGAACTCTGCATTCAGATGCTTATAACTTTGCTTTTCTCCTTTGCTTTTCACTTCTCTTCTTTTCACAGCTATTTGTAAGGCCTCCCCAGACAGCCATTTTGCTTTTTTGCATTTCTTTTCCATGGGGATGGTCTTGATCCCTGTCTCCTGTACAATGTCACGAACCTCATTCCATAGTTCATCAGGCACTCTATCTATCAGATCTAGGCCCTTGAATCTATTTCTCACTTCCACTGTATAATCATAAGGGATTTGATTTAGGTCATACCTGAATGGTCTAGTGGTTTTCCCTACTTTCTTCAATTTAAGTCTGTATTTGGCAATAAGGAGTTCATGGTCTGAGCCACAGTCAGCTCCTGGTCTTATTTTTGCTGACTGTATAGAGCTTCTCCATCTTTGGCTGCAAAGAATATAATCAATCTGATTTGGGTGTTGACCATCTGGTGATGTCCATGTATAGAGTCTTCTCTTGTGTTGTTGGAAGAGGGTGTTTGTTATGACCAGTGCATTTTCTTGGCAAAACTCTATTAGTCTTTGCCCTGCTTCATTCTGTATTCCAAGGCCAAATTTGCCTGTTACTCCAGGTGTTTCTTGACTTCCTACTTTTGCATTCCAGTCCCCTATAATGAAAAGGACATCTTTTTGGGGTGTGTCAATTTAATTCTTAGATCAGCCCAAAGAACTTAGACTGAATGAAAGTCATTCAGTCATGTTCAACTCTTTGGAGAATTCCATGGAATTCTCTAGGCCAGAATACTGGAGTGGGTACCTTTCCCTTCCTCAGGGGATCTTCCCAACCCATGGATCAAACCCAGGTCTCCTGCATTGCAGGCAGATTCTTCACCAACTAAGCCACCAGCGAAGCAACTTAGAAGGGTAGAGGAAATTTTTTTTCTCTCCAACAGACCCAAGGCACTTCTAATGTACTGAGTATGTATGATTTCTCCTGGGTAGTCCTGTCTACTTCTTTCCTTATGACATACTACCTCACTGCAGGAGGCATTTTGCTCCCTCCATGGGTTCTACATTTTGCTTCCTGTTACTTGCAATTTCATTAATTTATGTTTAAATTTGAATCCCATTCTCAAGAGGCCATTTATTTCCCTTCTGGTATTCCCTCTGTAATCTGGGTGCTTTGTCAGTACATGAATCACCAGCTCTGTTTAGGATGTTATGCCTCAGCCAATCTGGCTTCTTCTAAAAATGCTTCATTTGACTATAGTATCCACCCAACCTTTATATTTTAACTCAACTATGCAAGAATCCCTGACGAGGGCCTTTCCATGTAGCATGTGCCCATATATTATCTAATCATAGATGAACAACTAGCAAACCATTGGCCCCAGAAGATTTTATCCACAGGCTGGGCTACCCATTAGATTTCTTTCCTTGGAATTTGAAATTTGAATATTTAGAGACACTGAGACATCAGTTTCCTAACATCCCTTAGGAAACAGCGGTGGGGGATGCAGATTCAGTAAGTAGAGATAAGTGAACATAAAGTCAGAGAAACCAGAGTGAAGGCCCACAAAATCTAGTTGATGGGCTCCTGGAGCTAACGCATTTTTATTTTATTATATAAGGCCTATTTTTTCAGCATTTGCAGATTTTTGTGAAGATGCAACCTCCCCCTTTATTTGAGTAAGCTTGAGTGGACATCTGTTCCTTATCAACCAGAGATCAACTGAAGGATCCAAAGAACCTAAATTATCACCTGTTCAATTATCCTGTTGTGTTTGTGTGTGTGGTGTGTGGATTTTTTTGCTATATATTTTTGTATATTTTGAATACTTCTATACCTTACAAAATAAAAATTATTATATTTATATTTAATTAAATGAGCAGAAATAGCAAATAGTACAATCACTGTAATAAGTAATAAAATTTTACTGTTTATTTTTGTTGTTGCTCTGGGGTTTTTGTTCATTAGTTTGTTTTTTTGCTTTAAAAACCTAGTGTCATTTGGTACCTTTTATAGCATACTAAAATATTTTTCAGAAAGCCCGAGCTTCTCCTAAGTTGACAGAATAGAGTTTGTTTTATATGTCAAGTCTTTTGTGTTTTATTGATGCTTATCTCTTAAGTAATGAGTGGCTAGAAACAACCTAACCGCAAAGCCTGCACCACTCTAAACAGGCACAGGTGATGGCCTATAATTGAAATCATAGTAATTAAAAAATGATAAAAGGAAAAAGAGATGTCTTATAACCAAATCCTAAAGTCAACAATTTCCTGATATCTATAAACCTTGAGCAGTTTCTTTTAAAACAAGAATATTCTAAGGCAAATATCTTTGGGTAGCATAGGATCTGTCAGTCTGACTTGTTTTTAAATTATTATTTCAACATTTCAATTAAAAATACAATCTCACTCCCAGTAAGTTCATGTAAATACATCTGTGTCAAAAGTAAAATGTAGAGTAATCAAAGCAATTGTCTACTCGATGCCATATATTTGGATACATAAAGTTAGGTATAGACAACATCTACCAAATAACCAACATTGTCACTTTATATTTAGAGTGTTATATAAAAGTATCTCCATGTATACTGAAATTGTAAAAAAAAAAAAAAAATCAGTATAAATGTAATTCTACTGCTTATCTCATTTATTCACTGGTATATTATTTCAACAATTACTATAATGAAAGAGATTCTCAGTGTGTGGTCCCTGAACCAACTGAATCAGTATCACTTAAAAACTAGCTCAAGATAAAAATTCTGTCTCTACCTCAAACTTAACTGAAGTAGAAACTATGGGGTCAGAGTTCAGAAATCCTTTTTTTTTTTTAAACAAGCCTTTCAAAGATTACAATGTAGCCAACATTTGCAAAGCATTGCTCTTGGAGAAAGATTGCTGAGTAATGCATATTGTACCAAAATATAGAATATCAAATAATTTACAATATAATATATAATCAAACTAAAAGGTAGTATGAGGTCATCTTCCCGCAGAAAAACTCATTTTTTGGAGTTCATTTGGTGTTTTTAGATTGAGTGCTGCTCTGATGATGTACAGCTGCCCTTCACATCATGATCTGTGTGACTGGTCCCTCCACAGATGTGGAGGCACAGTTCAAATGACAAAACACTGAACCTGGTGTGAGCAGCACTTCATGAGCTCCATTCTTCACCTCTCTGAGTGAGGCACAGTATTAAACAACAACAAACTGTGATACACAGATGTGACATCATGCCATGTAATCAGTTTATTCTTGTTCAAAATTTTAATGCTAAGCCTGCTTCATGTTGGACTTCCCTGATAGCTCAGATGGTAAAGAATCCACCTGCAATGCAGAAGACCTCATGTTTTTTTTTTTAGTATAAATTTATTTATTTTAATTGGAGGCTAATTACTTTACAATATTGTATTGGTTTTGCCATACATCAACATGAATCTGCCACGGGTGTACACGTGTTCCCCATCCTGAACACCCCTCCCACCTTCCTCCCTGTACCATCCCTCTGGGTCGTCCCAGTGCACCAGCCCCGAGCATCCTGCATCAGGCATCGAACCTGGACTGGTGATTCATTTCACATATGATAATATACATGTTTCAATGCCATTCTCCCAAATCATCCCACCCTCGCCCTCTCCCACAGAGTCCATAAGACTGTTCTATACATTTGTGTCTAAATACAGGGTTATTGTTACCCTCTTTCTAAATTCCATATATATGCGTTAGTATACTGTATTGGTGTTTTTCTTTCTGGCTTACTTCACTCTGTATAATAGGCTCCAGTTTCATCCACCTCATTAGAACTGATTCAAATGTATTCTTTTTAATGGCTGAGTAATACTCCATTGTGTATATGTACCACAGCTTTCTTATCCATTCATCTGCTGATGGACATCTAGGTTGCTTCCATGTCCTGACTATTATAAACAGTGCTGCGATGAACATTGGGGTACACGTGTCTCTTTCCCTTCTGGTTTCCTCAGTGTGTATGCCCAGCAGTGGGATTGCTGGGTCGTATGGCAGTTCTATTTCCAGTTTTTTAAGGAATAGGAGACCCCGTTTTGATACCTTGGTCAGGAAGATCCCCTGAAGAAGGAATAGGCTATCCACGTCAGTATTCTTGGGCTTCCCTTGTGGCTCAGCTGGTAAAAAAAAATCCACCCGCAAAGTGGGAGACCTAGGTTCAATCCCTGGATTGGGATGATCTCCTGGAGATCTTTGCTACCCACTCCAATATTCTGGCCTGGAGATTCCATGGACTATATATGCCATGGGGTCGCAAAGAGTTGGACACAACTGAGGTCCTTCATTTTGAATCTATACACTCTTTCACTTTGGATCCATACATGTTAATTTGTGTTCAACTATCAGGTATCTATGCTGTGTGTGTCTGTGATGTATGTATGTTCCTTATGTATGGATTTACTGAAAGTTCTTTTCTGTCTTAAACATTTGGTAAGATTAAAAAAAATACTTCATGTGACTTTTCATTGTTTCTGTTTTGAGGATATTTTAGAATAATAATCAATTTAAGGGAGTGGCTGAGTACATTACAATAATCTATAATAGCATTCAAATAAGCCTTGGAATTTCTACTTTCTCTCAATAACAGTTTGGTGAGGACAGGATTTGGCTGCAGACTCCAACACTCCATATGTTTGATTTAGAATATTTTCCATGTTGTCACTATTTTTTCACAGATGCACAGATGAAAGGCAAAGTAGATTAAGCTGCCATAAAATACTAAGCTGTATTTTACAACAACCACACAATGACTACCAATGAATCCCTGCTCAAAATTGTTATGGGCAGGCCCTTCCCTTTTGGCTATTTTGGTAGCATAGAAAGAAAGTGTTGGCAGCCACCCAGAGAACTTTTTCAGCACCTTATCCTATCTCTAATAAAGCCTATACTTTGATCAACTAGACAAGAAAGTTAACTTATGCTTTTGCTTTGAAGTACACAAAAAGTAAAACTTGACAACATTCCAGTTCAAAAGTACTTCATTTGCTTTCACACATATTGTTTGCCTATGCTGGATTTGTACAAAGGAACTGAAGTCATGGTCCTTGTTCTTAAAAATCTTATAAGGGTCCCAAATCAAAGTAAGAACAATGCATGCCAAATGCTTTATACATTAAAGGGAGCTTCACAACAATCCTGTAAGATAGGTGTTATTATTATCCTCATTTTAGAGAAGAGAAAATTAATTTTCCTAACTATACATAACTAACTTTACAGAGTTGATATTTCTATCCAAGTATTCCCATTTTAAGGCTCATTCTTTTTTCTCTACTCTACATTTCAACTTAACTGATGCCATCACTCTCCCTGTTTTTCACAGCACCAAAGATGAGCAGTGAGTTGGGTCTGGATACCAGCATGAGGTAGTAATAGTTCTTGGGTATGTCTGACTCTCCAAATGTGACTTCTGGAGGCATAGAGTCTAAAATATTCAATGAAAACATATACAATTATATAACTCAAGCATGATCTAATCCAGTCTACCTCCTGAACTCACAGCAGACATTGTAATCAAGCCCAGCTTAATTAACTAGATGGGAAGACTTCTTTCACAAAGAAAGCATGTTTCAAATCATGATGTGCACTTTAAATATCTTACTATATTGTTCATCAACTGTACCTCAAAAAAGTTTTTAAAAACCCAGAAATTTATATCCTCAAATCTGTAATTCACAGAGATAATGGTGGTCTTTACCAGAGCTTCCAGGTTAACATATGAAATGAAAACTGCTATGCTTAGTCTAGTCTAAACCTTATGTCCCCAAGTTTATGGTTAAACTGGGCTTCCCTGGTGGCTCAAATGGTAAAGAATCTGTCTGCAATACAGGAGAACCAGGTTTGATCTCTGGGTCCAAAAGATCCCCCAAAGAAGGAAATGATAACCCACT
This sequence comes from Bubalus bubalis, assembly GCF_019923935.1. Taxonomy (NCBI): domain Eukaryota; kingdom Metazoa; phylum Chordata; class Mammalia; order Artiodactyla; family Bovidae; genus Bubalus; species Bubalus bubalis. The sequence goes on along the minus strand of NC_059163.1, from coordinate 52,050,239 downwards.
CCAGTATTCTTGCCTGGGAAATCCCATGGACAGAGGAGCCTGGTGGTCTACATACAGTCCATGGGGTTACAAAGAGTCGGACACAGCTGAGGGACTAACTCTTCACTTCATAGTTAAACTGAGTACACTACAAATCCATGGTAAAGCCTTTAGTATTATATGAATATTAAGTTACATGGCCTCTAGAATTTATTATCAACTCACAGCTTCTTTGTTTTGTTGTAGAAGAAAATAATAATGGTATCATAAAATAAATTCTTTATGAGAATTTCCAAAAATAAGTCCTCCTCTGATTCAACTAAACTTCCATCCTTCCTTGTCTTAGAGTGGATAATTTCAACAAGAGATTAGAAGCAGAATTTAGGCCTCATCAGATTGAGCCACAAGTCGTGGTTTTGGGGATAGAAGTATTGAGTATGGACAATATTATTCTATTTAGATACTTTAATCAGAAACTCTATTTGGAGGTGAACACCCACAAAACAGGTGTGAGTTTATCCAAGAATAATCAAATGTAAGAAATGTCACATTTTGAAACAAATTACCCTGGCTCACAGCCTTCCACAGGCATTTTGCAGCTATCCCCCCTGAAATCCTGCCAAATTACAGAGTATATTTGCATATAGGAAACTGATCTCCAACATCCTTTAATCCTCACAGTCCAAGAATCTCATTATTTTGCCTAGATCAGGCTATCCTCCTCTCTCATCTCTTTGCCTACAACCTAGTGCTGCGCTGTGTAGTACAATGACCATGATCTCCATACAAATATTAAGTGCTGGTATGAATTAGGTGTTCTGTAAGAACAAACAAACAAAGAAGTTAAAAAAAAAGAAAACCTGCATTAACCTGCACTTAAGAAATTAGTCTTAAGTATGTCATTAAAAATTTTATATTGATTACATGTGGAAGTAATAATATTTTTGATATATCAAGTTAACTGAAATCTGTTATTAAAATTATGTTTATTCCTTCTCTTTATTTTTTTAAAAAGATTGTCACTAAAATATTTAAAACTACCTGCGTGATTCACATTACATTTCTGTTGGACAATGCTGCTCTAAGATAATTTCAGCTAAATTGTTGAAGAACTTGTGATACCCTGGATTATTACTCATTTTAGAGTGTTACACCACACAAAAAGAATCAATTATCACACATCATCTCACCCCTAGAAGAACATAGAAAGACACAATTTCAGCTGTCCCAGGAGAGACAAAGAGAGAAAAACACGTTTCTATCTTTTTTTCTTGAAGAACTGAGAGAAGTACACAGGATTTCTCAGAAGTGTCTCAGAACTATCAGCAACACTGTAAGACTGAAACATGGATCCAAGGTAAGAAAACTAGTTTCTCCCTGTGTTACAATAAATTATGTGGCTTAGCATTTCTCTTCTGAGTGACTGTGGGTTTCCATTTCCATGTCTCAAACATGGAACAAGTCGTTAAGCTGTTTCCTGTCCAGATCTCCTATATTCAATGATTTTCTCCATGACTTTAAACAGAGAAATAATCATATGGTCATAAAGAGAACCAGGCTTTAATCTTATAACCTTGAAGAAAGTTTAACTTTCTATCCTATTTCTAATAAGTTACCACATACCATATCTAGATATATTGGGTAGGTGGATTATGGAAAACTAAAGTACTAGATGACTGGTCATGACCCAGTTAGTTTAATCATCCAGAAAAGGCTTCATTCTGTTTCATTTACGTTTTAATCTCCTTCGCATAGAAGAGGGCTCTGCTTTGTACCTGACTCACTGGGTGTCATTTCAATCCAGTGATCTTCACATCTCTGGTTCCACCTGTGAATTTTGTGCCCCCTTGGGTCCCCAGGAGAAGGCAATGGCACCCCACTCCAGTTCTCTTGCCTGGAAAATCCCATGGACGGAGGAGTCTGGAAGGCTGCAGTCCATGGGGACGCGAAGAGTCAGACATGACTGAACGACTTCACTTTCACTTTTCACTTTCATGCACTGGGGAAGGAAATCGCAACCCACTCCAGTGTTCTTGCCTGGAGAATCCCAGGGATGGCGGGGCCTGGTGGGCTGCCATCTATGGGATCACATGAGTTGGACACGACTTAAGTGACTTAGCAGCAGCAGCAGCAGCTTGGGTCTCATAAAATGGTATGATGTTTGTGATCTGGGTATTGAGAAGCACAATGTTATGATCTGTGCCAAAGTTAAATAGTATGGAAAATGACTCTTTTTCTGAGATGGATGCTTTTCTTTACAACTAAATCTGATGATAATTTTAATTGCCATCAATATAAAGTCAATACTCACTTTTTGAAAAACATATAGAAATGGCTTTTCATTATAATTAGAAATGCTTGAAAAGTTTGATCTTAATTGATGTCTACAGTCTTTTAACTTATGCCTGAAACAATATGCTAGAAACCAATATCTTGACTACATTTCATAAGATGTAGGTAAAGGTTTTGATTTTCATTTGTTTTTAGTGCTTAATTTTCCAGAAAACATTACATTTTTAAACTGATATCCCATATTGAAAACTGAACCAAAATTGACATGACTCAGCTGCAATTCAACAAAGATGCTATCCAAAAATTTCCTACTCAGGAGCTCTACAAAAGATATATGGCTCTCCATTAAATTAAACTGTCTTTTTTTTCTTCTGGCAAGTTTTTATAACTGGATAGTTGCATTAGTTTGTTTATTCATGTTTGATTTATCAACTCTAATGTAAATTTAATTCTAAATATGTTTATTTTTAGATATTGGCATTTTTATATTAAAATATTAAGGTCAGAGGTTATTAGTATTACATAATAAAGAGAGGTAACACAAGAAAAATCTTCAATTTCAGGAGGGACTAATATAATCTTGAAAAAACTCTTCTGTCTTGGAGTTATATTAGAGAATAGGAGTGATTATACAAAGGCCTCCTCTAGCTATATTTAAGAATCAGGTGGGTTATGGGTTTAAGAATAATCTTGAAGAAAAATATTTTAAATCTGTCCTCCATTGCTTCACATTCCATAGATTTTTAATATCAAAAATACGAAAAATATACTATGCTGTGTCTGAACAAAAACGAACTAAACAGTATTTTAGTCGATAGATTGATGAATTATGCAGTTTTATCTGAAACAAATAATGTATTTATTAAAGCTTCTAAATAGAATAATCTCTACTTTCTACTCAATATTTTACAACAAGACCACCAAGTCACCATGACACAGGTCTGGCTGCTCTTGATCCCCTTAAAGGTAGTATTCCCTACAGAAATATCAACAAGGTGATTTCCTCTAGCTTCCTGACAATAAAGTTTAGAATGCCTTAGAATCTTAATAATTGCCAAAGCTTCTGGAAAAGTATTGCATCCCCAAATTCCTGAGCACTGGAGCTATTTTTAATTTTATTTCTCCAGAAAATAAGAAAGCCATGCTGCTTCCACAACATTCTAAAATCATGAGCTATTCTGAGAGTATACCTGCTACCAGTATAAATACTGGCAGATGTGTCTTCGCCTGTGTTCAGTTCAATTCAGTTCAGTTCAGTGGCTCAGTCATGTCTGACTCTTTGCAACCCCATGAATTGCAGCATGCCAGGCCTCCCTGTCCATCACCAACTCCCGGAGTTCACTCAGAATCATGTCAATCCAGTCGGTGATGCCATCCAGCCATCTCATCCTCTGTCGTCCCCTTCTCCTCCTGCCCCCAATCCCTCCCAGCATCAGAGTCTCTTCCAATGAGTCAACTATTTGCATGAGGTGGCCAAAGTACTAGAGTTTCAGCTTTAGCATCATTCCTTCCAAAGAAATCTCAGGGCTGATCTCCTTCAGAATGGACTGGTTGGAGCTCCTTGCAGTCCAAGGGACTCTTAAGAGTCTTCTTCAACACCACAGTTCAAAAGCATCAATTCTTCAGCACTCAGCCTTCTTCACAGTCCAACTCTCACATCCATACATGACCACTGGAAAAACCATAGGCTTGATTAGACGGACCTTTGTTGGCAAAGGAATGTCTCTGCTTTTCAATATGCTACCTAGGTTTGTCAGAACTTTCCTTCCAAGGAGTAAGCGTCTTTTAATTTCATGGTGGCAGTCACCATCTGCAGTGATTTTGGAGCTCAGAAAAATAAAGTCTGACACTGTTTCCACTCTTTCCCCATCTATTTCCCATGAAGTGATGGGACTGGATTCCATGATCATCTTTTTCTGAATGTTGAGCTTTAAGCCAACTTTTTCACTCTCCACTTTCACTTTCATGAGGCTTTTTAGTTCCTCTTCACAAAAGAGTCCGAAATGCAGTACTTGGATGCAATCTCAAAAATGACAGAATGATCTCTGTTCATTTCCAAGGCAAACCATTCAATATCACAGCAATCCAAGTCTATGCCCCAACCAGTAATGCTGAAGAAGCTGAAGTTGAATGGTTCTATGAAAATCTACAAGACCTTTTAGAACTAACACCCCAAAAAGATGTCCTTTTCATTATAGGGGACTGGAATGCAAAAGTAGGAAGTCAAGAAACACCTGGAGTAACAGGCAAATTTGGCCTTGGAATACGGAATGAAGCAGGGCAAAGACTAATAGAGTTTTGCCAAGAAAATGCACTGGTCATAACAAACATCCTCTTCCAACAACACAAGAGAAGACTGTACACATGGACATCACCAGATGGTCAACACCGAAATCAGATTGATTATATTCTTTGCAGCCAAAGATGGAGAAGCTCTATACAGTCAGCAAAAACAAGACCAGGAGCTGACTGTGGCTCAGACCATGAACTCCTTATTGCCAAATACAGACTTAAATTGAAGAAAGTAGGGAAAACCACTAGACCATTCAGGTATAACCTACATCAAATCCCTTATGATTATACAGTGGAAGCCAGAAATAGATTTAAGGGCCTAGATCTGATAGAGTGCCTGATGAACTATGGAATGAGGTTCATGACATTGTACAGGAGACAGGGACCAAGACCATTCCCATAGAAAAGAAATGCAAAAAAGCAAAATGGCTCTCTGGGGAGGCCTTACAAATAGCTGTGAAAAGAAGAGAAGCGAAAAGCAAAGGAGAAAAGGAAAGATATAAGCAACTGAATGCAGAGTTCCAAAGAAGAGCAAGAAGAGATAAGAAAGCCTTATTCAGTGATCAATGCAAAGAAATAGAGGAAAACAACAGAATGGGAAAAACTAGAGACCTCTTCAAGAAAATCAGAGATACCAAAGGAACATTTCATGCAAAGATGGGTTCAATAAAGGACAGAAATGGTATGGACCTAACAGAAGCAGAAGATATTAAGAAGAGGTGGCAAGAATACACAGAATAACTGTACAAAAAACATCTTCACGACCCAGATAATCACCATGGTGTGATCACTGATCTAGAGCCAGACATCCTGGAATGTGAAGTCAAGTGGGGGCCTTAGAAAGCATCATTATGAACAAAGCTAGTGGACGTGATGGAATTCCAGTTGAGCTATTTCAAATCCTGAAAGCTGATGCTGTGAAAGTGCTGCACTCAATATGCCAGCAAATTTGGAAAACTCAGCAGTGGCCACAGGACTGGAAAAGGTCAGTTTTCATTCCAATCCCAAAGAAAGGCAATGCCAAAGAATGCTCAAACTACCACACAATTGCACTCATCTCACACGCTAGTAAAATAATGCTCAAAATTCTCCAAGCCAGGCTTAAGCAATACGTGAACCGCGAACTTCCTGATGTTCAAGCTGGTTTTAGAAAAGGCAGAGGAACCAGAGATCAAATTGCCAGCATCCGCTGGATCATAGAAAAAGCAAGAGAATTCCAGAAAAACATCTATTTATGCTTTATTGACTATGCCAAAGCCTTTGACTGTGTGGATCACAATAAACTGGAAAATTCTGAAAGAGATGGGAATACCAGATCACCTGATCTGCCTCTTGAGAAATTTGTATGCAGGTCAGGAAGCAAGAGTTAGAACTGGGCATGGAACAACAGACTGGTTCCAAATAGGAAAAGGAGTTCATCAAGGCTGTATATTGTCACCCTGTTTATTTAACTTATATGCAGAGTACATCATGAGAAACACTGGACGGAAGAAACACAAGCTGGAATCAAGATTGCTGGGAGAAATATCAATAACCTCAGATATGCAAATGACACCACCCTTATGGCAGAAAGTGAAGAGGAACTCAAAAGCCTCTTGATGAAAGTGAAAGTGGAGAGTGAAAAAGTTGGCTTAAAGCTCAACATTCAGAAAACGAAGATTATGGCATCTGGTCCCACCACTTCATAGGAAATAGATGGGGAAAGAATGGAAACAGTGTCAGACTTTATTTTTCTGGGCTCCAAATCACTGCAGATGGTGACTGCAGCCATGAAATTAAAAGACGCTTACTCCTTGGAAGGAAAGTTATGACCAACCTAGTTAGCATATTCAAAAGCAGAGACATTACTTTGCCAACAAAGGTTCGTCTAGTCAAGCCTATGGTTTTTCCTGTGGTCATGTATGGATGTGAGAGTTGGACTGTGAAGAAGGCTGAGCACCGAAGAATTGATGCTTTTGAACTGTGGTGTTGGAGAAGACTCTTGAGAGTCCCTTGGACTGCAAGGAGATCCAACCAGTCCATCCTAAAGGAGATCAGTCCTGGATGTTCATTGGAAGGAATGATGCTAAAGCTGAAACTCCAGTACTTTGGCCACCTCATGCGAAGAGTTGACTCATTGGAAAAGACTCTGATGCTGGGAGGGATTGGGGGCAGGAGGAGAAGGGGACAACAGAGGATGAGATGGCTGGATGGCATCACCGACTGGATTGACATGATTCTGAGTGAACTCCGGGAGTTGGTGATGGACAGGGAGGCCTGGCATGCTGCGATTATGGGGTCGCAAAGAGTTGGACATGACTGAGCGACTGATCTGATCTGATCACTTTCTGCCATAAGGGTGGTGTCATCTGCATATCTGAGGTGATTGATATTTCTCCCGGCAATCTTGATTCCAGCTTGTGTTTCTTCCAGTCCAGCATTTCTCATGATGTACTCTGCATAAAAGTTAAAGAAGCAGGGTGACAATATACAGCCTTGACGTACTCCTTTTCCTATTTGGAACCAGTCTGTTGTTCCATATCCAGTTCTAACTCTTGCTTTCTGACCCATATACAAATTTCTCAAGAGGCAGGTCAGGTGTTCTGGTTTTCCCATCTCTTTCAGAATTTTCCACAGTTTATTGTGATCCACACAGTTAAAGGCTTTGACATAGTCAATAAAGCATAAATAGATGTTTTTCTGGAACTCTCTTGTTTTTTCTATGATCCAGCAGATGCTGGCAATTTGATCTCTGGTTCCTCTGCCTTTTCTAAAGTTTATAATTCAACCTGTTGAACCTTTATCTATGGCTTTATCTAGCCATAGATAAAGATGTTGCCTCAACAACAATATCAAAAGGATTTACAATAGTACACCCAGTACAATATTGCCATTTTCACCTTTTGAATAACAACCATCAGTGAACAATTAGAAGTCAACTTTACCAAATGAAATTTCCTGTAGATCATTATGAGGAGTCAGGAAGTGATCCACCAGAGTTAAGCAGTTTTGATATACTCCTTTGGTGGCAAAGGAGAGAAAAGTAGCCAAGCTGAGGCTATTAAAATGTAAAATAGTTATCTGAGGGTCAGTTAATAAGAAAAATTTCTGTGAGGTAAAGTGGCTGGCTAAGAAATGTTGAGTATGTTGCAAATTCTGGAGAGTTTCTACTGCATGAGGTACAAAAATGATTAAAGGGGACAGCAATTTTCTCTTTGGTCTTAACCAAAAGGGCAGTGGCTGTAATGTCTCTAAAGTAAGTGGAGTATCCCTGTACTACAGGACCCAGTGATTGACTATAATACCGTATGGACTGATGGTGGTCTCCTTTGTTTGAGGGTATGTACCCAAAGGTATTCCCTTTCTTTTCACATATAAAACGGGAAAAGGTATCTAATAATTGGGATACCCAGGACAAGTGGGTTCATCAAACTCTCCTTTATGTAGGCTATGTCATTCAATTTTTCCCATAAAATTGGATCAGACTTGTTATTGTTGAATAAAACATATAGAGGTTTAACTGTAAGAGAAAAATTTGGAATCTAATTTTGGCAATAACCTACTAGCCTAACAAAAACTCACAGTTGGCATTGTTTTGAGTTTGGGGAAACAGGACACCATGAAGTCTCTCTGGATCTAGGTGTAGACTTTGTTCTAAATTTGCCCTAAATATCAAACCTGGGTTTGGGCAAATAGCAATTTTTCCTTGGTGGCGTTATAATTTTTAAGACTAAAAGTTAGCAAGTGGATGCAGCCTTGTTCAATAGTTGAGACGTGTTCGACTGTTTGCAGCCCCATGCACTACAGCACGCCAGAAGAAGTTTGAGAAGGAAAGCAAAAAAGCAAATCATCCATATACCACAACAAAGTAGAACCTCTAAAGAACTCTTTGTCATCTGGGTTAGCCTTCAGGATTTGCAAGAAATAAGAACTCTCAGTAAAACCCTGAGGCATTACTGTTTCCTTCCAAAATGAAAGCAAAAAGGTACTGTCTAGATTCATCAACTGGAATACTAAAGACTGTGCTGCATGAATCAATTTAAAGAATTTACTTCCAGTAGGAATGCATATTAGTAACACATAAGGATTAGGAACAACAGGCTATCAAAGGATAACAGTGTTACTCATTGCTTAGAGGTCCTGGACAAACCTCCATTATCAGCCCTTAGGTTTTCTCACTGGTAAAATGAGAGAGCATGTGTGTGTAGGTGGGCAGTGGTTTCATTTCGGAGCCTTCATTTATTGGAGTTGAAGAAAAAATATTTTTGTGATTTTCTTTGGCAATAACTTACTTAAAGCTCCAATAGATGCAAAGAGCCGACTCACTGGAAAAGGCCCTGATGCTGGGAAAGACTGACGGCAAGAGGAAAAGGGGGCAACAGAGGATGACATCACTGTCTCAATAGACATGAGATTGAGCAAACTCTGGAATATAATGAAGGACAGGGAAGCCTGGCGTGCTGTAGTGCATGGGGTTGCAAACAGTCAAACACGTCTCAACTATTGAACAACAACATCATCTAAAGTAGAAGAGCGTTAGTTTACCAGATGAACTAAACCTGAAGTGGACATAATTTCCCATTTTACCCTGGTCCTTTTCACTAGAGGGGAAAGGTCCCAGTCCATTTCATTAATAAATATAGAGTTGAAAGTTACTTGGGTGGAATCAGCATTTAAAGGAAGATCAGAATTTTCTTTAAAAATAAACTGAAGTCAATTGTAACAATCATGACTATATTCATCAGACTTTTGTGTGCAGGCATGAATTTTGTCCCAATCACCATGCTTTGGAAAAGCTCTAGGAATTTATTGATGAAATCACTCAGTGCTTGCTTAAGCCTGATTTTATAAATTAGTCAGCTGGCCTCCCAGTTTTAATTCCAGAGACCTTTCAGAACTTTCCCAATTAGTGGTTTTCATTAAGTGCTAGGCTTGGTCTTACAGACTAGTGTATGAATTAGCTGATATAAGTATGAGAAAAGAAACTGATAAGTTTGAGTGACTGTGTTAAATTCCTCAGAAATCTGTGAGAATCTCCTATTACTTTGGGAAAATCTTTGACTATGGCTTATAGTTCAGCTTTAGTCTGGGGAATATAAGAAATTAAGAGTTTAGTCTATGGAGCCTCAAAAGGATTAACTTTAAATGAATAGGTTCTGACAATTCAGAGGAAAAGGGAATGGGGCAAGCTCCAAGAAAAGGGGAAGATAGTTTGGAAGTTTTTATGGGAGAACAATGGAGCCACTGGCGGTGTAGAAGGAAAGGAAGAAGATGGTGCCAGTGATGGTTCCGGGCCGAGAGAGAGACAAGATGCTGCTGGAGACAGAGCCTGAGACAAAGAAGCCAGGAAAGGCCAATCTGAGGTTTCAGGACTCATTTTACCTTTTTTCAATCATTTGTTTGCCTCAGTTAATATTAACACCTTATTTTGCAAAGAGGCAATTTTAGACTCTTGATAATGTTAAGAAGTCTCAAAATACCAATCACAATAAGCATTCCACTCAGTTCTGGAAATTTTTGAGTTTCTGTGGTTCAGTTTAGTATTAAGGAAATTAAGTTTGGGGATTACAAAATTCCCCGTAATGACCAGTGATATTCTAAATTGCATTTGGTCAGGTTGGTCCGTTTAGATAGAAATGCACATAAGGAAGGATCACGGTTTTTAAGCATAATATTAGCCAATATTAGACTTTGTGGTGGGATGGATGGGTGGGGTCCTCAAAATATTTAGATAACTGAGGCTCCATTTTCAGGGTTTTTTTCTTCTAGAGTAAAAACAATTTTCAAACAGCTCAAACAGCTTACAGCACAAATGATTCAGTTCAAACAGCTTGCAAGTCAACCCCAGCCAGTCCTAAGAAGACAGCTTGGTCCAGGAAGAGCCAAGGCAAAAGCTTTTTTTTTTCTCAGTCTGCAGAGAATAGTCTTTCCAAAGGAATAGTCTGAAGGCTAAAAAACTCAGCACAGTTTCTTTTGAAGCAGTTCCTTCCTAAAAGAATTGGGCCAACAGCAATTCCAACCACTATCAGTTGAAACAGTCTGATTTCAAAGTCAGATGGAAATGCCAAACCAGTACTAGGACACAGAACAAGGTCTTAACCAGAAAGTCAAAACCCTTAAATAGACCCCAAACAACACCTGGAGAGCTTCAAACACAAACAGGTTGTAAACTTAGATCCAGGAGAAACGCATACGTTTGAACCCCAGGGTTGGTAAGAAAAGCAATGAGTGACAAAGGGTTCAGATCTGCTCACCAGTCCCAGGGCCCTCAGGGGTCTTCTCTAGTTCCCAAATAGGTCACCAAAATGCTGACCTGAAACAAATAGACTGCCAGATATTTCCCCAGCAATGAGAGGTTTATGCAGGATCAGCATAAAATTGTAATTCAGGTTCTGCAACGTGGCAAGCCACGTACATGTTCCCACAGGGCAGGGGAAGGAATACACTTTTACGGAGGGAAAGAGGAAGTTCAGACAGCTCTAGTAAATAGTCTGTGATTTTCATTGGCTGAGTCCTTGCCAGGAAAGAAGATGAGTCTTTCTTTTCCCTGTTGGGCTCTGCTTTCACAGCACATGAGAGCTCCCCCTTCTGCTTTTTTGACTCTGTTTAGTGAAGGTCCATGAGATGCCTGGTAGGCTACAGTCCATGGGGTCACACAGACTCGGACACGACTGAAGCGACGCAGCAGCAGCAGCAGTGAAGGTTTCTCATTATTATTATTATTATTATTATTTTGTTTTTATTTTCTTTCTTTCCTTTGTTTTATTTAACAGCAGACAGAAAATCAAGGATTTCTGGTTAAAGTTAACAGAATCAAAGAAAGAAAGTGAAGTCGCTCAGTTGTGTCCAACTCTTTGGGACCCCAAGGACTGTAGCCTACCAGGCGCCTCCATCCATGGGATTTTCCAGGCAAGAGTACTGGAGTGGGTTGCCATTTCCTTCTCCCTGAGTTCTTCCCGAATCGGGGATTGAACCTGGGTCTCCCACATTGTAGGCAGATGCTTTACCATCTGAGCCACCAGGGAAGTACCTTATAAACACATACACACACACACACACACACTACTCTATTATTCATTTATCCCTAGAAATAAAGTACTGTCAAATTGGAAGCTATATACATATATATAAACTACTAAATTTTGAGTTGCCAAACTTTTCTAATTTGATAGGTAAAGAATGGAATTTCATGTTAATGTTCATTTTGGAGTAAGGTTAAACACTATAGTTGTTTTTTTCCTGTAAAATATTTACTGGCTTACTTTTCCATGTTTGAAAAGAGTTGCTGGTACTCCTTCTTATGAAAACATTTCATGATTAAATAAACCTTGTCAATTATGTTGGAAACACTACATTCTGCCTGTTACCAGAATGAATCACTAGTTTTTTCTTACATATTCTTTCAGAAATCTTCTATCCATAAAGAGACAAATCCGTGTGTGCCAATTTCATGAGATATATACTCTTTAATATACAGAGGAGCTTACAATTCTTCAGTATTTGCTTATATCATTAAAAAAATTTTTCATTTATAATATATTTTCAGAATATTTTTCCTTGTCGATACATATTGAAATCACTCTTTTTAAAGGCTGATAACTTTGTCTTTGTATGTATGTAATATTTCATTTTAAAAGTTCTCTTACCCCTGAATGTTTGTTTCTGGTCTTTTAATATTGTACATATCATACTGTACTTATATTTTTTTAATGTATACAAGACATCTGTAGGAAATTATTGGGTTGAAAGATATGTACAGTTAGACTCTTGAGAGTTCTTATCAAGTGGTTAATCAAATAAAAAGTGCCAATTTACATTCCATTAATGGTAAGGGAGTACCCGTGTTAATCAAACATTTTCACTTTTGCCAACATAATAGACCAAAAATGGAACATCATTGTAATGTTAATTTGCTCATCTTTGATTATGACTGAAGTTGGGCATGTTTCAAATTTTCATAAGGCATTTGTGTTTCTTTTCTTATAGACTATCTGTACATAAACTTTGCTGGTTTTATGTATATTTGTGTATAGGTATGTGTATTTCTATAAAATATATGTTATAGTTTTATTTACATCTTTCATATTTCAAAACTTCTGTTCACTTGATCTTTTGTGGTGTGAGAAATGTAGACAGATCAAAGGAACAGAATGGAGAGTGCAGAAATAGAAACAAATGCATATGGGGATTTAGCAAATAGCTAAATGTGGCATTTCACTTCAATAGGAAAAAGATGAATTATTTTTCTTTCTTAAAGTGTTCAGAATGACTGCCAGTCACTAGGAACAAATAGAGCTATATTTCAACATTATCATTTTAAACAAAATATACTTTAGATATATCAAAGTAGAAAATATGAATATATCATAGGAGATAGAAAAAGATGAGCATATTTATTCATTATATTAGAGTTGGTTATGACTTTCTTCATGAGAAACACTAGAGAGGAAAGGACTACAAAGGAAAATATTGTTAAATATTTTAATAATGTTTAACAATTTAGAGAAAGCTATAGAGGAAAATGGGTTCCCTGGTGGCTCAGATGATAAAGAATCTGCCTGCAATGCAGGAGACCTGGGTTTGATCCCTGGGTCAGAAAAGTCCCCTGGAGAAGGGAATGGCTACCCATTAGAGTATTCTTGCCTGGAGAATTCCATGGACAGAAGAGCCTGGTGGATTACAGTCCATGGGGTCGCAAAGAGTCAGACACATCTGAGTGACTAACACTTTCATAGAGGAAAATGTTGTTAAAGTTGTATATAACAAAATTATTAAATATCAGTCCAGGAAAAATATTATGAAAAGATAAACATAGCAAGTGATAAACTAAAAATAGGGCTATGTTTCCTAAAGATATAAAACATTTCTACACATTAGAAGAAAAACTCAATAACCCTACAGATACATGTATAGATTATATAAAGAAGAAATACCACCAATTTACAAACCTCTTTCATAATCAATAGGATGCACTTTAAAACAAAAATTTGATGCCATCATTATCTCCCAAGATTAAAAAAGTGAAAATATTTATGAACATTCATCTAAAAATTTCAAATCTTGGTGAAAATTGGCTATGTCTCTTTGGAGAACAATTTGGCAATCACAAAATTTTAAGGGCAGATATTTTCTGATTTAGAAATTTTACTTCTTGGAATATATTCTTATGTATACATGTGCACACAAATGTATGCACTGACATTTATTAACAATGTTGTTTTCTTTCAATATGTTGTTAGTGAGGAAATTAAAGCATTGATCAATAGGCAGGGAAGGTTCCTGTTTGTGTTGATATGTGGGACCCAGACCTAAAGTAGAATGGAAAACTTCTTTCATTGCACATGTGTTCAAATGTTACCATTTGAATTTATTTAATTATCAATAATGCAGGTAATAATAGGACTTTTACTTTTTAACCCTGGTAATTCATATTATGATGGGATTTCACCAGTATCAGTTGGACTGATCCAGGAGTACTGAAATTTTAACCTACACTATATCACCCTTCTCATGAGGCTATACACAATGAACAATGACAAATGGGAGAAAGAAGCTTTGGGCAAAAGCTATATTTGTCCCTAAACCTCAAAGCTTATAATCATTTTATATTGAGACTTCTGAAGTTTAACCTGTCACCTTTTCTATTTCAAACTCTCCTCCCACACATACCTCCTCAACCTAAGGCAGATTTTCAGTATTATCACATTCTAATTTCATGGCAGGAAGATGTAGAAGATATTCAAAGAAAGAAAAAGAAAGTAAAGTAGGCTCCAGGGTTGTTGAAATGGCCAAGTTCCTGAACTCCGAGTCGAGGAGGCATGAGAGAGATTTCAAAGGGAGCTGGCCATTTAACCCACAGATTAACTTCACTCATTGCTTGTTATGGCCTTTTCAGTATCTAACATCTGACAAGCAGATTTCTCCTCTAGAAGAAAAAGAAGAGTGTGAGAGTAGAAATGTGAAATCTTCCTTTTCCCCCAGAAACTACAAAGCTAACAGCTCTTAAGTCTATATTGCAGATTCATTCCCATATTCAGAGGCCCAGACTACATTTCTAACTCAGCTAAATTTCTTAGTTTGACTATCCCACCATCTCAAAATTAACTTGTCCCAAACTGAACCTATAATTTTCTCCTAAATCTGTTCCTCTTGCTATGATAATCCCTATCCTGGTTAAGAACCCGTCAGAAGCCTAGACACTTAAGGTAAAAATGTCACGGTGGTCCTCCAAGCATCACTGAACCAAGGCAAGAGAAACATCTATTCTGATCCATCCACTCCAGTATTCTTGCCTGGAAAATTCCATGGACAGCAGAGCCTAGTGGGCTACAGTCCATAGGGTCGCAAAAAGTCAGACATGACTGAGCAACTGAGTACACACATCTTTAAAAAAAATTCCAGGTTCTCTCTCTCATGCACAAACACTCTCTCTCTCTCTCAAGGAAGTCATGGGCATCTCTGACTTTCTGGGTCTGGCACACAGATTGGCACAAGGTGAATTGTGCCACTAATATCTTTTCTCTTGGCTAGTACCCTTCAGTTTCCATGACAACGTTTCACATATCTTTTGCCCTATATTCTTGAAATCAAAGGGAATTACTTCTGAATGATGGGAAGGTGTGAGAACTGTGTCACTAACAACTTCAGAAAGGGGTCTTGCCAAAGAGAACGATGAGGATTTAAGCTGTGGATGTGCTAAGGTAAATGAAAAGACATATTAATGATCTTGTCAAAATGTTCCTTCAGCAGGCATGGGTACAATGGATTCTTGCAATAATTTCTTGGGCTAAGCATCCATTTTCATGTTCTCTTCATGTTCCAATTTGTAGTTCCAGAGGTGCTCAAGCATTAGTATCGTGTTGCTAACTGTTCAGTGGAGACTATGGAACATTTATCAATGTTAAGAATTCTTAATATTAAATTTGTATGAGTTAAGGTCTGGAGGAAACAGGCATGAAGTATGATACCGATTCTTCATATTGGCAACCAGGTAGACATTAAATGCTAGAATTGATCTTAAATAGAATATTCTTTATAATTTACATTTCACATCTTAATTTTAATAGATGATTGGGTTGCTTTAGGTGAAAAAAATCCTTCCCCAAAATATGAAAAGTAATTTTTTAAGTTTATAATTTTATCAAAAATATAATTACATATACTTTGAGCACAATTATATTTTAGCTTTTAATCCCTTAAGCCATTATTTTCATGAAAAAATGCTGACAAAAACATTCAGATATGCACTATATAGTAATTAAATTATCACTGATATTTTACCAACATTGTTATATAAAAATCATAGATTAACCCTATAGTTAATCTGTCATTACAGATTTATATTTTTCAGGAGGAGAGGAGAGGATGTGTTTTAATTACTGGATTGTCAACTTACATAGATTTTTAAAACCTGTGATTATGTTGACCTACACTGACTCATGCACTGGAGCCTAAAAGTCAGAGGCCAGTCTGCTCTTTCTAGTCCCTCCTATTCTCTCACTAACCCTCACCAAGTCTTGCGGGTCCAACTCCTTATTGCTTCTTCAATCCTTCCCCTCTCTTTGTCTACACACTCATGAGTTTAACTTGGATGATAATAACAGTTCTCTAACTTATTTCATTTCTGCTACTCTCATCCTAATCAAATCTATTTTTCCCAATACCAAGAGTGTCTTTGCCACATACATATCAAATAAGTGATGTCACTACTTTGCTTTAAATACTTAAACACCTTAAGAACATTATGCTAAGTGAGATGTCAGGTGAAGAAAGACAAATACTGTATGATATCACTTACACATGGCACCTAAAACAGCTGACCTTGTAAAAACAGAGTAGAACAGTGGTGACCAGGGGTTGGGGAGTTGGGGAATTGGAGGGATGCTGCTTAAGGGTACATACTTGCAACTTGTGAACAAATGGGTCCTAGAGATCTAATGCACAGCACAGTGATTACAGATAACAATGTTGGTGGTGGTGGTGGTGGTGGTGGTGGTGGTGTTTAGTTGCTAAGAATGCTGGAGTGGGTTGCACTCTAGAGCCTGGGAGCCATAATTACCAAGCCCACTTGCCACAACTACTGAAGCCTGACTGCCCATGCACCTTGACTAGATAAAAGCCCACACAGCAACAAAGATCCAACACAGTGAAAAATAAATAAAATGCAAAAATAAATAAAATTAAGTTAGTAAACCTTTTTAAAAGACATCATGATTGCTAGGAATCAGGTACAAATAGATGTAGGAAAAAAATATGACAAACCTGTGTGGCGTGGTGTGGTGTGCTGTCATGTCCATATCTGTGCAACCCCATGGACTGCAGCCCGCCAGGCTTCTCTGTCCATGGAATTCTCCAGGCAAGTATACTGGAGTGGGTTGCCATTTCCTACTCCAGGGGATCTTCCTGATACAGGAATTGGGCCCGTGTCTCTTTCATCTCTTGCATTGGCAGATGGATTGTTTACCACTGTACCACATGGGAATCCCATGACAAACATAGACAATGTATTAAAAAAACAAAGACATCACTTTGCCAGCAAAGGTCCACATAATCATAGCTATGGTTTTTCCAATAGTCATGTATAGATGTGAGTATCGAACCATAAAGAAAACTGAGCACCAAAGAACTGATGCTTTCTAATTGTGGTGTTGGAGAAGATTCTTGAGAGTCCCTTGGACTGCACGAAGATCAAACCAGTCAATCCTTAAGGAAAGCACCACTGAATATTCATTGGAAGGACTGATTCTGAAGCTGAAGATTGAGGGCAGGAGGCGAAGGGGGTGACAGAGGATGAGATGGTTGGATGGCATCATTGACTCAATGGACATGAGTTTAAGCAAACTCCAGGAGATAGCGAAGGACAGGAAGCCTGGCATGCTGCATGCCATGGGTCATAAAGAGTCAGTCATGACTTAGCAACTGAACAACAACAAACCAATTTCCACTGTAGCAGTTGTGGTTGTGGTCATAGTGGATGATGGAACTATCTTCTGTCATTTTTCTCATATTCATTATTCTTGATAATGCTAGATTCTGCCCCCAACCCCCAAAAGCTCTATTTTTTACAACAGTTTAGTTTCACAGCAAAGTTGAGCAGAAAGTACATTTCCTATATACTCCCTGACCACACACATGCATAGCCTCCCTAGTTATCAACAACCCTCACCAGAGTGGTACATTTGTTATAATCACTGAACCTACATTGATATATTATTACCACCCAAAGTCCATAGTTTACATGAGAGCTCACTCTTGGTGTTGTACATTCTAGGGACTTTACAAACATACAATGAGAAGTATCCAGCTTTCTAGTATCGTATGGAGTAATTTCATTATCTAAAAATCCTGTGCTTTGTCTACTCTACACTGTCTCTTCCCTAATCCCTGGCAATAACTGATCTTTTTACTCTCTGCATTGCTTTGCCATTATAGAATGTCATACAGTTGAAATCACACAGTATGTAGCCTTTTCTGATTGGCTTTTTTTCATTTAGTAATATGTATTTAAGGTTCCTACATGTCTTTTCATGGCTTGATTTCTTATTTCCTTTTTAGTCCTGAATAGTATTCCATTTTATAGATTTACCATAGTTTATAATCTGCCTGCAATGCAGGAGACCTGGGTTCGATTCCTGGGCTGGGAAGATTTCCCTAGAGAAGGGAAAGGCTACCCTCTCCAGTATTCTGTCCTAGAGAATCCCATGGATGGTATAGTCTATGGGGTCACAAAGAGTTGGACACAACTGAATGACTTTCACTCACCATAGTTTATTTATCCATTCACTTACTGAAAGACATTTTGGCTACTCCCAGGTTGCGACAACTGTGAATAATGCTGCTATAAACATCTGTGTGCAAGTTTTTGTGAACATGTTGTCATCTCATGTGGGCAATAACCAAGGGATTGTGACTTCTGAATCATATGGTCACAGTAAGTTTAATGTAAGGTTCCCCCTAAGTCTGGGTCTCCTTTAGTTTTTAAAGCTCAGGCTTGCCTACACTGAAACTCTAGCATTTTGTCAATTACAGTTTAGATTTCTGCTCTAGTAAACTGTGATTTTCTGTATCTTCTTGTCTATCCTTCTAATTTGGGGGGTAACAATTTGTCCTATGACTTCAGTTCTCTGATGGATCTAAGAGTAGTGGATGTTCAGTTTGTTCAGCTTTTTATTTGTTTTTAGAACAGAGTGACAACTTCCATGCCCCTCAAATGCATTGATTTTCTTAATGTGTCCTAGTATCTCTCTTACCTCTATGCCTTTATCCAAGTTCCACTATACATCTGGGCTTCTGTGCACTCACTGCTACCATCTGCATTAATCTGCACTGGGTGACAAGAGTTTCTTTTTTGTTGTTCATTTCACTTGAAGATGGAATCTACATACTCAGAGTCTGCATAAGGCATCAGGACACAGTTCTTTAACAACAACAACAACAAACAGAAACCCAATCCCAATTAGCTTAAGCTAAAACAGAAACCTATTGACTCATTTAATAAGAAAATATATGTTGTTGTTCTTGCTTTGGACTTGGCTGGATCCAAAGGTTCAAATACTATCAAGAAGCTGCCATCATTTCATTCTCAAATGGACTAGTCATACCTTAACAAAGATGCATGGTCTGGGTTTTCTGCCTCCTTATACCAAACATTCCTGCCACAGAAATAGAATATTCCCTTTACTATTAACATCTATATTAATCCTTTGAAAGGTTCTGGAGTAGTTAATGTTCCTAACAGTAAAGGCTATTCTTACAGGTCAACCTGGATTATTTTTTTCTTCTGTAGCCAGGAGAGGAGGTTAGAGAAGAGGAACTCACCCAAAGCAAGGAATATAGGCAAGATATAAAGGTCACAGATAAATTCCATGGTTTGTAACAAAGAAAGTCTCAAAAAATATTTATATAAAGGCTTTTGGTAATAAAAATATCTGACTGAAATGACCCCAACTTCATTTTTTAATTTAGTTTTTGCACATAGAGTTCAAATTCACTAAAAATTTATTTTCTCATACCTAGTTTGAAGTGTCTACAACAGCTTCTAGCAAATACATATCCCATTAACCGTTAGGAAAATGGAATGTAAATTAACAACAGGTGCACTTGAAGCAATTTTCCCTGAATTATCTTTAATATGATTCTGATATTGTTTTTAACAATTAAAAAGTTTCAAAGGAAAAAATTCTTGCCAAAAGAGAATAACTTTAAAACATTATGAAGGTTGTTTTATTGCTATAGAAACAATCATAACACCTGCTATTTAAAGAAACACTAACTTTTGCAAGCCTATCTGTCTTGAATGTGAATTAATACTCTTTCCATTATGTATGATATCTTGATAAGAACTGCTTGTATTTGCCTAATTCTGTTTTAAAGCAGTCAGACCACTTTTGAAAACATTATCAATAAATGCATCACCTTGGAGTGTTGTGGATATGATTATTTTCAGCAGTATAGAAAAACTGGAACAAAAGGAGAGTTCCTTATCAGCCTTTATACTTATCAAACCATAGAAAAGACTGAAAGGAGGAAGAGATGCCATCACCAGATGTGTCTTCAGCCCTCTGCTTGGCCATACTTCCCTGACTCATTCATTCACCAAATACGTATGTGGGGACAGCCTCTAAGCAGGCACTACAGTAGATACTACACTTCTCTGCATACTTTGCAATTGTCTTGCCTATTTCTCCTGAGCTAATAATGTAACTGGGCTTCTCTAATGGCTCAGGGGTAAAGTATCTGCCTGCAGTGCAGGAGATGTGGGTTCAATCCTTGGGTCAGGAAGATCCCCTGCAGAAGGAAATGGCAACCCACAGTGGTACTCTTGCCTGGGAAATCCCATGGACTTGGCAGGAGCTTGGCAGGCTACAGTCCTTGGTATTGCAAGGTGACATGACTTAGAGACTAAACAACATTAATAATAAAACTATTACTATCCTTGCCATAATTTTCTTTCCTTTATGCTTCTATTGTGTTTATGATTTAGTTTTAAAATTTGGCAACATGCAAAACCATAAGTAGATAATTACAGTATTCACAGAAAGCTAAAAGTTGACTTAACATTCTAGGCATGGTCTACACTACAAAATTTCTAAAACAAAACTGTTGGTATATAGAAGTAGCTTTTATATGGAACACATCCTGATTTATTACAAAATTCTAAAATGCAACCGTTACATATCATGATTTCAAAAATCAGCAAAGGATCCAAGCAGATAAATTATGAAAAAAGAAACAAAAATAGACAAATAAAATTTAAAAAATTCAACCTTGTTAATGATGAAAGGAAAGCCAAGTAAAATAAGATGCAGCTTATATGTACGAAATTGGCATTTACTAAAAGTTAATATCATGTTATGTGAAGACAATGGTGTGATAGGTCTCTTACATACTGCTGATGAATACATTTTTTGGTAAAACAATTTGGCACATGAATTGTGAAATTTAATATTTTTATAGACTTTTATTCAGAATTTTTACTATGAAGATGAAATCCCAAGGAAACAATGAGGAATAGGGGCAAAGATTATGTAAAGAATTCTCACTGTAGCATTATTACAGCAGTGATTAAGGCGAAGGCGTTTTACACTGTAACCATGAGGGAATAGTAAATTATGTTATGATATATTCATGTACACAATGGAGAATTTTTTCCCTCAAAATTTGTTTATGAGTAATTATCATGTACATGAAAAATCCTTACCATACAATATTGTGATCAAAACTGGACCAAAGCTACAGTACAGCTATAGATACAGAAGTAAAAATATAGATTTGCAAAAAAGTAGCAAAATGTCATGATAATTAATAATGAGATGATTCTTTATGGTTATTTCCTTCTTTATATGTTCCTGAGTATTACAAGTTTTCTTTAATGATTGCTGTTGTTGTTCAATTGCTAAGTCATGTCCAACTCTCCCTGTCCTTCACTATCTTCCAGAGTTGCTCAAACTCATGTACATTGTGTAAATGATGCCATCCAACCATCTCATCTTCTGTTGCCCTCACTCTTTCCCAGCATAAGGGTCTTTTTGAAAGGGTTGGGTCTTTGCTTCAGGTGGCCAAAGTATTGGACCTTCAGCTTCAGCATCAGCCCTTCCAATGAATATTCAGGGTTGATTTCCTGTAAGATTAACTGGTTTGGTCTCCTTGTAGTCCAAGAGATTTTCAAGAGTCTTCTTCAGCACCACAATTTGAAAGCATCAATTCTTCAGCTCTCAGCCTTCTTTATGGTCCACCTCTCACACCCATACATGACAGGAAAATCCATAGCTTTGACTGTTTGGGCCTTTGTTGGCAAATGATGTGCATGTGTTAATTGCTCAACTACATCCGACTCTTTGCAATCCCATGAACTGTAGTTACATTATATTCCTCTGTCCTTGGAATTCTCCAGGCAAGAATACTGGAGTGGGTGGCTATTCCCTTCTCCAGGGTATCATCCTAACTTTGGTATCAAACCAGGGTCTCCTGGACTGCAGGCAGATTCTTTACCATCTGAGCCACAGTGCTTCCAAAGTGTGTTGGCAAAGTGATGTCTCTGCTTTTCAATACACTGTCTAGGTCTGTCATGGTGTTTCTTCCAAGTAACAAGTGCCTTTCAATATCATGGCTGCAGTCATCATCTGCAGTGATTTTGGATCCCAAGAAAATATAATGTACCACTGTTTCCATTTCCATTGTTTCCCCATCTATTTGCCAAGAAGTGATGGGATTGAATGCCACAAGCTTAGTTTTTTTAATGTTGAGTTTTAAGCCAGCTTTTTCTTCAATGATTACTTATTTGTTTTAAAAATAAAATGCAGTAAAATTTATTTTTAAAAGTAACATGATTTCTGGTTCAGGACAGATGATAAAATGCAAACACTTTTCTTCTCTTACCTTAAGATCTTCAACAAAGGCCAATAAAGAGTAAAAAATACATCAGTTCAGTTCAGTTCAGTCACTCAGTCGTGTCCGACTCTTTGTGACCCCATGAATCGCAGCACCCCAGGCCTGCCTGTCCATCACCAACTCCTGGAGTTCACCCAGACTCACGTCCATCGAGTCAGTGATGCCATCCAGCCATCTCATCCTCTGTCGTCCCCTTCTCCTCTTGCCCCCAATCCCTCCCAGCATCAGAGTCTTTTCCAATGAGTCAACTCTTCACATGAGGTGGCCAAAGTACTGGAGTTTCAGCTTTAGCATCATTCATTCCAAAGAAATCCCAGGGCTGATCTCCTTCAGAATGGACTGGCTGGATCTCCTTGCAGTCCAAGGGACTCTCAAGAGTCTTCTCCAACACCACAGTTCAAAAGCATCAATTCTTCGGCACTCAGCTTTCTTCACAGTCCAATTCTCACATCCATACATGACCACTGGAAAAACCATAGCCTTGACTAGATGAACCTTTGTTGGCAAAGGTATGTCTCTGCTTTTCAATATGCTATCTAGGTTGGTCACAACTTTCCTTCCAAGGAGTAAGCATCTTTTAATTTCATGGCTGCAGTCACCATCTACAGTGATTTTGGGAGCCCAGAAAAATAAAGTCTGACACTGTTTCCACTGTTTCCCCATCTATTTCCCATGAAGTGATGGGACCAGATGCCATGATCTTAATTTTCTGAATGTTGAGTTTTAAGCCAACTTTTTCACTCTCCTCTTTCACCTTCATCAAGAGGCTTTTTAATTCTTCTTCACTTTCTGCCATAAGGGTGGTGTCCTCTGCATATCTGAGGTTATTGATATTTCTCCCGGCAATCTTGATTCCAGCTTGTGCTTTTTCCAGCCCAGCATTTCTCATGATGTACTCTGCATATAAGTTAAATAAGCAGGGTGACAATATACAGCCTTGATGTACTCCTTTTCCTATTTGGAACCAGTCTGTTGTTCCATGTCCAGTTCTAACTGTTGCTTCCTGACCTGCATATAGGTTTCTCAAGAGGCAGATCAGGTGTTCTGGTATTCCCATCTCTATTAGAATTTTCCACAGTTTATTGTGATCCACACAGTCAAAGGCTTTGGCATAGTGAATAATGCAGAAATAGATGTTTTTCTGGATCTCTCTTGCTTTTTCGATGATCCAGCGATGTTGGCAATTTGGTCTCTGGTTCCTCTGCCTTTTCTAAAACCAGCTTGAACAATTGGAAGTTCACAATTCATGTATTGCTGAAGCTATACATGAACCTCCAAGGTTCATGTATATAATATGTGAACCTCCAAGGAGCTGTGGCTGCACGGATGCAGGAGGGCCTAGAGGAGCTATTCCACGTTCAAGGTCAGAAGGGACAGCTGTGAGGAGATACCCCTGGTCCAAGGTAAGGAGCAGTGGCTGCACTTTGCTGGAGCAGCCGTGAAGAGATACCCCACATCCAAGGTAAGAGAAACCCAAGTAAGATGGTAGGTGTTGCAAGAGGGCATCAGAGGGCAGAAACACTGAAACCATAATCACTGAAAACTAGTCAATCTAATCACACTAGGACCACAGCCTTGTCTAACTCAATGAAACTAAGCCATGCCAGTGGGGCCACCCAAGACGGGCGGGTCATGGTGGAGAGGTCTGACAGAATATGGTCCACTGGAGAAGGGAATGGCAAACCACTTCAGTATTCTTGCCTTGAGAACTCCATGAACAGTATGAAAAGGAAAAATTATAGGATACTGAAAGAGGAATTCCCCAGGTAAGTAGGTGTCCAATATGCTACTGGAGATCAGTGGAGAAATAACTCCAGAAAGAATGAAGGGATGGAGCCAAAGCAAAAACAATACCCAGCTGTGGATGTGACTGGTGATAGAAGCAAGGTCCAATGCTGTAAAGAGCAATATTGCATAGGAACCTGGAATGTCAGGTCCATGAATCAAGGCAAACTGGAAGTGGTCAAACAAGAGATGGCAAGAGTGAACATCAACATTCTAGGAATCAGCGAACTAAAATGGACTGGAATGGGCGAATTTAACTCACATGACCATTATATCTATTACTGCAGGCAGGAATCCCTCAGAAGACATGGAGCGGCCATCATGGTCAACAAAAGAGTTTGAAAGGCAGTACTTGGATGCAATCTCAAAAACAACAGAATGATCTCTATTCGTTTCCAAGGCAAACCATTCAATATCACAGTAATCCAAATCTATGCTGCAACCAGTAATGCTGAAGAAGCTGAAGTTGAACGGTTCTATGAAGACCCACAAGACCTTTTAGAACTAACACCCAAAAAAGATGTCCTTTTCATTATAGGGGACTGGAATGCAAAAGTAGGAAGTCAAGAAACACCTGGAATAACAGGAAAATTTGGCCTTGGAATACGGAATGAAGCAGGGCAAAGACTAATAGAGTTTTGCCAAGAAAATGCACTGGTCATAGCAAACACCCTCTTCCAACAACACAAGAGAAGACTCTACACATGGACATTACCAGATGGTCAACACCGAAATCGGATTGATTATATTCTTTGCAGCCAAAGATGGAGAAGCTCTATACAGTCACCACTCCAGTACTCTTGCCTGGAAAATCCCATGGATGGAGGAGCCTGATAGGCTGCACTCCATGGGGTCGGGAAGAGTCGGACACGACTGAGCAACTTCACTTTCACTTTTCACTTTCCTGCATTGGAGAAGGAAATGGCAACCCACTCCAGTGTTCTTGCCTGGAGAATCCCAGGGATGGCAGAGACTGGTGGGCTGCCATCTCTGGGGTCGCACAGAGTCAGACACAACTTAAGTGACTTAGCATCATACAGTCAACAAAAACAAGACCAGGAGCTGACTGTGGCTCAGATCATGAACTCCTTATTACCAAATTCAGACTTAAATTGAAGAAAGTAGGGAAAACCACTAGACCATTCAGGTATGACCTACATCAAATCCCTTATGATTATACAGTGGAAGTGAGAAATAGATTTAAGGGCCTATATCTGATAGATAGAGTGCCTGATGAACTATGGAATGAGGTTCGTGACATTGTACAGGAGACAGGGATCAAGACCATCCCCATGGAAAAGAAATGCAAAAAAGCAAAATGGCTGTCTGGGGAGGCCTTACAAATAGCTGTGAAAAGACGAGAAGCAAAAAGCAAAGGGGAAAAGGAAAGATATAAGTATCTGAATGCAGAGTTCCAAAGAATAGCACGAAGAGATAAGAAAGCCTTCCTCAGCGATCAATGCAAAGAAATGGAGGAAAACAACAGAATGGAAAAGACTAGAGATCTCTTCAAGAAAATTAGAGATACCAAGGGAACATTTCATGCAAAGATGGGCTCGATAAAGGACAGAAATGGTATGGACCTAGCAGAAGCAGAAGATATGAAGAAGAGGTGGCAAGTATACACAGAATAACTGTACAGAAAAGATCTTCACGACCCAGATAATCATGATGGTGTGATCACTGACCTAGAGCCAGACATCCTGGAATGTGAAGTCAAGTGGGCCTTAGAAAGCATCACTACGAACAAAGCTAGTGGAGGTGATGGAATTCCAGTTGAGCTATTTCAAATTCTGAAAGATGATGTTGTGAAAGTGCTGCACTCAATATGCCAGCAAATTTGGAAAACTCAGCAGTGACCACAGGACTAGAAAAGGTCAGATTTTATTCCAATCCCAAAGAAAGGCAATGCCAAAGAATGCTCAAACTACCGCACAATTGCACTCATCTCACACGCTAGTAAAGTAATGCTCAAAAAATATATAGATGACTATAATAAAATGAGATAAGAGCTTCAGCAGACAGATTTATCAAACATGGACAAACAGAAGAGGACCCACCCACCCTAGAATTTAAGGAAGAACCCAGAAACACAGGGAGCTGACCTTCTAAACACAACACCTCAGTGTTAATTTTTAGAAAAGTCAGAACAGTCCCCATTTATCCTGACTTCTAAATAAGGCAAAATCACCCAAAGTGTTGAGGTTAGGAGGAAGGGGACTTCATTCTAATGAAACTTAAGTGTCTGTGGGCAAACTGAGATAAATGGGTATTTGCCTTAAAAGCAAAATTTTTCAAATTCTACTATTCAGAAAAATTCCAGTTCCCTGCTCAATTATTCAAAATGAATCCTGCCAGTTCACAGGCCCGAAGCACACACCTTACAGTGACAGTCATTCTCTCTATGAAAGAAATATGCTAGAAACGGAAGAAAAATCTGTAGCAAGGGAAAGATCAAGCTAAACAAATTTGAAAAAGTTACCAAAGGAAAAAGATCAATTATCAGGGAACTGAAGTGAGCTTTTTAAAAAACAAAGAATTTTAACCCTAGTACACAGATTTGAAAAGATTTTCTAATCCCAAAAATGAGAACAGAAAATATTGCTAGATACTCATTTATCATTCCCAGGTGACTTAGGGGTGAGGAATCAACCTGCCAATGCAGGAGACGCAGGAGATGTAGGTTTGATCCCTGGGTCGGGAAGATCCTCTGGAGGAGGAAGTGACAACCCACTCCAGGATTCTTGTCTGGAAAATCCCATGGGCAGAGGAGCCTGGTGGGCTACAGTCCATGGGGTCACAAAGAATTTGGGATGACTGGGCACGCACAGCATCCATCATACAAAGATATGCAGAGACAAAGGCTGAAATAAATTAATCAAGAAATATCAATGCCAGTTTATGATGTAGAGCTACAAGAAAAATTAGCAAACAGAAAAACAATTAGAAAATGGTAAAAAGGTTCTAATGAAAGAGAAACTGAAGATGGAAGGAAATTGTGTGGGAGACTAATTTTTTTTTTTAAGCCTTCTACATTGCTAGAGTTTAAAAAACCATGTACTTGTACTACTTTGTTACAAATAAAAAATAATGTTAAAAATGGGAAGAAATCTGTTTCAAAATGTTCCTTCTCAAAATAACAAGATTTTCCAAACAAAAGTCGGGTTTCTAAATTCACACTTGTTTTAACTCTCATTCTGAGTAGTGAAAACAGAAACGGAGAATCATCTCTGAAGTTTTAATGGGAATGATTAACTTTGTGGCTGTCACTGAAATTCTTTAATCAAGTGTGTACTTGATGTGAGTTTATTCAAAAGCACAGACATTACTTTGCCAACAAAGGTCTGTCTAGTCAAGGCTATGGTTTTTCCTGTGGTCATGCATGGATGTGAGAGTTGGACTGTGAAGAAGGCTGAGCACCGAGGAATTGATGCTTTTGAACTGTGGTGTTGGAGAAGACTCTTGAGAGTCCCTTGGACTGCAAGGAGATCCAACCAGTCCATTCTGAGGGAGATCAGCCCTGGGATTTCTCTGAAAGGAATGATGCTAAAGCTGAAACTCCAGTACTTTGGCCACCTCATGTGAAGAGTTGACTCATTGGAAAAGACTCTGATGCTGGGAGGGATTGGGGGCAGGAGGAAAAGGGGACGACAGAGGATGAGATGGCTGGATGGCATCACTGACTCGATGGACGTGAGTCTGAGTGAACTCTGGGAATTGGTGATGGACAGGGAGGCCTGGCGTGCTGCGATTCATGGGGTCGCAAAGAGTCGGACACGACTGAGCGACTGAACTGAACTGAACTGAACTTTGGAATTTCAGTGCTTTAGATAAAGCTATGTCCCTGAATGAAAATCTCCAAGCATCTTGCTAAATATCTCCTATGCCATCATTAAAGACATGGTATGTGGTGGCATCTGGCTGCTCTCTGCTCAAAATGCCAATAAACAGGCCAAGTTGGTTGAAACGAAAGTTTGCTTTATTTCAAGTGCTGGCAACTCAGTGGGGAGGGGGAGGGCCAACATCTGTCTAAAGGCTGCAGGGGCCGCATGCAGATCAGCACAGTTATCTGTAATAGTCTTCTTCCAGTTGGTCATCAGCTGTCTGACCAGTGTCATCTTCGTGTTAGGGACAGTCAATCTTCAGTTCCAGGGTCTATCTGTTCCCATTTCTTGTGGCCAATTCTCAGAATTGTGGCAGCTCATGTCCTGGGTATAGTCTAGTCAACATGTAGTTAACTTCTCCATCTGGTGTTTTAGTATCTACAGGATAACTCACAGGATATGGTTCAGAACATTATCTAAAGGTCTTTGACTAAGCTTAATGATTACATTATTATTATTTAGTCTCCTTTGACTGTTTTCCTTTGTTTCCTCATTTCTCACTACTCTGATTAAACTTTTTCTTTGACTGGTTTATCACAGACAAAAGGAAGACAGAAGACATGGGGCAGGTTAGAGGGGCAAGGACCACAGGATCCTGCTCCATTTCAGCAATGCCAACAAAAATTAAAACTTGCTTCAAAAATGTTGATTTTTTTCAATTATTTCTCCTCTGTCTTTTCTACTAAGAACCTATTTGCATCCAAACCAAGTGTTCACACCGAAAGGCATTGGTGATGCTCTCCTCTCAAGCTGCCTTCCGTAGCCTTTACACTAATAATGCTCCTTGGTTCAACGCCAGAAACTTCCTGCTGAGATCAGGTACTTTGACAGCCAGGATTCTTCAACCAATTCAGACTACAAAACAGCCTTAGAACTAGTTGGTCCAGCTCTGCACTGCCTAGAGAGCAGGTGTTACAACAACGTTTTCCCAGCCTAAGCTGGAAAAGAGCTTGGTAAGAGTCAAGGTTCTGAAAGGAAGTCAGTTGACTAGAGCATTTGGGGGCAAAGCGGGGAATAATGGCTCAAAACCTAACCAATTAGTGCACAAGTCTGTGAATGTTTCTCTGATGTGATCCCCAAAGACTGTCCAAGTGAAAAAGCTCATTAGAAAAGGTAAAAGGAAATGATTGATTAAATGATTACATCAAAATTGGAAAAAATCACCTGTCAGAAATACCATGAACAAATATAAAGAGCAAACACTAAAGTAAGAAAATTTTTGCAGGACATATGACTGAAAATAACTGGTATTTTATGATTATCAGAAGTCTTAGAATTTAAAAACATAAGAATGTCAGTCAAACAAACAGAGGCTTCCTTGGTAGCTGGGTGGTAAAGCATCTTTCTGTCCATGCAGGAGACATGGGTTCCATCCCTCATCTGGGAAGATCCCTCATGCTGAGGAACAATTAATTGCATATGCCACAACTACTGAGCCTGTGCGCTAGAGCCCAGAAGCCGCATTTACTGAGCCCACAGGCAGCAAATACTGCTGGATCCACAACAAGAGAAGCCACCATAACAAGACGCCCACACACCACAAGTAGAGAGTAGCCCCTGCTAGCTGCAACTAGAGAAAAGCCCATGTAGCAACTAAGACTCAGCATGATCAAAAATAAATAAATCTTCATATTAAAAAAAAAACAGATGAAGGAAACTAATGGACAATACATATATACACATAGTCACATAATACAAAATTATCTTACTTCAAAATGTCTTATACTATTATCAAAGAAATGAAAACATAAAAATCACATGAAAACTCTCAGGTTTCAACTGTGCTTTTTAAAAAATGAGATTACTAAGTGAAACTCAAGTGTACTGAACTCCACATAATACTGGAACTGTTATGTAAAACTGGTGGAAGCTGACAAAGTTTTTCTGAAGGGGATTATTAATCAATATACATATCAATATATAAAGTTTCAAATGTTTATACCTAGTAAATTTTTTAAGATTCTTCTTAAAAATACCAGAAGTGAAGCTTCAAGATTTGTGTATAAGAGTTCCTCATACAGTACTATTTCTAATAGGAACAAATGAGGAATTTATAGGTCTAATAGAAGATAAATGTTTAAACAGATTCTGCATAGGAGACCCCGAAATCACACAAGCTTTCTAAGCATGATAAAATGCATTTAGCTAATAAAAGTTTTACTTCTTAGAATAGTCAAAGGTGTCAAATAAATACTCAAAGTCCTTAGAACAGTGCCTGGTACATAATGATAACAGACAACCAATATTATTTAATAATTATTAAACATTAATATTAAAAGAACTTACTCACTGACAAACTTGAAACTGAAATTTTTACCACCTTTTACCACTAATTAGATAGAATGGCAGAGAAGCAAATAGTTGTGAGGATAAAGGCTTTGAAATCAGGCAAAATGGAAATACTTATACAAAAATCAGTATTCCACATATTTACTGGGGAAATTTAAAGAAATAAAGCATTTAAAGTACATTTAAGCATCACAGTTCTCAAATGGAATGTTCATTGTCATTATTATTAATCACTATGATTATCAGCAAAAGATACTATAAATACACTAAATTATTTACTTTTAATTTTGAAAAATGTAAAAAATAATATATAAATATACAAATAGAATAAGAAAATGAACTCCTATGCACACAATTCTAAGTTTTAATAGTTTTCAACAAGTGGCCATTTTCATTTCATTTATGCCTCCCTGCCCCCACTATGCACACTGGATTATTTTGAAGCAAGTTCTAGGTAGCAGTTTACTTAAAAGTGTCTCAGGGTATATTTCTAAAATACAAGCATTCTCTTACTTGCAACATAACCAAAATATCATTGTTATATCTAAAACAAAATTCCTTAAAATCATCACATGTTCAGGCCAGTCAGTGTTCAAATTCCCAATTGTCTCATATATATTTTGTTTGAATCAAAATCCAAGGAAGGTCCATACATTGCAATTTGCAATTATTTTGTTTCAAGTTTCACTTTATATGTTCCCACCGACTCCCTCTTTTTTTTCTCCATCTCTCTTTTTTTTTTCCTTGCCAATTATTTGCAGAGGAAACTGGATATTTGTCCAAGAGTTTCCCAGTCTTGATTTTGCTTAGCGTATCTCCATGGTGTTGTACAAACTGTTTCTCTCTCTCATTATTTCCTGTAAATTGGTAGTTAGAATGACATTCAACTCTGGGAATTTTTTTTGGCAAGAATGGTCCAGAAATAGTCTCTGTATTCTCACCAGTAGGTAATATTGTCTGATTTTCTCTTTTTTGTGTGATATAGTGGTAGTGATGGTGATAATGAAGTCACTCAGTCGTATCCGACTCTTTGCCACCCCATGGATAGTAGCCAACAAAGCTCCTCCGTCCATGGGATTTTCTAGGCAAGAATACTGGAGTGGGTTGCCATTTCCTTCTCCAGGGGATCTTTCCGACCCAGGGATCAAACCCAGGTCTCCCACATTGTAGGCAGACGCTTTACCATCTGAGCCACCAGGGAAGGATATCAGATCAGATCAGATTAGATCAGTCACTCAGTCGTGTCCGACTCTTTGCGACCCCATGAATCGCGGCATGCCAGGCGTCCCTGTCCATCACCAACTCCAGGAGTTCACTGAGACTCACATCCGTTGAGTCAGTGATGCCATCCAGCCATCTCATCCTCTGCCGTCCCCTTCTCCTCTTGCCCCCAATCCCTCCCAGCATCAGAGTCTTTTCCAATGAGTCAACTCTTCGCATGAGGTGGCCAAAGTACTGGAGTTTCAGCTTTAGCATCATTCCTTCCAAAGAAATCCCAGGGCTGATCTCCTTCAGAATGGACTGGTTGGAGCTCCTTGCAGTCCAAGGGACTCTCAGGAGTCTTCTCCAACACCACAGTTCAAAAGCATCAATTCTTCGGTGCTCAGCCTTCTTCACAGTCCAACTCTCACATCCATACATGACCACTGGAAACACCATAGCCTTGACTAGACGAACCTTTGTTGGCAAAGTAATGTCTCTGCTTTTGAATATGCTATCTAGGTTGGTCAGAACTTTTCTTCCAAGGAGTAAGCGTCTTTTAATTTCATGGCCGCAGTCACCATCTGCAGTGATTTTGGAGCCCAGAAAAATAAAGTCTGACACTGTTTCCACTGTTTCCCCATCTATTTCCCATGAAGTGGTGGGACTGGATGCTATGATCTTCGTTTTCTGAATGTTGAGCTTTAAGCCAACTTTTTCACTCTCCACTTTCACTTTCATCAAGAGGCTTTTGAGTTCCTCTTCACTTTCTGCCACAAGGGTGGTGTCATCTGCATATCTGAGGTTATTGATATTTCTCCCGGAAATCTTGATTCCAGCTTGTGCTTCTTCCGGCCCAGCATTTCTCATGATGTACTCTGCATATAAGTTAAATAAGCAGGGTGCCAATGTAGAGCCTTGACGTACTCCTTTTCCTATTTGGAACCAGTCTGTTGTTCCATGTCCAGTTCTAACTCTTGCTTCCTGACCTGCATACAAATTTCTCAAGAGGCAGATCAGGTGGTCTGGTTTTCCCATCTCTTTCAGAATTTTCCACAGTTTATTGTGATCCACACAGTAAAAGGCTTTGGCATAGTCAATAAAGCAGAAATACATGTTTTTCTGGAACTCTCTTGCTTTTTCCCTGATCAAGTGGACGTTGGCAATTTGATCTCTGGTTCCTCTGACCTTTCTAAAACCAGCTTGAACGTCAGGAAGTTCACGGTTCACATATTGCTGAAGCCTGGCTTGGAGAATTTTGAGCATTACTTTACTAGTGTGTGAGATGAGTGCAATTGTGAGTAGTCACTAATTTGGAGAAGACAATGGCACCCCACTCCAGTACTCTTGCCTGGAAAATCCCATGGACAGAGGAGCCTGGTAGGCTGCAGTCCATGGGGTCACGAAGAGTCGGACACGACTGAGCGACTTCACTTTCACTTTTCACTTTCATGCATTGGAGAAGGAAATGGCAACCCGCTCCAGTGTTCTTGCCTGGAGAGTCCCAGAGACAGGGGAGCCTGGTGGGCTGCCGTCTATGGGGTCGCACAGAGTCGGACACGACTGAAGCGACTTAGCAGCAGCAGCAGTCAGTAGTTACTTTGCTTAGATCCATTGTTCACTGGTTATATTCTAACTCGTTTTTTTCTTTATTCATTAGCAGAATAATATGAAAAGAGACTTCTTGCCATTTGTTTATCCGTCAGTTGAGTTCATAGAGAAGAGGCAGGATGAATAGTAAAATTTTTTATTCCAGTCTTTGGAAAATATTAGATGGTTTCCTAAGTGCTCCAAAGGGAGCATTTGATTGCATTTTAGAGGTTCTAATTCTCATAGAGGGATGTTTATTATGCTATCAGAGATACCGAGCAGCACATACCTGCTGGTCTCCCCTCATTGGAGGTCTGGATGCCAGCTCCACAGGACTTGAAGATCAAATACGCCAGTGCCATCCAAGCAGTGCCCTTTCTTTAGAGGTCTAAGTACCAGTTCTGCTACTTCCCTTTTCAGGCTTTCAAGTTCTCATAACTGCAGATTATTCACCCCTTTGTTTCCCTGGTCATCAGTTCAGTTCAGTTCAGTCGCTCAGTCGTGTCTGACTCTTTGCAACCCCATGAATCGCAGCACACCAGGCCTCCCTGTCCATCACCAACTCCCAGAGTTCACTCAGACTCACATCCATCGAGTCAGTGATGCCATCCAGCCATCTCATCCTCTGTCGTCCCCTTCTCCTCCTGACCCCAATCCCTCCCAGCATCAGAGTCTTTTCCAATGAGTCAACTCTTCGCATGAGGTGGCCAAAGTACTGGAGTTTCAGCTTTAGCATCATTCCTTCCAAAGAAATCCCAGGGCTGATCTCCTTCAGAATGGACTGGTTGGATCTCCTTGCAGTCCAAGGGACTCTCAGGAGTCTTCTCCAACACCACAGTTCAAAAGCATCAATTCTTCAGTGCTCAGCTTTCTTCACAGTCCAACTCTCACATCCATACGTGACCACTGGAAAAACCATAGCCTTGACTAGACGGACCTTTGTTGGCAAAGTAATGTCTCTGCTTTTGAATATGCTATCTAGTCATAGATATTGTTTTTCCCTGTAGTTACTACCTGTGTGACCCGTAAGTGTTCCCATTTTCATCTAGTTATACAATTTCATTTTTAAAATATTTAAATCTCAGAACCATCTGGAATCAAACCTGTGGAGAAGGTCATAAATAAAATCAGTTTTATCTATTATTCCTGTTGTTAACCAGCTAGTCCAACACAATTTAGTAAGAAGTCCAGGTTTTCCTGGATATTATTTGTTCTTCCAAATGAACTGTATTACCAACAGGTTAAGCTTCAGACAAAGCATTTACTATGTGGTAAAGGCAGCATTTAAATCACTGGGGAACAAGTTCTTGTTGTTGGAGTGAAGAAATGTTGCTGTTGTGACACTCAAAGAAACTGGAGGCAAATCATCCTTTAGATGTTTTGGAAAAGTCAGCATTCTTTATTTCCTTTTCTGAGTTTCTGTTTGTTATAGTGTCCCCTGCAGGCAGAGACGAACAGAAGCCATGGAGCAAACAGAACTGTGGTCAATAGAGCCAGACTGCAAATCTGGTCAGTTATACAAGTGTGGATTTTGAAGCTGAAAATAAACAAATAAGAGTTCAATAACAGGCTATTTTTTTTTTTCTCTTTCAAAACTGCTGCCATGAATAGCATGCTGTTTATACTTTTTCATGTATTTGTCAGTGCATTTTGAGATCGATTTCTAGAAATGAGATACCTCGATCAAAAGATAAATGGAAAATATAGCTAAAATTCTCCTTCAGGAAATGTTACCATTTTCCATTCCCAATAGCAATCTATGAAAGTGCTTGTTTTCCCTCAACCTCATCAACGTTTAGTCTACTTTGGGATTTTTGTCAATCTGATTGATGAGAAACAGTATCTCAGCTTAGCTGTAATTAGCACATTTCTCTTATGGAAAGTTGTGAATATTTTCATATATAAGAACTATTTGCATTTCTTCTGTGAACTATCTGCTCATATCTCTTTTGTAAATTGGCCTTTTATCTCTCTACTTTCAGAAGACTTTTATTTTTTAACTTTTTATATTGAAATATAGTTGATTAACAATGTTGTGTTAGTTTCAAGTGTACAGCAAAGTGATTCAGTTGTATGTACACATGTATCTATTCTTTTTCAAATTATTTTCCCACTCTCCTCAATATTATGTAACAACCTAAATGAGCAGAAGGCTTTTTTAGGGATAATAACTCTTTAAAATGACATAATTTTCAAACACTTTTCTCCTATTTGTCATTGTAATTTTTACTTTATTGGATTGTTTTGCAATGTAAAAGTTATTTCTTTATATCATTAAATTTATCAGTATTTTTTCTCATTGCATATTGATTTTGACTTATAATTATGAAATTTTGTGACTCAAAAAAAATTTTCTCCATGTTTTCTTCTTGATTTATATTTTCTTTTCTTTTTTTTTCTTCTTGTATTTAGAGATTCAAACCAGTTGGAATTTATTCTGTATTAAGTGTCAGAAGTAGACACAATTTTATCTATTTTCCTTGTGAGTGACTAGTTATCCCAACACTATTCATTAAAAATGCATCTTCTCCCCACTGTTTAAATGCTACCTTTGTCATATATTAAATTTCCACATAAAAAATCTATTTATGGGTTCCCTATTCCATTATATTGGTCTGGCTTCTATTTATAC
This sequence comes from Bubalus bubalis, assembly GCF_019923935.1. Lineage (NCBI taxonomy): Eukaryota > Metazoa > Chordata > Mammalia > Artiodactyla > Bovidae > Bubalus > Bubalus bubalis. The sequence goes on along the minus strand of NC_059163.1, from coordinate 52,014,428 downwards.
ATGATGGCACAGTGCTTTAGAAATTAAGATTATGAAAAATGTTTCAATAACTAAGAGAGACAGTCACTACCTTCCAGGATATTCATGTGTCCTGATTATTATCTGCTCTGCTAAATGAATTTTATAATTAACTTGCCAAGTCCTAAAGAAATACAGTTTACTAATATTTCCTGGAAAAGCTTTAATGCTAAAATTATCTCAGAGAAGATTAAACTCTATGACATTGAAGTTCTCTGTCCAAGACCACAGCATGTGTTTTCATTCGTTCATACAGACACACATACATATGCTGTACATTTTTCTACATATAGCTGTTCTATGTGCTCATTATTTTTCCTTGGTAAGTGGAATTGTCTCAACCACATTATCTTTTCAAATGTTGACTCTATGATTTTATAATCTGATCTCACCTGGAATTCTTTTATTGTTTGTAGTTACCACATCAGTTTTGTTTCTTTTTTTCCCATTTTCCACATACACAATTCTGTCATCTGCAAATAGGAGTTAACTCTTTCCAACTCCTACGCTTCTAATTGCATTTTTACTGACTAATTGTATATGCTACTTCCTGTAAGTTAAAATTTTAAATAATAGAAGCTGAGAACATATGTGCTTTTTGCTTTATTTTAATCAGAATGTCCCCAGTGCTTTTCCCTTACATAAGATGCTGACTTTGGGATCAAGGGTTGTAGGAGTGTGTGTGTCTGTGTGTGTGTACATTCACACACATGAATATTTTTAAAATGAAAAAAAATTTATACATTGTTAAATATCATTATACATCTTTGAACCTGAGGATATCATTTACCTCCCTAGTTCCATTGATATAATGGGTTATGTAAATGTCAATATTTAACTATCATTGCATTCCTGGAATAAATCCACATGGTCATTGTGTATTATTCCCACATTGATATTGAGATTGAATTTTAATTTAGGTACATTCTTTTTAATTTGAGGGTCTATAACTCATTTATTTCCTAAAATAAATTTGGAATTTTCATTTTTTCCTGTTCTATAATAGTTTAAATAGATTGAGGATTTTCTTATTTTCAAAGTTTGGCCAAATTCTCAACTGGGCCTATTCAGGGTTTTCTTTTCTTTTTTTTTATTGGAGTCATCTCTTTATTCTGAGGTAATTGGTATGTTTATATATCCTTTAGAATAAATGAACTTTGATAAATTATATTTTGCTAGAAAATTATTCATTTCATCTAGATTTTTAAATATATTGAATATAAATATATATAAATGTAAATAATATATATAAACAGAATATGAATAATCGGTTATATTTTTTCAATTTGAATAAAACATTGCCATTTCTAAATTTCAGTATATGTGTCCTCTCCCACATTTTTAAAATTAATATGATTATTTATTGACTAGTGATCTCTTATTGTGTTGATCATTTCAAATGAGTGAGTTCACTTTTGGATTATTAGTTAGTTCTTAATGATGTTTCATTATGTTTCAGTTTTAGAGTTGATTTAAATCTTCTGATTTGAGTTTTATATAATTCTTTCTAAAGTTTCTTGTTTACTGACCTGCGAGGTGTTTAATTCACTTTTCACTTTTATATTTATAAATATGTAATCTAAAAATTGTCATCTAATACCTAATTTAGCTGTATCTCATCAATTCTGATACATTGTGTTCTCTTGAATTTTGAGGAAGGTCTGAAATTTTGGATTCTACTTCCTCTTGAAACTGAGCAGGACCCTATGATCCTTGCCCCCCCACCACACCCCCCACTATGTCCTCGGCCTGCCTTTGCCTGTGGAAACCTTTAGTCAAAGAATAAGTTTAATCAGAGAAGTGAGAAATACTGAAACAAAAGAAAACAGTCAAAAGGGGTTAAATAACAAACATAACATAAACAAAGTCACTAAACATCATCAGGGACCTTTAGTTCTTTCTCAAGGGTTGTAGGTAATATTCTGAGTCATATCCTGTGAGCTGTCTTATAGATACCAAAACATCAGGTGGAGAAGTTAACTATGAGGACCAGGCTGTACCCAGGACATGAGCGGCCACAATTCAGAGAATTGACCGCAAAGAAATGGGAGCAAATGGACCCTGGAACCGAAGATTGTTTAACTGTACCTAAAACAATCAAGATGATGCTGGTCAGACCACCGATGACCAGTTTGAAGATGATGTTAGAGATGACGGTGCTGTGTACTCCCCCTCTACTCTGTCTATAAAAGCTGACACTCCCTGCTTATCAGGGGCAAGTCTGCCTTTGGACAGATGTCTGCCACTCTCCCCGACCCCCACCCCAGTTGCCAGCATCTGAAATAAAGCAAATGTTCCTTTCCACCAACCTGACATGTTCATTGGCTTTTAAGCAGTGAGCAGCCAGACCCCAAACACATACTCTTTCAGTAACACTCTTTGACCCATGAGCTGTGTGATAGTTAATTTCATGTGCCCATATATTTGGTCAAGTAGCATTATGGTAGGTCTGAGATGGTGTTTTAGAGTGAGATTAGCATTTGAAATTCAAAATTCGTACATTGAATAAAACTGACTGCCCTCCCTAATGTGTGTGCCCTCATCAAATCAATTGAAAGTGTGAAAAGAGTAAAAAGCTGACCTTCCTGCAAATAAAAACCCCTCTTGTTGTTTGAGCTGGGACACTGGCCCCTGGAATCAGACTGAAATATCTGCTCATCTTGGGTCTAGAGCCTGCCTGACTTTCAGACTGGAAATTACATCATTAGCTCTGCTGGTTCTCAGGCTGCTGGAATTTGACATGAATTACACTTTTGTTTCCTGGGTCTCCAGCTTGCCCACTCACCCTTCAGATCTTGGAACTTAGCCTTCATCATTGCATGAGCCAAACTATTCAGTTCCGTTCAGTTTAGTTGCTCATTCGTGTCTGACTCTTTGTGACCCCATGTACTGCCTCACGCCAGGTTTGGCTGTCTATCACCAACTTCCGTAGCCTACTCAAACTCATGTCCATTGAGTCTGGGATGCCATCCATTCATCTCATCCTCTGTCGTCCCCTTCTCCTCCCAACTTCAATCTTTCCCAGCATCAGGGTCTTTTCAAATGAATCAGTTCTTCACATCAGGTGGCCAAAGTTTGGTGTTTCAGCTTCACCATCAGTCCTTCCAATGAATATTCAGGAATGATTTCCTTTAGGATGGACTGGTTGGATCTCCTTGTTATACCAAGGAACTAATCTATACCTGATAATGAAACGCATATATATATATATACACACACACACACACACCAAGTGGGCAGGGCTTTCTGTTTTAAAATTTGGGGAGTTTTTGTTTGTTTTGGTTTTAATTGCAGTATGGTCATAGAATTTATTACTACAATCATGCACACATACACACACAACCTTCCTGTTTCTATAACCATACTATTTTGAGAGAAAACAGGGAACCTGCACTGCTTTGGTGTAAGAGGTGTGTTAATCTTCTTACTGTGAATGCTTCCTATTTGTCCTTGAATCTCCAGTGGCTTCTGCTGTTGCTATGGTGTTGCTTAATGCCCTAAACTGTTCACCTGCACAGAACTGCTAAATCAGAAAGAAATAAATTTCAACTTTAAGCTTAGCCTTATTTTATCTAACTAACTACAGACAAATTCACCAAGTTTATAAAGTTTATCTCTGAAGAGACATTGGCTTAGTAACAGGTAACTTTACAAAACGGTCAGTTCCAACTAATACAAATAAAGTGTGGCATGCGTTTTGGACTAACTCATAAAAGAAGATACTTCTTTTTGTTACTTTGCCACTCTCTTTCCCACAATCATTTCAAATGCTAATAATTCTGTCCTACAGACTATTTAATTATATTGTATTCTGAGGAGATTTATAGTACAACCAAATAAATTAATAATTTTGAATGAGTAAAATATACAAAACATTTGTCTTGGTATATTCAGGCTACTATAACAGAATCCCAGAGACTGAGTGGCTTATAAACAGCAGCAATGCATCTCTCACAGTTCTGGAGGCTGAGATGTCTGAGATCAAGCTGCTGTCAACTCAGCGTCTGATGAAATCCTGCTTTCTGATTTAAATATAGGTTCTTCTGATTAAGTTCTCACATGTCAGAAAGGCAAGTAAACTCTTTGGGATCTCTTCTAAGGGCACTAACCCCATTCACGAGGGCTTCATCATCATAATCTAATCATTTCCCCAAGATCCCACTGCCAAATACCATTACATTGGGAATTAAGTTTCAAAATGAATTTTGGAGAGATACAAACATTCTCTATGATAGCAGTCTATTAATTAAAGAACTATCACAGTCTTGTTATGGCAAAGAAGCTTGTATAATGCAATGAAGCTATGAGCCATGCTGTGCAGGGCCACCCAAGACAAACTAGTCATAGGGGAGAGTTTTGACAAAATGTGGTACACTGGAGGAGAAAACAGCAAACCACTCCAGTATTCTTGCCAAGAGAATCCCATGAACAGTATGAACACAGAAAAAGATATGACACCAGAAGTTGAGCCCCCCAGGTTGGAAGATGTCCAATATGCTACTGGGGAAGAGTGAGAGACAATAACCAATAGCTCCAGAAAGAGTGAAGCAGTTCGGTCAAAGTGGAAATGACACTCGGCTATAGATGTATCTGGTGGTAAAAGTAAAGTCTGATGCTGCAAAGAACAATACTGTATAGGAACCTAGAATGTTAGGACTATGAATCAAGGTAACTTGAATGTGGTCAGGCAGGAGATGTCAAGAGTAAACATCAAAATAAGTGAACTAAAATGTACAGGAGAGGGCAAATTTAATTCAGATGATCACTATATATACTACTGAGGGGAAGAATCCTGAAGAAGAAATAAGAGTAGCCATCATAGTCAACAAAAGAATCTGAAATACAGTACTTGGGTGCAATCTCAAAAATGACAATGATCTTGGTTCACTTCCAAGGAAAACCATTCAACATCACAGTAATCTAGGTCTCCAGGCAAGAATACTGAAGTGACTTGCCATGCCCTCCTCCAAGGGATCTTGCAGACTCAGGGATGGGACTCATATCTCTTGCATCTCTTGCCTTACAGGCAGATTCTTTACCTGTTGAGCATCAGGGAAGCCCATAAGATCATTTAGAACTAACACACACAAAGATATACTTTTCATCATAGAGGACTGGAATGCAAGAGTAGAAAATCAAGAGATACCTGGAGTATTGAGGCAAGATTGAGTTTGGAGTACAAAATGAAGCAGGAAAAAGGCTAACAGGGTTTTTTCAAAAGAAGACACCGGTCACAGCAAACACCGTTTTCCAACAATATAAGAGAGGACTCTACACATGCACATCACTAGATGGCCAACACCAAAATCAGATTAATTATATTTTTTGCAGCCAAACATGGAGAAGCTCTATACAGTCTGCAAAAACAAGACCAGGAGCTGACCGTGCTCAGATCATGAACTCCTTATTGCCAAATTCAGACTTAAATTGAAGAGAGTAGGGGAAACCACTAGAACATTCAGTTACAATCTAAATAAATCCCTATGAGTATACAGTGGAAGTGACAAATAAATTCAAGGGATTAGATCTGCTAAACAGAGTGCCTGAAAATATGGATGGAAGCTCATAATGTTGCACAGGAGGCAGTGACCAAAACAATCTCAAAGAAAAAGAAATGCAAGAAGGCAAAGTGGCTGTCTGAGAAGGCTTTAAAATAGCTGAGAAAAGAAGAGAAGCAAAAGGCAAGGGGAAAAGGGAAAGATACACCCAACTGAATGCAGAGTTCCAGAGAATAATAAGGAGAGACAAGAAAGCCTTCTTAAATAAACAATGCAAAGAAATAGAGGAAAATAACATAATGGGAAAGGCTAAAGATCTCAAGAAAGTTGGCAATATCAAGGGACTATTTCATGAAAGAATAGGCATGATAAAGGACAAAAATGGTAAGGACCTAAGAAAAACAGAAGAGATTAGGAAGAGATGCAAGAATAAACAAACAAAACTATACAAAAAAGGTCTTAATGACCCAGATAACCATGATGGTGTGGTTACTCACCTAGAGCTAGATGTCCTACAGTGTGAAGTCAAGTGGGCCTTAGGAAGCATTTAAACAAATAAAGCTAGTGGAAGTGATGGAATTTCAGCTGTGCTATGTCAAATCCTAAAAGATGTGCTGTTAAAGTGCTGCACTGAATATGTCAGCAAATTTTAAAACTCAGCAGTGTCCACAGAACTGGAAAATGTGTTTTCATTCCAATCTCAAAGAAGGGCAATGCCAAAAACATTCAAACTACCATAAAATTGCACCTGTTTCACATGCCAGTAGGGTTATGCTCAAAATTCTTCAAGCTAGTCTTCAGCAGCATGTGAAATAAGAACTTCCAGATGTACAACCCTGGTTTTGAAGAGGCAGAGGAGCCAGAGATCAAATTGCCAACACATATTGGATCATAGAGAAAGCAAGAGAATTCCAGAAAAACATCTCCTTCTGCTTCATTTACTATATGAAAGCCTTTGACTGTGTGGATCACAATAAACTATGGAAAATTCTTAAAAAGATTGGAATACCAGAACACCTAACCAGTATCCTGAGAAACTTGTATGCTGGTCAAGAAGCAATAGTTAGAACCAGACATAGAACAACAGACTGATTCAAAATTTGGAAAGGAGTATGTTAAGGCTGTATATTGTCACCCTGTTAATTTAACTTATATGCAGAGCATTTCATGCGAAATACTGGGCTGGAGGAAGCACAAGCTGGAATCAAGATTGCCAGAATATCAATCTCACATATGCAGATGATACCACTCTAATGGGAGAAAGCAAAGAGGAACTAAAGAGCTTCTTGATGAAGATGAAAGAAGAGAGTGAAAAAGCCGACTTAAAACTCAATATTCAAAAAACTAAGATCATGGCATCCAGTCCCACCACCTCATAGCAAATAAATGGGGGAAAAGTGGAAGCAGTAGTAGATTTTATTTTCTTGGGCTCCAAAATCATTGGGTGGTAATTGTAGCCATGAAATAAAAAGATACTTGCTCCTTAGAAGGAAAGCTATGACAAACCTAGACAGCATATTAAAAAGCAGAGACATCACTGTACCAACAAAGGTCCATATAGTCAAAGCTATGATTTTTCCAGTAGTCATGTATGGATGAGAGAATTCGATCATAAAGAAGGCTGAGCACCAAAGAATTTACGCTTTTGAGCTGTGGTGCTGGAGAAGACTTTTGAGAGTCTCTTGGACAGCAAGGAGATCAGACCAGTCAATCCTAAGGAAATCAACCCAGAGTATTCATTGGAAGGACTGATGCTGAAGTTGAAGCTCCAATATTTTGGCCACATGATGTGATGAGCCAACTCATTGGGAAAGACCCTGTTGCTGGGAAAGTTTGAAGACAAAACGGGAAGAGGGTGGTGGTGGATGAGATAGTTGGATAGCATCACCTACTCAATGGACTTGAATTTAATCAAACTCTGGGAGATAGTGAAGGACAGGGAAGCCTGGCATGTTGCAGTCTATGGGGTAGCAAAGAGTCAGACACAGCTTAGTGACTATACAATAACAACAACAACATAATTATGTGACATAATTAAAGACAAAGCAAATAATCTTGCTTAAAATTTTTATGTAATATACCAGAATAGTTGTGTAAAATATAAAATTCCTTTTTGCCCAATTCTTTTGGAAACTGCCTTTTAAAGGCTACTAATAGCATTTTTTTTTTTCATTTTACAGAAGCAAAAAGTCAAAAAGTCAAAGTATTAGTCACTCAGTCCTGTCCAACTCTGCGATCCCATGGACTGTAGCCTGCCAGGCTCCTCTATCCATGGGATTCTCCAGGCAAGAATACTGGAGTGGGCTGCCATTTCCTTCTCCAGGGGATCTTCCCGACCCAGAGATCAAACACAGGTCTCCTGTATTGCAGGCAGACACTTTACTGTCTGAGCTACCTGGTTTCTTCACTTGTCAGGTAATAACTCAAAAACTGAACACTGAAGTTGGATAATATTTAGCAAACAAAGAAACTCTATTTTTTTCTTGTTAGTCTGATTCTTTAATTAGTCAAGTTGTAATGCTGTTTGTCCAACACAGTAAAGCTAAATTATTATTATTTTTAAATTTATGGAATAATTATCATGCTCAACAAATCATTCTATGTTGTCAGATTAGGAAAATAAAAAATTTATTTGTATTTAAGTTATAATAAAGGAGTACATCGAGGATGTATATTGTCACCCTGCTCATTTAACTTATGTGCAGAGTACATCATGAGAAACGCTGGGCTGGAAGAAGCACAAGCTGGAATCAAGATTGCCGGGAGAAATATCAATGACAGATGACACCACCCTTATGGCAGAAAGTGAAGAGGAACTCAAAAGCCTCTTGATGAAAGTGAAAGAGGAGAGTGAAAAAGTTGGCTTAAAGCTCAACATTCAGAAAACAAAGATCATGGCATCTCGTCCCATCACTTCATGGCAAATAGATGGGGAAACAGTGGCAACAGTGGCTGACTTTATTTTTCTGGGCTCCAAAATCACTGCAGATGGTGACTGCAGCCATGAAATTAAAAGATGCTTACTCCTTGGAAGGAAAGTTATGACCAACCTAGATAGCATATTCAAAAACAGAGACATTACTTTGCCAACAAAGGTCTGTCTAGTCAAGGCTATGGTTTTTCCAGTGGTCATGTATGGATGTGAGAGTTGGACTCTGAAGAAAGCTGAGAGCCGAAGAATTGATGCTTTTGAACTGTGGTGTTGGAGAAGACTCTTGAGAGTCCCTTGGACTGCAAGGAGATCCAACCAGTCCATTCTAAAGGAAATCAGTCCTGGGTGTTCATTAGAAGGACTGATCAGTTTCAGCTGAAGCTGAAGCTGAAACTCCAATACTTTGGCCACTTTATGCGAAGAGTTGACTCATTGGAAAAGACTCTGATGCTGGGAGGGATTGGGGGCAGGAGGAGAAGGGGATGACAGAGGATGAGATGGCTGGATGGCATCACCAACTCGGTGGACGTGAGTTTGGGTGAACTCTGGGAGTTGGTGATGGACAGGGAGGCCTGGCGTGCTGCAATTCATGGGGTCGCAAAGAGTCAGACACGACTGAGCGACTGAACTGAACTGAACTGACTGTGAAAATACATTGAAGATTAATTTTCATTCATATATTAAATGGGTAGTTTCTTACTTATAAATTTAATTTATAAGTAACTTTTTAAAAATAAGTGTACAGTCAGTGGGCTTCCCTGGTGGTTCAGAGGTAAGGAATCCACCTGCAGTGCAGAAGATGCAAGAGATGCAGGTTCAATCCCTGGGTCAGGAAGACCCCCTGGAGAAGGACATGGCAACCCACTCCAGGATTCTTGCTGGGAAAATCCCATAGACACAGGAGCCTGGCAGGCTACTGTAAACATGGTTGCAAAGAGTCAGACATAACTGAAGCAACTGGGTATTCACTTATGGTAATAAGCCATTCTATTTCACTGGGGATAACAGCTTTTAGTGCTTTTCAGTATCATTAGAGAGTAATTTTTAGAGCTATCAGAACAGAACATTTTCTTGATATCACAATTTAGAGAATGCATGAAGTAAACAAACTTTGGCAGGATGTCATATAATCCTAGCCAGCATTCTCATTAAGTGATGTAAAAATTATAATGTCTTTATTGCTAAAGTCCTAAGAGTTAAAAACTCAGATTCACAAATTATTTAGTAGGTAGGGGAGGTAGATATATAAAGAAAAGGAAAGAAATTGGAGTAGTTTAAGGTTTTCCTATCATATGCCTTTTACACATATTAACATGTGAATTTATTTCATTGAGATAAAAAGGTGTGTGGTCAAAGGTAATGCACTGGAAATTGTAACATAACTGAAATCCTATCTTAACCTAAAGTAAGCAAAAAATTTTAAATGTAGGTCTTTAATATACATGCTGCTGCTGCTTCTAAGTTGCTTCAGTCATGTCCAACTCTGTGCGACCCCATAGACGGCAGCCCACCAGGCTCTTCTGTCCTTGGGATTTTCCAGGCAAGAATACTGGAGTGGGTTGCCATGTCCTTCTCCATATTATACAGCTTATGCATGAGTTTGATTATTCTATAATCAATGAAATTGTGTGTGTTTAAAATACTTTTATGCATATCCATGACTTCTTAACTGACTTAACATGATTGTTCCTTTAGCGTTCCTTATTTTTGGAAAAATAAAATTCTGAATACACCCATAGAAGTTTGTTTTATATCACTCAGCATGTGTTGCATGTGTTGCTGCTTAATTTTAATACTGCTTCCATGGTAATATAGTGGAGTCATATCATATATGTGTTTAATTTAATCAGATCAGCTTATAGGCTTGGAGACAAACAGGAGGACACGAAAATGGAAAGAGGCATGGGGAGAGATTAAAGAGACTGGAACATAGATACAGAATGACAGACACACACAAAAATATAGTGAATACAGAGCAGAACAATCTGTCTATTGTTCTGCTCAGTAAACCTACGTGTTTCTGAGTGTTTTTTTGGTTTCACTTTGCTCTCATAAAAGAACATGCCCTCACACTCTATGGAGGTATATTGTATATTTGTCCTGTATATGTCTTGGTTAATATGTGTTACTGTGTATATTCTTTATATAACAGACCACATTTAATGGATACTGAATTTTACATGCAATTTAAGATACTTTTGAAAATATGATTTTTACCTTATGGGCTTATTTTAGGGCTCACTCCTATAATATGATGAAGTCCCTTCTCCACCCCATTCATATGACCCAAGCTCCAAACAGCAATCTTAAAAATAATTTTTTGGAGATTATTCAAATTTTGAATTAGGAATAATCATTGTATTATTAGAATTAAATCATTGTCAAAACTCTTGACATTCCTATTTGGTCTCTTTCACCTATTTAGTCTCTTTTCACCTTTCATCTCTTAACCATTCATTAAAAGGCTGATATAATCCTCCTTCTCACCCTTATCAATACTTCCATCACTCATTTATTCATTTAACCAGTTAAAAATTCATAATTGCTTATTAAGCATTTAGCATAACCCATTAGCAAACAAAACCTGTAAATCAGGTATTATTTTCCTCAACTTTATAATAAAAAAATTAGGAGTCAGAAGCCAGACAGCTAAGGGGCAGAGTTACGCTGTGAATACAGATCTTTCTGAATTCGAAGTCCATACTATTTTAGGAAGTTGCCTTTTATGCAAAAATCTAGAAAGAAAAATATTTAAATAGAGTGACAGAACATTGTTTTCAAAACTGTATTTTTATTTCTGTAGTTGGTATCACACTTACCATTTAAATGTCCTCATTTATGAAGTAGTTATAAAACTCTTCCAAATGTATTATCTAATAAAAATATCTGTGTACTTTTTGTTGGTGGTGGTATATTTGTCAGACACCCATCAGTTATGGTTGTGTCTGACTGGAATATCTTTCATTTCAAGAAAATGTGAAATGTTTCCATGGAGATCAGCTTGAGATAGCCCAGTGACGAACTTCTTTGCTGTAATTTCGCATTGGTTTCTATGGTTTCCAGATAGGAGAAGAAAACGAAGTTACAGATTTTTTTTTTTTTGTAATGTAAAAGGTTATTGGCAAATAACAGATAACTGCTCAAATTAATATACCCCCCCCACTAAGGAAAGCAACTGCTGTTATTGCAAAACATGAAAGATTTTATGATGTAGGTCAAACATCTATGCTATTTTCTATGCTTGTAACAAATGAGGAACTAACATGATACTTAAACAGTTCTAAATTTAGCAGAAATTTCCCTTAAAAGGGGGAATTTTCTACTGAAATCTGTTTTAACAATGGCTGTTAAGAACTAGCTTGTCATCTCCACTTCATTTATCTTACGTCACATCTTTGAAGATGGCACACATTGCATCTGTTACATCAATTAATGATGTGAGTGAAAAATTTAGCACAGAGATATCTCTTTACTTATTGTTCATACTTTTTGGATAGCTTCTGTCATTTTTATTAATTAGTAAATGCTGGACCTCATATTCAAATCACATTAAAGTGGGTGCATGCACATAAATTAGACTGATCACACACACACACACACACCACCCTTTCAGTCCTGTTCTCCAGCCTGACTCTAACTTACCTATTTTCCCAATAGCTGGCATGCAGCCACTCCAGTTATTTATCAATTTACCATCATCCCAAGGGATGAGATCAGGGTTGTCTTTTCTTAGAAGCATGTGAAATTCTAATGAGACAGTAGACCAAAGGCCAAGAGATGTGGGTTCTATCTCTATCTTTAATTTTGGATGACATCCAAACTTAACCAACCCATGGCTAATCACAGATATACATTTATTCAATAGGATACATGACAAGCTTATGTACTCTATACATTTCAAATAAGAAAAATATTCAATGCTTCAACAACTAAAAGAGCATGTAGAAATAGAAAGCTTTAATTATTCTATCTTCACTTATTATTCATACTTAAGCCAGTATGAAAGTGTAGCCTTACTAGCCCAGTTTTTCAAAATAAATAGAGAATGTGCAGAATGAAGTTCTCCTCCTTTGATGGCAGCAAGCAAATATATTCAGTAATTTCCAAGTAATATATTCCTCATAATGATATATACAAGATGGTGGAGTAGAAGAATGTGTGCTCATATTCTCCTGTGAGAACACAAAAATCGCAACTAGCTGCTGAACAGCCATCGATAGGAAGATGTTGCAACCCACCAAAAAAAGATACCCCATGTCCAAAGACAAATAAGAAGCCACAATGAGATAGTAGGAATCACATTAAAAGGATGTTAAAATCAAACCCCATATCCACCAGAGTCTCTTGGAGGACACAAACAAACCTCATTCGCACCAAGACCCAGGGGAAAGGAGCAATAACTCCCACAAAAGACTGAGCCAAGCTTGCCTGTAAGTGTTTGAAGGTTCCCTGTGGAGGCATGGGTCAGCAGTGGTCTGCCGCAGCACAGGAGAACTGGCAACAGCAGTGCTAGGAGGGTCGGTGTGTTGGCATAAGTCCTTTCGGGGGAGGGCACCATTAGCCCTACCATAAAGCCTGAAGCACTATTACAGAGCTGCCAGGTAGGAGACTCATAAACTGGAGAACAATTATACTAAAGATGTTGTCACATACCTGGAGTAACAGGCAAGCTGGCCTTGGATTATAAAATGAAGCAGAGTAAGGGTTAACAGAGTTTTGTCAAGAGAACACCCTGGTCATAGCAAACATGCACTTCCAACAACACGAGAGCTGACTCTGCACATGGACATCATTAGATGGTCAATACTGAAATCAGATTGCTTATTATCTTTGCAGCCGAAAATGGAAAAGCTCCATACAGTCAGCAAAAAACAAGACCTGGAGCTGACTGTGGCTCAGATCATGAGCTCCTTGTTGTAAAATTCAGACTTAAATTGAAGAAAGTAGCAAAAACCACTAGGCCATTCAGGTATGATCTATATCAGATCATTTATGATCATACAGTGGAGATGATAAATAGATTCAGGGGATTAGATCTGATAGACAGGAGTGCCTGAAGAACTATGGACAGAGGTTCATAACATTCTAAAGGAGGCAGTGACCAAAACTATCACAAAGAAAAAGAAATGCAACAAGGCAAAATGGTTGTCTGAGGAGGCCTTACAAATAGCTGAGAAAAAGAAGTGAAAGGCAAAGGAGAAAGGGAAAGATATACTCAACTGAATGCAGCATTCGGGAGATAAGTAAGAAAAGATAAGAAAGCCTTCTTTGGTGCAAAGAAATAGAGCAAAATAACAGAAGGGAAAAGACTAGACAGAAATAGCAAGGATCTAACAGAAGCAGAAGAGATCAAGAAGTGCAAGAATACATAGAACTATACAAAAAGGTCTTAATGACCCAGATAATCACAATGGTGTGGTCACTCACCTAAAGCCAGCCATCCAGGAGTGTGAAGTCAAGTGGGCCTTAGGAAGCATTATTATGAACAAAGCTAATGGAGTGATGGAATTCCAGCTGAGCTATTTCAAATCACAAAAGACGATGCTGTTAAAGTGTTGCACTCAATATGCCAGCAAATTTGTAAAACTCAGCAGTGGCCACAATACTGGAAAAAGTCAGTTTTCATTCCAATCTCAAAGAAAAACAATGCCAAAGAATGTGCAAGTGAAAGTCGCTCAGTCATGTCTGACTCTGCAACCCCATGGACTGTAGCCTGCCAGGATCCTTCCTCTCTGTCCATGGAATTCTCCATGCAGGAATACCAGAGTGGGTAGTATATCCCTTCTCCAGGGGATCTTCCCCACCCAGGAATTGAACCCAGGTCTCCTGTATTGCAGGCAGATTTTTTTTATCATTTGAGCTACCAGGGAAGCCTAACAATACTGGAGGGGGTAGTATATCCCTTATCCAGGGGATCTTCCCAACCTAGAGTTCAAACTAGGGTCTCCTGCATTGCAGACAGATTCCTTACCAGCTGAGCTACCAAGAATGTTCAATCTACCTTACAACTGTGCTCATTTTACATGCTAGCAAGATAATGCTCAAAATTCTTTAAGTTAGGTTTCAACAGTAGGTGAACCAAGAACTTCCAGATGTACAAGTTGGATTTAGAACAGGCAGAGAACAAATTGCCAACATCTGTTGGATTGCAAGCAAAGCAAAGGAATTCCAGAAAAAAATTGACTTCTGTTTCATTGGCTACACTAAAGCCTTTAACTGTGTGGATCACAACAAACTCTGGGAAATTCTTAAAGAGACGGTAATAGCAGTCCACCTTACCTGCCTCCAGAGAAACCTGTATGTAGATCAAGAAGCAACAGTTAGAACAGACATGGACCAACAGACTGGTTCAAAATTGGGAAAGGAGTTTGTTAAGGTATACTTTCACACGGCTTATTCAACTTCTATGTAGAGTACATCATGTGAAGCGCCAGGCTGGATGAATCACAAGCTGGAATAAAGATTGTCAGGAAAAATATCAAAAACCTCAGATATATAGATGATACCACTCTAATGGCAGAAAGCAGAGAGGAACTAAAGAGCCTTTTATGAGGGTGAAAGTGAAAGTATTAGTCACTCAGTTGTGTCTGACTCTTTGCAACCCCATGGACTGTAGCCTGCCATTGTCATCTGTCCATGGAATTCTCCGGGAAAGAATACTGGAGTGGGTAGCCATTCATTTCTCCAGGGGATCTTCCCAAGCCAGGGATCGAACCCAGGTCTACCATGTTGCAGGCAGATTCTTTACCGTGTGAGCCATCAAAGAGGAGAGTGAAAAAGCTTATTTAAAACTCAACATTCAAAAAACTAAGGTCATGGCATTCGGTTCCATCACTTCATGCAAATAGATGGGGAAAAAATGATAACACTGGCTGATTTTATTTTGTTGGGTTCCAAAATCACTGTGTATGCTGATTGCAGCCATGAAATTAAAAGATGCTTGCTCCATGGAAGAAAAGCTATGACAAACCCAGACAGCATATTAAAAAGCAGAGATACCACTTTGCTGATGAAAGTCCATACAGTCAAGCTATGGTTTTCCAGTAGTCATGTATGGATGTGAGAGGTGGACCATAAAGAAGGCTGAGTGCCAAAGAATTGATGTTTTTGAATTGTGGTTCTGAATAGGACTCCAAGAGTCCCTTATATGGCAAAGAGATCAAACCAGTCAATCCTAAAGGAAATCAACCCTGAATATTCACTGGGAGCCCTGATGTTGAAGCTGAAGCTCTAATACTTTGGCCAACTGATGTGGAGAGCTGACTCATTGGAAAAGACCCTGATGCAGGAAAGATGGAAGGGAAGAGGAGAAGAAAGCAGCAGAGGATGAGATGGTTGGATGGCCTCACTGATTCAATGGACGTGAGTTTGAGCAAACTCTGTAAGACAGTGAAGGACAGGGAAACCTGGAGTGCTTCAGTCCATGGGGTCTCAAAGAGTTGGACATGACTTAGCAACTGAACAAAAACAGTGACATTTTAATGAGATACTAAAAAAAATTACATTGTGGCTGAAAATTTGATAAATGTATTCAAAAGTTAGTTTTAGGACACATGGAGAATAATAAAACAGCCTGAATTTGATGTTTTATGTCTGATCATATTATAATAATAATAACCAGATTTATTTTGGGGGGCTCCAAAATCACTGCAGATGGTGACTGCAGCCATGAAATTAAAAAACGCTTACTCCTTGGAAGGAAAGTTATGACCAACCTAGATAGCATATTAAAAAGCAGAGACATTACTTTGCCAACAAAGGTCCGTCTAGTCAAGACTATGGTTTTTCCAGTAGTCATGTATAGATGTGAGAGTTGGACTGTGAAAAAAGCTGAGGGCCAAAGAATTGATGCTTTTGAACTGTGGTGTTGGATAAGACTCTTGAGAGTCCCTTGGACTGCAAGGGGATCCAACCAGTCCATTCTGAAGGAGATCAGCCCTGGGATTTCTTTGGAAGGAATGATGCTAAAGCTGAAACTCCAGTACTTTGGCCACCTCATGCGAAGAGTTGACTCATTGGAAAAGACTCTGATGCTGGGAGGGATTGGGGGCAGGAGTAAAAGGGGATGACAGAGGATGAGATGGCTGGATGGCATCACCAACTCGATGGACATGAGTCTAAGTGAACTCCAGGAGTTGGTGATGGACAGGGAGGCCTGGTGTGCTGCAATTCATGGGGTCGCAAAGAGTTGGACATGACTGAGTGACTGAACTGAACTGAGATTATAATCCAGTGGGAAAAGACAGAAGTAGCAAAAAATTCAATATTTCAATTTCTCATAAGAGACCAGTGGTCACAAACTTTAATATGACTGCGCAACTTCACTTTCACTTTTCACTTTCATGCATTGGAGAAGGAAATGGCAGCCCACTCCAGAGTTCTTGCCTGGAGAATCCCAGGGACGAGGGAGCCTGGTGAGCTGCCGTCTATGTGATTGCGCAGAGTTGGACTCGACTGAAGCGACTCAGCAGCAAAGCTTATTTATATGTATGAAAGTGAAAGTGAAGTTGCTCAGTCATGTCCAACTCTTTGCGATCCTATGAATGGTAAGCCTACCAGGCTCCTCCATCCATGGGATTTTCCAGGCAAGAACACTGGAGTGGGTTGCCATTTCCTTCTCCAGGGGATCTTCCTGACCTAAGGATTGAACCCGGGTCTCCTGCATTGTAGGCAGACGCTTTACCATCTGAGCCACCAGGGAAGTCCATTTATGTGTATAGACATTCCTTTAAATAAATTTAAAAAGCATGTATACATGTGTGTATATCGATATAGATGTGTCTATAACTGTATACCTAAATATGCACACTCCACACCCCCCACACACACACACATTCCCATTTATGCGTGCCCATACTTACATATGTATATATAAGCCTAAAGAGATAGGCTTTCATTCTCATTCCAAATTAGAAAATATTCAAGGTGAACATAAAGTAATAGTATCCATTGCATAATTCATGTATTCCTTATACCTGCTTCCTTGTTGATATGTGTGTGTGTTTGTGTTGATACATGTTTCAGAGACTCAGTCGTGTCCAACTCTTTGTGACCCCATGGACTGTAGCCCACCTGGCTCCTCTGTCCATGGAATTCTCCAAGCAAGAATACTGGATACTGGAGTGGGTTGCCATTTCCTCCTCCACCTTGTTGATATATTCTCTTGATAATGTTTTTCACCCCCTTGGTTTTCACAACAATCTATGATAACTCCCTATCTTCTCTAGCTCCAGCTTGAGTCCTCCTCTGGAACGTCCAAGCCGTACACCAAGAAACACTGAGAGACAGTGTAACTTGGAAGTAAAATAACATATTCTAAAGTTTGACTCCAGGTTCCACTGTTTACACATTGTAGGTTTGGGAAAGTCTCATGTCACTTCAAAATCTAGGATTTATAGTTTCATAAGCCATTTGAATGAGGAATAAAGAATTCAGATCTGGTTCTACAAAATATGCTGGCCCTACCTGAAAGCAGACAGCTTCAGCAATATAGCTTAATTACCAATTGTCCCTGAAGAAGGGAAATCTTGGTAGGCAGTACATGAAATAGTACATAGAGTTGTTGCTTAGTTGGAGGTACAACCGTACACCTGGTCATGGATACCACCTAATGGTTTGGTAAGCTGGTCAGGGAATTAGAAGCAACACTATTGGAAAATTGGTGACAAGTCTGGGAATGGATTATGTAACAGATTTCTCTAAATGAGTACAGAATAGGAAGATATTCAGACCCGTATAAATGCTCACCAAAAGGATACTTATCAGAAGTGTATCTATCTTAATGCTCAGGTGGACAAGATGATCCCTTCTTGCGGCTATCACACTCAGCCACCCTGTACTTTCACAGTGGCTTAGAGACAAAGTGGTCATGACAGCAGGTAGGGAGACTGTCTGTGCTCAACAACGTGGACTTGCACTCATCAAGGTTAGTCTGGCTGTAGTCACTGTTGAGTGCCCCATCTATCAAATGAATAGACCAACACTGCACCTTTACTGGACACTAATTTCTTAGAGGAAAGGAAGGAGTCAGCTAGCTATCAGTGCTAGGTTGATTTCATTAGACATCTCCATCACAGAACAGGCAACATTTTGTTCTCATTCGAATACACACTTACTAACAAGGTCAATTTACCCCTTCTCTCTGTGACTTTTCTGTGAATACCATCATCCATTAATTTACAAAGTGTCTTACTTAATACCATGGTATGTAACACAGCACTGGTACTGACAAAGAAGCTTACTTTTTAGCAAATGTAGTATAGTAATAGGTTTATGCTTCTCGGAGTCACTAATATTACCACATTTCCCATCACTTATGAAATGGTAATGGGACATTTTTGAAGTGTTAGTGACTGCAACAACTGGGCCACACTACCTTGCCAGCTGAAGTAATGTCTCCCAAGATGCTGGACTTGCTTTAAATAACCAACAAATATATGGTGCTATTTCCCAGAACTGAGATTCACAGGCCTGGAAATCAAGAGGTGGAGATTAGAGTTGCTTTTCCACAATCACCCCTAGCATTACACTAGAGAAGCATTTGTTTTCTGTCCCTGTAACTTTAGAGTTTTGCTGGTCTAGACGTCTAAGTTTCCAGTAGAGCTCACAGCAACGGTTCCACTAAACTGGCCCTGCCACAGATAAAGGGTCTTTGTGGTGTCCTCTTTTGAGGATAGGATTAGAGTATTAGTTTTAAGAGAGACAGTTGCATTGTGTTAGGTGAAAGCTTATTTTTGCTACTGTCTTTATTTGAAATTCAAGTACTGGCATGGATGGCAAGTTGACAAGTGGTAGATTACTGTAGCTTATTAAATGTCAACTTAACTAGGATTGAACTTTTTCCAGAATTCCCTCCCCTCTATGGTTTCAGGTTAGGACTGGCCACAAGAGAGAGAGATGCATGAGACAGGGATAGTAGACATGAACCAGCATCCATTTTACACTTGGAAGATTGGTGTAGAGCAAATCCTGAAAGATGATGCTGTGAAAGTGCTGCACTCAGTATGCCAGCTAATTTGGAAAACTCAGCAGTGGCTGAGCAAAATGGCTGTCTGAGGAGGCCTTACAAATAGCTGTGAAAAGAAGAGAAGCGAAAAGAAAAGGAGAAAAGGAAAGATATAAGCATCTGAATGCAGAGTTCCAAAGAATAGCAAGGAGAGATAAAGCCTTCCTCAGCAATCAATGCAAAGAAATAGAGGAAAACAACAGAATGGGAAAAACTAGAAACCTCTAATTAGAGATACCAAAGGAACATTTCATGCAAAGATGGGCTCAATAAAGGACAGAAATGGTATGGACCTAACAAAGCAGAAGATATTAAAAGGTGGCAAGAATACACAGAACTATACAAAAAAGATCTTCATGACCAAGTTAATCACGATGGTGTGATCACTCACCTAGAGCCAGAAATCCTGGAGTGTGAAGTCAAGTGGGCCTTAGAAAACATCACTGCAAACAAAACTAGAGGAGGTGATGGAATTCCAGTTGAGCTATTTCAAATCCTGGAAGACAATGCTGTGAAAGTGCTGCACTCAATATGCCAGCAAATTTGGCAAACTCAGCAGTGGCCAAAGGACTGGAAAAGGTCAGTTTTCATTCCAATCCCAAAGAAAGGCAATGCCAAAGAACGCTCAAACTACCGCACAATTGCACTCATCTCACACGCTAGTAAGGTAATGCTCAAAATTCTCCAAGCCAGGCTTAAGCAATATGTGAACCGTGAACTTCCAGATGTTCAAGCTGGTTTTAGAAAAGGCAGAGGAACCAGAGATCAAATTGCCAATATCCGCTGGATCATCGAAAAAAGAAGAATTGCAGAAAAATATCTATTTCTGCACACTGTGCCAAAGCCTTTGACTGTGTGCATCACAACAAACTGTGGGAAATTCTCAAAGAGATGGGAATACCAGACCACCTGACCTGCCTCTTGAAAAACCTATATGGAGGTCAGGAAGCAACAGTTAGAACTGGGCATGGAACAAGAGACTGGTTCCAAAGAGGAAAAGGAGTACTTCAAGGCTGTATATTGTCACCCTGCTTATTTAACTTATATGCAGAGTACATCATGAGAAACACTGGGCTGGATGAAGCACAAGGTGGAATCAAGATTGCTGGGAGAAATATCAATAACCTCAGATGTGCAGATGACACCACCCTTATGGCAGAAAGTGAAGAAAAACTAAAGAGACTCTTGATGAAAGTGAAAGAGGAGAGTGAAAAAGTTGGCTTAAAGCTCAACATTCAGAAAACTAAGATCATGGCATCCGATCCCATCACTTCATGGCAAATAGATGGGCAAAGAGCGGAAACAATGGCTGACTTTATTTTTCTGGGCTCTAAAATCACTGCAAACGGTGATTGCAGCCATGAAATTAAAAGACGCTTACTCCTTGGAAGGAAAGTTATGACCAACCTAGATAGCAACCTAGATAGCAAAGCAGAGTCATTACTTTGCCAACAAAGGTCCATGTAGTCAAGGCTATTGTTTTTCCAGTGGTCATCTATAAATGTGAGAGTTGGACTATAAAGAAAGCTGAGCACCAAAGCATTGATGCTTTTGAACTGTGGTGCTGGAGAAGACTCTTGAGAGAGTCCCTTGGACTGCAAGGAGATCCAACAAGTCCATCCTAAAGGAAATCAGTCCTGGGTATTCATTGGAGGGACTGATGTTGAAGCTGAAACTCCAATACTTTGGCCACCTGATGCGAAGAGCTGACTCATTTGAAAAGACCCTGATCTAGGAAAGATTGAGGGCAGGAGAGGAGAACTGGTCGACAAGAGGAGATGGTTGGATGGCATTACCAACTCAATGGATATGGGTTTGGGTGGACCCCGGGAGTTGGTGATGGACAGGGAGGCCTGGCGTGCTGTGGTTCATGGGGTTGCTAAGGGTCGGACATGACTGAGCGACTGAATTGAACTGAAGTGGCCCTGCACTGTGGCAGCTTGCGTATGCTGTTACTGATCTTCTGGCTTGATTGATAAGAAACAGCTCCTGGGCCTGTAACTGCTTAAATGCCTGTTTTTCTCCAGCTCTTTTGAGTCCTGAGCCAGGTGAATGTGCAGTTCCACTGTGAAGGGCTCTAGCTTCTCCCATAAGGCATCCTTTTCATCTCAATTAAGAGACAGTAAGAAAGAGGCACAGTTTCCAGTTAATAGCCGTGGTTCCAGTGCACCCTTCTCAATTCCTGTTGGCCCCAGCACTCCCTTTATTGATGTTCAGCTTTCCTCCTTTACTGAGAACTTGTTCAGTACCAAAGACAACAGCCTTGTAAAAACTTCTCTTCTAGCTCTCGAGTCTATACTATTCACACTGCTTCTGTCTCTCTGATTCAATCCTGACTGATATAATCATTAATAGTATGAAGAATATACAAAATTTTCTGCATGATTAAGGTAAATAATTTAAAAAATGGCAAAAAGGAACATATAGAAAGTTCATATACACACAAAAAAATCCCAAACACAAAAAGCTAACACAAGATGTTTGACCTCATAAATTATCAGGAAAACAAAGTATGAGCTATGATTTCATGTTCATCAAAGTAGAAAATATTAAAATGTATGAAAACTCTTTAAGAGTGAGTTTGGATGTGAAACAAGAAGTTGTACATATCATTGCTTAGGGATGATTTGGGAGAATGGCGTTGAAATATGTATAATATCATGTATGAAACGAGTCGCCAGTCCAGGTTCGATGCACGATACTGGATGCTTGGGGCTGGTGCACTGGGACGACCCAGAGGGATGGTATGGGGAGGGAGGAAGGAGGAGGGTTCAGGATGGGGAACACATGTATACCTGTGGCAGATTCATTTTGATATATGGCAAAACCAATATTGTAAAGTTAAATAAAATAAAAATTTTAAAAAAAAGAATGTAAACTAACCACTTTGGGGAATAACTTAGTAATACTAACAGAACTGAAAATGGGCATTCCTCAAAGACCTATAAATAACACACCTCGGAAAGATTCTAGAAAACCCTCAAATAGTAATAATAGGGAGGAATGTGTCCTTTATCCAGAGAATAATGATACGAATATGTATTTGAGCTTGAGAACAGTACACTTACCTTGAAATTGATTATCCAGAAGTAGGAGGTGGTCTAGTCACTCTAGTAAGAGACAGACAGTCTCTCTCATAAGAGCTCCAGTGATCCTTGCCTCCCCTTTTGCAGGGCCTTGATTTAGTGTTTCACTTCTAATAAACAAAATATGGTGCAGGTGATGGAATGTTACTTGCAAGATTAGGTTACAAAAAGACTGAAGCTCTGTCCTGTACACCCTCTCTTATTCTGTTACATTATAAGCTCTATGGAGAGACCGACATGACAAGAAACTGATGTGTCCAGCCACAATCCAGTCAGGCCTGACTAGTCAACAGCCATGTGAGTGACTTTGGATATGGATCCTCCCTCAGTTTGTCTTAAAATAATAGCAGCCCTGTCTGATACTTTGAAGAAGTCCTGGACCTGAGATATCCAGCTAGGTCATACCCAGATTCTTGACCCACAGCAACTGTGAGATAATAAATGTTTGTCGTTTCAAATCACTAAATTTTAAGGCACTTTGTAAAGTAGCAACAGATACTAATAAAATCTCCAGTAATCACTGCAAACCCACCGTGGTAAACAAATGTATTATTTTCAGACTAAGAAGGACAACTGTGAATTATCTCAAATCAGTCATTAATTCATTAATTCAACCAGTAATTACTGAAGACCTAATTTATCAGGCCCTGTTGTAGGGATAAAGTTATGAAAAAAAACAATACACAGACAATAAATAATAAAATATATCCTGTGTGTCAGATGATGAAAATCCTATAGAGAAAAATAAAGCAAGTAGACAGGATAAACAAAGCTTGGTCTAAGCAGGGTTTGCAATTTTCAAAAGTGTAGTCAGAGACCTTCTCTGAAAAGACAGTATGCAAACAAAACCAAGAAAATGTGTGATGGAGTGAGTCATACAGGGTCTGGAGGAAATGCATTCCAGGAAGAGAGAAGAGCAAATGAAGAAGTCTTGATGCAGGGGTGAAACTGAGCAGTGCAGCATCGAAGGGTTCTGGGTACTCTGGAGGGAAGGGGGAGCTGCAGGGTTTTGAAGAAAGGAGTAAAATCACTGTGTTCTGCTTTGTCGCTCAGTAATGTCTGACTCTTTGTGACCCCATGGTCTGCAGCCTGCCAGGTTCCTCCATCCATGGGGATTCTCCAGGCAAGAATATTGGAGTAGGTTGCCATGCCCTCCTCCAGCAGAGATTCTTGACCCAGGGATTGAACCCAGGTCTCCTGCACTGAAGACAGATTCTTTACTGTCTGAGCCACCATGGAAGCCCAACTAGACTAATGTTTTAAAATGATCATTCTTGCTGTTGTCCTTAAAATAGTGTGTGACCGGGTTGGGGGGTGTGGGGCAGGCTTGGGGGTCATCAAGTGTAAAGAAAAGGAGACAGGCTAGGAAGTTTTTATAATAATCCAGTCAAAGTATGTTGGTTCAGATCGGGGAAGGAAAAATGGTCAATTATGAATTGTTTTAAAGTAAGACTTAATAGGATTTGCCAGACAAAAATTTGTAAAATTTGTAAAGTGTATGTGTGTGCTCAGATACTCATTCATGTCCTACTCTTTTGCGACCCCATGGACTGTAGCCCAGCAGGCTTCTCTGTCCATGACATTCTTCCGGCAAGAATATGGGAGTGGGTTGCCATTTCTTCCTCCAGGGATCTTCCAGACTCAGGGATGAAACCCAAGTCTCCTGCAGCTCCTGGATTTGGCAGGGAGATTCTTTACCACTAGTGCCACCTGGGAAGCCCCTTTGTAAAGTACCTATGTATGTATATCTGCTGAAGGATATGTAAATTATTAAACCAGAAAAGTACATGTTTCATTAATTCTACTTTCAAATATTTATTCTTCATAATGCCCTGGAATCTATACATACCACTACTGCCTTGCTTTCACGCACAATGACTATTTTCAATGACTTTTCAACAGTTTCACATGCATTTTATTTCTTCAATTATGCTATAGTTTAATGAGCAGCAGAGTGCTTAAAGAACAAGTTGACCTTGAAACAATTCTGTTTTACAGTAACTGTGATGGCTACTCTTCATTCCACTCTTGTGGGGTGACTCTGCCAACAGGGGAACGGCCCCACTCTATGCCAATCTGTGTGACTAGAAATACCCATGTAACAAGACAGAAAGAGGTTCCACTGGCTAGTAGGATATCACCATATTTGTCATGAAAATCTGGTGAGTGTTTCGAGTGACTCTGTCTAATTTGTTGAATCCTTCGGATCCTGAGACTACTTAGTGCATTTCTGACCAAGGGAAACATCGTGAAGGTATGACAGAATTGAAGTTGATTGAAGCTGCTGGTCTATTTCCTTGTGAAGAAACCTGCAAAAACAAAAAATGGGCAATGACATCTGACCTACATTTAGTTCTTCCCAGTTTGAAGGTTTTACCCACACCATCTCCTGCAGTGTGGTCAGGCAGCTGAGTTTTCATGATGTCTGGATCTGAGTCTTAGCTCTGCCACTGACCAGCTATATGAACTTGGGCAGTTCATATAGTTCTTTTTGCCTTAATTTCTTCAATGGCAAACTGAGACAAAAATGTCCAGCTGATAAAATGGCTTAGATTTCCAACATGCCACACTAGCCCAATGACCTGCCTATGTCTACAGTAAAACTCTAATTTCAGTCAGAATTACAAGGCATTCACAAGTATGTCATATCTTTTTCCTGCTCCTTTCTTCCCTTCGAAACCTCCTCCTCATTTCTTCTCCTCTACCTGTAATTTTTGCCTTGCACTTTCCTACAGGGCAACTTCTATTTACCTTAAATCCTGGTCTAAAAGCCATCGGTTGTATGAAGTCTTCTTGAAACCCCTCTAGGCTGAACAAGCCCTTCTCTGGGCTTCTACACTTCTTACAACCCTTCTTTCATACCATCTGGCATGATGCATTGGTTTAATCATTTTTAAAAACACACTTAATTTCTTTAGTTTTAGATTCACAAAAAATTGAATAGAAAGTATAAAGTCTCCATATAACCCTGTGCCTTTACCATCCTGCACCAGCATAGCACATTTGTTATATTTGTTGCAATGAACCTTCAGTCCTTTATCATATATGTCTTTTGCAAATATTTTCTTCCAGCCTATGGCTTGTCTTGTCATTCTCTTAAAGAATTATCTTTATATTCTCCTCCAGTAATCTGAAAATCTTCAAGAACAAAGAATGTAATTTTGCATACCCAGTAGCTGACATGAAAATTAAGAAAGAACATTTTTGAGTCAATCTGAAATATAAATGAACATTGGTATTCTCATAAGAAGTTAAAACCAACTGAGAACAAAACCCCAAATCATGAAATCAGATGTACATGACCATAATAGCCCTAATAATTCTAATTT
This sequence comes from Bubalus bubalis, assembly GCF_019923935.1. Taxonomy (NCBI): domain Eukaryota; kingdom Metazoa; phylum Chordata; class Mammalia; order Artiodactyla; family Bovidae; genus Bubalus; species Bubalus bubalis. Next base: position 51,988,560 of record NC_059163.1, on the reverse strand, counting down.
TTCAAACAGATAGTTACACTGAACAAGAGATATAGGAGCAGAAACGCATGGAGGAGTCCCTCCTATTAATTTCTCTTCTCTGTGCAAGCTGTCAAACAGTGCTCAGTCTCTAGCAATGACATACGTTAACTGAACCCCAAATGCAGGCAACATGGATACAAAAGGGCCTGAGGTCAGTACTTGTGAACTTTTAACTGTTCACTGAGATTTTCCAACTCAAATTATTTTATTCCCAACTTAGAAAACAAGACCCTAAGGTTCTCTTTTATTTCCTACCAGATGGTAAAGTGGTACTCTTCGTGACTGTGACAAACAGGGTAAAAACAGAACCAAATGCATTTCCTCTGATGTTTCAAGCATTCATAGCTTTTTTTTTTTTTTTTTCTGTTAGTCATGACTCTCTTCACCAAAAAGCACTGCAGTTTTAATCTGAGTGGCGTTCAGAGAGTTGGTTGAAGGTGAAATGGATCAGAGTATGACAGGTGCAGCCTTAATCCAATACAAAAGCGCTTGTGCCACAGAGCTTTCAGCCTCTAAGAAGGCATGGAACCAGAGAATAATTCGTGATAATAGGCATCTCCTGTGGGTCATCAACTCATGCCTGCTGCTTTATGACAAATTGGTTTCATTATTCCTATCCTCTCAGTGTTAAGTTGAAACTCAAATACTTTGTCTCTAGTGACACTTGGTTGCATCTCTTTGCTGCTTAGTTCATCCTTTGGCTATCACCAGATCTGTGAAACTTTTTTCCATCTAGTCTGAATTTTCTTGTACCAATAAGTGTCCATTATTAAGAATTTCATATTAGGAATGCTTTCTGTAGCTTTATGTAGTTACAGTCATTTCATTCTATAATAAAAAAACTGCCACCTTTTCATTCTTTTTTTGTTTTTCCTTGTAAGCATCAGCTAAATCAGAATCAGTTGCTTTCATATCTACCTTTGATCTATTTTTGTTTATAAAACACATGTAAGAGGTGGGAACCTACTGATTAGAGAAATTTTCCATCTTGCTGAACTCCACATGACTTACTTTTACAATAAATTTTGTGTTATCTAAGAGCCTTAAGTCTATTACCCAAAGAACTGAAGCTATAGATTCTCATAACTGTATGAAAGCATAAAAAAGGAAAATTCAATAATACAATGCCGGTAAAGAGAATGCTTCTCAAAGTAGATGCTTTTTGATGAAAATGGACTACAAAGAGAAGGAAGAAGACAGATTTTTCTAGGTAATAAGAACAAAGTAGAGGTTCTCTCATGCCTGTGGCAATAAAAGAAAAAAAATATGTTCTGAATAAATATAAATAGTTAAAGCGAGTGAGGTATCCTGTGAGGATGAAAAGGAAAGATGGATTGTCCCATCTATTTTATACAGTAAAGCAGAAGCACAGTGCAGGAAAAAATAACTAATAGTGGTCCTCAATCTAACTGTAATAAGGAGGTATATAAATTTGAAACTTCACTGGTAACAATAACAATTTTAAATACATACAGCCCATAAAAAGAAGTAAAGCAATAACATAGGAAAGAAACGAACATTTATTGCATATATGCCTGTTTGCCAAATATTATGCCAAAATTTTGCACATCTGCAAAAAGAGTGTGAGATGGTGATTATCTCCATCTTACACACAAGAATAAATGACAGGGCAAGATGTGAAATCAAGTCCTTTGATTTTAAATACTGTGCATTTTCAACTATGCCATGTTTTCTTAAAGTACATTCAATTCTGAGCATTGGAAACAAACATACATACAAAGAAACAAAAGCTAGCCTGGTTACCAGAGATGGGTCTTCAGTTTAAAATGGGTCACTTCAGCTTACTATACATACATACATACATGCATGCATGTATTTCTGGAGTGATTCCTGGTATGACAGGACCTGGGCTAGTGGCACCATCCCTACTCTTATTGTAGCTCTGATAGAGGGAGGTGATGGACAGAGCACTGTCACAAGGGAGGAGACAGTTTAGGGAAGGTCACTGGGTACCCTTAATCCACAGAGGAGAGGTACATTTCACCCTGGGGTTCTAGAAATGGTTTTAGAGGAAAAGATATCTAGGCTTGATCTGAACGATGATTAAGAAACATAAAAAACAAAACTGGTAGGGAAAAAATGTAGACCAAGTACCACAAGCAAAAGCACAGAGGTGAAATAGTATTGGAGCAAGGCAGTCTGATGAGCTCTGTAACACTAAGTAATAAGTACTAAAACAGCAAATACCATGGATGAGCCTGGAGGGATGAAAAAAGAACAGCAGTGGATACTGAAGACTTTACATGCCTTGCTGCGGCATCTGGACTCAATTCTATAGGTCAGTCTTTCCCATTGTTGAGGAAACAGTGCTCAAACACAAAGCCTTTCCTGTAATTTACAAGAATTCTTAATTCTGTGATTTTTCCCTTTATAATAATACAATATAAATAAATACAAGAAAATAATATGAGAACTGGCTGATGTATCAATTTCTAGTACCTGTGTTTATCCTGGTTTTGCATTTCAATTGCACTAGTGTATATTTATCTGTCCTGGGCTAATATGAAAAGAATAGAGGCAGGTTTTATATTTAAATAATACACTGATTTCAGGGACAGAATAAAGAATTAGATGAACAGAGTCACACCACAGCTTACCATATAGCACAGGCACTTGAAAATAACGAACACAAGGCCACTGAAAGCAATGTTTTAGTTTCAAGACAATATTAACTGTCTTACTGAGTTATATTGCAAATTTGAATTTTCTTGGTTGAATAGTTTGGTTCATTTTTAATTTGAAAATTTGTTTTGGTTTCATAGTTGTGTTAAACATAAAGAAGAATTTGATTTTATGTTTATACATAAATACATGTGATATTACAATCAAATAATTTAAGCAGATATCAGCTGAGATAAAATGATTTCTTTCCTCTTTATAAAGATTCCATATGTAATCCACAATTGAGAAACATTCTATTGATGGGGAGAAACTACCTATTGGTTTAATCAGGAAAATTTTAAGGTGGGGGAAAATCTGGAGGAAAAAGCACTTTACAAATTAGACTAGGTGAAAAAATGGTAAGAAAACAGCAAAAGTGGCAGAAAAGTTAAGAGGTTAGTTAAGTGTTTCTTTCAATGGTTTACTAAAAGGATGATGAATATCTGAATTAAGTACTGACGACAGAGGGAGATAAAATTGAGACATATTAGGGAAAAAAATCATATTGATTTGAAAATAAGTTACTCTAAGTAAATTTGTATTCTATTCACTTTAGCCTTTAGGTTAAGATTATGCCCCAAACTGTCTCAATTTCTGTTAAAACTCAGCAGACATTGACACTGTAGCTTTTAGCTGATCCCCTGGAATTAGAATTTGGGTGATCTAGATACAGAACGCAGAAAGGTCAAAGCAAACATAATTGAGGTGTACTAGGAATGACAGGTCTAGATATTTGAGTAGACGAAAGAGGAAGAATCCTAAAAGGATTTTACTGTATCGTCCTAAAATAAAAAAATAAAAAAAAAAAGAAGACGAATTTCACCCAGCCTAAGAATAGCCTGACATGGGTCAATAAATGACCTGCTTAACTTTGGTATAAGACTTTCTATCTAATTTCAGGAAGAAAATTGGAAACTGTATCCTACTTCTCAAATGTGCCCAGATAGGACTATTAAGTATCTCAAAGGGAGATAATGCTCAAGAAGCAATTAATACCAGGGTTTCCCCATTTGGACACTATTGACACTGTGGTCCACGTAATTCTTTGCTGTAGGAGGATGTCTTGTGTGTGGCAGTGTGTTTAGTAGCATCTCTGTCTCTATACACTACATACGAGTAGTACCTCTTTTTCTTTAGCTGTGACATTGCCAAATGTCACCTGTGGGGCAAAATCATTCTTGAGAACCACTGTCGTATGCAGAGTCAAGTGTCTTCCATCACTACTGTCACAGTCTTCTAAATAGCACTGTTCTATTCAATAAAGAAGGCTTAAATTATAAGAAAATACATTTTCTACTATGAGATGCATGTAAGTTGCCCATCACAACTTTTTTCCTGAAATAATCTCAATTTTTCAAAATATTCTGTGCAGTATAATTTAGATGAATCATTTAATCTATCTAGGCATCTGCTTCTTCATCCATAAAATTAAAAAGTGGAACTAATTTGGCTTTTCCCAAACTCGCCTTAGTTATTTGGAATCTTCATTACAAAATGTAGATTCCTGGGCCCCATGTCAAATATATTGTAACAGAGTATCCAGGGAAGAAGCCTGAGAATCTATATTTTTGAAAACAAGTTCTCAGGAGAATCTTGTCATCAGACAAGTTTATGGAACACTGAATCAGATCATCTCTAAGGTCCTATTCAGCCCTAACACTCTAGACCTTTCCAAAGAGAAAAACATTTTAGGAAGACCATTTATTCTTTTAGGCCACTGAAAGAGTACAGCAGTAATTGAATTCACTACCACGGTAATTTAGAAAGCAGTACCTGAGTGACCTGAAAGAGTTATACGGAACCCCTGGGAATAGGTTAGTCAACGAAACATTTGGTAGCATTTAAAAACATTAAAAGCACTAGTAACACGGGTGTTCTGCTGTATAACGAATAATATTCTTTCAAAGCTAAGGCTCCTAGACTCCATTACTCAACTGCAACACTTTTATTTCCACCTTTTATTTCTACTCTTCTACTCTTCGTCAACAACTTCAGAACATTGACACAAAATAAGAAACAGTAAAAAGGTAATCGTCTTGAAATGAAAATGCACCAAATCTGCAGTGTCTTTGTTCATTTATGTATTTCTCAGAAAATTAGGCTGCTCAAGGAGGGATTAAGTATACACGATGTGGTGTCACCCATCACAATTAAGCCTTCAGCCTTTTTCTAACAGGAGATCTGGGAACCCTGCATGAAGCAGTGCCCCTGATGGAAATGTTGAACAATAGTTCTACTTCATATGTAATGATATCGCCTCCTGAGTTACTCAATCGATGGATGGTGCAGCCATTTGTTTAAGGGTGTGGATTATGTCACTTTATTAAGCCTAAAAGTGACACAAATGGATGTCACCTGAACAAACACAAAGGCAGATTACAGTGGTGGATTATTGTGCCAGGAGGGAGAAATGACAGACTGGACAACTTGCCAGCCAATGCCCTCAAATGGCAAATGGTGCTTGATGAGTGAAGGGATAGAATGTATATATTCTCCCTCAGGTACTTCTCACAGCCAAAGTGAGCAGACTATTTCTATCTTATATAGAATGCTGAAAGGATTCAATTCTATCCATCCTCAGAATAACCATAGTGTTCATTCAGGCATTTCCTTTTATGTAACTGATTACATTAATATGCTTCTCTCCTGAAGTGCCCATTATATTTTCTTTAGTCACAAAGCACTCTCAACTATCCTCATTTTCTCCCTTTCTGATAGTTACGTATAACAGAACAAAACTGTTACAGAGAGGTTGGGGGCTCTTCTCCACGCCACACTACAAGTCAATGGCATGACTGTTTTCTGTTAAACTTTATCTTGTTTTTTTATTAAACTTTAGTGGGTTGCGATTTCCTCCTCCAGGGGATCTTCCCAACCCGGGGATCAAATCCAAGTCTGCCACATTGCAGGCAGATTCTTTACTGCTGAGCCACCAGGGAAGCCCTTAAACTCTAATAGATCCAGCAAAGTTCCATGTTATTTTTACATTACGATCCATTTCAAACATTGGAAATAAGTGACCTTGTTATTTTAGGCAATGTATTAATGTCAGAAAGAAGGCTGCTGTGCTTACTCCCAAAAGATTTTATATTAAGTGCATTCCAAGGCTTGTAGGTTGTTGTAGAGTCAGGTCCAGCTAAAAGAGTCTATGGATTCAGTAAACTGAAACATCTGGAGAAATGTGTAGCATTTATCCAACTTAATCTTGGAAAGAAAAGAGTGGTTTCTTTTTAAAGAAAAAGAATGTGGTTTTAATAAATTCCAGAAACTTTGAAAATTTTATCTAGAAAATGAGCCACTGAGAGACATTAGGAACATGAGTTATGGGGTCAACGTTGCACCTTAGACATTACTCTGGTGTGGAGACGAGTTTGCAAGGGAACAATGCAAATGCTAATGATGGATGATTAGAACTTGGACAGTTCACCCAATCAAGATCTTAAAACATGCCAGTCCCTTGTTTCTGCAGTCTTCAAATTTCTGTATCCAGTCCTTTGCTCTGCAGCACTAGACCACAATTCTTTTGGTTGCAAAGGCATGTAAAGATGAGCATCCACCTCATGCCAATGGAACTCTCAGAACTTGACACAGAAACCGGAATGTGAGAATTTATTTTCTAAACTTTAAAAGAATAATATCCCAATCCAGTGACTGGAATACATAATATATCTTTTAACTTAACTTGCCTAACACTGATTTCAATAGTAAAGTGACCTTCTATCAGCATTTCCCCAAAGATATGCCTATTTCAGTATCTCTGTTTGATGCTAGTGTTATTTATTTAAACGACTTCAGTGTCATCTAAATTTGGTAAATATGCAGGTAATAAAGTCGAACTCTTTTTTACTGAAGTATTTCCCAAACCTGTATGTTGCTAATGCATACCGTGATTCTCTGAGAGGAAAGCCATGTGGAGATTTCCAAACTTAGTTGAGCCAGCATGCTTTCTTCCTCTGGAGCATATTTCCATATTAGTGTTTTCCAGAACGCACTTTGGGGAACACCAAAGGATGTCTCTGGTTCTCAATGCTGTTACATCACTGTACTCATTTTAAATGGTTTAATAGCTCCAGGAGGCATCTTGCAAACTAAATCACTTCCTTGTGGGGACTTGCAACATATGACTCAGGGAGTACAGAGTGTGTGGTAAGCCTGGTAACACTCTCAGCAATTAACTCTAGCCTTCACTATGTGACTCTGACTTCTACAGTTTTAATATTTTGTGTGTATGTTTTTCCCTATCTACCTTTTTATTCATGAAACACTCTATGAACAGAAAGATTGTATGATTCTTAAATGGCCATTAGAGTTGCATCAGTGACCCCTCTTTGCATAAAGTGAAACTTTCATTTAAATCTTGAAATAAAAACGTGCAAGGTATTCCTATCTTTAAGTATTTATTCATATTCACGTAAAAGTAGAGAAAAACTAAAATATTAATATTTAACTTTTAGATATCAACCACATTTTAATTTTGAAAGTGTCTCTACTTTCATGAAAATTGTTTTCAGCTACTGGTAAAAAATTAGGGCAGTAATGGTCTATTCCAGAAGTTAATTTGGATCAAATCCACATTTAGATTGGAATATTGAGTGCTGCAGAATAATCCTTTCATCCTTGTTTCTGAAAAATCCAGATTTTATTTCCTACTTGGACTATCTCTGTCCTGCTAAACTCTGTTCAAAATATATCTGCAAATAAAACCTTTAAGAATAAGACTTTTGTTATTGCCATCACCTGGGCAACTTATGGAGCATTTGCAGAGAAATATCATTTGATGAGATAAGCACTTCACAGCCCTCAAGTAGTAACTGTGATCACTTTGCAAGTTGTTTTTTACCAGTTCTTTCAGTACAATTTATTTTTTTATTTTTGCTTTCATAAAATTTTGGAAACTTTTAACAAGATGCTGGTATTCTACTCTTTTTTCCTTTCCATTTAGAATTCATTATTTGGAAGTGAGAAAGACTTTGGTCAGAGGGGCTGACTTTAGTAAACTGATTTTTTTTTTTTCCCTTGCAGATGCCTCAGAAGACACAGTAAGACAGGATGCATTTTGCAAAACCTTGGGGCAGGGTGCCTGCTTTAGTGAACTGATATTTCGTTTTAGTTTTTCTTTTAAATCCTTGAGGGAAAAAGCCTAAAGAAGAAAGCAAGTCTCAGGGAGGTTACCCATCTAAGCACACGCAACAGAAATTCAGAACACAGATTCTTGTTTTGAAATCTTAAGGTTTCCAATTAGAATTCTGGTTTCAAAGAGGTTACTTTCACTTTCTTTTTCTTTAATCTAACGGAGTCTAACATTTCACAGACTAAATGGGCATTCTTAAACTAACCTGGCATAATTTAAATCATTTTGAACATTTGTTAACTTGAAAAGTAAGATTGCAAATAGGCCATAATTTGATTATACATATAATTTATGTGGGCCTCCCTTGTGGCTAAGCTGGCAAAGAGTCTGCCTGCAATGCGGGAGACCTGGGTTCGATTCCTGGGTTGAGAAGATCCCCTGGAGAAGGGAAAGGCTACCCACTCCAGAATTCTGGCCTGGAGAATTCCATGAACTCTATAGTCCACGGGTCGCAAAGAGTCAGACAGGACTGAGTGACTTTCACTTTCACAATTTATATATAGCTTAGAACCTAGCTGATGAGGATCTGTGGGCTTCTTATATAGACTATGTATTTTATCACATTCATTGAATCCAAACCATAAGATCCGAAAGACCCAGACATCACTTTAAATTGATATTTAATGCTTATAGCCAGCTTTTGGTGATTGGTCATTCATGACTTAGTACTATAAATAAATGTTGAGGAAAAACATGGGTAGAAATAGGAAGACAGAGTAGAGTAAACACAGAGATTAAACTACTTCTTTCCTGAATTCACATTCTAACTGAGGGAAAATCAAACACATGTATGTATTTTTCTAATGTAAGTGAAGTTGCTCAGTCATGTCTGACTCTTTGTGACCCCATGGACTGCAGCCCACCAGGCTCCTCCTCGGTCCATGAGATTTTCCAGGCATGAATACTGGAGTGGATTGCCATTTCCTTCCCCATGTAATGTAAGCTAGTTACAAAAGAGGCACAAAGATCAAAGTATAGAAACAGGTATGAATCCTTTGCCCTCCCTTAGATCAGGACACTGAATAAGCAATGGGATAACTGTTACCAGAAGAAGGTGGAATGCATACTGAATGGGCAAGGGCAAACCAAAACAACAAACAAAACCAAAACCAAAAATATCTCCACTATACTGAGAGAAAAATCTGATCCAAATACAAGTCCATTGGAAAGGGAGTGGAAACACAGCAATGCAGTCATTAAATGACAGGGATCCATGGACTAGATTCTCTCCAGCTTTTTCCATCTATAACATTTTATTTCTATTATCAAAAGTTTCAAATAAATATGTTGCACTGGCAGAAAGAAGTCAGTAAAAGGAGCAATTGAGACTGTGAGGATGGGAGTATGTACACTCTTCTTTCTGCCGCTTATTTACAGAACTGAAATTTTCCATTTCAAGATTTTTGCATAATGAAATGATCCTCTAGAAAATCCTAAATAGCATTATGACTATTCTATGCTTGAATATGATTCAATTAAGCTCCTATTATGTGATCGCAGCCTGCTACACACTGGAGTTACAAAAATGGATCAGAAAGGTCCATTCTTCCCAAAAACGCTCAGTGGGAAAGACAGATAATGATAAGGTTTCAATATGAAAAGTTCTATAACAGATATGATCAAGATGCTAAGCCACCAAAAAAAAAGGCATCTACGCCAGCCAAAGAGCTCAGTAAAATTTTCCTGGAGTAATGGATGAGTGAGCTAAAATTCATAAATAAGCTCAACCAGATGTAAAGGAATGGTGGTGGAAAGCTTTATTGAGTGTTTTTCTCCAACTAGCAAAACTAAAATTTAGTTTTCAAACATTTCCTCTTTAAAGGTGATCTTCAGGTCTGATCATGTACAGATTAAGAGGATCTCCTTTAATGTCAAATTTATAACAACAGCACTGGTAATGGGAGCACATAAACATCATATCGGAATGAAGCTCCTTCTGACTTTTTGCCAATTCTATAATACATTTTCATCTAGACTGAATATCATATTGTAATCATCATAAAAACTTGTTAAGGTTCCTGAGAAATAATAGCAGATAAGCCTGAGAGACTTGAGAACAAATACAGGCAATTTATAAGACTGGACAGACACAAAATAATTAGAATTAAGATTGTTAGAATCTAATTGTGCTCTGAATTAATAATATCCAAAGTGAAGCAAGCTCCTGCTTTTACTTCATAGTTCATGATTTTACAGGGTCACCTATAACTTCATAATTTATATTAAAGAGCCAGAAAGAATAACTAAGAAAATCTTGCAATTGATACCGGGATAATAAATGATAGCCATGTTTCATAGGCACTTGCTTCATCCAGGACTGAATTTAAGCTAGATTGTGAAGGTATTCCCTTTGAGTATGCCTAACATCCAAAGTCACACATTAGGTGAGTGCCTACAAATGGTATTTGTCAAAATATGGGGAAAATCCAAAATTACTGATACAACATACACCCAGCAGCTAGATGATGCTGAGGATTTCCTACATAAAACATTCATTTATTTGACTGTAGAAAACAGTCCCAGAACAACAACAAAATGTGCTATGCTTAGTTCCTCAGTCATGTCCAAGTCTTTCTGATCCCACAGACTATAGATCGCCAGGCTCCTCTGACCATGCGGATTCTCCAGGCAAGAATACTGGAGTGGGTTGCCACGCTGTCCTCCAAGGGATCTTCCCAACCCAGGGATTGAACCTAGGTCTCCCACATTGCAGGAAGATTATTTACTGTCTGAGTCACCAGGGAAGCCTTAAGCCAAAACAGCGATTTACATTATGTGAACTGTAGATATATGTGAAGGCTTCCAAGGTGGTGCTGTGGTGTGCTGTGCTTTAGTGGTTCAGTTGTATCCAACTCTTCGTGACCCCGTGGGTTGTTAGCCTGCCAGGCTGCTCTATCCACGGAATCCTCCAGGCAAGAATACTGGAATGGGTAGCCATTCACTTCTCCAGGGGATGTTCCCAACCCAGGGATCAAACCCAGGTCTCCCACATTGCAGGTGGATTCTTTACAGTCTGAGCCAACAGGGAAGCCCACCTGCCAATGCAGGAGACATAAGCGATGTGGGTTCGATCTCCGGGTCAGGAAGATCCCCTGGAGGAGGGCATGGCAACCCACTCCAGTATTCTTGCCTGGAGAGTCCCATGGACATAGGAGCCTGATGGGCTACAGTCCATAGGGTTGCACAAAGTTGGACATGACTGAAGCAACTTAGCATACATGCATGCACACAATGTAAGAATGTATAGAAGGACACAATTCCATGGAAGAGAGATCTAGTTTCAAACAATTAATGAACCCTGAGAATTTCCTGAGTTTCCAGTTTTTTTCCCTTGCACCCCATCTGGTTTCCCCTCATTCAATATAAATAGATATTACAAAGAGCAATAATGGCTCTTCTGTCTCTAAAATGATATAGTAAATCCCTTTTCTTGACTTTTCTGCTACAATAAAATCCAACAATGCACCCCTCTTCTGAATCCCTTCTCTTCCATTAGCTTCTATAATCTCTCTTAAGTTTTCTATTTCTATGGTTATTTCTTCTTTACAAACTTGTTGTTCTCTAATAAGTCCTTTGTGAAGAAGTACTTCAAGAATATATATGCTTTCTCTCTCGCTAGGTACTCCTAGGCACACTAATAAACATACCATCAATGTGCAATTAGATGACTCCCAAATTATGTCTCCACATATAAGCTATCTTCTTAGATACAGGGCAATACATTAAACTGCCTTCTTAACATCTATCCTAAGATAATTCTAATTCTAAGATATTATGAAATAATCCAAAATAATTTGATGTCTACAAAATCAACAGGTGTAAGTGTATTTATTCCCTTCCATACTCAAACCTGGTCTTTATTAGTGCTTCCTAACCTAGCAAAGATTACTTCCACACATGTGGTGGAGTAACTTAAAACTTACAAATGATTCTTGACACCTTCAACTCCCTTGGAACATTTAATACAGCACTGGATTCTTTTACAGTTTCATCCTAAAAACATCTCAAATCCATTAATTTTTTTCTATCCAAACTGCCTCTATCATAGCTCAACTTTTCTTCATAAATGGTGAATGATTTCCATAAATGGTGTTTCTACAATGCCTCTGCCATCCCACATTCTCTATCTATCCTCCCAACTGCTCATAAGTGATTTCTTTTTGCTTGAGATTTTTGTGATTTTGTCTCCCCCAGTTTTATTGAAGTATAAATGACATATGGCATTGCATACTTTTAAGTTACATAGTGTGACAATTTGATGTATGTATACTTTGCGAAATGAACTACAACAATGAAGGTTGTTAACACATCCATCACCTCACATAGTTGTCATTGTGTATGTGTGAGAGAGAGGGAGAGAGACAGGAAAAGAGAGAGATGAGGGCATTTAAGATCTACTTTCAAATTTCAGCTTTACAGTACAGAATTGTTAGTATACACAAGCTATCAATTAGAGTTTCAAAACTGTGGCGGATTCATTTTGATATTTGGCAAAACTAATACAGTTATGTAAAGTTTAAAAATAAAATAAAATTAAAAAAAAAACTTATAAATGGAAATTTGCATCCTTGAATACACCTCTCAATTTCCCCCATCCCCTGTGCCTAACAACTACCAATCTACTCTCTGCTGCTATGAGTTCAGTTGTGTTTGTGTGTTTTTTCCAGTTTCCACTTATAAATAAAATTATGGAGTATTTGTTTTTCTCTCTCTGACTTTTTCATTCAGCATAATGCAGTCTAGGTTAATCCATGTTGGCCCAAATGGCAGATTTTCCTTTTTTGTTATAGCTGAACATATGCCACATTTTACTTACCTATTAATTTGTCAACAGAAGGATTATTTCCACATTTTTGGCTATTGTGAATAATGCTACAATAAACATAGGGGTACAAATATCTCTTCAAAACACAAATTTTGTTTCCTTTGGATGTATACCTAGAAATGGGATTTACTGGATCATATAATATTTCTATTTTTATTTTTTGAGGAAACTCTATAGTGTTTTCCAGCCCCATTTATATTCCCACCATCAGTGCACCAGTGTTCCCTTTTCTCCGTATCTTCCAAGACACTTGGTATCTGCTGCCTTTTTGATGCTAGGCATCAAATGATGATGTTAGGATGCTGCCATCCTAACACGGGGCTTCCCTTGTGGCTCAGACGGTAAAGCATCTGCTTACAATGCAGGAGATCTGGGTTCGATCCCTGGGTCAGGAAGATCCCCTGGAGAAGGCAATGGCATCCCACTCCAGTACTCTTGCCTGGAAAATCCCATGGATGGAGGAGCCAGGTGGGCTGCAGTCCATGGGATCGCTAAGAGTCGGACACGACTGAGCAACTTCACTTTCACTTTGCACTTTCATGCACTGGAGAAGGAAATGGCAACCCACTCCAGTGTTCTTGCCTGGAGAATCCCAGGGACGGGGGAGCCTGGTGGGCTGCCGTCTATGGGGTTGCAGAGTCTGACATGACTGAAGTGACTTAGCACCAGTACTCTCGCCTGGAAAATACATATTGATGGAAAATCCCATGGATGGAGAATCCTGGTAGGCTACAGTCCATGGGGTCGCAAAGAGTCAGACACGACTGAGCGACTTCGCTCTCATCCTAACATATGTGAGGTGATATTTCATTGTGGTTTTGATTTGCATTTTCCTGAGTAGCGACCTTGAACACGTTTTCATGTACCTACTGACCATCTGTACATCTTCTTTGGGTAAATGTCTTTTCCGATTCTTTGCCCATTTTTTAACTGGGTTATTTATTTGCTATTGAATTGCATAAATTCTTTATATATCCTGTATATTAATCCCTTATCCTGTATATTGTCTCTTATATATATATATCCCTTAGATATATGGTTCTCAAATATTTTTCTCCCATTCCACAACTAGCCTTTTCATTTTGTTCCTTTTGCTTTACAGAATCTTTTTACTTTGATATAGCTCTATTTTTTTTGTTGTTGTTGCTGTTGCCTGTGGCTTGGTCTCAAAATTTAAAAAATCATTGCCAAGACCAACAACTTGGAGCTTCTTCCATATGTTTTCTTATAGGAGAGTTTCATGATTTCAGGTCTTACACTTAAGTCTGTAATCCATTTCATGTTAAATTTTACGAGTGATATAAAATAGGGTTCTAGTTTAATTCTTTAGCATGTGAATATACAATTTTCCCAATACCATTTATTGAAGAGATTATCTTTTCCCCAGTGTGTGTTTTTTGTGCTCTTGTTAAAATTATTTGACCATATATGCATAGGTATATTTCTGGCTTCTCTGCTCAGTTCCCCTGGTCTTATGTGTCTGTTTTTATGCCAGTACATATTGTTTTGATTACTATAGGTTTATAATACAGTTCGAAATAAGTGAGTGTGATGCATCCAGTTTTGTTCTTTCTCAAGATTGCTTTTGGTAATTATGGTCCTGATAGTTCCATAAAAATTTTAAGATTATTTTTCTATTTTTTTGAAAAATACTATTGGTATTTGGGAAAATTGCATAGACTATATATATCACTTGGTAGTGTGGACATTTTTATAATATTAAGTTCTTCCAATCCATAAATATGTGATATCTTTCATCTGTGTCTCCCTCAATTTCTTTCATCACTGTCACAGTTTTCAGAGGTCTTTCACCTCTTTAGTTAAATTTATTTCTAGATATTTTATTGTTTTTAACGATATTATAAATGGAATTGTTTTATTTCTTTTACAGATAGTTCATTACTAATATATAGAAATGTAATTTATTTTTGTATGTTGATTTCATATTCTGCAACTTTACTGAAAAAAAAATTAGGGGGGATTCCACAGAATTTTCTACACGAAGTACCATGTTATCTGAAAATAGAAACAATTTTACTTCTTGGTTTCCAACTTGTGCCTTTAATTTATTTACATTTCCTGTCAGATTGCTTTGGCTAGGACTTCTAATACTATGTTAAATAAAAGTGGCAAAAGAGTGCACCCTTGAATTGTTCCTGATCATGGAGGAAAAACTTTCAGCTTTTCACCTTTGAGTATGATAGTTGTGGGCTTCTCATACATGGTCTCTATTATTTTGAGAAAGTTATGACCAACCTAGATGGCATATTAAAAAGCAGAGACATTACTTTGCCAACAAAGGTCCATCTAGTCAAGGCTATGGTTTTTCCAGTGGTCATGTATGGATGTGAGAGTTGGACTGTGAAGAAAGCTGAGTGCTGAAGAATTGATGCTTTTGAACTGTGGTGTTGGAGAAGACTCTTGAGAGTCCCTTGGACTGCAAGGAGATCCAACTAGTCCATTCTAAAGGAGATCAGTGCTGGGTGTTCACTGGAAGGACTGATGCTAAAGCTGAAACTGCAATAGTTTGGCCACCTCATGCGAAGAGTTGACTCCTACGAGACAGCAAAAGAGACACTGATGTATAGAACAGTCTTATGGACTCTGTGGGAGAGGGAGAGGGTGGGAAGATTTGGGAGAATGGCATTGAAACGTAAAATATCATGTATGAAATGAGTTGCCAGTCCAGGTTCGATGCACGATACTGGATGCTTGGGGCTGGTGCACTGGGACGACCCAGAGGGATGGAATGGGGAGGGAGGAGGGAGGAGGGTTCAGGATGGGGAACACATGTATACCTGTGGCGGATTCATTTTGATATTTGGCAAATCTAATACAGTTATGTTAAGTTTAAAAATAAAATAAAATTAAAAAAAAAAAAAAAAAAGGAAAAGACTCTGATGCTGGAAGGGATTGGGGGCAGGAGGAGAAGGGGACGACAGAGGATGAGATGGCTGGATGGCATCAACGACTCGAAGGACATGAATTTGAGGAAACTCCGGGAGTTGGTGATGGACAGGGAGGCCTGGAGTGCTGCGATTCATGGGGTTGCAGGGAGTCGGACCCGACTGAGAGACTGAATTGAACTGATGCTATACTCAATTTTTTGAGAGTTTTTGTCATAAAATGATTTCAAATTTTGTCAAATGCTTTTTATGCATCTATTGAGGTGATCATATGATTTTCATCTTTCATTTTGTTAATGTTCTGTATCACATTTTTTTGACTTGTATATGTTGAACCCTCCTTCACAATCTTCTAAAAGCAGAAACATGACTGTATCACATCCACACTGACAAATCTTTTATTAGACTCTCAGATGACTTACTTTTGAAACGTTTAAATAAAAATAGTATAATATATATGTAAATAATTTAACCTCAGTTTATATCCTTGGGGATGTTAGCATTTGAATTTTATTAATCAGAAATGCATGGGCTTCCTAGGTGGCACTAGTGGTAAAGAATTCACCTGCCAATACAGGGGACATAAGACACATGGGTTTGATCCCTGGGTTGCAAAGATTCCCTGGGGGAGGACATGGCAATCTGCTCCAGTATTCTCGCCTGGAAAATCCCATGGACAGAGGAGCCTGGCAGGCTATACAGTCCATAGGGTCACAAAGAGTCATACACGACAGAAGTGGCTTAGCATGCATGCAGTCAGAAATGTACATTTCAGGAATAATTACATATGCACCCAGCACATAACCATAGAAATATATATCAGAGGGCTTATTTAGAATAAAATATATTAGAAATAATTTTTCAATGAAAATATGAGTTAGACAGTGACTGCTGCCATGAAATTAAAAGACACTTGCTCCTAAAAAAAGGTATGACAAACCCAGACAGTGTATTAAAAAGCAGAGTCATCACTTTGCCAACAAAGGCCTGCAGAGTCAAAGCTATAGTTTTCCCAGTAGTCATGTACAGATGTGAGACTTGGACCAGAAAGAAGGCTGAGTGCCAAAGAATTAATGCTTTTGAACTGTGCTACTGGAGAAGACTCTTGAGAATCCTTTGGACAGCAAGGAGATCAAACCAGTCAACCTTAAAGGAGACCAGCCCTGATTACTCATTGGAAGGACTGATGCTGAAGCTAAAGTTCCAATACTTTGGTCACCTGATGCGAAGAACTTACTCATTGGAAAAGAACCTGATGCTGGGAAAGATGGAGGGCAGGAGGAGAAGGGGGTGATACAAGGTGAGATGGTTGGATAGAATAACCGACTCAATGGACATGAGTTTGAGTAAACTCCAGGAGATGGTGAAGGACAAGAAAGTCTGCCATGCTGCAGTCCATGGGGTCTCAAAATGTTAGACACAACTTAACAACTGAACCACAACAACAAGATACATGGTTCACTAGAAATGTTATATTAGGTCTAATAATACTCTTGCATTGATGAAGAATGAAATTTTGGCGCACACAGTAGCCTGATAAACTGGAAATAGTACTTTAATTTTACAGTTTTATTTTTCCTGACTCTATCTACTGTAGGTCTCTATGAAGACCTATAAGACCTTTTAGAACTAACACCCAAAAAGATGTCCTTTTCATTATAGGGGAATGGAATGCAAAAGTAGGAAGTCAAGAAACACCTGGAGTAATAGGCAAATTTGGCCTTGGAATACGGAATGAAGTAGGGCAAAGACTAATAGAGTTTTGCCAAGAAAATGCACTGGTCATAACAAACACCCTCTTCCAACAACACAGGAGAAGACTCTATACATGGACATCACCAGATGGTCAACACCAAAATCAGATTAATTACATTCTTTGCAGCCAAAGATGGAGAAGCTCTATACAGTCAGCAAAAACAAGACCAGGAGCTGACTGTGGCTCAGACCATGAACTCCTTATTGCCAAATTCAGACTTAAATTGAAGAAAGTAGGGAAAACCACTAGACCATTCAGGTATGACCTAAATCAAATCCCTTATGATTATACAGTGGAAGTGAGAAATAGATTTAAGGGCCTAGATCTGATAGATAGAGTGCCTGATGAACTATGAAATGAGGTTCATGACATTGTACAGAAGACAGGGATCAAGACCATCCTCATGGAAAAGAAATGTAAAAAAGCAAAATGGCTGTCTGGGGAGGCCTTACAAATAGCTGTGAAAAGAAGAGAAGCGAAAAGCAAAGGAGAAAAGGAAAGATATAAACATTTGAATGCAGAGTTCCAAAGAATAGCAAGAAGAGATAAGAAAGCCTTCCTCAGCGATCAATGCAAAGAAATAGAGGAAAACAACAGAATGGGAAAGACTAGGGATCTATTCAAGAAAATCAGAGATACCAAAGGAACATTTCATGCAAAGATGGGCTCGATAAAGGACAGAAATGGTATGGACCTAACAGATGCAGAAGATATTAAGAAGAGATGGCAAGAATACACAGGGAACTGTACAAAAAAAAAAAATCTTCACGACCAAGATAATCACAATGGTGTGATCACTGACCTACAGCCAGACATCCTGGAATGTGAAGTCAAGTGGGCCTTAGAAAGCATCACTACAAACAAAGCTAGTGGAGGTGATGGAATTCCAGTTGAGCTATTCCAAATCCTGATGGATGATGCTGTGAAAGTGCTGCACTCAATATGCCAGCAAATTTGGAAAACTCAGCAGTGGCCACAGGACTGGAAAAGGGCAGTTTTCATTCCAATCCCAAATAAAGGCAATGCCAAAGAATGCTCAAACTACTGCACAACTGCACTCATCTCACATGCTAGTAAAATAATGCTCAAAATTCTCCAAGCCAGGCTTCAGCAATATGTGAACCGTGAACTTCCTGATATTCAAGCTGGTTTTAGGAAAGACAGAGGAACCAGAGATCAAATTGCCAACGTCCGCTGGATCATGGGAAAAGCAAGAGAGTTCCAGAAAAGCATCTATTTCTGCTTTATTGACTATGCCAAAGCCTTTGACTATGTGGATCACAATAAACTGTGGAAAATTCTGAAAGAGATGGCAATACCAGACCACCTGATCTGCTTCGTGAGAAATTTGTATGCAGGTCAGGAAGCAACAGTTAGAACTGGATATGGAACAACAGACTGGTTCCAAATAGGAAAAGGAGTTCGTCAAGGCTGTATATTGTCACCCTGCTTATTTAAATTATATCAGAGTACATCATGAGAAACGCTGGATTGGAAGAAACACAAGCTGGAATCAAGATTGCCGGGAGAAATATCAATAACCTCAGATATGCAGATGACACCACCCTTATGGCAGAAAGTGAAGAGGAACTAAAAGGCGTCTTTATGGAAATGAAAGTGGAGAGTGAAAAAGTTGGCTTAAAGCTCAACATTCAGAAAACGAAGATCATGGCATCTGGTCCCATTACTTCATGGGAAATAGATGAGGAAACAGTGGCTGACTTTATTTTGGGGGGCTGCAAAATCACTGCAGATGGTGACTGCAGCCATGAAATTAAAAGATGCTTACTCCTTGGAAGGAAAGTTATAACCAACCTAGATATCATATTGAAAAGCAGAGACATTCCTTTGCCAACAAAGGTTCATCTAGTCAAGGTTATGGTTTTTCCTGTGGTCACGTATGGATGTGAGAGTTGGACTGTGAAGAAGGCTGAGCACCAAAGAATTGATGCTTTTGAACTGTGGTGCTGGAGAAGACTCTTGAGAGTCCCTTGGACTGCAAGGAGATCCAACCAGTCCATTCTGAAGGAGATCAGCCCTTGGATTTCTTTGGAAGGAATGATGCTAAAGCTGAAACTCCAGTACTTTGGCCACCTCATGCGAAAAGTTGACTCATTGGAAAAGACTCTGATGCTGGGAGGGATTGGGGGCAAGAGGAGAAGGGGACGAGAGGATGAGATGGCTGGATGGCATCACTGACTCGATGGACATGAGTCTGAGTGAACTCAGGGAGTTGGTGATGGACAGGGAGGCCTGGTGTGCTGCGATTCATGGAGTAGCAAAGAGTCGGACATGACTGAGCGACTGATCTGATCTGATTTGTCCTGACTCTATCTACTGTATACAGAATTCTATTATCTAATTAAACTATATGCTTGGCTGTTCCTGCCTTTAAAAAAGAATATCATCACCCGCGTTTTAATGTAAGAAGTGTGCCAAAGTGCCCAAGGATATTGCCCTGAATTTCTGTTCTCATATCTTATTTCTATTCATTCCATATATGAGAATATTAAGTTAAAGAATTTCTTTCATCATAATACCATCCATGTGAACAACCTACTCAAACTATTAGTGAATACAAATATTTTCCAAAGTAACCTGACAATGATGAAAGGCCAAATTGTCTTAGGTCAGAACACAGTATCAATAGTCATTTATTGTTTGAAGATAAAGACTTACATTGGATATGACTATCCCAGTCTGCTCAGGCTGCCATGAAAAATACCACAAACTGCCTGACTTAAGCAGAATTTTATTTTCTCACAGTTCTGGAGGCTGGAAATTCTAAGATCAAGGGCAAGCAGGGTCTGTTTTCTGGTGTGGGCCCTCTTCCTGGCTTACAGACATGTACCCCCTTGTGTCCTCCATAGCAGACAGAGAACAAGCTCTGCTATCTTTTTCCTTTTCATATATATATATATATATATATACACACACACACACACACACACACACATTTTTTTTCTCTCCCTCTTCTTTTTCCTCTTTGACCAGTTTGTTGCCATGCATGTGAGCACATCTGCTCAGTCATGTCCTACTCTTTGTGACCCCATGGATTGTAGCCCACTAGGCTCCTTTGTTCATGGAATTTTCCAGGCAAGAACACTGAAGTGGATTGACATTTCCTACTCCGGGGAATCTTTCCAACCCAAGGACTGAATCTGTGTCTCTTGCATCTCCTGGATTTGGAGGCAGATTCTTTACCAACTGGCCATCTGGGAAGTCCTGCTTATAAGGACACCAGCTTTATCATGTGAGGGCCCCACCCTTATAACCTGATTTAACCTTTCTTACCCACAGGTCCTGTCTTCAAAAACAATCAAACTGAGGGTTAGGGCTTTCATGGGGCACAAGTATTCAGTTCATAACAATGACCTATAAGGCTAGTAGGATGATTATTTAATCAGCAACATCTCACATCACTGCTTCATCAACATCTTCTATTCACTGCTTACATTCCAGTTACACATAGACTTCATTTTTTTGCAACTTCTATTCATTCTCTCTACTGAGTTTCCTGATTTTCCTCCTCTTACTTCAGGTAGCCAGTTTTAATTCATCCTTCTGTTGTAAACTCAAAGTATCCTCAGAGAGACCTTTATATTTTCTTACTGACCATTTCAACTACTTAAAAACAAACAAACAAAAACTAGCTCTATGATATGACTCATTTGGACTTTTATTGAAGCACACATGTACATCTGTAATTGGTGGTGGTGGAGTTCATGGCAGGCTATTTAGTCAATATTTGTATGCCTACTTTAGAATCTACTTCTTATGCCAAGATTTTCTTTTAACTTCCATTAGAAAATGTGAAAGTTAATTATTACTATCATTCTAGAGCATATGTCAACAGACTGGTTCCAAATAGGAAAAGGAGTACGTCAAGGCTGTATATTGTCACCCTGCTTATTTAACTTATATGCAGAGTACATCATGAGAAACGCTGGGCTGGAAGAAGCACAAGCTGGAATCAAGATTGCCGGGAGAAATATCAATAACCTCAGATATGCAGATGACACCACCCTTATGGCAGAAAGTGAAGAGGAACTCAAAAGCCTCTTGATGAAAGTGAAAGTGGAGAGTGAAAAAGTTGGCTTAAAGCTCAACATTCAGAAAACTAAGATCATGGCATATAGTCCCATCACTTCATGGCAATAGATGGGAAACAGTGGAAACAGTGGCTGACTTTATTTTTCTGGGCTCCAGAATCACTGCAGATGGTGACTGCAGCCATGAAATGAAAAGACGCTTTACTCCTTGGAATGAAAGTCTTGACCAACCTAGACAGCATATTAAAAAGCAGAGACATTACGTTGTCCACAAAGGTCCGTCTATTCAAGGCTATGGTTTTTCCAGTGGTCATGCATGGATGTAAGAGTTGGACTATAAAGAAAGCTGAGTGCTGAAGAATTTATTCTTTTGAGCTGTGGTGTTGGAGAAGACTCTTGAGAGTCCCTTGGACTGCAAGGAGATACAACCAGTCCATCCTAAAGGAGATCAGTCCTGGGTGTTCATTGGTAGGTATGATGTTGAAGCTGAAACTCCAATACTTTGGCCACCTGATGCGAAGAGCTGACTCATTTGAAAAGACCCTGATGCTGGCAAAGGTTGAGGGCAGGAAGAGAAGGGGTCGAAAGAGGATGAGATGGTTGGATGGCATCACCAACTCAATGGGCATGGGTCTGGGTGGACTCCGGGAGTTGGTGATGGATAGGGAGGCCTGGCATGCTGCAGTTCATGGGGTCGAAAAGAGTAAGACAAAACTGAGCGACTGAACTGAACTGAACTGTGGCTCAGCTGGTAAAGAATCCTCCCACAATGCAAGAGACCTAGGTTCGATCCCTGGGTTGGAACAATCCCCTGGAGAAGGAAAAGACTACTCACTCTAGTATTCTGGCCTGGAGAATTCCATGGACTATGGTCCATGAAGTCGCAAAGAGTTGGACATGACTGAGCAACTTTCACTTTTTTTTTTTTAAGTGACTTTAAAAAGAACACTATGCCAACAGAAGCCAGAGCTCCCTGAAAAATAGCCCTTCCTTCTATTTGCACAACTTGCTTGTCAGCAGAACCAGTAGCAGGGGACCACCTAAATGGTAGCATCTGGAGTGCAATATAGTTCCCTGCAGTTTTCATGTGGCCATGGTATCCATTAAAGATCTGGCACAGCTACCAGAGGCACATTAGAAACGGCCTTTACCAAATACAGTCTCCTCTTCCTTCCACATTTAGATTACATTGCTTTAATTGGTCAATCATTCCAACTGTGTTCTCCTGGTCCCAAAGGTGGGAGAGAGATGAACTGTTCCTGTTTGCGTTTTCATACCACTGCTTCTTGCTGAGAAAGTATGAATAGAATTAAGGCTGAGAATGCATTTTTCAGAGACTATTAGTTCCTTTTAGTTTTACGTCTGAAATCAGAATGCTTGGACTCAATATCCCAAGCAGTTTGAAACTCAAAGGTTCATTGCTTTGCCCCAGGGAAATATGGATCTCTGCTGGCCAACATGATGAATTGCTTTCTGTTATGCCCTTCTCAGACCTTTGGAAACATTCGGGATTAAAAATCGAGAGCACCCAGGAGAGATCAGAAATTCTAACTATAGGTCAAAGTTGTTGAGAAGAGTGAAATATAAAAGACCTAAAAATTCCATCATTTATTAAGGCACCTTACTGATACCTTTAATCATGACTGTCATATATTTATCTACTATTTTTTTAGACTATCTTGCTGAGACTGCACATAACCACATGAATAGTATGATCCTGGGTGAAGGATTCAGGAATTTCTAGTCTCAACTCTGCAACTTTAGTAACTATGTGACCTTGGGCAGGTTGTAAACTTTCCTTGCTTAATTTTCCTAATATATAAATAAGGATAATAATAACTGTTGCAGTCTTAGGGGAAATAGTTTATAAGAGGTTTAATCAGCATAGAAATAGGTGACAATGAAATACAGTGTCCAACACAGAATAAGAAGGCTCTTAGCTCTATAGTTATACATTCTAAACTTTATTAATAAGGCCTGCCATCTGATATTTTCCCACTTAATAATAAACTTACTAAAAATAGGTAGTTTTCAACTCATATTTGAATTACTCGCACCTACAGAGTATCTTGAATATAAAAGTTCTCAATAAATCCTTGCTGAGTGAATAAATTCGGATAGAGTTAAGTCAGTAAGCGTCCAACTACAGCCCCTTAACAGAGATGACAAGGAAGTGGGGATGTATACATCGCAGTTTTCATGCCACCTCAGGAAAATGGAAACATATACATATAGACATATATAACAGCTTGCTTCAGTTTCCTTTTCTATAAAGGTTATAATTTCATGAGCTTAAAAAACATGTCCCATTTCCCCCTTTTTGTGCATATGTGATCCTTTACATTAAATGGCCTTAGAGTAGACCCAAGGACAGAATCTTATTCTTACCAACAGTGACTCAGGTGGTCTAGTTGGACTTCAAATTGTCTTTGATATATTTTCTAAAGGACTACAACATTTAAATCTTCAAGAACAAAATAAGGTCTTTGATCCTGCTCCTGACCATTTCTATCAGAGTTCATGAACATGATCTTATTTCAACCAAATTTCACACTAACTTAATCAGACTCTATGTGTACCTCAGTAATTATGTCTCCGCCCCTGCCAAATCATAGGAACTTAAGAGGCAAGAAATCCAGCCCAAGGCAGGAATGAGGTGTACACTCTATATGATTTCTTAAATGGAAAATCAACCTTTCAATTATATGAACTAAACATGAAGCCATCAGAGAATTCAAATGTCATTTATATTTGAAGTTACACCCATATATGGGTTTATAGATAAAATATATTAATATATGCATATACACATAGAAACAAAATAGATAAATGACTAATGACATGGGCAACAAATTGATTCTCTATCCAAGTTATACTTGAGTGACTATCTGAATGTCTTCACATTCAGTCTGAATATAATTTGGCTACGCAAAGAAGGTAATTCAAACACTTGTGGTATGATAGGGAAGACAAAATAGTTTGGAGATAAAAATATGGCCAATGATAATATCTCAGGTCAGCCTCACTCAGGAGTAGGTAACCATCTACATAATTGATTTGAAATGGTCTGAAAGATTACCTTTCCAAAAAATGTTTCCTTTTTCCAGCTGCTGCTATGTCAGAATTCTTTAGCATTTTTTTCTTACTATTTAGGATCTTTAAATGTATATATTAAGGCAATGAGCATTTTTAAAATTTCCTCTTTGCTTCGATGGTCATCAAATTCAATAACAATTATTTAAAGATTAAAAACAATATTGCTACATCAAATGTACACACTGATGTTCAGATAAACTCATTTCAGAAATGCTGACGTGCAAAAAACTCAGAAAATAATGTGTTTTTTTCACTTAAAGAAATGTCAAGGAATAGAATAGCAGTCAGCTATATTATGTGTTTAAGTGGAGTGATCCCAATCCAGTACCTCATTTTCATTTGCACAGAAGTCTTTTTTTTTCCCAACAACGTATGCAGATTGTCTAGGTTTCAGATGTTCAGGGTGATTTATTGCCGGTGCCTCCTTAGTGCCTATTTAGAGTACCTGACTCAAGGACACCGAAACTACCTAATGACTCTGTGTCATGAGCTTTAAGTAAGATTGTTTTTTAAAACTTTGGACTATTGAGACCACTACACAAGGCATAGACTTAAATGTCCACAGAAGCTAGAAAAATAATGGAAACATGGCAAAGGGTCTAAAGACTTTCATACAAATTAGGCAGAACATTTTTACATTTCAACAAAAATAATGTGGTGGTGGTGGTGGTGGTGGTTTAGTCGACTCTTGCAACCCCATGGACTGAAGCCTGCCAGGCTCCTCTGTCCATGAGATTTCCCAGGCAATAATACTGGAATGGGTTGCCATTTCCTTCTCCAAGGGATCGTCCTGACCCAGGGATCAAACCCGTGTCTCTTGCATTGCAGGTGGATTCTTTACCACTGAACCACGAGGGAAGCCCCCCCAAATACATGTATTCTCCATTTCCTTGTAACATATGAAATACAACATTGATTTTTACACTGATTAGATTTTCCATTCTAGATAGAGATGTGGGCACAGAAAAATATTTCTATACTGTTACAAAGAAAATCCATGGTGTAAGCATGATTCAAATTCAGAACTGACACCAAGTTTTAGTGCTGGGGAAAAATAGGCTATGTTGGAAACCATGGTAAAGGAATGAAATCAAATCCTTTCCACAAATGGAAACTTTATTTCACTGTTGCCTTGTTAGGACTTGAGATGGTTTTCCAGATCTCATTTTTTTAAAGAGAAGCTGAACATCCAGATTATGAATGTGAAATATTCTGACTTTCAAGAGTAGGTTTAATTTTTAAAAATAAGGTGTAGGGCAAACAAAACACTTTTGAGGGCCATATTCAGTCTATGGAGTGCCTCTGTAAGACCTTATCTAGAGGAATGTTGCTATTGTCTATATGCTTGCCTCCCCCATAATTTCATGTTGAAATCCTAACCCCCAAATGTAACAGTATTAGAAGATGGAGCATTTTGGAGGCACTTAAATCATGAAAGTGGAACCCTCATGAATGGGATTGCTGCTGCTGCTGCTAAGTCGCTTCAGTCGTATCCGACTCTGTGCGACCCCATAGACGGCAGCCCACCAGGCTCTCCATCCCTGGGATTCTCCAGGCAAGAACACTGGAGTGGGTTGCCATTTCCTTCTCCAATGCATGAAAGTGAAAAGTAAAAGTGAAGTCGCTCAGTCGTGTCCAACTCCTAGCGACCCCATGGACTGCAGCCTACCAGGCCCCTCTGTCCATGGGATTTTCCAGGCAAGAGTACTAGTACCTTATAAAAGAGGCTCCAGAGAGATCCTCAACCCTTTCAGTACTTGAGGACATAGCAAGAAGCTTGCAGTCTGCAATGCAGAAGAAGGCCCTTACCCAACAATGCTTGTACCCTGATCTCTTACTTTCGACCTCTATAACTGTGAGAAATAAATCTCAGAACTTCTGATCTCCAGAACTATTGTTTATCAGCTACTCCATGTGTAGCACTTTATTATAGCAACCCGAATGGACTGAGATGGATGTTTCAGTCAGACAACGAATAAACTTAATTTCATGATCCTGAGAAGGCTGTATTTCCTATAGTAACTGGAAACATGTACCCTCCTAATTCCTTCATCCAGTTTTTCTCTTTAAACTGACCTGGATATTTCCTCTTAAGCATTGCTCTTTCAGGAATCTAGCCCATTAACAGTTTCTAAAAAGTCTGTTACAGATTTGGTTAGGTTATGTTTTTCATGGCTGTTTTTCAGTTAAGGCTTTCACCTTTTATTGTTTTCAATAGCTCAAATAGCCAATAATCCCTTCTTGGAAGATGCCTCCAATTTTTGCAGATGATTTTAAAAATGCATCCTTCCTTACTTGCGTTGGCTAACCATACAATTATAATTCATTATTTTAGAACTCAATTCTTCTATTAATGGCTACTTTCAAAGATTCTGCCCTGGATTTTAAATTTGCCTGACCATGTCCTCATATGCAGAGAAATTATACTAACTCCCCATTAGTCTATACAGTACTGCTCCAGTGCTTTAGTTTTATTAATTTTTCATGCCTATCACCAATTTTCCACTCTAAATCTTTTGTGGATAGTCTTATTGCTGCTACTGCTGCTAAGTTGCTTCAGTTATGTCCAACTCTGTGCAACCCCATAGACGGCAGCCCACCAGGCTCCCCCATCCCTGGGATTCTCCAGGCAAGAACACTGGAGGGGGTTGCCATTTCCTTCTCCAATGCGTGAAAGTGAAGTCACTCAGTCGTGTCTGACTCTTCGAGACCCCATGGACTGCAGCCTACAAGGCTCCTTCGTCCATGGGATTTTCCAGGCAAGAGAACTGGAGTGGGTTGCCAGTGCCTTCTCCAGATCGTCTTATTATGTTGGCACAAAATGGAATACTTGATTTTAGGAGGAAGGTGATGTCTATCTTACTCTTTTTCCATTGGTAGACTATTGTCTGTTTCTCCAAATTCCATGTGAACTACGGTTTGCTGGACTGATTGGCTATAGAGAGTTATCGATGACTTTTCTTTCCTCCTTCTTTGTTATATACCCTACTCTTCTTTCACATCTCCATCTATTTTGAAAGCTCCATTTTCACCAGAGCCTCTCTTCTCAAATCTTATCACAGGTGAGTAAAAACAGTAGCTGATAATAAACTCTCTTGAGAGCAGTGAAGGGACTGCTTTTCCTAAGGTTGATCTTGACTCCAAAAGGAAAACGGTTAAATGCATCAGAGATTTAACTACATGTAAAATTTACACTTTGACTATTCAATTCACACAGCAAGTTATTCACTCAGAAACACAAGGCATTATATAATAAGACAGGTTATTTTTACTTGGAAATATAAATAAAGAGGTACCATTTACTGTCAAATATGCAACTGATGTTTCTGTATCTTTGAAATAAAATTAGACTTCTGAAACTTTTAATATTCTGATTTGTTACCTCAATTACATAATTAGCCCTACTCTAGACAGAAGGAAATGGCAACCCACTCCAGTGTTCTTGCCTGGAGAATCCCAGGGACGGGGGAGCCTGATGGGCTGCAGTCTATGGGGTCGCACAGAGTCAGACACGACTGAAGTGACATAACCTTAACCTCGATATTATACGTGATACCGCTTGATACTTAAAAATATACAGCAAATATACAGGGTTTGCTAGTCATTCTTTATTACTATTAAAGAAAATGACTAAGAAAAGACAAGCTATAGTCTTTATAGGAAAGTAAAAGAGGACTTCCAGTATGTTATGCAAAGCCTATCTTATAAGACTGTATTTTGCAAACCAGAGTATTGGGCCCTCTGGAGCCAAATTGTAGCACTATAGTCATGTATTGTTAAAGGGATCATCTCTATTCAGTTTGGTGCTCTAATGCGATTGCAAAAAGTCACTGTACTTTAGGATGACTTTAAATCTTTCATCATGGAAATCATAATGTCCACTTTTTAGAATCTTACATTTCCCTCAAATAGATTGCACATAACTGTGCACTACTTTTATTAGCTTAATATCTTACTGTTCAGTGATAAATATGTTATTTAAATGCTTTTTTCTAATTGGGTCATATTGCAATGAACAGCGCCCTGCATTATGTATTGATGTATAATATGAAGCTCCTGAATAATGTCATTTTCTCCACATACAAAGTAAAATCTGTTATAGCAGCAAGATACATAGACAGTCAAAACCTTCCATTATTTACGAGGTCTGCAAAAACAGTAGTTGGGGTTCAGAGAGATTTTGGCTCAACACAAGGAAGAGAATTATAAACATTAAAGCTATCTTTTGAGGAAACAAGAACCTTGGGAGGTAGTGAGATCCCTGTTTTCTGAGGTGTTAAAAGAAGCCTGAAGTTGATGGAAAATCCAAGCACTAAAACAGGACAATGGCTATCATTATTTCCAAGTTGTTGGCAAAAGACTAGATGCAATTATTGGCAATTTTAGAAAAGACAGTAGAATGTTTATTTTAACTGGAGAAAATTTATCCAAAGATATATTTACTTTCCATTAGGAATTTTCCTGTGCCCTGAAGATAAAACAGTGCTACAAGAGAAAAGAATGTGAAACCTTGTTGCAAGAACGCAAGGAATGAGTGAGTGAGTGCAATAGTATAGTTTATCACAGATTATATATTTGTATTTACAAATCAAGACTAGATGGATCATCAATTGAGTATAGCAGCAAAAGAAGTAAAATTATTAAGAACTGAGCCCAGGCTCATTTTATCATTAGAAGGACAACCAGATGAAGAAAAATTGATAAGAGACTAAGAAAAAGCTACCACTAAATAACAAAACAGAAGAGTGTATTCAACTGGAAACTAAGTATAGAAGGAATTTCAAGGAGAAGAGAGTTATTATTTGTGCCAAATGTCAATAATAAGCTAATGGGAACTGACAAATGACAACTGGATTTAGGAATTCAGAAGCCTTTGGACTTATGGAAACTTCAGTGTGAAATAAGAGTGATAGCTTGAATGTGATGGTTTTAAGAAAATGTGGAAGAAGTGCAATTGAATACAACCAGTATGGATTACTCATGAGAAATTCTGCTTTTAACAAAGAACAGATAAATGAGTCAGTAACGGAAGGGTAAACTGAGGTAAAGAGAATGTGTGCCCATGTGCATGCATGCACAAGTGTTTCAAATAACAGAAAATAATAGAATTTATGTCTTCTAATTGGGAATGATCCAGTAGATCTAGAGAGAGAGTGAGAGAGGAAAATACTAATGCAGGAAAGAAAGGGGAAATTTGCTAGAACAAGGTCCTTAACTAGACAAGAGCAGAGGGATCCTGGGTACAAACGGAGGAACTGGCTCCAGAATGGCACACATAAAATTCATCTGTATCATTAGGATGAAGACAGAATATGTGGATGACAGATGCTGCCAGGAAGAAACTTCAGTTTTCTCAAGAAATGAACAGGGCTGTAAAGAAAGAAGCAGTAGACTAGGAAAAACAGAATATCATGGTAGAGCAAGACACTGCAGGGCTTTAGTTCCTGGGTTCAGTCCTAAAATAGCCATTGCCTAAAAGATATGCAGAGTACATCATGAGAAACACTGGGCTGGATGAAGCACAAGTTGGAATCAAGATCGCCGGGAGAAACATCAATAATCTCAGGTATGCAGATGACACCACCCTTATGACAGAAAGCAAAGAAGAACTAAAGAGCTTCTTGATGAAAGTGAAAGGGGAGAGTAAAAAAGTTGGCTTAAGACTCAACATTCAGAAAACTGAGATCATGACATTTGGTCCCATCACTTCATGGCAAATAGATGGGGAAATGGTGACAGATGTTACTTTTTGGGGCTCCCAAATCACTGCAGATGGTGATTGCAGCCATGAAATTAAAAGATACTTGCCCGTTGGAAGAAACGTTATGACCAACCCACACGGCATACTAAAAAGCAGAGACATTACTTTGCCAACAAAGGTCCATCTAGTCAAAGCTATGGTTTTTCCAGTAGTCATGTATGGATGTTGAGAGTTGGACTCTAAAGAAAGCTGAGTGCCAAAGAATTGATGCTTTTGAACTGTGGTGTTGGAGAAGACTCTTGAGAGTCCCTTGGACTGCAAGGAGATCCAACCAGTCCATGCTAAAGGAAATCAGTCCTGAATATTCATTGGAAGGATTGATGTTGAAGCTGAGACCCCAATACTTTGGCCACCTCATGTGAAGAGCTGACTCATTTGAAAAGACCCTGATGCTGGGAAAGATTGAAGACAGGAGGAGAAGGGGAGGACAGAGGATGAGATAGTTGGATGGTATCACCGACTCAATGGACATGAGTTTGAGTAAACTCCGGGAGTTGGTGATGGACAGGGAGGCCTGGTGTGCTGCAGTTCATGGGGTCGCAAAGAGTTGGATACAGCTGAGAGACTGGACCGAACTGAACTGTAAAGCAAATTAACAAAGTGTTAGTCTTGCCATCATTCCTACTCTTTGGGACCCCATAGAACAACTACAGGCCCACCAGGCTCCTCTGTTCATGGAAATCTCCAGGGTAGAATATTGGAATGGGTAGCTATTCCTTTCTCCAGGAGGTCTTCCTGACCCAGGGATCAAGCCTGGGTCTCCTGCATTGCAGGAAGATTCTTTACAATCTGAGCCACAGCATTGTGGGTTTCTTTTAAACCTCCATTTCTTCAATGGTAGATGAAGATAATACTGGAACCAAATGAATAAAGCGGAAAAGGATTAAATAACACAGCAATCTATTTTTCAATATACTCTCAACAAAATATAAGCTCTGTGATGACATGAATTTCCATCATTTTTCCTTTTTTATGTTATATTCCTAGTTCTTAAATGTCCAAGACTTAGTAGGCACAGAACTAATAATGAATAAATAACACCTGAAAAGTGCTTACATAGTACCTGACACAGAATAAGTATTCAAAAAGGGTGACCTATTACTATTACCACCAGTTACTAATTTTAACACTATCCTCATTGATTCAGAGTGAAATGATTCCTTCCCACAACAAAGACAAGACCTTCCCTGTGGTTAAAGTGGCTATGAGGTGAGGGGAGAGCAGGTGTGAGAGACATGATCTAAAAATCAAATTCTGTAATAGATTGAAAAGGTCCAGATTCTTTCTCGGGAGTATCCAGAACAAGGCTAAAACCCTTTGTATCACTATCCTTACTGTTTGTATTTCTTCTAAAGGGATTTACAAAATCTGCTATTTTCATTAATTTTTCTCTCTCAATATAAAGTAACTATGACAATAACATGCATTTGGCAAAACAAGCTGTATTCTGAATTCTCTATGCTATCAGTATTTTCTCCTAGTAATACCATAGTTACAGGTAAATGCATGCAGATCTTAAGTTTCATTATTGTTCATGACTACCCTACCAAAATATTTGTTGACTAGCAGAACAAGAAAAATAAGCACTATATATCAATTGCAATTATGAATGACATACTTAAACAGCTTGCCACTGTTACACTCAAATTTAAAAATGTGTGGTGTTAATGTGTGAGATGAAGTATATAGAATTAGTAGACATTTTAAAATATCACTTACATCTTGCATATTTAATCACATCAGCTGATGATCCACTGAATAGTTTGATATATCAATTAGCTCCATCAGCATTAAGATATTTGCTAGTATTTATAGCATCTGTTAATTCAGCTAGCAGAATAATCAATGAAACCAAACTTTCACTGTAGTAGTTCAATGGTCCCTGTGCCTATTTTATTCAATTACAAGACTCATTCTTCTTACGTAACAATATTTTATGTAGTAGGCATGTGTTCTTACTCAATAACACTGCATTTTTATAACTGCATACATTCAAAAATACTATATCAAACACAAGATAATACTCTTGCATTGTAGATACTGGAAATATTTACATTCATTGATTTAATTTTTTAGACAAAAAAAAAAACAAAAAAAAAAAAAAACAAAAAAAAAACAGCTTTTACCAAGAAGAATTAAATAACCATTCACTTAAGAAGCCAAAAATATTTATTGGATAACCAATGCTACTAACTATATTTCATCTAAAATTTATGTCAAAACTGTGATTAGAAATTTATTTACATTATCACACCTAATTCTTACATTACCCAAAGAGGCAATGTTATTCCCAGATCACATATAAAAATGTAATAAGCATGATTAGGGTCAACAATTTACTCCTGGTTACATGGCTCGACCTTGGTAAATCCAATAATCAAACAGCTTTCACTAAAGCCAAAACTCATGTGCTATGTCTGTGACCATTATGTTCTGTGTTGTCACGTTCTGAACTAAAGAGTAGATTATGAAATATAGAAATGAATGACACAGTCTCTGCCTCACCGTGTGATACGTGGACAAAGAACATAAAACCAAAAATTTCAGAACCAATATAATAAATTACTCTAAGGAAAAAATACAGAATTATTCAGGCATACAATCTCTGGCAGGATTTGGTTGGTTCCCTAAGAATTAAAACATCAGATCTGTGATTACCTATATCTGAAATGTAAATACAACCCTAATTGTTTTGACTTTTTTTCTTTGTCTTCAGGTTAGCATGCTTACACTCTTTTGCTCCAATTTATCATCTAGTTGAACAACCGCAAAATATTTTGTTTATACATTATAAGTAATTTGGAGGCAATCCATACTCATCTTCTCTATAAAATTAATAAAATTAAAATAGTGCTGCTGCTGCTAAGTCGTTTCAGTCGTGTCCAACTCTGTGCGACCCCAGAGACGGAAGCCCACCAGGCTCCCCCGTCCTTGGGATTCTCCAGGCAAGAACACTGGAGTGGGTTGCCATTTCCTTCTCCAATGAATGAAAGTGAAAAGTGAAAGGGAAGTCGCTCAATCGTGTCCGACTCTTAGCGACCCCATGGACTACAGCCTACCAGGCTCCTCCATCCATGGGATTTTCCAGACAAGAGTACTGGAGTGGGGTGCCATTGCCTTCTTCATAAAATAGTGCATTACTCCACAACTCCATATCATTTTTATTATGTGAAGTCAATGTCTTCATTTATTACACCTAGGAAAATAAACTTATAAACCATATGAAAATATTTTAACTGTAAATTATCCTTGCAAAGGAGATTTTATAGCTTATGATGAATTTCAATATGATAGACAAAGGATGACTATTATCATTTTGAAATTAGAAACAGTCACCACAGTAACAGTTAGATTTGCTTATCAATAGCTCAGATCATATGTTCAACCATATAGCTAGGAGAACAGACTTTCTATTATTAAATAGTGGGCAGCAGGGAAGAGGGAGACACAAAGGAAACATCCTGAGGAAGCAAAAGTAATAGCTACTACAGTCCAGTCCTTGGATGCCTAATATTTAATACACTTCTTTCTCCCCACATTTATCACAGGAGTAAGCACAGACCCAAACTAAGCCAACCAGATTCTCCGCTCCAGAAATGATAGTGTCTGGAAAAACACACACACAGAGAAACCAAAATTAGAGCTGAGATTCTGATGACAGTGCCTTAGAGATTCAGTCAGCATCATCTACTGTAGACAAAAACAGAACTGCTCTAGTTTCTGAACACCTCAAGGCTTGGTTTTCAAGTCTTCCCTTCAATCCTTTCCTACATATTCTGTGTCAGTTCAGTCACTCTGTCGTTTCTGACTCTTTGCGACCACATGGACTACAGCATGCCAGGCTTTCCTGTCCATCACCAGTTCTATGTTCAACTTAGTTCTTTTTGCACTACTAAAACAGTTATAAATTCTAACCTGGTACCTCAAGTGGGATTCATGAAAAGTCTAGGGAACCCAAGGCCTTGGTCCACTACATCCCTTGTTCCACTGTGAAGTCAAACAGAATATGAAAAGATGGTTTGTGTGAAATATTTTGACAATATTAGAACATTCAGGAAATCGATGAATAATGGCTCTGACAGAAACATTACAGGTAGGAAAACAAAACCAAATTCAAAATATGTATTTTTGAGGTTGTAGACTGTTGGCATTTTATTTATTTTTTTTTTTTTAATTTTATTTTATTTTTAAACTTTACATAACTGTATTAGATTTGCCAAATATCAAAATGAATCCGCCACAGGTATACATGTGTTCCCCATCCTGAACCCTCCTCCCTCCTCCCTCCCCATTCCATCCCTCTGGGTCGTCCCAGTGCACCAGCCCCAAGCATCCAGTATCGTGCATCGAACCTGGACTGGCAACTCGTTTCATACATGATATTTTACATGTTTCAATGCCATTCTCCCAAATCTTCCCACCCTCTCCCTCTCCCACAGAGTCCATAAGACTGTTCTATACATCAGTGTCTCTTTTGCTGTCTCGTACACAGGGTTATTGTTACCATCTTTCTAAATTCCATATATATGCGTTAGTATACTGTATTGGTGTTTTTCTTTCTGGCTTACTTCACTCTGTATAATAGGCTCCAGTTTCATCCACCTCATTAGAACTGATTCAAATGTATTCTTTTTAATGGCTGAATAATACTCCATTGTGTATATGTACCACAGCTTTCTTATCCATTCATCTGCTGATGGACATCTAGGTTGCTTCCATGTCCTGGCTATTATAAACAGTGCTGCGATGAACATTGGGGTACTCGTGTCTCTTTCCCTTCTGGTTTTCTCAGTGTGTATGCCCAGCAGTGGGATTGCTGGATCATAAGGCAGGTCTATTTCCAGTTTTTTAAGGAATCTCCACACTGTTCTCCATAGTGGCTGTACTAGTTTGCATTCCCACCAACAGTGTAAGAGGGTTCCCTTTTCTCCACACCCTCTCCAGCATTTATTACTTGTAGACATTTGGATCGCAGCCATTCTGACTGGCGTGAAATGGTACCTCATAGTGGTTTTGATTTGCATTTCTCTGATAATGAGTGATGTTGAGCATCTTTTCATGTGTTTGTTAGCCATCTGTATGTCTTCTTTGGAGAAATGTCTATTTAGTTCTTTGGCCCATTTTTGGATTGGGTCATTTATTTTTCTGGAGTTGAGCTGTAGGAGTTGCTTGTATATTCTTGAGATTAGTTGTTTGTCAGTTGCTTCATTTGCTATTATCTTCTCCCATTCTGAAGGCTGTCTTTTCACCTTGCTAATAGTTTCCTTTGATGTGCAGAAGCTTTTAAGGTTAATTAGGTCCCATTTGTTTATTTTTGCTTTTATTTCCAATATTCTGGGAGGTGGGTCATAGAGGATCCTGCTGTGATGTATGTCAGAGAGTGTTTTGCCTATGTTCTCCTCTAGGAGTTTTATAGTTTCTGGTCTTACATTTAGATCTTTAATCCATTTTGAGTTTATTTTTGTGTGTTGGCATTTTAAAATGAAAGAAATTCAATGTAGTTGACCCGTAACTAGGTAGTTGGCTGATCTCCTAGAAATATCATTTCATATTAGGTGATGTTTGTCAACAATTTGGGAAAATTAGGCACTCTCAGTGGATGTAGCCAGGTCAGTCTTGGTAAGGGTAAGGTGCTCATTTTATTGAGCACACCAGCATCTCCATACTCATTCTATTTTTCCACTTTGTAAATGAGCCTACTGAATAAACCCTGAGTTGACAAAGGAAGCAGAATGACTGCACCTATAAAGTAGGTCATTCTATTTACCTTTCTTTGAAGTAGGGTCTTACTAATGAAAAGTCACATATACTGGGCATAAGCTTGGTGGCTCAGATGGTAAAGTGTTTGCTTACAATGCGGGAGACCGGGTTCAGTCCCTGGGTTGGGAAGATTCCCTGGAGAAGGAAATGGCAACCTACTCCAGTACCCTTGCCTGGAAAATCCCATGGATGGAGGAGCCTGGTAGGCTACAGTCCATGGGGTCGCAAAGAGTTGGACACGACTAAGTGACTTCACTTCAATGAGGTCACTCACATTTTGTGTGCAAATAATATGAAACAAGCTAAAAAATAAATTACCAACTTACTTAACTGGGAAGGTTAGAAATGCTACCTATAACAGACAGAGAGTGATAAGATAGAAATGCCAGGTCTCAGAATTTGTTAGCTTTGCTTTTCCTCATTCTTTATCTTTTCTACTAATGGTTGGAATCCTCTCTTTGGCAGAGGACATGACTGAGACAATATCATAACTTTTCTTCTATTTCCCAGTGTTTGTATACAGTATTTCATTCAATGTTAAAAATGTCCTCATTGTAATCACAGCCAGATCTCCAGTACCTTACAAGCCTCCTACACTATCAAATTACCTTGGAGAATAGCAGTCCCCTCAGAACCTCATGGAATAGAGGAATGGTAAAGTACAAAGAAGTTGGTACTAGTATTAGCAAAATTGATACTCGGTAGACAAAAATCGAACTGTGGATTAAAAAACATACTACACTGCAAAGTATAAAGTACCATATAAATTTAGCCTTACTCTCACACCCATCCATGACTACTGAAAAAGCCATAGCTTTGACTATACAGACCTTTATTGACAATAGATGTCTCTGCTTTTTAATACACTGTTAAGTTTTGTCATAGCTATTCTTCCAGGGAGCAGGCATCTTTTAATTTTGTGTCTGCAGTCACTGTCCATGTTGATTTTGGAGGCCAAGAAAATGAAATGTGGAAGGACTGATGCTGAAGCTGAACCCCAATACCTTGGCCACCTGATAAGATAAGCTGACTCACTGGAAAAAACCCTGATGCTGGGAAAGATTGAAATCAAGAGGAGAAGGGGGCGATAGAGAATGAGATGGTTGGATGGCATCACTGTTGTTGTTGTGAACAACAACAGCCATATAAATTCAGGCTTAGGTAGTAAAGATGGTTAGCATCACTAACTCAATGGGCATGAATCTGAGGAAACTCCAGGAGATAGTGGAGGACAGAGGAGCTGCTGTGCTGCAGTCCATGGAGTTGCAAAGAGTCAGACACAGCTTAGCAACTGAACAACAACAGTAAAGACTAAATAGACTTATACAAATAAAACGAGCTATGTGAATCAAGTGAATAACCTATTTCTATATACTAAAAACCAACTGGAGTGAAATTTTCAACTCCAAGATCTACGTTAGATATATAAGGATCAGTTAGGCCATGACAGGTTGTAATTCTCATGACTCAAAGGGTATCTTATCCATATGCATTCCCTTCTCCAGGGGATCTTCCTGACCCAGGGATCGAACCCAGGTCTCCTGCATTGCAGGCAGTTTCTTTACCATCTGAGCCACCAGAGAAGCCCAATATAATATGCTTATTTAGGTACATGAAAAGAATTTGGCATAAAATTGTAAATACAAAGAAATTTAAAATATTGCAATACATTTTCAGAACCTATTACTCTGATTTTTAAAAATATATTTCAGTAGCATTAAAAATAATCAGTTAAGGCACATATTTTATCACTTTATGTCTCATTGCTTGTGCAGCTTTTTGATTCTCCAATTAGTACAGCTTCACTTACATGCCCATTAAATTAGTGGATGATACTCTGTTAAGCAAAGTTATACCCATCACTGAAATGGAAAATACTACCAAAGGTGTAGAACTAATACAATGCTGCTTTCCTGAGAAATCTATCCCCTTGCTGGGAAACAAACATACATGAATTCCATAAAATCTAATGCAGCCATTTGTGTGGAAATTCCTCCACAGTTAAATTTTTAAAAATCAGATTTCTTCTTCTTACTCCATACTTAAAGTCCATTTGCTGTCCCTTCATCACCACATTTTATCCAAATTACAGCAAGTATGTTAAGATAATAATCATAGAGAAAGGAAAAAAGAAAGCCATGGGTGGAGGGTTCTTCTTCACTTAATCACATGGATGGAGCAGAAGGGGGGTGGGCTGTGAGAAAAGAGCCTGTTACTATACAGCAACCCTGCCGAGAAGGAAACAGGGCTTTCCCATCTACCAATCTGATTAACACTATCTCTTCTAGAAACAAATAAAGGAAATAAATAGGAAAAAATTCCATTTTATACCAATTCTTAACACTGGGAGAAAAATAGAAATAATGTATGTAAAGTGCCTATCAAAGTGACCACACACAATAAACACTTACTAGATGGAAGCAGTTAGATCTTTTTGAAATTCAAAATTGTTCTTTAGTTTTATTTTCATGGTTAAGAGACAATACACATTCCTTGGAGAAAAATTTTAAAATGCAAGAGAACAAAAAGAATAAAGCTGCAAACTGTTGAATTCCCACTAAATGGACTAGTCATAACCACTGGTATAAAATGGGTATGTATCTTGTTAATCATATTCTTTGTAAACTGTATTTTGCATCTAAATATATATTACATTTTCTAATGTCAATATCACCATCATTTAAATGCCCATGTACCCATGCATGCAGTACATCCTTTTACAGATGTAACTTTATTTGAACACTTTATTTGAATACTCTCATTACTGACCACTAATATCTATGCCTTTTTTTCTAATTAGTGACTCTGTGATAGGCATGCCAAGCCATGCATGCTAAGTCTCTTCAGCTGTGTCCCACTTTTTGTGACGCTGTTCATGGGACTTTCAGGAAAGAATACTGGAGAGGGTTGGTGATAGACATCAGTTTAGTTCAGTTCAGTTCAGTTGCTCAGTCCGACTCTTAGCGACCCCATGGATTGTAGCACGCCAGGCCTCCCTGTCCATCACCAACTCCCAGAGTTCACTCAAACTCACGTCCATCGAGTCGGTGATCCCATCCAGCCATCCCATCCCTCTGTCGTCCTCTTCTCCTCCTGCTCCCAATCCCTCCCAGCATCAGAGTCTTTTCCAATGAGTCAACTCTTCACAGGAGGTGGCCAAAGTACCGGAGTTTCAGCTTTAGCACCCAGGGCTGATCTCCTTTATAATGGACTGGTTGGATCTCCTTGCAGTCCAAGGGACTCTCAAGAGTCTTCTCCAACACCACAGCAGTTCAAAAGCATCAATTCTTCAATGCTCAGCTTTCTTCACAGTCCAACTCTCATATCCATACATGACTACTGGAAAAACCATAGCCTTGACTAGACGAACCTTTGGTGGCAAAGTAATGTCTCTGCTTTTGAACATGCTAGACATGCTAAGTCACTCCAGTCATGTCCAACTCTGTGTGACCCCAAGGACGGCAGCCGACCAGGCTCTGCTGTCCCTGGGATTCTCCAGGCAAGAACAACGGAGTGGGTTGCCATTTCCTTCTCCAACGTTTGAAAATGGAAAGTGAAAGTGAAGTCGCTCAGTCCTGTCTGACTCTTCGCAACCCCATGGACTGAAGCCTACCAGGCTCCTCCGTCCATGGGATTTTCCAGGCAAGAGTACTGGAGTAGGTTGCCATTTCCTTCACCAATGCTAGACATAAATGTAACTAAATACTAGTGTGTTTGATTGTTTGGGGGAAATAAATCCTTCAAATTTATTGGGTAGCTAACGGTTCTATGAAGACCTACAAGACCTTTTAGAACAAACACCCAAAAAGATGTCCTTTTCATTATAGGGGACTGGAATGCAAAAGTAGAAGTCAAGAAACACCTGGAGTAACAGGCAAATTTGGCCTTGGAATATGGAATGAAACAGGGCAAAGACTAATAGAGGTTCGCCAAGAAAATGCACTGGTCATAACAAACACCCTCTTCCAAAAACACAAGAGAAGACTCTATACATGGACATCACCAGATGGTCAACACCGAAATCAGATTGATTATATTCTTTGCAGCCAAAGATGGAGAAGCTCTATACAGTCAGCAAAAACAAGACCAGGAGCTGACTGTGGCTCAGACCATAAACTCCTTATTGCCAAATTCAGACTTAAATTGAAGAAAGTAGGGAAAACCACTAGACCATTCAGGTATGACCTAAATCCAATCCCTTATGATTATACAGTGGAAGTGAGAAATAGATTTAAGGGCCTAGATCTGATAGATAAGAGTGCCTGATCTACTACGGAATGAGGTTCGTGACATTGTACAGGAGACAGGGATCAAGACCATCCTCATGGAAAAGAAATGCAAAAAAGCAAAATGGCTGTCTGGGGAGGCCTTACAAATAGCTGTGAAAAGAAGAGAAGCGAAAAGCAAAGGAGAAAAGGAAAGATAAACATCTGAATGCAGAGTTCCAAAGAATAGCAAGAAGAGATAAGAAACCCTTCTTCAGCGATCAATGCAAAGAAATAGAGGAAAACAACAGAATGGGAAAGACTAGGGATCTCTTCAAGAAAATCAGAGATACCAAGGGAACATTTCATGCAAAGATGGGCTCGATAAAGGACAGAAATGGTATGGACCTAACAGAAGCAGAAGATATTAAGAAGAGATGGCAAGAATACACAGAAGAACTGTACAAAAAAGATCTTCATGACCCAGATAATCACGATGGTGTGATCACTGACCTAGAGCCAGACATCCTGGAATGTGAAGTCAAGTGGGCCTTAGAAAGCATCACTACGAACAAAGCTAGTGGAGGTGATAGAATTCCAGTTGAGCTATTCCAAATCCTGAAAGATGATGCTGTGAAAGTGCTACACTCAATATGCCAGCAAATTTGTAAAACTCAGCAGTGGCCACAGGACTGGAAAATGGCAGTTTTCATTCCAATCCCAAATAAAGGCAATGCCAAAGAATGCTCAAACTACTGCACAATTGCACTCATCTCACACGCTAGTAAAGTAATGCTCAAAATTCTCCAAGCCAGGCTTCAGCAATATGTGAACCATGAACTTCCTGATGTTCAAGCTGGTTTTAGAAATGGCAGAGGAACCAGAGATCAAATTGCCAGCATCTGCTGGATCATGAAAAAAGCAAGAGAGTTCCAGAAAAACATCTATTTCTGCTTTATTGACTATGACAAAGCCTTTGACTATGTGGATCACAATAAACTGTGGAAAACTCTGAAAGAGATGGGAATACCAGACCACCTGATCTGCCTCTTGAGAAATTTGTATGCAGGTCAGGAAGCAACAGTTAGAACTGGACATGGAACAACACACTGGTTCCAAATAGGAAAAGGAGTTCGTCAAGGCTGTATATTGTCACCCTGCTTATTTAACTTATATGCAGAATACATCATGAGAAACACTGGACTGGAAGAAACACAAACTGGAATCAAGATTGCCAGGAGAAATATCAATCACCTCAGATATGCAGATGACACCACCCTTATGGCAGAAAGTGAAGAGGAACTCAAAAGCCTCTTGATGAAAGTGAAAGTGGAGAATGAAAAAGTTGGCTTAAACCTCAACATTCAGAAAACGAAGATCATGGCATCCAATCCCACCACTTCATGGGAAATAGATGGGGAAACATGGAAACAGTGTCAGACTTTATTTTTCTGGGCTCCAAAATCACTGCAGATGGTAACTGCAGCCATGAAATTAAAAGATGCTGCTCCTTGGAAGGAAAGTTCTGACCAACCTAGATAGCATATTCAAAAGCAGAGACATTACTTTGCCAACAAAGGTTCTTCTAGTCAAGGCTATGGTTTTTCCTGTGGTCATGTAAGGATGTGAGAGTTGGACTGTGAAGAAGGCTGAGCACCAAAGAATTGATGCTTTTGAACTGTGGTGTTGGAGAAGACTCTTGAGAGTCCCTTGGACTGCAAGGAGATCCAACCAGTCCATTCTGAAGAAGAATAGCCCTGGGATTTCTTTGGAAGGAATGATGCTAAAGCTGAAACTCCAGTACTTTGGCCACCTCATGCGAAGAGTTGACTCATTGGAAAAGACTGTGATGCTGGGAGGGATTGGGGGCAGGAGGAGAAGGGGACGACAGAGGATGAGATGGCTGGATGGCATCACTGACTCAATGGACGTGAGTCTGAGTGAACTCCGGGAGTTCGTGATGGACAGCGAGGCCTGGCGTGCTGCGATTCATGGGGTCGCAAAGAGTCAGACATGACTGAGCAACTGATCTGATCTGATAACTATAATTATTTTTCTCATCTATAATAGTCATTTGTTCAATATCTATCTGGGAAGTTAATTTTTGAGAACTTCAGCTATATTTTCTCTTTTCCCTTCCCCCATTTTACTGAGATAATCTGGCTTCATAATTCTTCCCCTCAGGGTTTACAGCTGGGTAGAAAGCAGAAGCAACCTAAGAAGCATGTCCTTTATAAAAAGCATAAAATCATTCAGGAGACTATATGAGATACCCTACGGTGGAAAACATTACAGTAAGGATACCTGTTTGTAGAAAAAGCTGTCTGTAGTCATGAAATTAAAAGACGCTTGCTCCTTGGAAGAAAAGCTATGACCAACCTAGACAGCATATTAAAAAGCAGAGACATTGCAAACAAAGGCCCATCTAGTCAAAGCTATGGTTTTCCAGTAGTCATGTATGGATGTCAGAGTTGGACTCCAGAAAGCTTAGTGCCGAAGAATTGATGCTTTTGAACTGTGGTGTTGGAGAAGACTCTTGAGAGTCCCTTGGACTGCAAGGAGATCCAACGGGTCCATCCTAAAGGAAATCAATCCTGAATATTCATTGGAAGGACTGATGCTGAAGCTGAAACTCCAATCCTTTGGGCACCTGATGTGAACAACTGAGTCCTTGGAAAAGACTCTGATGCTGGGAAAGATTAAAGGCAGGAGGAGAAGGGGAGGACGGAGGATGAGATGGTTGGATGGCATCACCAACTCAATGGACATGAGTTTGAGTAAACTCCAGGAGTTGGAGATGGACAGGGTGACCTGGCGTGCTACAGTCCAGGGGGTTGCAAATAGTTGGACACGACTGAGGGACAAGGTACCTTTGGTATTATAGACCATAGTTGGTCCCCAAGGTGGCCATATCTAAGAGGGTATCGTTGCAGGATAGCATACCTTAGAAACTTGAATCCTCAGAAAATATATGAAAACAGATCAAGTTTCTGGATTTCAAGTGTTTGCTGTGGGCTTGGAAAAGATGATGATACTAACAATCATGACAAAGAGACCAGTCAGAAATCTTCTTCCATTTTCTAATAAGTGCAAATTCTCCTTTTTGATGTTAGGAGGGAACAATGTGCATGCATACTCAGTCATGTCCAACTCTGTGATCTTACGGACCCTAGCCCACCAGGCTCCTCTGTCCATGGGATTCTCCAGGCAAGAATACTGGAGTGGGTTGCCATTTCCTCCTCCAAGGGATCTTCCCAACCCAGGGATCAAATGTCTCCTGCATGGCAGACAGATTCTTTACCACTGAGTCATCTGGGAAGCCTTAGGAGGAAATGGGAGACCAATAAAAAATGACAAGGTATTTCCTAGCAGAATGTCTGAAACATTGTAGCCACTCAATATTTATTAAACTGAATTAGAAAGTAAAAATACAATGGGAATATTGGTGGAGTACTGAGGGGATATATTAATTGTAGCTTTGGGGATACCAAAGAGAGTGCATCGAACAGAAACCATCTGAGATGAAAATCCTAGAAGGCAGCGTCTGGCTGAGCCAGACCTCAAAATAAGTAGAACTCAGTGCCTGCTCAGTAGGACTTCATTAAACTGCAGGGAAGCTAGAAATAAATTCTGAAATTACTTTCACACCCTGCATTGGTTCTATGTACTTGGTGTTCTCCTTATTTTCTTTCCCAGGATTTTAGTTTACTCTAGTTTTAGTGGCTTCAACCTAGCCAGTTCCTCACCACCCAGGTAATCCCATCACTCGAAGGGTATCTTTCTCTCTCCAAGACTCTTGAATGGCTTTTTAGTCCTGACATGTATGACCTGTGATCGCAATTCCTTTTTTTTTAAAACTCTCTCCCTCCTGCTTTTTAAAAACTACTGTGCTAAGAATATTTAACATGAGATCTA
This sequence comes from Bubalus bubalis, assembly GCF_019923935.1. Classification (NCBI taxonomy): domain Eukaryota; kingdom Metazoa; phylum Chordata; class Mammalia; order Artiodactyla; family Bovidae; genus Bubalus; species Bubalus bubalis. The sequence goes on along the minus strand of NC_059163.1, from coordinate 51,944,450 downwards.
CCCTCTTAACACATCTTTATGTACCATATTGTTTAAATATGATATCAACTCTATTCTACAGCTATCTCTCTTGTAGCTTAGGACTTACGAGACAAGGCTTTCAACAAACTGAGCTGGGCACTTGGACTTAGAGAGAATACGCCCAAATTGTGAAAACAGCACAAACAAAAGCCCAGGAAAGAAAAGTAAAGGAAAAGTTATAGAACAACATTGTAGAACAAGGTATCCAATAAGACAGAAGCCCCCAATTCCATAGTTTAACATGTTCCATATTCTTGGTCACCTACATTCAGTCTAGTTATATTTAAATCAATATAAATGAAACCAAGCAAGGCTGGATAGTACATAATAAAAACTGAAATGAAAAACCAATTTTATTTGTCATACAATAAAAACATTATACATAACAGGATAACAAAAGGCAAAAGTTGCCTTTTGAGAGTTTTGATGAGATTAATGTGTCCTTGAAAAAATTTCTCTATTTTTTAATGCTATTATTTTAATACCAAAAGTCATTTCTTAGCTAAAAAATCCATATCAAGTGAAATGGCTGTTTTTAAGGAGTCAAAAATCTAAAATAAGGAGTCAGAATTTCAAAACAGAATTTCTAACAAGCATGCTTTGACCTAAATGATACTTTTTAGGATCCTAAGAATCACCAGGATTGATTGATTCTTGTCATGTTAATTAATAAAACTTTCTAACAAAGTCACAAAAAATAATCTAATAGTAATCTATTAATAAATTCATATTGTTCCAATATGATCTAAATTCCAAATCGATCCAGTATGTTCCAACTCTAATAATAAATTCATATTGTTCTAATTTACTGAAATGATGCTTGCCCCCTAAAAAAAATAATGCATTCATGGAGAACATGATTTTGCCTATTCCCAGGTGGTGCTAGTGGTAAAGAACCCGCAACCAATGCAAGAGAGACGTAAGAAATTTGGGTTCGATCCCTGGGTCTGGAAGATCCCCTGGAGGAGGAAATGGCGACCCACTCCAGTATTCTTGCCTGGAGAATCCCAGGGACAGAGAAGCCTGGTGGGTTACAGTCCATCAGGTAGCAAAGAGTCGGACAGGACTGAAGTGACTTAGCACACATGCAAGTGGAAAGCAGAGAAAAGTGTTGACCTACATCAGCCCATGAATGATCCATGGAGCAAAATTATTTATCCTCAGGATTGTAGAGAGACTTCAGTGTGGAGGCTACCATTTCTAATAAGCACTGCGATGACTCAGCTAGTTTCCCCAAATATCTGCTTTTCTATTTTCTGTTTTGGGTCCTAAGTCATCTCTGGTCTGTTCTTAGTATTCGATTTCTGAACTTCACAAAGTTTGTTACTTGGGAAGCAAAAATAAGTTGAAGTTTAGTTAGAAAAACTTTACAGGACTCTATTTCACGCCCTGTGAATCCAATCAACTCTCAAAAATTAGGTGGATGATTAGCTAGTGTATGGATTATCAAAGCCATTTACTTCTATTCCTCTGATTGCCTCTCCTTTAACTATTCAATTGTCTACTTGCATTTCTACCAGATAAGATGAAAATACAGAAAGGTCCAAAATAAGTAAACAAGACAACTGAATCAAAAAACAGATCAATACTGTGCCTCTCCTACCTGTATGTAACTACTGTTAAAAACAATCATTACAAAAAGCAAAATCTCACAACAGAAAAACAGGTTTAGAAACTGTATTCTCTAGGAATGTTGAAATTGTTTATTGAATAAGAACACCCTTTTGAATTATCTGTCAATTTCATTGATCTAACACTGTTTACCATTACTCTGAAAATTCTAGAATGAACTATTGCCAGTGGGCATATATTACTGTTCACAGCTTTAATAATGTCATGATCCTGAAACACTGGGGAAAACTACATAAAAAGAAATAAAACAATGTGTTTTATTTCTTTATTTCATATAATCCAAGGAAGGAAAAAATTGTCATTCAGATGAACCACTGAAGCTTAACCCCCTCACTTTTTCCTCTAAATATTAAGCTGAGCAAAGGAAGACTTGCCGTTTTTCAGTGTTGTTGTTGTTTTTTCCTCTCTCTCTGTAAACCCTGAACTGGTTTCTGTAAACTGGTTGTAACTATACTCTAGGGGAATTGCTTTTATAGATCCAATTAAAGAGCATCCTACTAGTAGAAGTTCAGGTTTAGAAAGTGTAAGAGTGACACTTCTTGGAATTTTAAAGAAACATGAGGTAAGTGAGACCCTCTGTGGAACTGTCTCTTAGTAACTAAAATAAACAAAGGTTATCATATATTTTGCATCTAAAAACTATTTTTTAGGTTTGTTTTAAAAGAGGTAGCAATAATATATATTGGTTTGGACCAATACTATATCTTAAAATCAGGTATACTTTTGGTGAAAAGATGTAATGTCTTTAACTTTTATGTCTGTCATCTAAGCATACCTTTATACATTGTCTACTTACAATCAGGAAACATTGGGACATTTGAGGCAGAAGCAGAGTAAACAATTTATCTGTCTTCAGATCAGATCAGATCAGATCAGTCACTCAGTCGTGTCTGACTCTTTGCGACCCCATGAATCGCAGCATGCCAGGCCACCCTGTCCAACACCAACTCCCGGAGTTCACTCAGACTCACGTCCATCGAGTCAGTGATGCCATCCAGCCATCTCATCCTCGGTCGTCCCCTTCTCCTCCTGCCCCAATCCCTCCCACCATCACAGTCTTTTCCAATGAGTCAACTCTTCACATGAGGTGGCCAAAGTACTGGAGTTTTAGCTTTAGCATCATTCCTTCCAAAGAAATCCCAGGGCTGACCTCCTTCAGAATGGACTGGTTGGATCTCCTTGCAGTCCAAGGGACTCTCAAGAGTCTTCTCCAACACCACAGTTCAAAATCATCAATTCTTCGGCATTCAGCCTTCTTCACAGTCCAACTCTCACATCCATACATGACCACAGGAAAAACCATAGCCTTGACTAGACGAACCTTTGTTGGCAAAGTAGGTGTGTTCTTTGCAATTCTATTAACTTACTCAGCAAATATTTATTAAGCCCTGCCCTAAGGCTAAGCTCTATAGATGACTCAGTTTGTACCCTAAATGTGTAGGTTTATTTCATTTGGAGGGGGCAGCTAAATAGCCCCTAAAGAGCCAGATTCCTGAGTCTTCTAGGTATGTATCTAACATTTGTAGTGTTTTGAATAGTATTTTGATCAGCAGTTTGGTGACTTCATGTTCAAAATTCATATTATATATATTATTTTATTATTGCTATGCCTGTCTTATTTTTGCTCCTCTTTCACTGTCACTACTTGATCCCAGATCAAGACTGTGCCATTTCAGACAAAGCCAAACAGGGTCACCCAAACTATATTCTCTGCCTTTGGTATCCCACTTCCCAATACATTTTAATTATTTTCAGCCCATGTCTGTTCTAGTTCCCTATATCCTCCCGGAATTTCTAATAAGCTCAGACTCTTACTATTCCTAACAAATTTGTCCAAAGAAAGCAATGTATTATCAGTCTCAATAGGGTCTGCTGAGATAAAGTCTACCAGATGAGCTCTGGGCACATGCCTGACCATCTATTATGGTTCCATCTACCATGTGGAACCATCTATTATGCCCCAACTCTGTTTATTAAAACACCCTATTTTTGTGTGGGAGACCTGGGTTTAATCCCTGGGTTTGGAAGATCCCCTGGAGAAGGGAAAGGCTACCCACTCCAGTATTCTGGCCTGGAGAATCCCATGGACTGGTACAGTCCATGGGGTTGCAAGTAGTCAGACATGACTGAGCGACTTTCACTTCTCACTATCATTCTTGTTGCTTATTAAGCATCAAGCCCTAGCTTATTCTCATTTTTCTGTTCTTTTTTTTCCCTGAATGTCCTCAATGAGAGTGGAATTCCATTGTACAAAAAAAGTTCAGTTTGCTCCAGAAGGATACTTCATCTCACCCTCAGTCCAATGGGGGAAAAAAAGTGAAAAGTGTTAGTCTCTCAGCTGTGTGAAACTCTATACTATGTATTAATTAATCACCGAGTTTTTTGAGTAAAAATGCTTCCCCAGTGGCTCAGCAGTAAAGAATCTGCCTGCAATGCAGGAGACACAGGAGACGTTGGTCTGATCCCTGCATGGGAGGATCCCCTGAAGTAGGAAGTGGTAACCCACTGCAGTATTCTTACTGGGAAAATCCCACCGAGTTTAGAGAGCTACAGTCCATGGAGTCACTAAGAGTCTGACAAACTGTGTGACTGAGCACCTTTTCAAGTGGAAACAGTATCAGGAAATACATATAATATTTTATAATTCTAACAAAATGATACTATTTTGAACAAGAGTGGTGGATTTTAAGTAGATTTGTAGGTGAGTCTTGACTAACCTGCAGATATACATTTGTCTCTTTTACTTCATGTTAGATAGGATAATCTAGTGAATGACACTGGGAGGTTCCTCTAGACTGCTTTGCAGTTAGGTAGCTAGGACCAAGTAGCTCTCCTTTTTCCAAATTAAAACTCCCAAGGGGACCAGGAGCTTCCTAGATGCCACAGGGCTGGGCATCTGGCTTTCTAACACTCAAATGCCCAGCACCTATGCCCAAATTGTCCATTTCTTCCCATGCAAAGCTGTTCTCACATTTGCCCTATTGAAAGAAAACAACAGCTGTTAAGAGTCCCTCTCCTGGAATCCAAACCCACAGAGCATTACAGCTGCCCTCATACCCAAGCATTCCTTTCCACGGGACTCTGAAAGAACAAGGGACCTCTCTATCTGCTGACCCTCCTGCCTGAATTCCAGCTTGCACCCAGGAATGGTTATTGGTATTACCCAAGTCTTTAGACACTGCATGAAAAGATGATATGACAATTAACAGGTGTTTTCAACTCTGACTTTAGAACATAACCAATGAAATGCAATAACACTGTTCAAATGCATACAAAGAGCACCTCAAATTCCCCCAATATTTCAGCTATCACAAAGATCCAGTGAAACATGCCTGATTAACTTCCAGAAGTAGGTTTCAACATGTGAGTCAGAACTCCTATGTGTGCTTGATAGATCACATAGATTTAGGAGGGCAAATACTTTGCTTAGAATCTTCCAGTTTCCCAATCAGATTGCCTAAGACTGTGACCTTCAGATACTTAAACAAGAATCTAGTTAAAGGTCTTGAATCTATACTGACCCAGAGGAGATGTCATTGAAGTTGCTTCTATATTTTTTGAACCAGTTGATTTTGCAAGACATTCCCAAGACCTATTGTTCCTATCCCAGATTCTAAGAAGCCAAAGAGAATATGATTTATTAGACATTGTAATCTTTAATATATTGCATGCATGCATGGTATGCATGTATGATAAGTCACTTCAGTCATGTCTGACTCTTCACAGCCCCATGCACTGTAGCCTGCCAGGCTCCCCTGTCCATGGGATTCTCCAGGCAAGAATACTGGAGTGTGTTGCCATTTCCTCCTCCAGGGGATCTTCCCATCCAGGGATCAAACCCACATCTCTTACATCTCCTGCATTGGCAGGCAGGTTCTTTACCACTAGTATCACCTGGGAAGCCCCATGTTTTAATATATCACATAACCCAAATGAAGCATTTGGCACTGCCATCACCCAAATCAGATTTTAAATACTCTAACATCCACTGCTCTGCTGCTGCTGCTGCTGCTAAGTCACTTCAGTCGTGTCCGACTCTGTGCAACCCCAGAGATGGCAGCCCATCAGGCTCCCCGTCCCTGGGATTCTCCAGGCAAGAACACTGGAGTGAGTTGTCATTTCCTTCTCCAATGCATGAAAGTGAAAAGTGAAAGTGAAGTCGCTCAGTCATGTCCGACCCCCAGCGACCCCATGGACTGCAGCCCACCAGGCTCCTCCATCCACGGGATTCTCCAGGCAAGAGTACTGGAGTGGGGTGCCATATACCAGGTATCAATGAGTTAAGAGTCACTTTGGAAGTTTAATGAATTTTCTAAGCTTCACCATCCCATCTGACATAGTCAGTTGAGAAAGCTGAGGAACAACCCAGGCCCTAAATTAAGTACTTAGTACTTCTGTTGCCTCTGAGTTCCCCATTTGTTTTCTTAACATAAAAGTATTGGGGCCTTTGCCAGGAAGATCAAAGAACTCATACAAAATTTGCCTCAGGAAGCTCTGAATATATCCCTTGTATGCACAGGTCTTTAGAGCTTAGAGCAGATATATTTATTCTAAGCACTGTGAGTTCCATACATGATGTTAACAGAGACAGCCCTTTTATGAATATAGTTGTTTCCTACTTTAAGGGGACCTCTCGATAGAAAACAACCAGCATAGGAGTTACCTCTGTATTAGAGTTGAGAGTTCAGTTTGAGATGGTTTCCATTCATTTGGTTAGAACAAACCAGGCAGATATGTCAGTCTAAAGAGCCAGTGCTTAGATGAAGAGGAGAATCCCAAGAGCTCAAATGATTGTTGCTGTTTAATCGCTAAGGTCGTGTCCAACTCTTTTGTGACCCCCATGAACTATATAGCCTGCCAGTTTCTTCCATCCATGAAATTTCCCAGGCAAGAATTCTGGAGTGGGTTGAGATTTTCTTCTCCAGGGTATCTTCTTAACCCAGGGATCAAATATGCTTCTCCTATATGCAGGCAGATTCTTTACTACTGAGCCACCAGGGAAGCTCAAAGGATTGTTAGGGTTATATTAAGTGATTTTGGCTACATGTTACACAGATAAGTCTATTAGTTTAAAGGAGATATGCAGGAGTAGACAAGGGAATTAGGTTGAATGTGCATGAAACATCTTGGAAGGTGTCCTTAAATATGACAAAAACTTGCTAATTTTAGCTAATTTCTATGGCTTCTTTCATGGAATGAGTAAAATGGTTTTATGAAAGTGCTGACATTGAAAAAATCATGCATAATAGAAAATTTTGCAGGATATTTTAAAATGTCCTTTTTCGGGGTACATGGCTTTAATTATAAGTCAAATATTCACCCCACCCTCATGCCCAGCAACATTACTATCATTTTATATGTTATTCAAGCAACAAAAAATGAATTACAGTTTGCAATCTATTGAACGGAGAAGGGAATGGCAACCCACTCCAGTATTCTTGCCTGGGAAATTCCATGGACAGAAGAGCCTGGTGGGCTACAGTCCACGGGGATGCAAAGTGTTGGACACAACTTAGTGACTGAACAACAATCTATTTAAGAGATTCCTTCTTTGAGTTAGTTCTTCAAAGGTTAGCCACAAGAGCTTCTAACCCCAGGAGAGGCTGAAAACTAGGCTGTCACATTTACAGAATGTCCCACGCTTGGGTTATTTTGTAAAGTTGTGGAAAAGGAAATTGGGGGGAAATGGGACTTGCTTAAATTATCCCCACAACTATCTGTAGTGAAGTTACTGGAACTTCAGGGATTGATGAGCTGAAAAACTTAGTCCTATAAAACTGTGAAGGGATTATACGTCAGGGGAATTCTGGTAAGGCTTAAAAATAGGCTTCCAGAGCAAAAAGGTACCTGGAGAAGTTTATCTTCCATTCCCAGAAGCACAAGGATGAATTTTAAATGGTTTTGAATCACCTACAATAAAGGAGAATCCATAAACTTTCTTAGCAACCAATAACTGTGGCAAACAACTTTCTACATCATTATGTTCTGTCTTGGCGAAGCCAAATCATTCATTTTCCTCTTAAAATTAAGGAATTGTCCAGATTTCACATAGGAGTTCCTTTCAATTTTGTGATTCTATGGATTCTAACTTAACAATCTTGAGAAAACCCCTGGAGTCAAGTCTGTAAGTAGTGTTGGGCTGTGCTGTGCTGGTAATTTCTTTATTCCCTATTCCTTGTATAATAAGAGAGCAGGAAAAATTGACCCAGAGAGTCATTGGGGAAAAAAATGTCTAGAAGAAGGCTTTCTAGATAAAATATCTTATATATACTTATACTAAAAAATTATTCATTGTTTACCTAAAATTCACATTTAACCAGGTGTCCTGTATTTGGGGGGCTTCCCAGATGGCTCAGTGGTAAAGAATCTGTCTGCCAAGCAGGAGACACAGGTTGGGAAGATTCCCTGGAGAAGGAAATGGCAACCTCCTCCAGTATTCTTGCCTGGGAAACCCCACGGACAGAGGAGCTTGGAGGGCTACAATCCATGGGGCCACAAAGAGTCAGACATGACTGAGCGAGTGAACATAACAAACTACTTCAACTTAAGTTCCACTCAATAATGATATTAACGATGTGACCTTTACTTGAGTACTTCTAGAGATGCAAGTTTCACTACCTTCTAGGCTAGACCATCAGATTTTCAGTTACTGAAAATTTATACCATGTTCCACCTTTCATGGTGCCTCTTTTGAGGTAACTTCTCTATTGGTTCTAAATATGCTGTGTGGAGAAAAAGGATTCTATGTTTCAACCACTTCCTCCTTATAGGAGAAGATGGAATTCAAATAAAACCATGGTGTTATGACTTCTTGCTTCATGTGCTAACATCATGACATCCATACCTAGAGTTAGAATCCTGTCCAACTTTCCTTAATCACAAATAAAATTTCCTGCTTCTTGAATTTAGCACTTTTCTCAAATTGTAGCTCAATCTGAGCTCTGTTTGGTATTCTTTCACAATGCTGTGGGGTTAACTGAGCCTCTTTTCATCTTTTCTCTGGATCTTTATTAAAAATATGAGTTCAATTACAGTTCCTTGTCCAGTTACCGTGCTTCCCATTTCTTCATCAAATACTTTATTTCATTAGATTCAATAATTTTAAGATTCTCATCTGACTTGAGCCAGTGTTCCTTTAAGAATCTGAGACCATGCAATTTCTTTACATTTTCTCCCACTACCCCCTACTCCAAATATGTTTAGCATTTATAAATATAGTACAAATCTTTATTCTCAGATAAATTGGACACTTTCTTTCCATTTTCTTTCTTTCCTCAGTGCTTTCAAATCACAATCATTCTTGCTCTTTGTCCAAAAATTAAACCTCATTTACTTCATTGCTTTCTCTACTTTGTAATATATAAAGCTGTCCACAAAGTAAAGTATTCATTATAGTTTACACCCCCCTCATTAAAAAAAAAAAAAAAATCAGAATGAGACTTTTGTAAGCTATCTTCCCTATGAATCTTCTTGCCTTTGTGTTACCTTGGAGGTCTCTGTTAGGAAAATATCACTACACTCCTTCCAAAAAAACTCAAGATGTTACATGTTAACCAAATAATATACTCCAAAACCTATGTACGTAAGACTATGTTATAGGTTGTAAAGTTCTTTCACACCCATTATCCTGTTTCACCTTCATTACAATCCTACAAGATAAATACATCAAGAATTCTGGTTTCTTTTTCACAGATAGGACTACTAAAATTAAGAATGGTGAAATCAAAGGTTATATGTCCAACAAATGGAAGGTGTAGGGGCTAAGCCTAGATTTTTTAAGACTTCAAATATTATAATGGGATATTACTCAGCCCCCAAAAAAGAATGAAATAATGCCATTTGTTGCAACATGGATGGACCTAGGGATTACCATACTAAGTGAAGTGATCCAGACAGAGAAAGACAAATATCATATGATATGCTTATATGTGGAATCTAAAAAGGATAATACAAACAAATTTATTTACAAAATAGAAATAAGACTCATAGACATAGAAAACAAACACGGTTACTAAAGGAGAGGGTGGGACAAATTAGGAGTTTGGGATTAAAAGATACACACTACTACATATAAAATAGATGAAAATCAACAAGGACCTACTGCATAGCAAGGGGAACGACACTAATATCTTGTAATAACCTGTAATGGGAAAAGAATGTAAAAAAGGAATATATATATATATATATACACACACACATAATTAACTTGGTGTACCCCTGAAACTAATACCTGAAATATGGCTGTAAAACAACTATATTTCAATAATTTTTTAATTTAAAAAAGACTTCAAATATAATATTTTAATGATGTCATTTGTTTCCTTCTTTTTGTCATTTCATGTTATCTTCATTTATCTTCTTGCAATGTCCTCTTTCCCCCCATATTTCCAGACACTTTGTAGATTTTCATAGGTAAATAGTATCTTTTATATGTTTTTACTCTTTATGCTTCTATTTGACATTGTTTCAAAAAAATAAAATAAAATAAAAACCTTCCATGTCTTCATGTAATCTTTGAATATTTGAAGGAATGGGAAAATACAAGTTCTTTACCAGATGTCTTGAATAGCCTTATATTTTGATCACCTGGAGTCCTGATCTTTTTCTTCCGCTTCCTTTATATTTCTAATTCTTCATACAGCATGTATGCTTAATCAATACGGACAGGTAGGTGCAAGCATGCACATATCCACGTGTACATACATGCATACACACATCTCAAGAGGCATTGTCTGTGCCTTTCTAATTTGCCTCATAAGAAATACTTGTTTGGTTCAATTTCAATCTTCTTGTCATTGTGTATTCATCTTATTTCTTTGCTGCTATTTTAGGTTACATGGGTTTCTGCTGGTCCTTAATGTACTGGCCCTAACTATGCCCTTACAATCATTCTCCTTTTATTCATCTCAATTGTAACAGATTATCTATATTTTAATACACCATTTTAATATGTTCTAATAACCAACCAAGTCAAATGACAAGAAGCATGGCTTAGGGCTTTAATTGGAAAAATAAAATCACAATGCTAATAACTGACTTTCCCTATCATGAAAAATAAAAGTAAGAGGAATACCCTTCCATATTTTCATGTAACCATCATCGGTTAGATCTGTTTGTTGTTGCTGTTGTTGCTCCTTTTAACAAATATGGACTTACACTGTGCGGCTCCCCTAGCTTCAGTACTTAACCAGAATAATATTCTATTTAATTACTATAATACATATTTATATGAGTTAGGATGGTCTAATGGTTATAACAAATATACTCCAAAATACAGTATGAGTGAAGCATATTAGAAATTTGTTTCTTGTTCACATAAAAGCATTAGATGGGTAAACAGTAGAGCTGACTTCCCATGCAAAATGGAGTCTCAATTCCAGGCTGTTGAAAAGGGTCATAAACAGGGAAGCACAAACATGAGAAGTTTAATTTCATTTTCAAGTGAGTAAGTGGCATGTTTTACTTTTGCTCCCATTCCACTTGGTGGCACTCAGTCACATGGCATGCCTATTCACAAGAAAGTTTGGCAAACACTACCAGTGTGACTAGAAAGACGATTAAAACATGGATTTTGATCAGCAACCAGCAATGTCTAAAATAGTACCATTAGCTGCATGTGAATTTTGAGGTTAATCTGATGATACTTCTTTAATCATATGACAAACTTTTTAAAATATTTCTTATTTGCCTAAACTATTAGTCTGTCATAAGATATTGTAGCCTTGCAGATTTCAGAAGGAAACTTCCACTTTGCTTTCTGTAGTTCACCAGAGAAGTTGCCATGTGCAAAGAAATACATCCTCTGTTTTCCTTTAGTTGGATCAACCTTGGGAAAGTGACATGTAATATGTATCTTTAAGTGTATCCTTCCTGGGCAGAATCATCTTCCTACTGAAAAATTACTACTAAAAATATATAGTTGATTTCAGTGCAAATTATGGAACATTTTTAAAATAACATGTTTCCTTTAGGAAATGAACTAAGCCTACAGCGATTATTCAATAAAAGCAACTTTAAGAGAGTCCTTCTTTAAAGGTATGTATAGGTAAAGTTCAGTTCAGTTCAGTTCAGTCGCTCAGTCATGCCCGACTCGCCGTAACTCAATGGACTGTAGAACGCCAGGCTTCCCTGTCCATCACCAACTCCTAGAGTTTACTCAAACTCATATCCATTGAGTCAGTGACGCCATCCAACCACCTCATCCTTTGTTGTACCCTACTCCTCCCATGCTCAATCTTTCCCAGCACCAGGGTCTTTTCAAATGAGTCAGTTCTTTGCATCAGGTAGCCAAAGTATTGGAGATTCAGCTTCAACATCAGTCCTTCCAATGAATATTCAGGACTGACTTCCTTTAGGATGGACCAGTTGGATTTCCCCGCAGTCCAAAGGACTCTCAAGAGTCTTCTCCAACATCACAGTTCAAAAGCATCGATTCTTCGGTGGTCAGCTTTCTTTATAGTCCAACTTTCACATCCATACATGACTACCAGAAAAACGATAGCTTTGACTAGATGGACCTTTGTTGGCAAAGTAATGTCTCTGCTTTTGAATATGCTATCTAGGTTGATCATAACGTTTCTTCCAAGGAGCAAGCGTTTTTTAATTTCATGGCTGCAATCACCATCTACATTGATTTTGGAGCCCCCCAAAAAATAAAGTCTGCCACTGTTTCTTCTATTTTCCCATCTATTTCCCATGAAGTGATGGGACCAGATGCCATGATCTTGTTTTTCTGAATGTTGAGCTTTAAGCCAACTTTTTCACAATCCTCGTTCACTTTCATCAAGCGACTCTTTAGTTCTTCTTCACTTTCTGCCATAACGGTGGTGTCTGTCATCTGCATATTTGAGGTTATTGATATTTCTCCCGGCAATCTTGATTCCAGCTTGTGCTTCATCCAGCCTAGTGTTTCTCATGATGTACTCTGGATAGAAGTTAAATAAGCAGGGTGACAATATACAGTCTTGACGTACTCCTTTCCTATTTGAAACCAGTCTGTTGTTTCATGTCCAGTTCTAACTGTTGCTTCCTGACCTGCAAACAGATTTCTCAAGAGGTAGGTCAGGTGTCTGGTATTGCCATATCCTTCAGAATTTTCCACAGTTTGTTGTGATCCACACAGTCAAAGGCTTTGGCATAGTCAATAAAGCAGAAATAGATGTTTTTCTGGAACTCTCTTGGTTTTTAGATGATCCAACGATGTTAACAATTTGATCTCTGGTTTTTCTGCCTATTCTAAAACCAGTTTGAACATCTGGAAGTTCACAGTTCACATACTGTTGAACTTCCTGGCTTGGAGAATTTTGAGCATTACTTTGCAGCATGTGAGATGAGTGTTTGTGCAGTAGTTTGAGCATTCTTTGGCACTGCCTTCCTTTGGGATTGGAATGAAAACTGAACTTTTTCAGTCCTGTGGCCACTGCTAAGTTTTCCAAATTTGCTGGCATATTGAGTGTAGCACTTTCACAGCATCATCTTTCAGGATTTGAAATAGCTCAACTGGAATTCCATCACCTCCACTAGCTTTGTTCATAGTGATGCTTCCTGAAGCCCACTTGACTTCACATTCCAGGATGAGTGATCACATCATTGTGATTATCTTGGTCATGAAGATCTTTTTGTATAGTTCTTCTGTGTATTCTTGCCACCTCTTCTTAATATCTTCTGCTTTGTTAGGTCCATACTATTTCTGTCCTTTATTGAGCCCATCTTTGCATGAAATGTTCCCTTGGTGTCTCTAATTTTCTTGAAGAGATCTCTAGTCTTTCCCATTCTATTGTTTTCCTCTATTTATTTGCACTGATAACTGAGGAAGGCTTTTTTTAATCTCTCCTTCCTATTCTTTGGAACTCTGCATTCAAATGGGTATATCTTTCCTTTTCTCCTTTGCTTTTCACTGCTTTTCACAGGTATTTGTAAGGCCTCCTCAGACAACCATTTTTTTTTTGCATTTGCTTTTGCATTTGCATTGCTTTTTTAATTTCTTTTTTGGGGGATGGTCTTGCTCCCTGTCTCCTGTACAATGTCACAAACCCCCATCCATAGTTCATGAGGCACCTCTCTATCATATCTAGTCCCTTAAATCTATTTCTCACTTCTACTGTATAATCATAAGGGATTTGATTTAGGTCATACCTGAATGGTCTAGTGGTTTTCCCTACTTTCTTCAATTTAAGTCTGAATTTGGCAATAAGGAATTCACGATCTGAGCCACAGGCAGCTCCCTGTCTTGTTCTGCTGGCTGTATAGTTTCTCCATTTTTCGCTGCAAAGAATATAATCAATCTGATTTCGGTATTGACCATCTGGTGATGTCCATGTGTCATAGCAAACACCCTCTTTGCTATGTGAAGTTATAGTTATACTAATGAATGGTGATATGATATGAGGTTGTTGGCAATGAATGATTTCAAAGATTGTATTATAAGTTTTGACAGTCATTTTTTATAACTGTGTATTACTGATGTACTGACTGCCATTGGATTCTTTCATTGAAGAGATATCAGCATGAGTTATGATTTCCTACAGAAGTTATATTTTAGACGTTAGGGAATTTGGATGCATTGGTAAAACCAATTCTGCCAATCCTATCGTTCTTCTATTTATTAGTATACAAATTTGGTTTTTAAAAATGTCATTGAGAGGCATATAAATTATTCAGATAGTGAATAAAAATTACCTCCAGTTGGGCTAAGGGTAGACTCTTCTTTTAAATGATAAATAAATGATTAATGTAGAATGAGTGAATTTATGCCTATTAACGTAAAATTATGCAGACTCTATTTAGCTATCAATAGAAATCATGATAGTCACATTATGGCTTCCAATGTGATCATTAACAATCCTACTTGCTAGCAATTCTAATACAGCTTTCCCTATTTATAGTGTACCTTTTGTACATCTTAGATCTGACTTCCCCATGCAACTCTTCAGTGCTAACCAAGAAAATTTCAGAGCTTAGCCTTTGAAATTAAAGACTGCCCTGATTCTAGTAAAAGAAATCTCAGCAAAGTAAGAAAATGGACACATTCTGCCTTCACTTACAACTGCAGAAATGCAGATTCAGTTCTGCTTAAATAGTGAATTAAGAACTTAAAAATTTTACTTTCTTGTTTAGGTGAGAGGAAGTAATCATGTTCTTCTCTAAATTCTCATAGTATGTTATTAGAAACTTTAAAATGATCTAGTCTGGCTTATAATTATTTAATAGTTATCCTATTACTATACTGTAATCACCTTGAGATCATGTTTGGTACCTGGACTTTTTTTAATTCTCTGTGAAATATCCTGTACATGGCAGAAATGCAAATCAAATGTTGAAAATATTATTTAATTTTAAGAAATATTTAATTTCAAAATAATATATTATTTTCATTAGGACGATTTTCCACAAGAAAAATTATTTTGCATAATAAAAATTCATGAAATAGCACAGTATTCACTTTCACTAGAATACTTCATATCTCACTGATTCGTTTTCACCATAACCCTGGTTATGTGTGGGCTAGAAGTGGACCTTCATACGAGGCATCTAGTGTATTATTTGCTGTGTTGTTGTCAATTTACTGGCATCCTACTTTGAATAGCTTACAGCTTTTTTTGAGCCTCTGAGAATTTTGTTTTTCAAATGGGGGTTAGATTCAAGATTTT
The DNA here is from genome assembly GCF_019923935.1 of Bubalus bubalis. Lineage (NCBI taxonomy): Eukaryota > Metazoa > Chordata > Mammalia > Artiodactyla > Bovidae > Bubalus > Bubalus bubalis. The sequence goes on along the minus strand of NC_059163.1, from coordinate 51,929,148 downwards.
GCTTCACTTTGCCTTTTAGATTTTGTATGGAGAGAGAGAGAGAGTGATAAAACCTTAGCAGCACATATGGACACCTTATCTTTGACAAAGGAGGCAAGAATATACAATGCATTAAAGACAATCTCTTTAACAAGTGGTGCTGGGAAAACTGGTCAACCACTTGTAAAAGAATGAAACTAGAACACTTTCTAACACCATACACAAAAATAAACTCAAAATGGATTAAAGATCTAAACGTAAGACCAGAAACTATAAAACTCCTAGAGGAGAACATAGGCAAAACACTCTCTGACATACATCACAGCAGGATGCTCTATGACCCACCTCCCAGAATATTGGAAATAAAAGCAAAAATAAAAAAATGGGACCTAATTAAACTTAAAAGCTTCTGCACAACAAAGGAAACTATTAGCAAGGTGAAAAGGCAGCCTTCAGAATGGGAGAAAATAATAGCAAATTAAGCAACTGACAAACAACTAATCTCAAAAATATACAAGCAACTCCGACAGCTCAATTCCAGAAAAATAAATGACCCAATCAAAAAATGGGCCAAAGAACTAAATAGATATTTCTCCAAAGAAGACATACAGATGGCTAACAAACACATGAAAAGATGCTCAACATCACTCATTATCAGAGAAATGCAAATCAAAACCACTATGAGGTACCATTTCATGCCAGTCAGAATGGCTGTGATCCAAAAGTCTACAAGCAATAAATGCTGGAGAGGGTGTGGAGAAAAGGGAACCCTCTTACACTGTCGGTGGGAATGCAAACTAGTACAGCCACTATGGAGAACAGTGTGGAGATGCCTTAAAAAACTGGAAATAGAACTGCCTTATGATCCAGCAATCCCACTGCTGGGCATACACACTGAGGAAACCAGAAGGGAAAGAGACACGTGTACCCCAATGTTCATCGCAGCACTGTTTATAATAGACAGGACATGGAAGCAACCTAGATGTCCATCAGCAGATGAATGGATAAGAAAGCTATGGTACATATACACAATGGAGTATTAGCCATTAAAAAGAATACACTTGAATCAGTTCTAATGAGGTGGATGAAACTGGAGCCTATTATACAGAGTGAAGTAAGCCAGAAAGAAAAACACCAATACAGTATACTAACGCATATATATGGAATTTAGAAAGATGACAACAATAACCCTGTATACAAGACAGCAAAAGAGACACTGATGTATAGAACAGTCTTATGGACTCTGTGGGAGAGGGAGAGGGTGGGAAGATTTGGGAGAATGGCATTGAAACATGTATAATATCATGTATGAAATGAGTCGCTAGTCCAGGTTCGATGCACGATACTGGATGCTTGGGGCTGGTGCACTGGGACGACCCAGAGGGATGGAATGGGGAGGGAGGAGGGAGGAGGGTTCAGGATGGGGAACACATGTATACCTGTGGCAGATTCATTTCAATATTTGGCAAAACCAATACAATATTGCAAAGTTTAAAAATAAAATAAAATAAATAAAAATTTTAAAAAATAAATAAATAAAACCTTAGCTCAAGGCTTTAAGCTCGTAACATAAATAGGAAATTAAAATGAGACAAGAAAGGGGATAGAAGGGAAGCAAGTAAATTTTAAACCTCAACTACACAGATTAAGTGGTTAACTAATAACATGTCATCATTCTTTGCTAGAGTCGATCTGTGTGGAAGGAAGAAAGGCAAAGTAAGAATCAGAGAAAAGTTAACACATTAGATATTAGCAAGAGCCAGACATTCTGCTGAGTGATTTACATGAATTATTTTATTCCTTTCTAACATCTGATAGAATCATTTTCCTTCTTTTCATTGTTGAAGAAACTGAGGCACTAGGGATTTAAGTATACCTACAAGGTGAGTAGACAAGCCAGGTTCACAGTTCATCCCATGAGTTCCTCAGTTTATGATCTCTCTACTATAGTATGCTGAAAAAATCAAGTACAATCTGAATATTGACATTTTCACTGTCACTGTGCTTTTTTTATTACTTCTCTCTGACATTAATTGGGTGACTCTAATTCACTAACTACAAACTCTAAATATTCTGAATAATCACATAATCAAAGCATAATCCTAGGTCACAGAGTAAAAAGCACTTTCTGAAATACTTTCCCATCTTGAGGAAACAGGATGAAGTTAAAGAAGCCTCAAAGAGGCTTAGGGTCTGGTTACAGAGTCAGGCTCAATGAAATTTAAAGAAAACCAGGAGATAGGGGGAAAAGCCTCAAACTGGGGCAGCTGAAAAAGCCTAGACACTCTAATCATCTCAGTAGATTAGAGTTTAGGTAGTGAGCAGAGTTGGAGGGTCACCTTATTGAAACCCTCTTCAAACACATTTTATCCCTCAACTTCAGAACTTGCTTTGCACACGAGATGTCTGAATAACTCTTTGAACCTACGCATTTCTCAGTAGAACAAAGAAAAAGAACTGATTAGAAATTTAAATTTCAGAAAAATTCAAAATTGAAGAAGATAGACTTCTCCCCAAAATAGTGTACAGTGGCTTCCAGTGTCTTATTAAGCCCCTTACAAAGGATAACTGCACTGGTACCTGTGCCAGAATGGACTGTTTGAAAACATCCAGAAAGTTGTACAAGTGAGAATAAAGAGAAAAATTATGTCATTCTCAAATTATTCAATGATCTTGTGTATACTCAGTAACCTTTTCCATGTGATCTTCCCGACTCAGGGATTGAACTTGCATCTCCTGCATTGGCAGGAGGATTCTTTACCACTTAGCCACCCTTGTGAAAAATACAAGAGCATAAGGCTCAGCAGTAAAGAATCTGCCTGCAGTGCAGGAGCCACAGGAGACTTGAGTTTGATCCCTGGATCGGAAAGATCCCCTTAGTAACTAAACAATACCAACATTCTCTACAAAGTTCACTGGAATACTCTATAATAGAGTGGAACTCCAATAAAACAAACAAAAGCAAAACAAAACAAAAAACCAAACTGACCCTTCTTACCTTCTGCTGGAAGTACAAAGGATTAATAAGACAGTAAATTCAATAAAGGTTACTGAGTACTACAAGATCATTGAATAATTTGAGAATCGACATAATTTCTCTCTTTACTTATTCTCACTTGCACAACTTTCTGGATGTTTTCAAACAGTCCATTCTGGCATGGGTACCAGTGCAGGAGAAACCACATGGACAGAGGAGACTGGTGGGGTTGCAAAGAGTCAGACATGACTGAAGTAACTTAGCAAAGCATGGCAGACTTTAAGCATCTTTCAATGTAATGGAAAACCAAGTACACAAAAATGTTCTCATTACTATAAGTAGTTCTCTTAGACATGGCATACATATGTGTTATCATCTGTGTGAAGCAGACCACAGATTCCATATCTGTCTTATCTATGCCATAAATTTGGAGGCTCTGTTCTGTGATACTTCAGATATCTCAATGTTGCAGAAAGCCCCTCCTTTGTTTTACCTACTCATTTGGCTGTCTTTCTTCCTCCAAACACCGTAAGCTTCAAAAACGAAGTGACCATTATTTCTACCTATTAATTTACCTATTCTACCTATTAATTAATTTACCTGTAAATTAATATAAGTGCTCAAAACTACTTATATAAGTGCTCAAAAACTATTTTTTAATGAATGACTGAATAAAATGAATATGTCTTCAGTGTCACTTTGACATGTTCACAATCACTTCAAATTTTGCCCTTTTTAAAACAAAGTCTTTTTTTCATAGCATGTTAGCTTCTCTTGGCTGACAAGTGACAAGAGTTACTTGCATAATAGGGATTATTGAGTATTTTTGATAGAAAAAAATGCAAAATTAGGGCAAATCTGATTTGGAAAACTTCTTGATTGAACTTTTCATCAAAAATTCCTTTGGTGGTATCATTTCATAGTCACACCTCATTCATTCTTTCTACATATGGAATTAAAGCTCCCATCCTAAGGGCTGAAAGGAAAACAGTAACAAATACCTCACTCTTAGGAATTTTACAATCCACAGGTACAGAAATAAATTAAAGCAACAAATAAGTGTTACAAACCATAATTAAATGCTAAAGTAAAACCGAGTAGTGACAGGAAATTCTGATCTAGTCCCAGATAGAAACTAGATCAGGGTAGAATTCCAGATCTTTCCACTGTCTGCATTTCAAAAGGCAATTGCACTGTTTCTGCAAGATTGATGCTAGCTATTCAGCTTAATATAATTCTCTATCTAATCTGATGACTTGCTTTTTGCTTACTTACTTTTGGCTTATACAGAAGAGTAAGTTAGGTAGCACATCTCTAAAAGGTAAAAATTTAGATGCAACAGCCCATCACAGAAAGCCAACCAGAATTGCTATAGTTGAAGGCTAGGAATCTGAATTTTAACAGGTCTGTCAATTAAGTTTTCCACATACTAAAATTAGATCCACTACTGTATGCTGACTTAAAAATCAACTCTGAGTTTCATACCTAGTTGTTCTTGTTGAGGTTCTTCTGCTCTGACTTCAACTCAAATATGGATTTCTAATTATTCTTTAACAAGATGTCATAAACACAAAAGGAAAATGTGAAGTCAAAGTCATGAGAGGCACTTTGAAAACTGTACCAGACAGAATTCAGTCACTCTCATCAAGAAAGTAATATCAGTTAGCATAGATAATTCCTTCTGACAGAAATTACTTTTCCAGAAGAAAATATGAACTGTATTTAGCAGAAACATTCTTTGAAGTTTTCAGTGAATCCTTAAGTACTTTTGACTCCATGTTACAGCTTGTATGTAAATTGACAAATTAAGACACAACATAAGCAGCCAAGAAGGGTGATCACAGGCAGCAGTCTTTTTAGCAATAGCAGGACTGGGTTTGGAATATTAAGATCTGGTGGTTGCTCCACCATTTACTTTTTTATATTAGGGAGATCATTTAATCCCATCTGAGCATCAGATTCTCTAATCTTAGATACGCAGACAACAGTATCTTAGCTCACACTTGCAGAAAAGAGAATCAATTGAATGTATAAGTAGTATAAAACCTGACGTATTATTTAAATATAGAAGCTGAATAATCATCACTGTCACAAATATTTATTATCAAGGTCAAATACTTAGGATGATAATGGAATATGGAGGGATCTCTGTTGATTAACCACATGTGTGTGTGCCAAGTCGCTTCAGTCATTTCTGACTCTTTGTGATCCTATGGACCATAGTCTGCCAGGCTCCTCTATCCAGGGGATTTTCCAGGCAAGAATACTGGAGTGAGCTGCCGTGCCTTCCTCTAGGGGATCATCCCAACCCAGGGATAGAATCCACATCTCCTGCATTGGCAGGTGGGTTCTTTACCATTAGTGCCACCGGGGAAGTCTATAAACTAAGCCTGCTGCTGCTGCTGCTGCTGCTAAGTCGCTTCAGTCTTGTCTGACTCTGTGCAACCCCAAAGACGGCTCCTCCGCCCATGGGATTTTCCAGGCAAGAGTACTGGAGTGGGGTGCCATTGCCTTCTCCGATAAACTAAGCCTAGGAAACAGAAATCATGAAGTATGTCTCTCTAACACTGCCAAAATAGATGTCAAGTGTTTAATATACTTTAAGAACTCAGTTTCTTCTATTTTTAAATAGAAATTATGAGAGATTCTGTCTTTCAAGGAAAAGGCCACTAACATGAACTAGATCCTGTCCACAAAAACATGGGATATGCTTCAAAAATGACAAGGAAGGATGAAAAGAGCCCAGAATATAGCATGAAAACTACAAGAAACATCTAGAGAGACAAAAGATAACATGAAGGAGGTGCAGGTGGAGAGAGGACTATGGAGGGATAGGGGAAAATATCTATTTATGTGTTATTTTTCTTCCTTATGATGAAACTTTTGCCCAACCCCATCATAGGCAGGAAAACAGAAGCACTGTGCAAAATTGGAACAAAAATAGAAAAACTTACACAAAATGAAATTAAAGGAATGTCTTCCCTTACAACAATTTTAAAAATCCTAGATTTTCCACAATCATATTGTTTTTTATTTTTTATTTATTTTACTTTACAATATTGTATTGCTTTTGCCATACATCAACATGCATCTGCCACGGGTGTACACGTGTTCCCCATCCTGAACCCCCCTCCCATCTCCCTCCATATTGTTTTTAAAAAACAGTTAATATCTAATGTCACATAAATTCTTACAGAAAAAAAAATGATTCTACCAACTTATATTATGGAACAAACTGCAGCCATAAAATTAAAAGATGCTTGCTTCTTGGGATAATAGATATGATCAACCTAGACAGCATGTTAAAAAACAGAGACATTACTTTGCTAACAAAAGTCCATCTAATCAAAGCTATGGTTTTTCCCTTAGTCATGTATGCAAGTAAGAGTTGGGCTATAAAGAAAGCTGAGCACTGAAGAATTGATGCTTTTGAACTGTGGTATTGGAGAAGACTCTTGAGAGTCTACTGGACAGCAAGGAGATCCAACCAATCAATCCTAAACGAAATCATTGGAAGGATTGATGCTGAAGCTGAAGCTTCAATACTTTGGACACCTGATGCAAAGGACTGACTCACTGGAGTAGACCCTGATGCTGGAAAAGATTGAAGGCAGGAGAAGGGGACAACAGAGGATGAGGTGGTTGGATAGCATCACCGACTTGATGGACATGAGTTTGAGCAAGCTCTGGGAGTTGATTAGGGACAATGAAGCCTGGCACACTGCAGTCCATGGGGTTGCAAAGAGTCAGACACAACTGAGCGACTGAACTGAACTGACAATACATATTCTAAAACAGGATAAGGAAAGTATTTATGAAAGCAAATATAGATTACTAGATAACAATCAGTTCAGTTCAGTTGCTTCCATTGTTTCCACATCTATTTGCCATGAAGTGATGGGAATGGATGCCACAATCTTAGTTTTCTGAAATTAAGTTTTAAGCCAACCTTTTCACTCTCCTCTTTCACTTTCCTCAAGAGGTTCTTTAGTTCTTCTTTGCTTTCTGCCATAAAGGTGGTGTCATCTGCATATCCGAGGTCATAAATATTTCTCCTGGCAATCTTGACTCCAGCTTGTGCTTCATCCAGCCCAGTATTTCGCATGATATCCTCTGCATATAAGTTAAATAACCAGGATGATAACATACAGCCTTGACGTACTCTTTCCCAATTTGGAACCAGTCTGTTGTTCCATGCCAGTTCTAACTGTTGCTTCCTGACCTGCATACAGGTTTCTCAATAGGCAGGTCAGGTGTTCTGGTATTCCCATCTCTTGAAGAATTTTCCAATTTGTTGTGATCCACACAGTCAAAGGCTTTGGCATAGACAATAAAGCAGAAGTAAATGTTTTTCTGGAACTTTCTTGCTCTTTCTATGATCCAACAGATGTTGGATCTCTGGTGGTTCTGCCTTTTTTAAATCCAGCTTGAACATCTGGAAGCCCACAGTTCACACACTGTATAATATACTAGTACATTAAAAATAATAGTTTAGAGTTCAATAGAACTAGAAAGAGCTTCACTCCTAATTTACATGACAGAAACAAAAATAAGACAAACAGCAAATTAAAAATTATCTTTAATCCACCAAAGAACTGAGGTCTCAACACAAACAGTTACAGGAATACTTCAAATATATTGATGGTTTGGATCCAGACCACCAGGCAAGCAAGACGACAACAGAGTGATATCTTTCTTGTGTTAAGAGAAAACAACACAAGCAGACAAAAACTTGCCAACAAAGAATTCTATACCAAACAAAAATATCACATTACAAGTGAAGTCACATACTGTAAGTGCATGGGCTTATACCTGGGTTTTTTATCCTGTTCCATTGAGCTATATAACGTATCTGTTTTTGCACCAGTACCATACTTTCTTGATTACTATAGGTTTGTAGTATAGTCTGAAGTTGGGAAGCTTGACTCTTGCAGCTCTATTCTTTTTTCCCAAGACTGTTTCGGTTATTTGCAGTCTTCTGTGTTTCCACAGAAATTGTAAATTTTTTCTTCTAGTTCTATAAAAAATGCCTTTGAAGCAAAAAGAGCACTCGTTTATTGAGAGTGGGAATTCAAAATGATACAACCACTTTGGAAAATGGTTTGGCATGTTCTCATAAAGTTAAACATATATTTACCATATGATCCCACAAGTGTTAAGACTAAACAAAACAGAATATTACTTACTAACAATATACAAATTTTGAATGACACTATTAATAAACTGGGCTTCCCTGGTAGCTCAGAGGGTAAAACATTATGCCTGCAATGCAGACCGGGATTTGAACCCCAGGTTGGGAAGATCCCTTGGAGGAGGGCATGGCAACCCACTACAGTAGTCTTGCCTGGAGAATTCCATGGGCAGAGAAGCCTGGCAGGCTACAATCCAAGGGATCACAAAGAGTCAGACATGACTGAGAAAATTTCACTTGATCTAGATGACATTTATGAAACTTTATACCTAATCATTTTTTTAAAAATCATATATTATACCATAAAACTAGTCATTTAAAGGGTTCATATCACAAATATTATAGTCAGTTCAGTCCTTCAGTCGCATCTGACTCTTTGTGACCCATGGACTATAGCACTGAGGGATTCTCTGTCCATCACCAACTTCCAGAGCTTACTCAAACTCATATTCATCAAATCGGTGATGCCATCCAACCATCTCATCCTCTATCATCCCTTTATTCTCCTGCCTTCAATCTTTCCCGGCATCAGGGTCTTTTCCAAGGAGTCAGTTCTTTGCATCAGGTGACCAAAGTACTGGAGCTTCAGCCTCAGCATCAGTCCTTCCAATGAATATTCAGGACTGATTTCCTTTAATTGACTGGTTTGATCACCTTTCAGTCCAAGGGACTCTCAGGAGTCTCTCCAACACGACAGCTCAAAGGCATTAATTCTTTGGTGTTCAGCCTTCTTTATGGTCCAACTCTCATATCCATACATGACTACTGGAAAAACCACAGCTTGGACTACATGGACCTTTGTCAGCAAAGTAATGTCTCTGCTTTTTAATATGCTTTGTCATAGCTTTTCTTTATAGGGTTTTCATAGCTTTTCTTTCAAGGAGCAAGGGTCTTTTAATTTCATGGCTGCTGTCACCATCTGCAGTGATTTTGGAACCCAAAACATAAAGTCTCTCACTGTTTCCATTGTTTTCCCATCTAATTGTCATGAAGTGATGGGACTGGATGCCATGATCTTCATTTTTTGAATGCTGAGTTTTAAGCCAGCTTTTCCACTCTCCTCTTTCACTTTCCTCAAGAAGGTCTTTAAATCCTCTTTGCTTTCTGCCATAAATGTGGTGTCATCTGCATATCTGAGGTTATTGATGTTTCTCCTGGCAATGTTGATTCCAGCTTGTGCTTCATCCAGTCCAGCATTTTGCATGATGTACTCTGCATAAAAGTTAAATAAGCAGGGTGACAATATACAGCCTTGACATACTCCTTTCCCAATGTGGAACCAGTCAGTTGTTCTATGTCCAGTTCTAACTGTTGCTTCTTGACCTGCATACAGATTTCTCAGGAGGCTGGGAAGGTGGTCTGGTATTCCCATCTCTTGAAGAGTTTTCCACAGTTTGTTATGATCCACATAACCAAGGCTTTGGTGTAGTCAATAAAGCAGAAGTAGATGTTTTTCTAGAACTCTTGTGCTTTTTCCATGATCCAATGGATGTTGGCAATTTGAGCTCTGGTTCCTCATGACTACAATACAATTCACTCAAAAATTATCTTAAAATTAAATAGCTCTATATATACTAGGGAAATTGCATTTGTAACTTAATAACTCCCCACAAAGGCTACTACAGGATAAACTGCTTTACTGACAGTTTTACCAAACACATAAAAAAAAAAAAAAAAATAGAAACCCTGCCAAAGCAATATTACAATGAGAGGAAGAAATAAATCTCTGCTCATTTTTTGACTCCAGAATTATCTTGAAATCAAAAGTAGATTAAGACATTAGAGGAAAAAAAAAACTACATAAAAATCAACATTAATACTTTAACAATATCAGTCAATCAAATCTAGAAATATATAAAAAGGGAAACCAATCATATATAAATTGATTTTATATTTGAAACTAACCAATGTAATGCACAATTATAAGATAATAAAGTAAAAAAAAATTATGTCAATAACTAAAGACAAAGCAAACAGACTGGTAAAAAGCTAACAGAGCCCCAGAATCTGAGTATAAACTCTGTACATAAGATATTTGATTAATTGCTAAACTTCATGCTCAGGTTAGAGCTGGGAGGCTAGACAAAAAGAGGGAGAAAGAAAAATGAAGTAAGAGAAAAGGAAGAAGAAGAACAAGGAAAGAATAGGAGGACAAAGAGGCAGTAGCAACAGCCAGAAGCTAAGAAAAAATCAGATGCCGATGAACATTGAAGGAGAAATAAGATTTCAAAATTTGATTCCAAACAAATTAACTTATAAGAGCTTTCTCCATTTTTTCTGATGAACAAAATCATAATCACCATCATCATCATCATCAGGGAAAGAAAAAAAGGAGTTTCTGAGTCATTAAAGCATATTACTTACAATGTCCACTTTTCTACCAAAAATTAGTAGGCAAGCAATAAAATAACAATAAAAGCAGGAAACTGTGGCCCCTGTTCATGAAATATTCATTTTAATATAACCTGACTTTGAACAGGCACAGATGCTAGACATACCAGGCAAAAATGCTAGACATACCAGGCAAAGAATTCAAGGCAGCTATTACAAACATGTTCAAAGAATTAAAGAGAGATATGGTAAAGAATTCACCTTCCAATGAAGGAGAAGTGGAGCACACAGGTTTGATGCCTGGGTGGGGAAGATCCCCTGGAGAAGGAAATGGCAACCCATTCCAGCATTCTTGCCTGGGCAATCCCATGGACAGAAGAGTCTGGCAGGCTACAGTCCATGAGGTCACAATGAGTCAGACAGGACTTAGTAACTAAACACCACCATTCAAAACTTAAAGGAAAACACTTCAATGTGTGAACAGATATGGAATCTTAGCAGAGAAATAGAAACTATAAAAAGAATGAGATGGAAATTCTGGATTGAAAAGTAAAATGAAATTTAAATTTTACTAAATGTGGTCAACACTAGTTGAAGAAGAATCAATGAATTTGAAAGTAGATCATTAGAATGAATAGAATTTGAAGAGACAAAAACTTTAGAAAATAAATAAAGGCTCAGAGACTCTGAGTACTCACTCAGAAAGTGAAAAGTCACTCAGTCATATCTGGCTCTTTGTGACCCCAAGGACTGTAGCCCACTGGGCTCCTTTGTCCATGGAATTCTCCAGGCAAGAATACTGGAGTGTATAGCCATTACCTTCTCCAGAATCTTCCCAACCCAGGGATCAAACCCAGGTCTTCTGCATTGCAGGCAGATCCTTTACTGTCTGAGCCATCAAGGAAGCCCCAGAAACTCTGGGGTAACATCAAATGATTCAATGTACCAGGAGAATAGAGACAACAAATGAAAGAGAAATATTTCAAGAAATAAGGGCTGTAATCTTCATAAACTTAATATAAAGGAAAAAAAGAAAGAAAAAAGTATTACAACTTACATATCCAAGAAGTTTAACAAACTCCCAGTGGGGTAAACACAAAGAAAATCACACTCAGGTACTGCACAGTCAACTTCTGAAAGCTACAGATTAAAAAAAAAAGCTCTGGAAGCAGGGGAAAAATTGACATATTACACAGATGTCAATAGTGATTCAATCAACAATGGGTTTTATATCAAAAACAGTGGATTCCAGAAGAGAATGATGTGTCCGAAGTACAAATGAAAAAACAATTCAGCTAATAACTAATCTATATCGAGTGAAACTACTCTTCCAAAATAAAGTTGAAAAACATTTTTAGTGAGTTAGCAGATGTTCATAAAAGAAATGCTAAAGGAAGTCTGAAGGATTAAAAAGAAATGATATATAAGATACACAAGAAGAAACATAAACTGTACATATATGTATAATATGTATACATCTAACTGTGTATGCATACACATTTTTGTATGCATGCATATATGTGTATGTGTATTTATGTAGAGATACATTTTCTTCTTTTAATTTCTTTAAAAAACATTATGTTGAGTATAAGAAGTGAAAAAGAATGTTCACACTGCATGATCCCATTTATATGATATTCTAGAAAAAGCAAAACTAATCTTTAACAACAGAAAAGAGAACATTAGTTGTCTGGAGCTGGAGACAAAAGGAAGAAATTGACTGCAAAGGGTCACAAGGGTAGTTTCTGGTGTGATGGAAATTTTCTGTATCTTCATTGTGATGGTAAGCACACAGATGTATATACTTGTCAAAATTTTCATACTGTATCCTCAGCATGGGTGCATTTTACTGTATATAAATTACACCTTATTAACTTTGATTAAGATATATATAAAGCAAAAATCTACTAAATTTGACAAAACATGCAGAATTTCTGTTCAGTGAAGAATACTATAAGCAAAGTTAAAAGATATTAAAGACTAGATGTTGCAAAGTATTAATCGAGAATATATAAGAAGCTCCTAAAAATTGTCAAGGAAAACACAAGAAACTCAAAAGAAAGAATGAACAAAAGCTACATATGTGAAAAAGAGGCTCATCTTCACTACTAAGTAATACAAATTTCAAAATACCAATTTTCAAAGTGACAAAAATCAGGAAGTTGCATAGTACAAATGTTAGAAAGTATAAGGGTGAAGTTAAGCTTCCAGGTTTTACTGCTAGGCCTATAAACTATTTCAGAAAAGCAATCAAGAAGTACTTAGTAAAATTATATGCACATGTGACCTATAGAATCCTCTTTTGGTAATACAAAGTGTCAATCATAAGAGATAAGATGAGTAAAATGTGGTATATGCATGAGATGAACTCAAGGCAACAATCAGAAGAATAAAATTAGATGAATACTATTAAGAGAATTAATAAATCACAAGAAAAAACAGGGCTGATCAGAAAACCTATTAAATAGAATAAGTAAGTGAAAGTCATTCAGTCATGTCCGACTCTTTGCAACCCCATGGACTGAGTGACTGACTTTCATTTATTCTCTGCGCCAGAATACTGGAGTGGGTAGTCTTTCCCTTCATCCAGGAAATCATCCCAACCCAGCCATCAGACCCAGTCTCCAACACTGCAGGTGGATTCTTCACCAGTTGAGCCACAAGGGAAGCCCAAGAATACTGGAGTGGGAAGCCTATCCCTCCTCCAGCGGATCTTCCCGACCCAGGAATTGAACTGGGGTGTCCTGCATTGCAGGCGGATTCTTTACCAGCTGAGCCATCAGGGAAGCCCACTGGTCATAATTTATGTAAACTAAAAACACATGAACACATCCATACAGAGAAACACTATACAATTTTCAAATATACATTCAACTCAAATCTAACATGAGTAAGAGTGGAGAGGAATGCCAGTGGAGACAAGGAATCAAGTAAAGGTAGTAAAAGAAGAAAGATCTTACACATCTTGCTACTTTAAAGTTAATTAATTTGTAATTACCTAATTGATGAACTTGTTTCTTTCCTACCTGATGCTAAAGCGACCTAGAATGGTTCTGACAGTTTGTATCTTAAGCACTTCATTTCTTTTTTTTAACTCATAAAATTATTTTTTTGTTACATTTGAAACCTATTTATAAAATCATATTTTACAAAAATCAAATGTTTTTTTAAAATAGGTTTACGAGATAAAACACAAGTCTTCTACTGTTTCTGCCCTGTTCCTGATTCTCACTCCTCTGAATACACTATTTTGATAATTCTAGTGCTTCTTTTTTTATCTTTTCCATGCTTTTAATTTAGCACTTTATTTCTGAGAGTTCTATTAAGTTTTCATTTTATTTCCTCAAGTTTTAGAACAAGCTTAACTAACAACAGCAATAATAATAATAAATACAATTATGTTCCAGTTGATAATAGAGCAATTTTGTTTGCTATTGCTCTGAACACTCAAATCCACATACAAACACACAAACTCAAGTCATTTTCACAAATACATTAATTTTCTAGGCTGTTACGGAAACTAGACTATATATATATTATATAGCAATGAGATTTTATATGTGTATGCTTATGTGTATACACGTTTAACTCAATGCCCAGCACAAAATAAGTACTATAGATAGAGCTCCATTTAGACCTCCATTAATTTTAAAAAGTAGTGTGCAGAATCAGGATACATCTTTAAATATTTTAGACTATATCAATCTCCTCAATCCTGTTTTACAAAATTCTTTCTCTAAATTAATGACTATTATGATGAATAAACACCTTTAACAGCTAAGATTTAAAAGTTTTTTCAATAAAATCATTAACTTGAATTATTTATCTATAATTCTCTATATTCCATTAATAACATAATGTGGCAAATCACACAAAGGTAATGTCAGAGAGTCCCATTACAAACACTTATGGCTCTTAATCCTCATCCCTTGATGTGGAATGAGAACTATGCTTCAGGGTAAAGTTTCCAAAAGCAAACAATTCAATTCTGATTACATTAAGGGAGAGCAGATAAGGATAACATTTTACTGATGATAAAGTTGTCAGCAATGACTGAGTCACAAAGGACATTCAGCTCAACTTTTATCAAAGATCCAATTAAATTAGAACAATGTCTCTCTAGGCATTCTGCTTAACTATGTTTTTCCATATTTAAATTTAGCTATAGGATGTATCTGCACTACATTTTCCAAACATTCTGTTTCCTAATGGATCATCTTTTCTGTAATGCCTACTATTGGTCATTTGCTTACATTCTTTATTGAGGCAGCTCTAAGTTTAGTAGTCAACTTTAGTTAGAAAAAGGTAGAAAAATAAATGACCCAATCAAAAAATGGGCCAAAGAACTAAATAGATATTTCTCCAAAGAAGACATACAGATGGCTAACAAACACATGAAAAGATGCTCAACATCACTCATTATCAGAGAAATGCAAATCAAAACCACTATGAGGTACCATTTCACGCCAGTCAGAATGGCTGTGATCCAAAAGTCTACAAGCAATAAATGCTGGAGAGGGTGTGGAGAAAAGGGAACCCTCTTACACTGTTGGTGGGAATGCAAACTAGTACAGCCACTATGGAGAACAGTGTGGAGATGCCTTAAAAAACTGGAAATAGAACTGCCTTATGATCCAGCAATCCCACTGGTGGGCATACACACTGAGGAAACCAGAAGGGAAAGAGACACGTGTACCCCAATGTTCATCGCAGCACTGTTTATAATAGCCAGGACATGGAAGCAACCTAGATGTCCATCAGCAGATGAATGGATAAGAAAGCTATGGTACATATACACAATGGAGTATTACTCAGCCATTAAAAAGAATACATTTGAATCAGTTCTAATGAGGTAGATGAAACTGGAGCCTATTATACACAGTGAAGTAAGCCAGAAAGAAAAACACCAATACAGTATACTAACGCATATATATGGAATTTAGAAAGATGGTAACAATAACCCTGTGTACGAGACAGCAAAAGAGACACTGATGTATAGAACAGTCTTATGGACTCTGTGGGAGAGGGAGAGGGTGGGGAGATTTGGGAGAATGTCATTGAACCATGTATAATACCATGTATGAAACAAGTCGCCAGTCCAGGTTCAATGCACGATACTGGATGCTTGGGTCTGGTGCACTGGGACGACCCAGAGGGAGGGTATGGGGAGGGAGGAGGGAAGAGGGTTCAGGATGGGAACACAGGTATACCTGTGGCGGATTCATTTCGATATTTGGCAAAACTAATACAATATTGTAAAGTTTAAAAATAAAATTAAAAAAAAAAGAGTTCAATGCTAGTAAAAGAGCTATTCCAAACTCAAAAAAAAAGAAAAAGGTATTTAAATTTTCAATTTGTTTCTGGCTTCCAATTCATACCATTACATCTGTTCAGGCCACTGTAACACAAAATACATAGACTGGACTGCTTGAACAATACAATTTCTCACTTCTGGAGGCCGCAAAGTTTAAGATCAAAGTGCTGGCAGATTTGGTTCCTGGTGAGAGCTCTCTTCCTGGCTTGCAGTGTATCATAGATCACTGTGTCCTCACATAGAGCTCTAGTCTCTTCCCCTTCTTATATTAATTATATTGATAATCCTCTAACATTTAACACTGTTCCCACTATGGGGTCTCCACTCTCATGACTTCATCTAAACTAATGAACTCCAAAAGGTTCCACCTCCTAATACCATCAAATGAATTTTGATGAATGAATTAACAAATGAATTCTGAGGAAACACAAACATTCAGTCCACAACACATACTTTGCAATTATATTTAATTTGAAGTCAACACAGAAACCTTAAACATATTTTTAAGTATCTTCTCATTATAATAGTTTTCACTCTGCATTTATTGAGTATTTTAGAATGTTCTTATAATACTGGTGTGCATCAGACTTACCTGGGGAAGCCTGTGTAACATGTAAGTGAGATCCAACCCAAACATACAAGTAGAGGCACAAATAAATGAAAACATTAACTTTGGTTTTCTATAGGTGAAAACTCTTGAAAGAAAAAAATATCTTCCTATATAAATAATCTAAGGAAGATACTGAGAAGTTAAAAACAAAATACCTCTTTAAATAAAACTTCTTTGCAAATTCATAATTAATTCCTGATTATTATATGACCTTGATCTCTTTTGGAAATCTAATGTAATTTTCAAGTTATATTCATCAAATATTAATGACTCACTATAATCATAACCTTGTTTATCAAAATCAGGAATATATTATTGGAGATAGTTTTCATCAACAGGAAGAGACAGGGCTCTTAGAAAAGTAATGATGATTATATATCCACCAAGAGTTTTTTATAACATTCTCTTTTTTGTGTTTCTACATAGCCTCATGGGCTTCCCAGGTGGCTCAGTGTTAAAGAATCCACCTGACAATGCAGGTGATGCAGGAGATTCAGGTTTGATCCCTGGGTCAGGAAGATTCCCTGGAGGAGGCAATGGCAACCCACTCCAATATTCTTGCCTGGAAAATCCCATGTATAAAGGAGCCTGGCAGGCTGTAGTCCATGGGGTCACAAAGAATCGGATATGACTGAGCAACTGAGCATGTATGCACACATACAGCCTCATGCTGTTTGCTACATTTCAGAAATACTAAAAAGCAAGGTAAGGTTTGGTTAAGGACAATAATAATAATAAACCATAGAACAGATTTATAAATGAAAAAGACACCAAAGGTCAAAACTCCTCATTCTGAGACTGAGGTTGAAATAACTGAAGCTACTGCAAAAAGAGAAGACATTAATAAAGTGAACATAGGCATTTACTGAATTCTGGATGCCTAGAACATAAATCTAGAAAACAGTATACTCTTTGAAAGCACATTAGTGTTTCACAGATGAAGCAAAGCAGCCTGCCAACTACAAGCAAAATAGTTCCTAGAAAATTTAGATGAATTTGCATATTCTAGATAAGCATCAAATTATGAAGAAAAGGTAAAAGGTATTTAGGTCAAACCCTTATTCTGTGGCATTTGACATCATGCAAAATAATTATGCTTCCTCAGAGGCAGCAAGCACTTTAAAAGTTATAAAAAAAAAAAAAACAAAATCATGAATGAACTATCTATATGTCTTACATTAGAAATAATTTAATTTGTATTAAATGATTTAATATATTTCAGATATAAAAATATATAAAAATTATACACACACACACACACACACACACACACCAGAAAATCACTCTTGATCAAATTCCATTTTAACAAGGTAATTAGCATCCTTCATTAGATGAAGAATGCAGATGCAATATGGTCATAGAAGCCAAAATATCTCTTTATTTTTGTTAGTTATCCTCTTTTTTCTTTTTCAGGAAGACTGGAACTGTGCCACAGAAAAGTATCTATAACTTTCTATCAGACTCTGGGAGTCATCTATCAAAGCATAACTTGGTTCATTAATCCTGAGTAGAGCAAAAGTATGGAGTATTCTGTGATCACACAACATGTCTTGTTGCCTGATTGGTATTCATAGCTTCTCTCAAGTGTGTGGTAGACTAGAGATGGCCAGTCCTTATTATTCAAACCTGGATCACTGGCAGCTTTCCTCTCATTCATCTTCTGGGAAAACCCTGTGTCACAGTTAGAAGAAACAGTAATGTGCTCAAATTTCCTTCTGTAGTTTAGCCCAAGACCTGAGAATTCTGAATGGCATTTGGCCTAAGCCCAGAAATTTTATTCCACATTGATTTTTGCCTTTCCTGAACATTTTTTCATTTCAAAATCTGTACCAAAAAAACATCACTTCAAGATCAAGCACTGAAATCAATGCCAATGTCCCTGGACTCTCTTTTTGAAGCAAGTTCTTTGAATGTTTAGTGCTTTTCAAAACACTGACTGATTAAAATTTTTATGCTTTATTTTGAGACCATTTTCTCCTTTTAACTCCTTTGAGTTGCTGTAATTTTATAAATAGATTCTTTATTATGATCTGTTTCTGGCTTTCCTCACAGACTTTGCCGAGAGTCCCGGAGAAGAGCAGCCTATTTTTGTGCTCTCTTGAGGAGGCTTGTTCCCTAGCCCTCCCTCATTGTGAGTTTGTTCCGGGCTGTTGGCTGCCTGATGTTTTGATGTCTCTCTCCATTAACTAACTCTTGCCTTTCAACCACCGAGCTTCAGTTCCTTGTTTACTGCCATCCTTGTCACAGCTCTTGGCTTACTATTCTGTGTCAATAGAATCCTTGGCAACTTCCTGTGTCATTTCTTGCCACTCCTTCTCCACAGATTGCTTTTCACCAATTTGACTTTCCAAAGATAGCCTGTCAGCAATTCCAAGTGTGGATTTTTATCTCTGGTTTCAGAGACTGTGTTCATTTTAATTATTAGTAAGAGTCAGAAGACAGACCCATAAAGGTAAGTAACCACCCACACTGTCCTGTCCAGGGTGCCTGAAATCCCAGAAAAGAGGTTCATTTCTCTGATTTCAAAAATTGCAACTTTGTTTTTAGGAGAGCTTGATCAAATTGTAAATACTGTCTTCTGTACACACTTAGGCTTTTTACATATACTGCTGAGGTGTTTACCATATTATATATTCTATTTCATATTCTACTGTCATAATTCATCATAGTTCATATATAATATCACAATTAATTTTATGTTTATATGCATCTATGGGACTGTAAGCCACCTACATAGGAATGGTGTTCTAGACCTTATATGTTAGTGTCTAGTGTAGTATATGATGACAATAGGTCTAAATACATGGCTGTTGAGTTACCAGATGCAAAGCACGTGGAATAGGTGAAAAACTTATACCACTAACTTCCAACACATTCATTTCAACTGTAAGAAGTATCAATTTGGGAACCGAGTCAGTTGATGCAACAGAAAATTCAAATAACAATGACTTAAACACAAAATGGTGACACTTGTCTCACATAATAAGTTCAAGGGAAGAAGATTACTGATATTGATTTGGAAGTTCAAGGAAGTCATGGCTAAAATTTCAGCAATATTCCTAATCTTTCAAAGTAGCAAGGGTCCAGTCATCATGTGCACCTTCCAGGAACAAGAAAGAAAAGGCCAGAAGGAAGACAAGATAAAATCAACATCAAGAATGCAGAAATATCCCAGGAATTTCATCGGATTTTTGTTTATATTTCATTAGACAGAATTATGGCAGATTGTCTCCCATAACAACAAGGAGAATGAGATAATGGGAAATTTGTGGGGTTTTTTTTCTTTCTCTTGACTCCACAAGTAAGAAGAAGAGAATGAGTACAGAACAAGTCTCAAGAAATTGCTGTCACACAGGGGTACTGAGAAGTGCATGCGTGCTGGGAAAAAGTCAATTTAAGTGAAAATGTAAAAGATTCAATGTAAATGAAAGAGAGCATATAAAGTCAGCTGATGGCTGCTTCACTATCCTGCCCGGCTGACAGAAATCAATCAGATCCACAAGCCTGACTGAGGCATGGGATCTTCATGGGAATCCTAACACAATATTTATTTTTCATCAAGCCTCTTTATGGGCTTTATAAATAAAGTAGTCCTGAGCATTTTCTAAATATCTGGCTCTGTGGTATGTTGAATAATATAACACAATACTTGCTTTAAAGCTGCCGTCCTTAATTTAAACTTTGTAACAACAGAAGTGAGCATAGGATCTTGCAATTGTCCACTAAAGAAGCACTTAGACTCTCTATGTGCTTGTGGGGTGAGTTTTGAGAGGGAAGGACTGACTGTCAGAGAAGAAAAAGTGGAGCTTACCAGATGAAATGCAGAAGGATGTTACCAGCATAAAGGCAAATGCATTAGTGCATAAAGGCTCAGGAAGACAAAGAAAGTGAAAAGCATTCTGGGATGTGTAACATATTCAGTAGTGCAAAGCACAGAATTCAAAGGGTAAAGACAATGGTAGTGAGGCAAATCAGAAGACAGGTAAGCAAGAACCAAAGAGTCTTTCTGAACAATGAGACAATCAATAATTTTAAGCTGTTACTAGCTCTAAGTTTTAAGAAAATTATTCTGGTGCTACCGGGGACAATTTATTGGAGACAGGTAACACTGGAGGGAGAATTCAGTTAAAGGAGTATTCCGACTGCTCCAATGAAAAATATGATTGTTTCAATGAAAAATATGATTGTTCCAATGAAAAATATGAAAAATAAAGGAGTATTCCAATTGTTACAATGAAAAATATGTTCTAAAACAATATTAGAGGATTTGGGGAAAAAAACAGACTGGATTCCACGAACATTAAACAAGTCAAAGAATAAACTCACCAAATGCTGTGTGTGTATGTGTATGTAATGGGCAGGCAGGAGACTAAGTTCAGAAATGGGACAGAAATGAGGGTAGAAAACTAAAACAACTCCTATTTCTTCACTCATTCATGGATTCAATAATGATGATTTTCCTAGAGATAGTGTTCCAAAAGAACAAGCCTGTTCACACCGTTTCCTTAGTGAGTTGTTTAGTAGTCGTCAAAACAACTTATTAGCGAAATGAGAAACTTATATTAGCTTCTGTAGCAATTAAAGAATAAAATCTGGTATCTAAAACATGAGGTAAAATTCTTAAACCATAAGGAAAATGATGTAGTCTTCACAAAGCCATTCCTAGTAATTAATAAGGCACAAAGGAATAGATTATGGTTCCAGCTCCAGAGAAAACCAGCAGAAATGGTGAGTTGGAAGCATGCAACAGTCCCTAAAATTAGCATTTATTATAGTATGCATAAAAGTACCTCAAGGTTCACTAACCCAATAGTCCTTGTCACTACTATCAGCTCAACCATGCTAATAACCTCTTAATGCATTGCCTGGTTTGAAAAAATTGTGTAGAAGAATAAATCTCCAAAGTAATTCTGTTTTCCAAATATAAAGAGCATCCATATTAAAAGATCCAGCTCTTCTTCTTCAAAAGATTGGGTTCTTGTACATTTGTATATTGGGAGATAATTTGACCTTAAGGACAATCAGATCAGATCAGTCGCTCAGTCGTGTCCGACTCTTTTCGACCCCATGAATCGCAGCATGCCAGGCCTCCCTGTCCATCACCAACTCCCGGAGTTCACTCAGACTCACGTCCATCGAGTCAGTAATGCCATCCAGCCAATAAAATCAATTAATTAACAGAAATGAGTAAGTATGATTTAAACAAATACAAAGCATAGTGTTTATAAGCTCATTTTAAATCAGAAAGACAACAACAGAAATCTTGGCCTAAGCCTCATCAATAACACAGAAATAACAGCACCCACTTCACAGAATTATTTTGAGAATAAAATGCTCACGAGGCATCCAGCCTTAAATCTGGCAGATAGTAAATCTTAAATGCATATTAATATAAATGACGAATTAACAATATTCTGCAAAGTAGCAATTTGCATTCCCCTTTTACAGAGAGATTAAGGCTCTGAGATGGATACTGACTTATTCAAGGTCACAATGCTAGTAAATTTCAACAACAGATTCAAATACAGGTCAACTATCATACGTTCACTGTTCTGATTTTTTTAATTCTATATTTTAGAAAATATACTTTTAACAGGCCAGGAAATAATATAAATCCTGTGCTGAGCTTGTAACTTCAGAATTCAATGAAAGAGGTACCATATAGAAGAAAATGAAAGTAAAACCAGTTTACTCCAAAGAGTTCAGTGTGATAGCCCTCTAAATGATCATGTTTAGAACACAGAACCTAAAAGAAATGGTTAAAATCATCATGATAATTTAAGTTTGGAGAAGAGACAGTAGGGGGAATATAACTGCAATTACCAAATTTACAGAAATGTAGTTTAGAATAATATACACATTTTCAGTTTGCAAGGATGGTTTAATTATACCCCAAGGACTAAATATTAAATGCAAAGGAAAATGAAGTTATAAAATAGACAATCTGTTGCCACATTTGAATGATAATTTACAGGAGTGAGGGTGATTTCAGGGGGTGGGTAAGAGTTCTGTTTATGATTCAAGGATGAATTATTATGTTTATATTTGGAATTTCTGTGGTTATAGGAGGGTACTAGAATATAAAAAAAAAAACTTAGAGAACTTAAGATCAATTTTTTCACACAATGAATATTTCAAAAGTAAAATGTGATGTCTTAATTCTCATATTTAATTATTAAAATGTTCATGAGTTTACCAAAAAGAAACTGTTTATAGAAATTTGGTACTTAACAAAGCTATCACCATCAAAGAATTTTATTATCCTGTAAAATTTTATCTCAGTATATAATTTCATATTTACCAAAGCATATATTACTGATCATTAACTTTAACTTAAGGAGTTTATGGCTTAGTATTCCCAAATTCTACATTCAGGTTCACCACTGATTCCAGATATAAAAATGGATAAGGGCAAGGAAAAAAATAAATTCACATTTCTTCAGATAGTTACACACCATACTGGTCTGGTTGGCATAGCAGGAAAAGAAGTCCTATCACCATATAATAGAAAAATGAGATTTAAAAAACAGTATATAAAAAAGGTAACAAAGGATATTGTACAGGACACAGAATTTTAAGTTTTATCTTTTAATAACTTATAATGGAGTATAATATACCAAGATTCTGAATCACTGTACTGTATATTTGAAGTTAAGATAATATTAAAAATCAACTATATGTATCAATAAAAGGTACTCAATAAAAATGTTTTAAAATGAAAAAGGATAGTGCCTAAATTTCTCATAAGCATGATTATACAATCACACCAGGGGGCGCTCTTAACACTGAAATGATGGATGGCATTTTAAAACAAATGGTGGTCTTAGCTAGCTAAAAAAAAGATCTTTCTAAGCCTGTACAGTACTTGCAATAAGTGTTTACCTCTTCAAAATGTTTGCTGGCAATAAACACATTTTATTTTTCATCCAACTGCTTTAAGATTATCAAATTAATCTCTCAAATAAAACATTTTTGACTGATAGGAATTAATCTTATTTTGGAAACATTTACCTATTTACATATGCCCCCATTCTTTCTGTGGTGGGACTAATTCTGAATAATAAATACACTGCT
The DNA here is from genome assembly GCF_019923935.1 of Bubalus bubalis. Lineage (NCBI taxonomy): Eukaryota > Metazoa > Chordata > Mammalia > Artiodactyla > Bovidae > Bubalus > Bubalus bubalis. Next base: position 51,905,672 of record NC_059163.1, on the reverse strand, counting down.
TAGAAGTACATACAACTTTTCACCCCGGCTTTGTTGTTAATTTTATTTGTTTATAATTTCTTACTAGCACTTTAGCTTTTTCTTTTTTTTTCCCCCATAAAAAAATGAGTTCCTTAAAATTATCTAAAATTGACACTCATAGTGAAATTTCTAATCTTGGCGCTATGGGCCTTTTCCATATCTTGTCATTACCTGACACGAACACTGAAGCTCAGATGTTCTCCTCACAAAGTTCAAGATTCAGATTCCTAAAAATATAATTAGAGAATTAGTATGAGGTTTCAAGGAAACAGAAAAAGGCAAAAAGTAAAGAGTGAGCTATATTATCCAGAAAATCACCATAGACTACTCCACCAACAATAAATATTTTACACAAGTGACACCTGATTAAATAAACTTGAAGAAATAAAGTACAAAGAAAAGAATTGCAAAGCATATGAAAGGAAGGGGACATGGTTCCTGCCTTCCTATGGAGATACAGAAGGAGTCTGTAAAATTTTCTGAACCCATGTAGTAGAGACCACACTCTTTTATCTGTCAGCTGCCTCCGTGAGTCACCCTTTACCTGTGTCCAAGCTCAAATAGGCAGAGTTCTGATCAAGGTTCACCTAATATGTACAAATACAGGCAGCTACCTCATCCATGCGAGTTCAAGGAAACAATTATGAACGTCTCTACTGTTTGTGCCCTAAATCAAATTCACCATCACGTTAATGCCTCAAATTCTAGTCACAGGAACACTTTTTTTCTATTCTATAAAAATACACCTGGAGAAAATGGTATTATTTATTCAATACTTTCGACCAAAGTGTAAATGGATGATGGGAAGCCCTACCTAATCAGAAACAGATAATAAGTTTTCCAAAATGTGGGTATGAAAGAAGAACAAAAAGAATAATGGAAGAAAAGCGGGAAGGCCCAAGAAGAGAGAACCCTGAAGACAGAGTATATTAAGACAGGAGGTATGTGACTCCCATTACCTGCACCTCCTCCTCTGTACTGAGAGGTTCATTAAGGCAAAAGCAGACCTGTTTGGTGAGAGGCAACTCTGGCACATTGTAAAATCACAAGAGTTTCCATCAGCAGCAAAGTCAGAAAGCTGAGGGGTTGGAGTGTCACGTGGTCCATCCCAGTAGAAGCAGGCACTGAGCTGGCTGGTAGAAAACAGATACCAGCCAATGGTTACTTGAAATGGTTACTTGAAAAGTACCAGAAATGGTTACTTCTCATTATGACTGAGCTGGCTGGTAGAAAACAAATACCAGCCAATGGTTACTTGAAATGGTTACTTGAAAAGTACCATATGACTCCAGTTGCCAGAGTCGCCAAGGGACCTACCTATATTTTAGATCAGGTCCCAGGGCTACCTGAACATAAGGATCAGGTCCAGCTATTTGTGACCCCATGAACTACATCACATCAGGCTTCCCTACCCATCACCAACTCCTGAAGCTTGTTCAAATTCATATCCATCAAGTCGGTGATGCCATTCAACCATCTCATCCTCTGCCGTCCCCTTTGCCTCTTGCCTTCAATCTTTCCCAGCACAAGGGTCTTTTCCAATGAATCAGTTCTTTGCATCAGGTGGTCAAAGTATTGGAGCTTCAGCTTCAGCATCAGCCCTTCCAATGAATATTCAAGACTGATTTCCTTTAGGACTGACTTGTTTGATCTCCTTGTGGTCCAAGGACATTCAAAAGTCAAAAGACTCTTCTCAACACTACAGTTCAAAAGCATCGAACTTCAGAGCTCAGCTTTCTTTATGGTCCAAATCTCACATCCACACATGACCACTGTCAGCAAAGTAATATCTCTGCTTTTTGATATGCTAGGTTTGTCATAGCTTTTCTTCCAAGGAGCAAGAGTCTCTTAATTTCATGGCTGCAGTCACCATCTGCAGTGATTTTGGTGCCCAAGAAAATAAAATCTCTCACTGTTTCCATTGTTTTCCCCATCTATTCACCATGAAGTGATGGGACCGGATGCCATGATCTCAGTTTTTCGAATGTTGTGTTTTTAAGCCAGCTCTTTCACCCTCCTCTTTCACTTTCATCAAGAGGCTCTTTAGTTCCTGTGCACTTTCTGCCATAAATGTGGTGTCATCTGCATATCTGAGGTTACTGATATTTCACCCTGCAACCTTGATTCCAGTTTGTGATTCATCACAAACTGGATTGTGATTCATCAAGTCCAGCATTTCACATGATGTGCTCTGCATGTAAGTTAAATAAGCAAGATGACAATATACAGCCTTGACATACTCCTTTCCCTATTTGGAATCAGTCTGTTATTACATGTCCGGTTCTAATTGTTGCTTCTTGACCTGCATACAGATTTCTCAGGAGGCAGGTAAGATTGTCTGGTATTCCCATCTGTTTAAGAATTTTCCACAGTTTCTTGTGATCCACACAGTCAAAGGCTTTAGAATAGTCAATGAAGCAGATGTTTTTCTTGAATTCTCTTGCTTTTTCTATGATCCAACAGATGTTGCAATTTGATCTATGGTTTCTCTGTCTTTTCTAAATCCAATTCGAATATCTGGAAATTCTCAGTTCACGTACTGTTGAGGCCTAGGTTCGGGAATTTTGAGCATTAATTTGCTAGCGTGTGACATGAGTGCAATTGTGTGGTAGTTTGAACATTCTCTGGCATTGTGCTACTTTGGTATTAGAATGAAAACTGACCTTTTCCAGTCCTGTGGCCACTGCTGAGTTTTCCAAATTTGCTGGCATATTGAGTGCGCCACTTTCACAGAATCATCTTTTAGGATTTGAAATAGCTCACCTGGAATTCCATCACCTCCACTAGCTTTGTTCGTAGTGATGCTTCCTAAGACCCACTTGACTTTGCACTCCAGGATGTCTGGCTCTAGGTGAGTGATCACACCATTGTGGTTATCTGGGTCATGAAGATCTTTTCTGTATAGTTCTTCTGTGTATTCTTGCCACCTTTTCTTAATATCTTCTGCTTCTGTTAGGTCCATACTGTTTCTGTCCTTCATTGTGCCCATCATTGCATGAAATATTCCCTTGGTATCTCTAATTTTCTTGAAGAGATCTCGTCTTTCCCATTCTATTGTTTTCCTAAATTTCTTTACATTGATAAGGATAATCAAGAAATGACCAATTAAAAAGTAAGAGATTTAATAACTTGGGTCTTGGATAAGAGAGAAGAAGAGTCAAGAATGACACAAGTTTCTTGATCTGAGGAACTGAAAGCATAGAATATAGCTGCCATTTAGTGGGATTGTGAAACCACTGGTAAAGCAATTATTTTTACTATTAGGGGAAACAATTATTTTGACTTTGGATATTTGAATTTTTTAGATATCTATCAGACATACTCAAGAGGAACAATATAAAGAATGCAGTGTCTTATCAGTGTGGAGTTTACAGAAGGATTTGTATGTGCTTGTGTGTGCCAACTCAGTCACATTTGTCTCTTGTGACCCTACAGACTGTTAGCCTATCAGTCTTCTCTGTCCATGAGATTTTTCCTGGTGAGAACACTGGATTCTTTACTGCTGAGCTACAGAGGAAGCCCCTTACAGAAGGATATCAAGTTTTAAATATAAAACAGGGTTGTAAACTCATTGATAGTATAAAGACATGAGATATAAGAGGAAGTGAGTACAGACAGAAGAAAGATGACAGAGACCAGCCTTAGAGGTGAGTGGATTCTTAAGGTGCCTCACTTCTTCCTGCCTCCTGGGGATCATGCTCTTGTTTGATTCCCATTCCCTAGAATGTGGGCAGGACCTGCAACTTGCTTCTAACCAACAGAATACATGACAGCATGCACATGATTGACACTGTGACCACAGTATTACAATAAAGTATATAGTGCCCAAAGTGTTGGGAGATTTTCCCTTGCTAGCTGATTTCTGTGAAGCAAGAGCCATGTTGGGGAACCCACTAGGCAAAGAACCGAGGGCAGCCTCTAGCTGGCTTCTTGTAATGTCTCTAAACTTCAGCCAAGAAATGAAGCCCTCACTTCTATTGCCTTAAGAAAATATATTTTGCCAACAACCCATTTAGCTTGGAAATATATTCTTCTCTAGTAAAGATTCAGATGTTACCTCCACACCAGCTGACACCTTGTCTGCAGTCTTTCAGAAGACCTACTTAAGCTGCATCTAGACTTCTGACCCAAAGAAACTGAGATTATATGTGTGCTGTTTAAAACAATTGGGAAGTGTCAGTTGCTCAGTTTTTTCTGATTCTTTGTGACACAAAGACCAAAGACCCCAAGCAGGGACCACCACGCTCCTCTGTCCATAGAGTTCTCCAGGCAAAAATAATGGAATGGGTAGCCATTCCCTTCTCAAGAGGATCTTCCCCACCTGGGGATCGAACCTGGGTTTCCTGCATTGCAGGCAGATTCTTTACCATCTGAGCCAACTTTGATGTAATTTTTTTATGCATCAGTAGAAATTTATGCAAGTCCTGAGCTACTACAAAATTTAGAGGCTAGGGAATTATGAAAAAACCAGGGAAAAGACGAAGGAAGAGAGACTAGTGAGGTAGGAGGAAAACCAAGAGAAAAGCATTTCTCCAAGAGAAATTTCTCCAGATTCTTCAGACAAATCTGACACAAAAATAAAGAGCAAAGAGAAAGTTGAGTCCTCTGACCTACTAGGAGCACAGGGGCAATCACCACTTACAGGAACAAGGAAACCAGGGGGAGCCATCTCCATTCCAGCCTTGGAATCTTCTACTTAACGCCTTGCTGGCAGAAAGTGCTAAGAGGCAGTGATTCTGCGTGGACATTGGTAGAAGCCAGTAAGCATTCAGTTCCTTCTGCCTTAGGAGGTCATTCACTAATAATACTAGTCCTTTTTAACAGTTTTTTAAGCAATGATGAGTGTCCCTGCAGATGTTTCTGTGAGGAGGTGGGTCTTAGTGTTCTAGCCAGCTTATAGGTGATCATCATTGGAAGGGACACAAGAAGCAAAGTCCCAGCCATCTTCACTCCAGCCTCCTTCTGAGGCGAAAGCGCGAAGTAGCATTCCTAAGTAAAAGACATTCAGCCTTATTAGGCTCCCAGGAAGACCCAATTAGTGCCAGAGTTGTGCTACTTCACTGTTTATAAGGCTTTGAAAGTTAGTATTTCAAAACTGGTTAATACTTAATATTAATCAAAGTCAGTTCATTTTAATTACTAAGTAGCTAACATAACCTATTTTAAAACTTTTGTTTTTAGACATGCTCATATTAGCATTTAATGTGCATTTTTAAAAAATTAATACAACTAAATCTAATGAGCATGTATTATGTGAAAGGCCCTGAATTAATTAACTAGGTATGTCTCAGTGAAAGAAGCTGCCCTGCCACTTTTTGAACATCTATAATTTGTATGCAAACTTATACTATTTATAAAACACTGTCACATAATCAAAGCCTATGTTGTGCTCTAGTATCATTAGTATTCAGCTTTTATCTACATTTATCTACAGTGAGCATCCTATTTTCCTATAATGCTTTGAAAGCAGTTTCTTTCTTGTTCACTTATTCACTGAAGATATATTGAGCACTTACTTAGCTAAACAGAGAGGCAAACTGTATAAAAGATACACAAGTATTCATTATTCCTGTTCTATTAGAAAACAATACTATCCAAAATGTGCAAAATGTTTCCCTTTTATTTTACATATGCAATATGTGGTATCTATATATGTGTGTGTATACATGTGTTATATGTGTGTGTATATTATACAGAGTTGACTCTTTTAATCAACACAGGAGTTAGGGTGACAACCATCAGCACATATAAAAATTCTTCTATACCTTTACAGTCTGCCTTCTGAATTAATGGTTCCACCATATTCTCAATTCCACATCTGTGGATTCAACCAAACTCAGATTAGGTAGTATTATAGCATTTACTATAGAAAGAAATCTGCCTATAAGTGGATCTGTGCAGATGAAATCTGTGTTGTTCAAGGGTCAATTATATCTGTAAACATATACATTATATATGCATTTACTCTGCCTAACACATATATATACACATATATATGTATATAAATATATTGTATGTGTGTATATACATATGTATGTGTGTATGTGTGTATATATATACTTATAGTATATTTCTCTATAGATATTCTGCTAAGCTAGCAATACAACTCACCATCTTGCACCATCAGCTCTTCCCAAGGTTTTACTCCATTATTAATGCTAAAAGTTAAATCAATTGCTGATATACTTCATTTTGTTTGGATTAGCAGGTTTCATTATTCTCAGTAATGTCCTTGGCACCATGAAGCAAGGGGAATTATGTCATGGCATGGAGGCGTTTTCAACTTATTTTATTACTAACAGTTTTCCTAATCTTCTTTGTCAAATCCTCACTAGAATATATGTCCCTCCACAGTATTTACTCCTATTAGCTTTTCACTGAAACACTTTTGAACCCACAGTATGTGCTCGATAAGATTTACCTGACTGGAAAACTACTTTTCCAAATGACTGAGGTGGCTTGCATGAAAATGGAAATATGCATTTACACAAGCAAATGGAAATACATCATTAGATAAACATATACAAACTACAGCTAAATATAAAGGCCTACAAAATGCTTAACCCATAGTTTTGTTCACTCAATAATTTGTCTAATGAATTGAAGACAATAATTGTTTTGAAAAATATGCCCATATAATTGTTTTCAAAATTAAATCCAGCCCTGTGCTTTCTCACAGCTATTACAAAGACAGAAATACAAGTTCTGTAACCTTATTTCCAACAAAAATAAGTATTTCATTTTATGAAAGAAAACATCTTTCCCTAGGTGATTAATTCCAAGAATTTATTGCAAAGATAATTAAAAATCAGAGCATGTCTTCCTTAATGATCTAAAGAAAGATGGATAAATGGACACAGCATTGTTAAAATGAAGATGTTGAATTGAGTGAGGTATACAGCTCTTTCCAGAAATTCTATCAACTGTGTGATTCTATCAACTATCATTCTTAGTGTTAATTATTCCTACATCCAGGGATAATTATTATTTATTAGAACAAGTTAGTGAGCATTTTCAAGAAAAAGAAACAGATTGCTAAATGAACATAAGTATCTTGTAAATTTCCCAAATACAGAATAATTTGTATAGTATAGATATCACACATGGAAAACATATCTTAATATTAAGATCCATTTTCTATTCCCCTCTGAAGTATCACATGAAATTATGTAAGTGAACACAATTTTAGCCTATGAAACACTGCAGAAATGTAAATTAATTACAAACATTGTAAAAAAAAAAAAAGTATAGTTATTTACCAAGTCATATATTAGTGAGAATAAATTGCTGTTCTCCATAGGCCAAATGCATTGCTTGCCAGTACCACAGCAGGCTGCTGAAACCATTATTCCTGATGAGTACAATTATTAGGCAGCCAGGCTTTGTACCACATTTCCATGTCCCCATAGAAACAGAAGTCAGTCATCTTGGGCTAGGCATCTAATCCAAGGACAGTGAATTCATTGGGTTGGCTTGTGACAATAAATGAGAACTGGTTCAAGTTTAAAAAATGCTGGAGCCAATGTACTTCTTTCTCTTTGGATTCAAACTAAGAAATGACAAGGAGATTGAGCAGTGATGGAATTGAAAATGACAGAGGAATAAAGAGGCAATAAATGTTACTTGGGAATATAGGCATTGAGGATAGCAGAGTTGCCATTGGAGGTGTTTTGGTTTATGACAGGATCCAAGAAAGTAGGTAGCCCCCAAGAGCACCTGCGTTGCAGTTCAGTACAAATTCATCTGTGTTCTAATAAGAAGACACCTTTTTTCCCCCAGCTTTAGTGAGATATAATTGACATATAACAAAGGGTAAGTTTAACGGCCACAATATGCCGATGTGATAGATATATATATTGCAAGCCTGGTGTGTGCAAAGAGTTGGAGATGACTGAGGGACTGAACAACAACAATATATTGCAAAATGATTACCAGAGTAAGGCCAGTTAACACAGCCATCACCTCTCATAGTTACATGTGTGTAGGGCAGTGTGGGTGTGGTGCAGTAAGAACATTTAAGATACACTCTAAGCAATTTTCAAGCACGTAATACATTATATCCCCCTAATTTACTCATTTTATAACTGGAAGTGTGTACCTTTTGACCATTATCACCCAATTTCCCTCTCCCCACTGCAACTCTATTCTGTTTCTGAGTTTATTTTTTTTTTTATTTCACATATAAATGAGATCATTCAGTACTTTCTCTGACTTAAGTCACTTAGCCCTCAACATCCATCCTTGTTGTCTGAGATTGAATTTTCTTCTATTTATGGTTGAATAACAGTTTATATTATTTAGAAAATATTATATAATAATAATCATATTACACAATGTTTATATATTAGTTATGAGTATCAATAATCAACATACTATATTAGTGCATACTGGATGGTAAGTCTCTTCAGTTGTGTCCAACTCTATGCAACCCTATAGACTGTAGCCCACCAGGCTCCTCGGTCCATGGGATTCTCCAGGCAAGAATATTGGAATGGGTGGGTTGTTATGCCCTCCTCCAGGAGATACATATCCTCCAGGATATATAGAATCCTGCTTTTTCAAAGGTTTGCTTTACACCAGTTGGCTTTTAGTACCAGTTTTTGTTAGTTAAAAGAAATCCAGAGAAGACTTTTCACATATATGAAAAAAGGCAAAAAGTGAAAATAGCATTCAGCATCTGTTTTAGAGTGGCACCACCAAGTTTCTTCCCCATTAACTACACTCAGTATCTTAGCATAAAGTCATCATAGTTTGAACTGTGTGTGAGCATGTGTGTTTTATCTAGATTTATTTCATGCATCTGTTAGTGAGATGTGTGTATCATAAGGTAACTGCTGCTTCACTTTAGGCCATTTCAGCTTAAGAAAGGTTTCATAGGAACATTCTGCTTTTGAGTAGTGTGAGAAACCTGTACAGGATATTTTCCTTATCCATTCACCCATCAACAGATACTTATTTCCATACCTTGGCTATTGTAAATAATGAAACAATGAACATGAGGGTGCAGCTATCTTTCCCTATGGAAATGATTTCATTCCTTTAGGATATACACCTAGAAGTGAGTTCTGGATCATGAAATGAAGTGAGGTGAAGTTGCTCAGTCGTATCCGACTCTCTGCGACCTCATCAACTGTAGCCTACCAGGCTTCTCCATCCATGGGATTTTTCAGGCAAGAGGATTGGAGTGGGTTGCCATTTCCTTCTCCACGGGATCTTCCCAACCCAGGGATCAATTTTTAATTTTTTGAGGAATCGCCAAACCTTTTCCATATGGCTACACCATATACAAAATAAACTCAAAATGGATTAAAGACCTAAATGTAAGACCAGAAGCTATAAAATTCCTAAAAGAAAACATAGGCAGAACATTCATTGACAAAAATTTCCATAATATTTTTTTGGATCCACCTCCTAAGGCAAAGAAAACAAAAGCAAATATAAACAAATGGGACCTAATTAAAAGCTTTTACACAGCAAAGAAAAACATCAATACAACAAAAAGACAAACTACTGAATGGGAGAAAATATTTGCAAATTATATGACTGATAGGGATTAATATCTAAAACATACAAACAACTCATACAACTCAATACCAAATATAAACAGAATAAAAATAGGCAGAAGAACAGAATAGACATTTTTTTCAAAGAGAACATGCAGATGGCCAACCAGCACATGAAAAGATGCGCAACATCACTAATCATCAGAAAAATCAAATAAAACCACAGTGAGGTATCACAGTGAGGTCAGAATGTTTATCATCAAAAAGAATACAAATAACAATTATCAGCTATGACATGGAGATAAGGGAACCCTAAAACACCATTTGTGGGAATATAAATTGGTGTAGCTACTACGGAAAATAGTATGGAGGTTCCTCAAAATTTATCTACCATAAAAATGTAGCTATCGTATGATCCAGCAAGTCCACTAATACATATGTACTTGAAGGAAATGAAAACACTAATTCAAAATGATACATGTACTCCAATGTTCTTACCAGCATTATTTGCAATTTCCACCATATGAAAGCAAGCAACCTCAGTTTCCACCAACAGATGAATGTATAAAGAAGATATGAGAGATATATAATAAAATATTATTCAGCCATAAAAAATAAAATTTTGCCATTTATAACAATATGGATGAAACTGGAGGGCATTAGGTGCAATGAAATATGTCAAGAAAGAAAGATAAGTATTATATCATTTATATGTGGAATCTAAAAAATAAAAAAAATAAATGAATACAGAAACACAAAACAGAAACAAAGTCTCAGATATAGAGAACAAACTAGTGGTTACCAACAGGGAGAGAGAAAGGGGGAAGGGGCAAGATACAGATACAGGACTAAGTACAAACTATTATCTACAAAGTAAATAAGATACAAGGATATAATGTATAGCACAGCACATACAGCCATTATAATAATTTTAAATGGAGTATAATCTATAAAATTATTCAATCACTGTATTATACAATTAAAACTAATATAATATATAAATCAACTATACTTCAATTAAAAAATGAAGAGAGAAGATGTAATAGCAGAATAACAATACACTAATCATCACAGAAGAAAACATGACAAAGGCATTAAAACATCCTTTTGAGCAATACTAAATGTATGCAAACTAGTCATGCATTTCATGCTCCTCTGAGTTCTGGGCTAAGTGAGAAAAGGTGAACTAAAAATAAACAAATTGTACATAAACAATACGATCCTAAATTTGTTGAACATATATAATATAAAGGCAACCAAGAGATGTTTAAACAGTTAAGCACATAGACCTGGAAAAATAGAAAATTAACTGTTTACAAAGGATTTCTCTGGGTGTTGGATGACAATATTTTTCTTCATACTTTTTTATAGTTTCTAAATATTCACAGTTAAGTCTGGTTTTGTTTTCTAGTCAGAAAAATAAAGTGTTACAAAAAAGATAGCCCAGAATCTTACTTATGTGCCTCCTCCAATTTCTTACAGATCAGTGAGAAATGAAAGCCAGGCAGAGGATATGACTACAGAACCAGAACTGGATGGTACTTTTTTCCAAAGCCCTTGATTAACATCACCTGACTCAATTGTGCTTCATTTCACATACTCTAGCTCAGCACTAGAGGACTAGAACACTGACTTTCACTGCTCAGGGTCACCTTATATGGATTTAGGTTATTTAACCGATTGTTCATATGTTTTAATTCTCAACTGTGAAGTCCAACTTCCAATCCTTTGGTCTCCTACATAGTGCCTCATCCAGCACAGGATCTAGCTTTTGTAAAAATGAAGACATTAAAAAGTTTTATGAAAAACCCTCTCTTGAATAGAAAGTACACAGCTTTTCATCCCATCAGGCACTCTTTACATAAAAAGGGTGAAACTGAAAACTGAAGACCAAAATTATTTCTATGGGAAATGAGATTTTTTTTGAGCAATCGAGAAAAAGCTTGAGGCATACTTATTAAAAGAATTATTTTGCTCATCCAAAGTCATCGTACCTAAAGTGTTTTTGTTTGCTTTTTAAAGTGGCAAATATCAGCAGAGATATTTGCAGAGGAAGAAAATCACCACTATAGCAATTTCAGAATTTCACAGATAGGTGAAATGGTGAATCAGAACAGTAGCGATACAGTTTGATACAACTGTGTAATGAAGGTAGAAATTTTTAACTTTAGAAGTTAACATTCAAACAATCACAGATAGACTGAAAACTCTGTCAACGTTGTATCAGTTCTTACACATGAACATGACAAATGCAAGACAGAACAGAGAAAATAAGCACATGATGACAAAGCAGGTGGCCTGAATGGTTACAGACATGGAAGCTGAAGTCTGAGGGCCAGAGTGGAAATCTCACATCCACCATCACTAGCTTTCTAACTTTCAAAAAGTCACTCAGATTTCCCTGCCATAAGATGAGATAATAACAGTACATATCCCACACAGCTCTTGTGAAAATAAAATAAAACTACATAGTAAGTTTAATAAATACTAGTTGATTTAGATTATGAGGTTGAAAACATAACTATTTCAGTGAAATCCATTTTATTTGCTTCACATCAGCATAAAAAGCTGAATTACTATTTAAAATTTAAACACTGGTTGGAACAGGAGTCATGTATGCTGGGCCCTACTTGAGGTTCTTCAATCTAGAGGTGAGCTGTGGACATTTTCTTTCCAGAGCCCCAGTGGTGTCATGAGGAGGTCTGCTGGATAAGGTTTATATTCTCTGGCTGCTTTCAAATTCCTATGATCTATACAGCTGAGAGGAAAAAAAAAGTGCTTTAATACTGCTGCTTACAAAATATTTTCACAGTAGGAATTGAAATAATGGATCATTTCAACATATTTATGTAACAGCTAAATTAAACAAAGAGCAAGTAAAATTTCCCAGTGGGAGAGCTACAGAAGTAAAAACTGATCAAAACAAAGAATTTTCAGAATGTATGCATACTAAAGTTTCAGTGAACAGAATAAAAACCCTGAAAAACCAATCCTGATGCTGAAAAGAAAAAAAAAATAAGTTTTTTCCCCCTCTGCATGTATCCTCCTTCATAGTTTCATAGAGAGATGAAAGGTACACTGATGATAGATAAAATTAACTCCACGGACACATTACATCTTTACATCTTTACACCTTTTAACCTTATACTATAATTTAACCGGAGAAGGCAGTGGCACCCCACTCCAGTACTCTTGCCTGGAAAATCCCATGGACGGAGGAGCCTGGTAGGCTGCAGTCCATGGGGTTGTGAAGAGTCAGACACAACTGAGCGACTTCACTTTCACTTTTCCCTTTCATGCATTGGAGAAGGAAATGGCAACCCACTCCAGTGTTCTTGCCTGGAGAATCCCAGGGACAGGGGAGCCTGGTGGGCTGCCGTCTATGGGGTCGCACAGAGTTGGACACGACTGAAGCGACTAAGCAGCAGCAGCAGCATAATTTAACCACTATTTATTAACTTATGATGTGACATAACAACCAGAAGCTGGTAGAGTTTTGAAGATTTTTTAAAATCTCATACGTGCCATCTAGGAATTTATTTATATATGTCTGTGTGCTAGTCACTCAATAGTGTCCAATTCTTTGCAACCCCATGGACTGTAGCCTGCCAGGCTCCTCTGCCCGTGGGATTCTCCAGGTAAGAATATTGGAGTGGATTGCATTCCCTTCTCCAGAGGATTTTCCCGACCCAGGGATCGAACCCTGGGTCTCCTGTATCACAGGCAGATTCTCTACCATTTTAGCTACAAGGAAGTCCTTAAAGTTGCTCAGTCATGTCTGACTCTTTGCAACCCCATGAACTGTACACTCCATGAAATTCTCCAGGCCAGAATACTGGAGTGGGTAGCCGTTCCCTCCTCCAGGGGATCTTCCCAACCTGGGATCGAACCCAGGTCTCCCACACTGCAGGCAGATTCTTTAGCAGCTGAGCCACAAGGGAAGCCTAGGAATACCGGAGTGGATGGGTAGCCTATCCCTTCTCCAGTGGATCTTCCCAACCCAGGAATCAAACCAGGGTCTCCTGCATTGCAGGTGGATTCTTTACCAATGGAGCTATCAGGGTAGCCCCATTTATATGTTTATAATATATAATAGAATAAGGCATACAATATACATTATATATAACAAGGTATATTAAAATATATGGTATTTTTAAACACTATAGACTATGATGGGCATCGCCAGTGGCTCAGCAGTAAAGAATCTGCCTGCAATACAGGAGACCAGGGTTCAATCCCTGGATCGGGAAGATCCCCCAGAGAAGGAAATGGCAACCCACTCAAGAATTCTTGCCTGGGAAAACCCATGGACAGAGAAGCATGGTGAGCTACAATTCATAGGACTGCAAAGAGTCGGACATGACTGAGCAATTGCGCATGCATGCACAGACTAGAAATATATATATACATATGGTTAAAGATGAAAGGTAGAATATATTCAAATACAAAAATAAATGGCTTAACACTAGGATAGCAAATTCAAATGATAATCACACCCAAGAAAGGCAAATAAGTGCATGCAATGGGCAAAGTAGATACTGAGCCACACTGAAACATGTTTTTTCAGAAAAGCTACCCATGGATTGCTGCCATTTAGTAACAGAGGTCGAGGGTTCCCAGATCTTCAAATTTTCTAAACAGAAACAGGAGTTTAGAGGTTTATTTAAAATATCAATATTTTTCTAGTGCTGGAAATTAATGTAAACATTTTAAAACATGGGTAAATCAAACAGACACAACTTTGAGGCTTATGCATCTTGTGAGCTGCTACTTTGGATTATTAAATGCTAGAGAAAATATGTTAACACTTTATGAATCTTCAGATGTTTAGCATGTAACATTTTTCTCATAAAAAGTGAGGCAATTATTACACCAACTTTATGATTTTATGGGGAAATGGAGGATCAGGAAAGCTAAAATTGTCTACACAGTCACATAAATAAGCAGACTTGGTTTCAAAACCAAGTTTCTGTTCAGCTCAGTCGTGTCCAAATCTTTGTAACTCCATGGACTGCAGCATGCCAGGCTTCCCTGTCTATCACCAACTCCCGGAGCCTACTCAAACTGTCCATTGAGTTGGTGATGCCATCCAACCATCTCATCCTCTGTCATCCCCTTTTCCTCCTGCCTTCAACCCTTCCTAGCATTAGGGTCTTTTCCAATGAATCAGCTCTTCGCATTAGGTGGCCAAAGTATTGGGAGTTTCAGCTTCAGCATTAGTCCTTCCAATGAATACCCAGGACTGATTTCCTTTAGGATGGACTGGTTGGATCTCCTTGCTGTCCAACGGACTCTCACGAGTCTTCTCCAACACCACAGTTCAAAAACATCAATTCTTCAGTGCTCAGATTTCTTTATAGCCCAACTCTCACATCCATACATGACTACTGGAAAAACCATAGCTTTGACTAGATGGACCTTTGTTGGCAAAGTAATGTCTCTGCCTTTTAATATGCTGTCTAGGTTGGTCATAACTTTTCTTCCAAGAAGCAAGTTTTAATTTCATGGTTGCAGTCACCATCTGAAGTGATTTTGGAGCCCCCCAAAATAAAGTCTGTCACTGTTTCCACTGTTTCCCCATTTATTTCCCATGAAGTGATAGGACCAGATGCCATGATCTTAGTTTTCTGAATGTTGAGTTTTAAGTCAACTTTTTCACTCTCCTCTTTAACTTTCATCAAGAGGCTCTTTAGTTCTTCTTTGTTTTTTCCCATAAGTGTGGTGTCATCTGCATATCTGAGGTTATTGATATTTCTCCCAGCAATCTTGATTCCAGCTTGTGCTTCATCCAGCCCAGCATTTCTCATGATGTACTCTACTCATGATGTACTTTAACATATAAGTTAAATGAGCAGGGTGACAATATACAGCCTTGACGTCCTCCTTTCCCGATTTGGAACCAGTCTGTTGTTCCTTGTCCAGTTCTAACTGTTGCTTCTTTACTTGCATACAGATTTCTCAGGAGTTTGTCCACCTCTAAAGTCCCTATCCTTTCTAATAGGCAATACTTTTTGATTAAAAAAAAAAAAGATGCATGAAAAAAGATAACTTTATTTTGGACCCTGGAGGGTAGGAAAGATCTGGGTAAGGGGAGATATGAAATGGTTTTAGTTATAGGCAATATGTGAATACTGGAGGAAGGAATGAGCATGGTATTTTTAGAGATAAACTTGGAAACTGGACTGGTAGACATTTCATAGTTGGAACTAGGAAAAATCGATTATATATAATACATAAATAACATTTAATTTAACATTTGACACAAAACAGAACATCAAAAGCTAGTAAACTTAAATTATTCTTTTCTATTCCTGCTAATCTTCAGTGTCAAATAATGATCAACAACAACTTTTACTGTCATTCTTATTTTAAAGTTACATTTCTTAATTTCATCTAGAGATTACCCAGTCTCGCCACAAAATGTCTGACAATGGTATTGCAAGAGAGTATGATCTGTCCCCAGCCAAAAGTTTAAGAAGTGCCTTGATCACAATGAAACTAGTCTAGTTTCTTAAACAAATAATGTTAATTTCAAAACCACAAAAAGAAGGCACTGATCCCTTTTAAATTTGATTTAAAAATAAAATTATACTATCTTCCTTAAAATTACCTAAGCTTTGTGGGAAAATCTAAAATAATAGTCTCGTGAGTAAGGTTATTTATCTCAGATCTAGCCTTGGAGAGAGAGTCCAGTGTTGTTAGAACTTTTGATATTCTTTAAAAAAAAAAAAATTGGAACGCAGGGGTTTTTAAATGTAAAGTCTCAATTTTTAAAATCTTGGCTCAGTTAAGAAAATAACTTATAAGGTTAGAAAAATAAAAAACCAAAAGTCTGCAGACCCCCTAAAGGAAATTCAGAAATTAGCCATGGTTGGGTCAGAGCAGGGAATATAAGGAGTAATGTTCAAGCACTGCTATAAGAAACTTTGTGTAGGAATGGCTTATGCAAAGGTGAGGAGGAAAGAGACTGCTAATTACATTTGGGAAACACAAAAATCACTTGTTAAGTTTCTTTAATACAATATTCTTTGTTCCCCTTACCCAATTTTCCATCAAAATGAAGAAAATATTGTAGCATCACTTATAGTTTAAGATATTTTAATAAACCAGCCTAAGCAGCATGTGGGTTTCAGGAAATTTTTCATTCATAAAAAGATTAGCTCTGTATTAATACATTTAAAACAGAGAAAGAGAAAAGATATAGACATTATTCTAGAGATTTAAAATACTTCATCATGAATACAAAAGCAAGATTCATACATATGATGTCTCCAAGAGACCCACTGCAAGCCTAGGAACACATACAGACTGAAAGTAAGGGAACGGAAAAAGATATTCAATTCAAATGGAAGTCAAAAGAAAGCTGGAGAAGCAATACTCATATCAGACAAAATAGACTTTAAAATAAAGACTACTGTAAGAGACAAGAAAGGACACTACATTATGATCAAGGGATCAAACCAAGAGGAAGACGTAACGATTGTAAATATATATGGATCCAACATAGGAGCACATCAATATATAAGACAAATGCTAACAGCCATAAAAGGGGCATCGACATTTATATAAATGGAAAGAGCAACCAGACAGGAACTTAATAAGGAAATGCAAGCCTTAAATGATACATTAGATCATATAGACTTAATTGATGTTTATAGGACATTCCATCTGAAAGTGGCAGAATACACTTTCTTCTCAAGTGCACATGGAACATTCTCCAGGACAAATCACATCTCCAGGGTAGGTCACAAATCATGTCTTGGTAAATTTAAGAAAACTGAAATTGTATCAAGCATCTTTTCTGATCACAATGCTCAGATTAGAAATCAATTATAGGGGGAAAAAACTGTAAAAAACACAAATACATGGAGACAAAACAATATCTGATTTAATGATCAATGGATCACTGAAGAAATCAAAGAGGAAATAAAAAAGTACCTAGATATGAATGACAATAAAAACATGACAACTCAAAACCTATGGGGCACAGCAAAAGCAGTTTTAAGAGGCAAGTTTACTGCAATATAATCTTACCTCCAGAAATAAGAATAGCAAATAAACAACCTATCCTTACACCTAAAGCAACTAAAGAAAAAATAACAACAACAAAAATTCAAAGTTAGTTAGAAGGAAAGAAATCAGAGATCAGAGCAAAACTACAATGAAACAGAGATCAAGAAAACAACAGCAAAGATCAATGAAATTAAAAGCTGATTCCTTGAGACAATAAATAAAATTGATGAACCTTTAGCCAGACTCATCAAGAAAAAAAGGGAGAGAATCCAAATCAATAAAATTAAAAATGAAAAAGGAGAAGTCACAACAGACACCACAGACATACAAAGAATCATAAGGGATTACTACAAGCAACTATATGCCAATAAAATGGACAACCTAGAATAAATGGACAAATCTTAAAAAGATACAACTTTTCAAGACTGAACTAGGAAGAAACAGAAAATATGAATACATTCAATCACAAATATGAAATTGAAAGTGCAATTAAAAATCATCCAACAGGAGGTTCCCTGGTAGCTCAGTGGTAAAAAATTCGCCTGCCAATGCAGAAGATACAGGTTCAGTCCTTGATTTGGGAAGATCCCACATGCTGTGGAGCAACTAGGTCTGTGTGCTACAACTACTGAGCCTGTGCTCTAGAACCCAGGAGCCGCAACTACTGAGCTCATGTACCACAAACTACTGAAGGCCATGTGCCTAGAGCCCATGCTCTGCCACAAGAGAAGCCTGGGCAATGAAAAGCCCACACCACACAACTAGAGAGCAGCCCCCACCCACCACAATGAGAGAAAAGCCCATGCAGCAACGAAGACCCAGCACAGCCAAAAATAAATAAATAAAATTATTTTTTAAATCTTCCAACAAACAAAAGTTCAGGATTAGATGACTGGTACAGGACTAGATGGAATCACAGGCAAATTCTATCAAACATTTAGAGAAATTAACATCTAACCTTCTGAAACTCTTCCAAAAAACTTCAGAGGAAGGAACACTTCCAAGCTTATTCAATAAGACCACCTTTGCCCTGACACCAATACCAGACAGAAAAATCACAAAAAAATAAATTTACAGGCCAATGTTACTGATGAACATAGATGCAAGAGTCCTCAACAAAATATTAGCAAACTGAATACTCCGGTCTCCCATATTTCAGGCAGATTCTTTACCATCTGCTGCTGCTGCTGCTAAGTCGCTTTAGTTGTGTCCGACTCTGTGCGACCCCATAGACGGCAGCCCACCAGGCTCCCCTGTCCCTGGGATTCTCCAGGCAAGAACACTGGAATGGGTTGCCATTTCCTTCTCCAATGGATGAAAGTGAAAAGTGAAAGTGAAGTCGCTCAGTCGTGTCCGACTCTTCGTGACCCTATGGACTGAAGCCTACCAGGCTCCACCATCTATGGGATTTTCCAGGCAAGAGTACTGGAGTGGGGTGCCATTGCCTTCTACACTTGACCATCTGAGCCACTATCAAAGCTCAATTGAATCCAACAATACAGTAAAAGGATCAAGTGGGATTTATCCTAGTGATGCAAGGATTCTTCAACATGCACAAATCAATGTGATACACCACATTAACAAAGAATATGGTACTGGTACAAAAACAATGGAACGGGATAGAAAGGCCAGAGATAAACACATGCATTATCATCACCTAATCGGAGAAGGCAATGGCACCCCACTCCAGTACTCTTGCCTGGAAAATTCCATGGACGGAGGAGCCTGGTAGGCTGCAGTCCATGGGGTCGCTGACGGTTGGACACAACTCAGCGACTTCACTTTCACTTTTCACTTTCATGCATTGGAGAAGGAAATGGCAACCCACTCCAGTGTTCTTGCCTGGAGAATCCCAGGGACGGGGGAGCCTGGTGGGCTGCTGTCTCTGGGGTTGCACGGAGTCGGACACGACTGAAGTGACGTAGTAGTAGTAATACAAGACAAAAGAGACAAGAATATACTGTGGAGAAAAGACAGTCTCTTCAAAAGGTGGTGCTGGACTGGACAGCTACATGTAAATGAACGAAATTAGAACACATCCTAACACCATACACAAAAATAAACTCAAAATGAATTAAAGACTATATAACACTTTTAGAGGAAAACATAGAGAAAACACTCTCAGACATAAGTCACAGCAAGATCTTTTTCAATCCACCTCCTAGAATAATGAAAAAAACAAAAATAACAAATGGGACCCAATAAAACTTAAAAGCTTTTGCGTGACGAAGGAAACCATAAACAAAATGAAACGAGAACCCTCAGAATGGGAGAAAGCATTTGCAAACAAAGGAACTGGCAAGAGATTAACCTCCAAAATATACAAACACCTCAAGTAACTCAATATCAAAGCAATAAACAAAACAATCAAAAATAGGTGGAAAATCTAAAGAGCCATTTCTCCAAATAAGATACACAGATAGTTAAAAAGTATATGAAAAGATGCGCAACATCACTAATTATTAGAGAAATGGCAATCAAAACTACAACGAGGTATCACCTTACACAAGTCACCTTAAACATCAGAAAGTCTACAATGAAAGCTGCAGTGGATGTCGAGAAAAGGGAACCCTCCCACACTGTCTGTGGGAACGCAAACTGTTACAGCACTATGGAGAACAGTATGGAGGTTCCTTTTTGTTGTTCAGTCGCTCAGTTGTGTCCAACTCTTTGCAACCCCATGGACTGCAGCAGGCCAGGCTACCCTGTCCTTCACCATCTCCCAGACTTTGCTCAAATTTTCATGTCCATTGAGTCAGTGATGCCATCCAACCATCTCATCCTCTGTCATCCCTTTCTCTTCCTGCCCACAATCTTTCCCAGGATCAAGATCTCTAATGAGTCAGCTCTTCACATCAGGTGGCCAAAGTATTGAGCTTCAGCTTCAGCATCAGTTGATTGACTTATTTGATCTCCTTACAGTCCAAGGGACTCTCAGGAGTCTTCTCCAGCATTACAGCTTGAAAGCACTGATTCTTTGGCACTCAGCCTTCTTTATGGTCCAGCTCTCACATCTGTACATGACTACTGGAAAAATCATAGCTGAGACTATGGCTATAGTTAAACTAAGTTAAACTATAGCTTAGACTATACAGACCTTTGTCAGCAAAGTAATGTCTCTGTCGTTTAATATGCTGTCAAGGTTTGTCATGGCTTTTCTACCAAGGAACAAGTGTCTTTTAATTTCACGGCTGCAGTCACGGTCCACAGTGATTTTGGAGCCCAAGAAAAAAATGTCTGCCACTGTTTCCATGTTTCCCCATCTATTTTCCATGAAGTGATGGGACCAGATGCCATGATCTTAATATTTTTAATGTTGAGTTTTAAGCCAGCTTTTTTCACTCTCCTCTTTCACCTTCATCAAAAGGCTCTTTAATTCCTTTTCGCCTTCTGCCATAAGGGTAGTGTTATCTGCAAATTTGGGATCATTGATATTTCTCCCGGCAATATTGATTCCAGCCTGTGCTTCCTTCAGCCCAGTGTTTTGCATGATGTACTCTGCATAGAAGTTAAATAAGCAGAATGACAATATACAGCCTTGACGTACTCCTTTCCCAATTTGGAAGCAGCCCATCATTCCATGCCCATTTCTAACTGTTGCTTCTTGATCTGCATACATATTTCTCAGGACACAGGTAAGGTGATCTGGTATTCCCATCTGTTTGAGAATTTTCCATGGTTTGTTGTAATCCACAGAAAGTCTTTAGTCAATGAAGCAGAAATAGATGTTTTTCTGGAATTCCCTTGCTTTTTCTATGATACAATGGAGTTGGCAATTTGATCTCTGGATCCTCTGCCTTTTTTAAATCCAGCTTGTACATCTGGAAGTTCTCAGTTCAAAAAGCTAAAAACAGAACTACCATAAGGAATTGGCAACCCACTCCAGTATTCCTGCCTGGAGAATTCCACGGCCAGAGGAGCCCAGCGTGTTTGCAGAGTCCATGGGTTTGCAGAGTCAGACATGACTGAGCCATTATGACCTAGAAATCTCACTCCTGGGCATATATACTCAGAGAAAAACCATAATCTGAAAAAATACATGAACTCCAATACTCACTGCAGCACTATTTACATTAGCCAGGACATGGAAGCAACCTAAATATCCGTCAACAGAAAGAAAGAGAAGTCGCTCAGTCATATCTGACTCTTTGTGACCCCATGGACTGTGGCTGACCATGTTCCTTTGTCCGTGGGATTTTCCAGACAAGAATACTGGAGTGGGTTGCCATTTCCTTCTCCAAGGATCTTCCCAATCCAGGGATCAAACCGGGGTTTCCCACACTTCAGGCAGACTCTTTACTATCTGAGCCACCAGAGAAGCCCCCATCCAACAGAAGAAAGGATAAAGAAGACATGGTACATATGTACATACAATGGAATATTATTCAGCCATAAAAAAAGAACAAAGTAATGCCATATGCAGCAACATGGATATGCCTAGAGATTCTCATACTGAGTGAAGTCAGTCAGACAAAGACAAATATCACATGACACAACTCAGATGTGGAGTCTTAAAAAAAGGCTACAAATGAACTTTCCACAAAACACCAACAGAGTCAAAGATGTAGAAAATAAGCTTACGGTTACCAGAGTTACAGTAGGCACTGATAAATTGAAAGACTAGGATTGACACATACATATTACTATATATAAAGTAGGTAACTATTAAGGACCTACTGTATAGCACATGGAACTCTATTCAATACTCTGTTATGGCCTATATGGGAAAAGAATCTAAAAAAGAGTGGATATATTTATTTGAGTAACAGATTCACTTAGCTGTACACCTGAGACTAACACAACATTGTAAATCAATTATACCCCAGTAAAAATTTAAGAAAATATAGAACTAAGAAAATAAATAAAATACTACATCTCAAAGTTATCTAATTATTTGGTTTGGTATAGTTAGATATGCTGTGTTTAGTCACTCAGTCATGTCCGACTCTCTTGCGACCCCATGGACTATAGCCGGCCAGGCTCCTCTGTCAATGGGGATTCTCTAGGCAAGAATACTGGAGTGGGTTGCCATGCCCTCCTCCAAGGATTGAACCCAAGTCTCCCGCATTGCAGGCAGATTATCAACTGAACCACCAGGGAAGCCCACAGTTAGACATACCCAAGAGTAATACCTAAGAATTCCCTGGGACCAGGAGACTTTACCAAATAATACAACTCCGTTTCCCTCAATTCTTAAAGATTCTGATGGGTACCCTGTGTGTGTGTGTGTGTGTGTGTGTGTGTGTGTGTGTGTGTGTGTTTGTATGGGTACCTTTGTTTGGGTTCTGGAGGTTGTAAGGATTGACAATCACTGTCCTAGACAGTTGCTACTCATGACAGCAACTAACATGTATGACACGTTGACCACTTTCCTAAAGTCATTTCACAAACACCACTGATTGCTCCTTACTTCAACCTTGACAGATGAATGCTGAAAAGTGTGTGTTTATGATATTCCTCATCATTATACAGTAGCTGGCAGATTCAGAACCTCATCTTATATCTGCTGACTTAGGGTGGAAAAAATACTCATAGAGAGTGTCACAGAGAGTGTGTTGTCTTTAAAACATGTGGATGGATATGTTGAGAAATGCATGGTTAGATGTATTAGTCCTCGAGGGTGAGATTACTAAAAGCCCCTGTCTCACCAGAAATGTCTCTTCCTGCCAATGAGGTTGTCTCCAACCTAACAATCCATATTCCAGATCTACCAACTTCCTCCTTTTCCTTACTGCCCTTGCCACAGATACAGCATCTTATATTTTTCCTAAATCTTTATTCAGCTCCCTTTTTTTTTTGGACTCACAGGTTCCTATTAAAAGGAACACAGATTTCTGGAGTCAGAGATCTGTGTTTAAATTCTGAATCTGACATTTACAAGCTCTGTGATACTGAAGAAGGTAT
Organism: Bubalus bubalis; assembly: GCF_019923935.1. Lineage (NCBI taxonomy): Eukaryota > Metazoa > Chordata > Mammalia > Artiodactyla > Bovidae > Bubalus > Bubalus bubalis. The sequence goes on along the minus strand of NC_059163.1, from coordinate 51,882,231 downwards.
ATAATGTATCTGAGTTCTAGTTTCCTCATCTGGAAAATGGTGCTTGGGAAAGAAAATAAGTAAAAAGCTCTTACGTATGATAACCTAAGAAGTATGTCTAGTAGCTATTGCCATTATATTCTATGTCTTTAATGACATTTTGTATCCTCAAGTTATCTGATTCTAGGTAATACATATCTGTGTTTCTTATTTCTATCTCAGAAAGGTAATTCTTCACAAATTATGTCAAACAGAGAAGTTCTACAGCATGAGAAAAGGAAATGAACTCAGAGGTCAGAATGTCCGAGTTTCTATCTTCACCTGCTCCTAGCTGTGGAAACTTGGACAATTTACTGACTCACTCTGTGCCTAGAATAGCAACAGCAATGCTACCCACCTCATAGAGTTTTGGTGTTAATTAAATAGAAAATAGCACTTAAATTATGATAAGAATTTAATAAATTTTGTTATTATGTAGAGATATTATTTCCTTGTTTATTTAAACCTCAGCCACATCTTTTTGCTCAGATTATCAGGAGACTGATACCCAGTTGGTAAGTAAATTAAAATATTATAAACTATAAAGAGAAAAAATATATTTTCCTTTCAGATTACATTTACTTTGTGTCCCAACTCAAACAGAAGCAAGTCTTTTCTTAGTTTGGAAACTGTAGCTTATCCATCTATTTTGTTGCTTTAAAAAAAAAACCAAAAAACATTTGGCTCACGTTTCAGAGAAAACTAAATTCAGTGCATAATTTACAACCTACAACCAAAAGCCAACATTTAATTTTGTTTTAGTCAAGTAAGAGCAACATACCTGGGGGGGGGGGGGGGGGGGGAGTTGGAATTTGCTTACATTTGAGATACTTTTAAGATTCACAAAATATACTTAAAGCAAATTTGAGGTTATTTTAGTTGCAGTCAAGATACAATAAGAACCAAATGAAATGCAGCAGTGAGTAGAATTTCACCCCTAACATCTTCACTGAGAATATATTTTTTTCACTTGCAACATTAAATATATATATAACTAAAAAACAACTGAAAACTAACTAGCCTTCATCTTATAACTACCAAATAATACATGGCCCATCATATTAATTCTTTGGGTATTATTTTTGTTCCAAGAATAGAATGTATTTTCAGCTATATTAATATTTCAAAATAAACATTATGCTTTGATAAGTAGGTTGTATATAGTCCCTGATGCCCTCTGAAACCACAGTATTTTTTCTCTATGTAGACTTCTATACGAAGCTTAAAAGAGAAAATTGTAAACTTGGCTGAATAGCTGCAAATGAAGATGTTTCCTAGATTTTCTCTCAACACTGATATTTTTCTGTATTTTCTAAGACTGACACATGCAATTCTATGCTGGTTGCTTCTCTTCTGTTATGTGTTTGTTTGTACACAGATATAATCACATTATCATTTACCAAAGGGCTCCCAATCTGATATATCAGCTGGTCTCCTAAGTATTCTCTGAAAATTATGGGTTCAATCCCGCCTCCAAATGCTTATTACAAATATTTCAAATCTCCCATCTGCTTCCAAGAGTATGGCTGGGAACTAAAGCTGCCTAACACGTACCTCCTGTGGGTAACTGCTACACTGCATAAAGATATAACTTCTGTTCATGTATGTGTTTTGGATCACTCATTACCAATTCTTTTTAATTTTCCTATTTTGCTTTTTTAAATCAACATTCTGCAGATTTCCTGGAAAGTCATGGATTAAAATAATTACTAAACAAGGAAGTTAAAGAAAAGCATTTAAATCCAATAGTAAGTGCAAAATGTTAGATGTTAATGTTTCTTTCAGAGGATGCACTGTCCACTCATTTTGCCTGATGTCTTCTGAAGCCACTCTTTACCCTTCATTTTTCAGTTTGTTTCACTGTGTTCTCAGTTGTTCTTGAAAAGAGCTCTGAGTTGTTTCATCTTTTCCATCTTCAGTCTCATAGCTGAATTTTAGGTTCTGGACATTCCCAATTCATTTTTAACTGCCTAAGTGACAATTTTCCCCAACTCTAATCCACACAAGGTAGAAACAACCTCTGGATTAAATTTCCTAAAACACAACTTTCATCATGTCATAATATTGCTCAAGATCCCAACGTGGTTCTAGTGATTATGAAAAAAGATCATACTCTTTATACTGACAGGTTCCACAGTGTGGGAAATAGCCCCCATTTTAGTTATCAATCTAACCTCCTACGACTTTCTCCTTTACTGTTGCTCCCATCAGAATAGATTTCTTTGCATCCCCCATGTGCCATGCTTATTCTACCTGTGATTTTCCTGATGTTTGCCTCTTCTTTTTTCCCCATCCACTCATCTATCTGCATCCCATTTACTGTTCATAATCAACTGAAGTGATGACCCTTTAGACATTTCCTATAAGAAAATTCAACTGCTCTAGGCCACAAGTCATATTTTTCTTGGAATTTACACCATACTTAGCAACTGTCTAAGTTATTCACAGAAGTTTATATATTGTGCTGCCTTCATTATCCTTTGGAACTACTGCTAATCCAAAAAGATCATGACCAACTTGAGGTGATGAGATAGTACCCTATGCCATCTATTACCAATTTTTTTTTCATTGCTGGAAACACACTAGATATATGAGAACACAAAGTGGACATGACATCATCATCTTTAAAAAAGGTTTACAAAATAAAATTCTAATTGTAGTGTTACTTATGGATTAATTAATGATTGCATATGATATGTGAATGGGGCAAATGTATATTCTCTGAAAAAGATTAAGTAGAAATCACATTTTTATAAACAGAAGAGGGCCACGTCACATCCAAAGTTTCAAACAGGTTTCAGTCCTGTTCTCTTAAAAAAGAAAGCTTTTTTATTTTTTAAAGTAGGAGTTAAAAAAAGATAAAGGAGGAAAACAAAATATTAATAGATATGTCTGCCAGCTGTGAGAAGGGTACCAACAGAAACCCAGAGCACTGTATCAGAGCATGAATGAGAAGCAAGGATATCCACAGAGAAAATCTCCCTCTGAAGTATCAGAGTCTGATGTGAAGAGGGCCTCCCTCATGGAATAGCAACCTGGAGTGAGTTAGGGAACATCCAAACAAGAGAGAAGAGGAGAAGCCAAGGCAGGCACTCAGAACCAGAGTTAGCAGTGACTCCTGTGGGAAGTTGGCCTGACATGAGATGCCAGCATCAAAGCAAGAAGAGGAGGGTATCTCTTCATGGGCATAGCTTTGTGTGCCATGTCAGAGCTCCAGCAGAGTGAGAAGGATCTTTTTGTATAGACCGAGATTGGTCCAACAAGGAGAACCAGGAGCCCAAATGCAGAGAGGAAAATATTTGTAAGTGAAGGCAGTGTAGCACTGGATGTCAGAATCCAAATGAGGTGGTGAGCTCCTTTGAATGAAGAGTGATGTAGGATGGGGTATAAGATCCCTAGTGATGTGAAGAGGACATGTACACGTGGGAGTCCAAAGAAGATATACAAATGGCCAACAGGTATACAAAAAGGTGCTCAGCACCACTAATCATTCAGATCAGATCAGATCAGTCACTCAGTCGTGTCCGACTCTTTGCGACCTAATAAATTGCAGCATGCCAGGCCTCCCTGTCCATCACCAACTCCCGGAGTTCACTCAGAATCATGTCCATCGAGTCAGTGATGCCATCCAGCCATCTCATCCTCTGTCGTCCCCTTCTCCTCCTGCCCTGAATCCCTCCCAGCATCACAGTCTTTTCCAATGAGTCAACTCTTCGCATGAGGTGGCCAAAGTACTGGAGTTTCAGCTTTAGCATCATTCCTTCCTAAGAAATCCCAGGGCTGATCTCCTTCAGAATGGACTGGTTGGATCTCCTTGCAGTCCAAGGGACTCTCAAGAGTCTCTCCAACACCACAGTTCAAAAGCATCAATTCTTTGGCACTCAGCCTTCTTCACAGTCCAACTCTCACATCCATACATGACCACAGGAAAAACCATAGCCTTGACTAGAGAACTTTTGTTGGCAAAGTAATGTCTCTGCTTTTGAATATGCTATCTAGGTTGGTCGTAACTTTCCTTCCAAGGAGTAAGCATCTTTTAATTTCATGGCTGCAGTCATCATCTGTAGTGATTTTGGAGCCCCCAAAAATAAAAGTCTGACACTGTTTCCCCTGTTTCCCCATCTATTTCACATGAAGTGGTGGGACCGGATGCCATGATCTTCGTTTTCTGAATGTTGAGCTTTAAGCCAACTTTTTCACTCTCCTCTTTCACTTCCATCAAGACGCTTTTTAGTTCCTCTTCACTTTCTGCCATAAGGGTGGTGTCATCTGCATATCTGAGGTATTTGATATTTCTCCCGACAACCTTGATTCCAGCTTGTGTTTCTTCCAGTCCAACGTTTCTCATGATATACTCTGCATATAAGTTAAATAAGCAGGGTGACAATATACAGCCTTGACGAACTCCTTTTCCTATTTGGAACCAGTCTGTTGTTCCATGTCCAGTTCTAACTGTTGCTTCCTGACCTGCATATAGGTTTCTCAAGAGGCAGGTCAGGTGGTCTGGTATTCCCATCTCTTTCAGAATTTTCCACAGTTTATTGTGATCCACACAGTCAAAGGCTTTGGCATAGTCAATAAAGCAGAAATAGATGCTTTTCTGGAACTCTCTTGCTTTTTCCATGATCCAGCAGATGTTGGCAGTTTGATCTCTGGTTCCTCTGCCTTTTCTAAAACCAGCTTGAACATCAGGAAGTTCACGGTTCACATATTGCTGAAGCCTGGCTTGGAAAATTCTGAGCATTACTTTACTAGCGTGTGAGATGAGTGCTATTGTGCGGTAATTTGAGCATTCTTTGGCATTGCCTTTCTTTGGGATTGGAATGAAAACTGACCTTTTCCAGTCCTGTGGCCACTGCTGAGTTTTACAAATTTGCTGGCATATTGAGTGCAGCACTTTCACAGCATCAGCTTTCAGGATTTGGAATAGCTCCACTGGAATTCCATCACCTCCACTAGCTTTGTTCATAGTGATGCTTTCTAAGGCCCACTTGACTTCACATTCCAGGATGTCTGGCTCTAGGTCAGTGATCACACCATCGTGGTTATCTGGGTCGTGAAGCTCTTTTTTGTACAGTTCTTCTGTGTATTCTTGCTATCTCTTCTTAATATCTTCTGCTTCTGTTAGGTCCATACCATTTCTGTCCTTTATCGAGCCCATCTTTGCATGAAATGTTCCTTTGGTATCTCTGATTTTCTTGAAGAGATCTCTAGTCTTTCCCATTCTGTTGTTTTCCTCTATTTGTCTGCATTGATCGCTGAAGAAGGCTTTCTTATCTCTTGCTATTCTTTGGAACTCTGCATTCAGATGTTTATATCTTTCCTTTTCTCCTTTGCTTTTTGCTTCTCTTCTTTTCATAGCCATTTGTAAGGCCTCCCCAGACAGCCATTAGGGAATCATTAGGGAAACACAAATCAAAGCCACAGTTAGATACTTCAAACCTGTCAGAATGGCTATTATCAAAAAGTCAAAAGATAAGTGTTGGCAAGGATGTGGCAAAAAGGAAATTTTTATATACTATTGGTGGGAAAGTAATTTGTTATAGCCATAAGGAAAATAGTAGAGAGGTTCTCAAAAAATTAAAAACAACTATCCTATGAGCCACCAATTCTACTTATGGATATATATCTAAAGGAAATAAAATTAATACCTCAAAGAGATATCTGCATTCTCATGCTGACTGCAGAATCATTTACAACAGCCAAGACATGAAAACAACCTAAGTGTGCATCAAGAGATGACTGAATAAAGACAATTATATATATAAACCAAATTTTCCACATCCAATCATATATATATTATATACAATGCATAAATTTATCATAAATATATATATTTCACATACAAGTATTATTATTTATATATAATATACAAATACATATAAAGATATACATATACATGCAATGAAATAGTATTCAACATGTCACCATTTGTGACAACATAAGAAATCTTGAGGACACTATGCTAAGTGAAATAAGCCAAACACAGAAAGAGAAATACTGCATGATCCCACTTATATATGGAATCTAAAAAAGAGTTGAATCCATAGAAACGGAGCAGAAGAATGGTTACTGGAGCCTGGGGGTTAGGGAAAATGGGTAAATGTTCGCCAAGTAAGTTCAGAATGGTGACTACAGTTAATAATAATGTATTGTTTACTCGAAATCTGCTAAGGAAGGAGATACTAAGTCTTCTCACCATACACACACACACACACACACACACACAAAGTTAGCTGTGGGGCAACAGGTATGCTAATTTTCTTTTTTGTGTGTGTGATAATAATATATTATTGAAGGGCCATAGTAGAGAAACCTCCTAAGCACAGTAACTGACACATAGTTAGCTAATATATGGTAGACTTTTGTACAATTATCCATGTAATTATCTTGGGTGTTTTTTTTTTTAATTTTATTTTATTTTTAAACTTTACATAATTGTATTAGTTTTGCCAAATATCAAAATGAATCTGCCACAGGTATACATGTGTTCCCCATCCTGAACCCTCCAGTAATCATTTCACAAGGTATATATATATATACCAAATCATTGCACCATACACCTTAAATAAAAACAATGTGTATCTGTCGGTCATAGTTTCAACAGAGCTGGAAAAAAATTTAAAAGATAAGTCACAAAAAGGAAGTACTCAAATAATATGCATATCCTAAGAACAAAGAAGCCAGCTTAAGTGGGCTACTGCTTGCCAAATTGGGACAATTTGAACACAAAAATAAAATAGAAAGTCTCTAGTTTATATTGACCTAAATTAACAAATTAAAGAATAGACTTATGAGGAACAGGATATTTACACAGTTCCAAAGTAACTTCCCCAGAGAAGGCGATGGCACCCCTCCACTCCAGTACTCTTGCCTGGAAAAATCCCACAGACGGAGGAGCCTGGTAGGCTGCAATCCATGAGGTCGCGAAGAGTCGGACACGACTGAGCGACTTCACTTTCACTTTTCACTTTCATACATTGGAGAAGGAAATGGCAACCCACTCCAGTGGGTTGCCTGGAGAATCCCAGGGACAGGGGAGCCTGGTGAGCTTCCGTCTATGAGGTCGCACAGAGTCCGTACACGACTCAAGAGGCATAGCAGCAGCAGCAGCACCAAGGTAACTTCCCACAAAATATAAACAGGGACAAGAGTTGCTTTATAAAAGTGAAGGAATCTAGCAGATACTGCATTAATCTAGTAATCAAGGTGAATATCATGAGTAAAGGGTAAAACTGAAATCATGTACCACCTCATAGGCTGCAATGAAAAGAGGGAAATATTTCTGTGGTTTCTGACCAAGATTCCTAATCTGAATCTAATCATGAGGAAACATCAGACAAATTCACATTAAAGGGGCATTCTACCAAATAACTAGTCTCCAATCTTCAAGAGTGTTAGGGTCATAATCAGTTCAGTTCAGACACTCAGTCATGTCTGACTCTTTGCCACCCCATGAATTGCAGCATGCCAGGCTTCCCTGTCCATCACCAACTCCCGGAGCTTGCATCAAAGGAAAAATCATGGAAATGTTCCAGAATAAAGAAGTCAAAAGAGGCAAAACAGCTAAATACAATATGAGAATTTTAGCTGGATTCTTTTGCTGGATGCATTTAGGTCAACAGGCAAAATGTGAATGCAATCTGAGAGTTCTCTGATGTACCGAAGTTGATTTCTTGGTTTTGAAGGTAGTACCATGATTATGTGGGAGAATGTCCTTCTTCATAAGGTTTAAACACTAAAGTATTGGGAATGATAAAGAATCAATTCAGTAACTTACAAATGGTTCAGGAGAAGAAAGTAGTATTTGTACTGTGCTTCTAATTTTTCTAAGTTTGAAATTCTATAAGAAAAGTATTAACAACAGATACTTTGAAAAAAAAATTACAATGTTTTAGAACAGGTTAATGTAAAGCCACATGTATATTAAATAAATTAGAGCAGGGAAGTTTGATGCAAGTACCCAAAAGGGTACTTGTGAAGTTTCATCTATGCTGAAAACATATCTGACATTTTTACTCTGAAAAGTCTCTACATCTAATTAGGGTTAAATGCAACTGATTTTTATTAGAAAAACTTTGGTTGTTCAAAGTTTATTTGCTAAATTCATCTTGGAAAGGCAGTTAGTCTAGCCTGGTAATGACTGACTAAGGTCCAAATATGGTGGGCTGACTTTGTCTTCTGCTAACTAGAAGGAAAGTTATGACCAACCTAGATAGCATATTCAAAAGCAGAGACATTACTTTGCCAACAAAGGTCCGTCTAGTCAAGGCTATGGTTTTTCCTGTGGTCATGTATGGATGTGAGAATTAGACTGTGAAGAAAGCTGAGAGCCGAAGAATTGATGCTTTTGAACTGTGGTGTTGGAGAAGACTCTTGAGAGTACCTTGGACTGCAAGGAGATCCAACCAGTCCATTCTGAAGGAGATCAGCCCTGGGATTTCTTTGGAAGGAATGATGCTAAAGCTGAAACTCCTGTACTTTGGCCACCTCATGCGAAGAGTTGACTCATTGGAAAAGACTGTGATACTGGGAGGGATTGGGGGCAGGAGGAGAAGGGGACGACAGAGGATGAGATGGCTGGATGGCATCACTGACTCGATGGACATGAGTCTGAGTGAACTCTGGGAGCTGGTGATGGACAGGGAGGCCTGGCGTGCTGCAATTCATGGGGTCGCAAAGAGTCAGACACGACTGAGCCACTGAACTGAACTGCACTGAACTAGAAGAGCCATAAATTTTTTTTAGATAAATAAAATACCATAAAAATACACATTCTTGATCTAACAAGAAATATTAGAAAAAAATGGAGCAGTTCAAAGCTTCAGACCAGCAACTGGATATAGAAATTTCTTAGCAGAGATTCCACTTCTAATGTATAGAAAGTTTCTCTCCTTTCCTTCCAGTGTCATGGGCAATACTGAGCAAGAGGTGTTCTGAAGCAGCAGCTGGTGCAATTGATTGGAAGCTATGCAGAAATTTTTTACTGAAAAGTCTCAGAATTTGAGATGTATGTATCCCAGGATAATAAAAATATCTCTTTGACAATCGAAGCTCTCTTCTTTCTAAATTCAGTATTTTAAAAATAACACCTATGTGAAAATTGAGAGCTTATCCCAAGTCAGTCTAACAGAAGGATAGATTCCGGCTTACTTGGCTTTCATTCAGCACTACTCCTGCCACATCTCAAAGACAAAAGAGACTAAAAGATGACAAGGATTGATTTCTTTCCTCAACTCAATGTGTATGTGGTCTATATGACACTACAATTTCTGCCAATAGATATAAAAATCTGATAAATTACTCAGAACCATAAGCCATTTTAATGGATCCAATCGAACCTGGGTTGTAATTCAACGTTAGTAAATGTATACATTAATATCTCAAGAGGAGTCCTAACAGAAAGCCTGGACCTGTTTCTTTCTCTGCTTTTACAGTACAGCTTGAACAGGATATCTTATAAGATGAGGTTTTCCCAATGTAGCATGCAGATTTGCAAAGCCCAAAGGATATTAGGTAGAGCCTAATCTTTTGAATAACACATGTGAAAAATTCTTAAAGAGATGGGAACACCAGACCACCTTACTTGCTTCCTAAGAAATCTGTACACTGGTCAAGAAGCAACAGTTAGAACCAGACATGGAACAACAGACTGGTCCCAAATGGGGAAAGGAGTACATCAAGGCTGTATATTGTCACTCTGCTTATTTAATATGTAGAGTACATCATGAGAAAGGCTGAACTGGATGAAGCACAAGCTGGAATCAAGATGACAGGGATAAATATCAATAACCTCAGATATGCAGATGACACTACCCTTATGGCAGAAAGCAAAGAGGAACTAAAAGAGACTTTTGACAAAGGTGAAAGAGAGTGAAAAAGCTGGCTTAAAACTCAACATTTAAAATATTAAGATCAGGTCATCCAGTCCCATCATTTCACAGCAAATAGATGGGGAAACAATGGAAACAGTGACAGACTTTATTTTCTTGAGCTCCAAAATCACTGCAGATTGTGACTACAGCCATGAAATTAAAAGATGCCTGCTCCCTGTAAGAAAAGCTATGACAAACCTAAACAGCATATTAAAAAGCAGAGATATTACTTTGCCAACAAAGGTCCATATAGTCAAAACTAGGGTTTTTCCAGGATGTGAGAGCTGGACTATAAAGAAAGCTGAGCACTGAAGAATTGATGCTTTTGAACTGTGGTGTTGGAGAAGACTCTTGAGAGTCCCTTGAACTGCAAGGAGATCAAACCAGTCAATGCTAAAGGAAATCATCCTGAATATTCACTGGAAGGACTGATGGTGAAGCTGAAGCTCCAATACTTTGGACACCTGATGAGAAGAACTGACCAGAAAAGACCCTGATACTGGGCAAGATTGAAGGCAGGAGGAGAAAAAGATGACAGAGGATGAGATGGTGGAATGGCATCACCGACTTGACAGACATGAGTTTGAGTAAGCTCTGAGAGTTGGTGATGGACAGGGAAGCCTGGTGTGCTGCCCTCCATGGAGTCAGAAAGAATTGGACACAACTGAGTGACTGAACTGAACTGAATCTTTTGAATGCTTTTGATACAGTGCCTGCAGTAAAGAGTAAGAATCAAATTGTAGACTCTGTTCATTTCCTTGAAAAGTCCCATAACCTTGGTTCTTAATCATTTTTTGTATGCAATTATCATTATTATCACATATCTGTACTATTCCTAGTTTTGCAATGGGGAAAAGAAAAAGACATACAGTAAATATCCTTTACTCAGGGTTTTATGGGCTTCCCTGGCAGCTCATATGCTAAGAATCTGCTTGCAATGCAGGAAACCTGGATTCAATCCCTGGGTTGGTAAAATCCCCTGGAAAAGGGAATAGCAACCCACTTCAGTATTCTTCCATGGACAGAGGAGCCTGGAAAGCTACAGTTCATGGTGTACCAAAGAGTTGGACATGACTGAGTGATTAACACTTTCACTTTCACTTCACTCAGGATCTTGGACAACCAAATCTGAAGGTTATAATAGTATAAAAAATAAAGTCAATTTCCTCTTATTTTTGATAGGTAGTAGGAAATAAAATGTTTTAAATTTTTGATAAAGAAAAAAATCAAGGTGTATTATGTTTTCATACTCACAGTTGAATCCTAGATAAGGCTAGCACCAATCTTGAGTATAATTAAATTGATATCGTATCTGGATTAAAATTTTCAATTCTAGAAGAAAATGTCTAACCATGTGAAAGATGTTATCAATTGCTCTGACAATTCTGATTGTTTATTTTCTTCATGCTTTCTTGAAATTACTTCATAGATTTAATGGCTTGGCATATATCTTGGTTTTTTTACTTAATTTAGAATAGTATCTCAGATTTGTTCCTTTCAGAATTCCTCATCATTCCACATTTTTTCACACTAAAAATTTTCTCTAAAAATAATTCTTATCTACCAATTTATAAACATTTAATTGCATTGCCTGAATATCAGTTTAAAATTCTTATCAGGATCTGTCTTAGCCCATTTGGGCTGCTACAACAGACTACCATATACCGGGTGGTTTATAAACAATAAACATTTATTTTTCATGGTTCTGGAGGCCGGAAGTCCAAGGTCAGGTTGTGTGGTTGGTTGAGGGTTCTCTTCCTGTTACAAACTTCTTATTGTATCCTCACATGGTGGAAGAGGCTAGGGAGCTCTATGGGGGTCACTTCTATAAAAGCACTAATCTCATTTATGAAGGCTCCACCCTCATGACCTAAGCACCCTGCCTAAGGGCCCCACATACTAACACTTTCACATGGGGCCTTAGGATTTCCACATATGAATTTGAAGGGGACTCAAACGTTCAGATAGTATAAAGGTCTCAAAATTTAAATCTGCTTTCAGAATGAAGTTTCCTATTTTCTTCTCCCTGTATCATCGTAGAACAGGATTATCATAACTAGTGTGGAGAATTTTCTAATCCCTGTCCTTATAAGTGCTTAAAGTATAGGAAGACAATTTCAGTGTTATATAAAATAAATCAGAAGAGCTAGGTTTGAATCATTTTTGTAGCATATTATTGGATAATTTATATAATATCTTGTTCTTGATTATTTCTAAGTATTGTTAATCCCATTTTAGAAACTGAGAAACCTGAAGCTCCAAGAGGTTCAATGACTTGTACGGGGTCAGGCAGCTAATAAAAGGAGTCATGAGTCAAAACTGTACCTGCCTGTCTTGAATATCTGTGTGTGGGTTTAAAAAATATTCTGTTTCTATAATGACATCCTTAATTATTCTGCTTAATAGAAGGTTCTAATTCAAGTTATTTCAATTTTTAAAGTAACAGAACACATTCTGTTCAGCTATACCTCCATGTTTGATATCAGATACTAAGATAAATATAAAGATGAGTAAGATACAACTCTTTCAACAAATTTATAAGCTAGAATAAAAACAGCAAAATTGGTCTTGATTGTACAAGAAAAAGGTTGTCTTTTCTTTTTCTACTTATCTTTGACATTTTAATCTTTCACTGGAGGTGGAACATATATTTAAAGGCAATGAATTACTAGAGAAATTTGGTTTCGGATCACATGCTATCCTCACTGGCTCAGTCACAGAGAAATAGCACACAAAGGTTAACCAAATGAAGCTTTTCCTAAATTGGATTTCCATTTCAAAAGATTTCTCCTTCATGTTGACATAAAAGTATTGAATCAACTACTGTAATTTTCATGCATACAACATCTGTGTCTGTAAGTACATGATATGATAAGATTTTCAAAGAACAAAGTAAGAATTTAGGGACAAAGAAAGACATAACTTAAAATGAGAATTTGCACTTGTCCCAGAGGCCACAGAGAAACTGCTAAAAACACCTGACTTCAGATCAGCCTAGGGGCAGTAACTAGTGGAAGCTTCAGGGACTGGCTTACAAATGACCCAAGTGACAGATTATTTGTTGAAAAAACCATTATAAAAAGTATTTACTGCAGAACAAGGTGAAGAAAACTATGGAGACTATAAAGTGATTTATTATTATAACAAATGTAATTATTAGTCCTTGGTGTCAATTTGCATTAATCATATATTTGTATATGGTGGTGAATATAAGCACAGAAATGCAGTTTAAGAGAATCCAGTGAAGATGAAGTTTAGTTACTGCAAAGAAGCTCTGACTTATAAATAAAAAATGTCAAGATACAGACTAAAACAAAAATGAAATTTAAAAAAATAACTAAAGATGAAGTCATTTCTCAACAGGAATAGGCAGTATTCCAGAATCTATTTTTAGCCTTTCAGAAAATAAATTGGTGAAATCAAAAGTTCAATATGAGGAAATGCTTTTTCACAGAGTTAAGGAACACTTGATTAAAGGAAAAAGAAAACCCTTATATGTTCATGAAGGAGTCCACCTACTGGACAGAACAGTTAATTGGTGTGGGGAAAAAAATCACAAGCAGGTGTCTTATACTCTAGGCAGAAATCCTCTCAGCAACATGAAAATATAATTGGCTTTTTAAAAAACAATTAGCATTACAATCCTAACAAGAGGCAGGAGTCATTAAGTGGACCTCAATCTAGGAGGGTTTAATATAAATCAAACTGAAAGGAAGGAAGGGAGGGAGGAAAAAAGAGAGAAAGGGAGGAGAGAGGGAAGGAAGGAATGAATCTCATCTCTTCTTTCTAGACTGTTAATGCTTCATTTTGTTCATTTTTTGCTGAGACGCATTTTAGGGCATAAATTTTCATGTGCATTTTCCACAGAAAGATACTATGTCCTCCCAGCCCAAGAGTATTAACAAATAACAACATCAAAATGCAAATACATTCAAGAAGCAAAACTTCATTCTAACCCTAACCAGTTTGACGTTTATGAGAAAAGGTTCTTATGTCCTTCATCTGTACACTGTCTGCCACCTAGGACTCATAGGTTTCATCTAAGATGTGTGTAAAATTACTTTACAAAGTAAATATCTCATACAGATACAAGACAATTGAGGCTTGTGTGACAATTTTTACCAGCTAGGAAAGCAGTCTTACTATCTGACTATTCCCTAATTGCCTCACCAAAGCAGAGTTAGCCTCCACACACTGGAGGCAGCTTGAAGAATAAAAACAAAGGAAGCACTTAGCCTGGTCCAGGGATTCTTTCGCCACCTCTTGGACACAGCTCACTTCTGTTTGCAACTATTAATCAGGCCAGAACCGGTAGGCTGCCGACCCCTGCAGAAGGCACTGATGTTCCAAAACGGAAGGCTTGCTTGCTGTGCTGACACCACTCTTAATGACTCAAACATGTGGAGAACAACATTTCACAGTGACAGTAAGAGCTTCTCTAATAAGCAAAAAATCACATGCCGGGTACTGTGAATTCAGAGCACAATGAGAGTGACAAAGTGGCCCCGGCCACAAGAGCCCATCGCTTTTCTTTGAGGCAAAGACTTAGGTATCTCACAAGGGTGCCCTCAGGTATTAGACATTGCATTCCACTAAGATTTCAAAGAATTCTTTTAGAATTAGAGGAAATAAGTAGCATTTAAATTCTGGTCTATTTCCACCTTCTTAATGCCAGTTTATGAATTTAAGTGTTTTTTTAAATGTAACAGATTTGACTCAAATCACAAAAGTAATACATAACAAGTCAAGTAGCAGGGATGTACAGGTTACTATATTTATAAAGATGACAGATTACTATTTCTTTCTGAATGATTATATTACAATGATGTGTTCCCCTATTCATTTCTTGTATACTGAAAGTGAAAGTCACTCAGTCATGTCTGACTCCTTGTGACCTCACAGACTGTAGCTTGCCAGGCTCCTCTGTCCATGGACTTTACCAGGCAATAATACTGGGGTGGGTAGCCATTCCCTTCTCCAGGGGATCTTCCTGACCCAGGGATCAAACTCGGGTCTCCAGCATTGCAGGCAAATTCTTTACCATCTGAGCCATCAGGGAAGCCCTACCTCTTCCAATTTCCAATTCTCTCTTTCTCTAATCTCTACCCTAGACATCACTAATATCACAAAGCAAGCACCAAGTGGACAGCTACTTAACTGCACTTTCTAGTGTTTCTATAATGACCATATATTAATAAACCCAAGGAGAAAAGTCCATTTGGTAGAACTAATCCATCTACCTCTATAAAACGTCCTCACATTTCCATTATACATTATGTTTACTATCTGCGTTCTCTCTGGCTAGGACTTCACATCTTCTTTGTTAGGTCTGGCCTTAAACCTGCTATCTGCTCCCTGAATTTAGGTTCAGTCACAAATATTCCTTAACATTCAACTCTTCCCTATATCCACCAAGCCTGACACCACAATACTACTTGACTCTTCTTCAAGTCAATGACACTCTCACATACTTTTCTCTTGTTTTCACTGGAATTCTGTTTTCCAACACTGTTCCAACATATCTGAGCAGGCTTCTAGGGGAATTACCTCTCAGAGAGGGAGAGAGAGACTAGATAGATAGGTAACTAAAAGGACAAATGTACATTCAGCACAGGGTAATGGTAACGTGGAAAGACTGAAGTTTAATTTCATGTGAAAGGAATGCCTCCTGGAGAGTATTCATATTGAGGACAGAAAGTCAAAACCCCTCATTTTTTTATTAAGATCATTAGGACAGGGACAGAAGGCTCTGAATAAAAATGTGTGTGTAAGTCAGTCAGTCGTGTCCGACTCTTTGAGACCCCATGGACTGGGGCTCGTCAGGCTCCTCTGTCCATGAAATTCTCCAGGCAAAAATACTGGAGTGGGTTGCATTCCCTTCTCCACAGGATCTTCCCAACCCAGGAATTGAACCCAGGTCTCTCGCATTGTGGGCAAATTCTTTACTGCCTGAGCCACCAGGGCAACAAATAGTGCTCAATAAATACTGTTGGCTTACCCCGACTGTGTAACACACACACACACACACATAAACAAACACTAAAATAAAGTTAATGAGAAACACAGCAAGTAGTGGAATTTTGAATAATTATTTCTCTACCTTTTTCTACAATTCTTGTTTTGCCAATGTTTCCTCATTCATCTAGTCAGTGTTATTTTTATAACAAAGGAAAATTGATTTACACAAAGGAATAAATTCCAGCAGCATTTCTTACAGAAAGTCACTAAGCCTTGAAACCTTCAACCAGCACAGCCAGGTGTCCCTGCTCTGAAAATATGACTTATAGCTGAAGAGAGCGGGACAGCAGACTTAAGCCTCCATTAAGAAGAATCTGTAATGAGCTCTGAAGCTTTGTTACTCTGGTGTGTCTGGGCAGAAATATAGCCTAAGTCTAGGCCTTCCTTAGTGCATGCCATGTTCTCATAATCACTAGGATTTGGCATCTGTTCTAGTAGAGATTAGCTACTAAAAGCCAAGACTGGAAACTGGCTGGGAACTATAATGGACTTGACTACAGAACAGAAAGGATGCTGCTCTAAAACAAATGGAGCCCCCCAAGAACATTAATGATGACTTATTCATTCCCTCTCCAAATATTTACTTACTGACTACACTATGCCCGGACATCTGACACTTAGGGCATATAAAAGAAGACAAATCAGACCACATCTCTTTCCACATAGATCTCACATACTACTGGGAGATGCAGACAATAAAGATTTAAAGAAAAATAAAGCAGGATAAAGCTGCTTCTTTGAGCAAGACAAGCAGTGAAGTTTTCTCTGACAAGCTGACAAAGACTGAAAGAAATAAAAGAGCGAACCACACAGACTAAGATAATTTTGGACAGAAGAACAGCGAGTGCAAAGGAGCAGCAGAGCTGCTGGAGAACAGGAAGTAAGGGCAGAAACTAGGGAGTCTGGAGGCACATAATGTAAGGCCTTCGGGTGAATAAGGATTTTATACTTCATTGAGTATGATAGCAATGCACTCAAGGGCTTTACTCAGAGGGTCGTAGCATATTTACATTTTAAATGGAACTTTTGGCAATGTAAGACATATAGCTAAATGGAGGCAAGGGAAGACATAAGAGGTAGGAGGATTAAGTAAACGTCCAGGCAATAGATGATGATGGCTTGAATGAAAGTGGTGACAATAGAAATGCAGAGAAGTAGTCAGATTCAAAAGTTCACAACCAACAGTTTTGCTGATGTGGGATATGAAACAAAGAGTGATGTCAAGGATGATGCCAAATTTTTTGACTTGAGCAACTAGATATTATCATTTGCTTGAAGGGGAATACTATGAGATAAACAGAGTTGGTAGAGAAAAATCGAGAATTCAAGTTTGGTTACGTTAGGTTTAAGCAGACATTTGGATATGGGGCTGAAAGATTCAGGCCATAGATGGAACCTAGGGAGCCTTCGGTGTCAGAGTGGTAATTAAAAGATCACCTAGGGAGTGAATGTGTCTAAAGAATAGGCGTGGTCGAGGGACGGAGTCCTGGGACACTTCCACATTTAAGGCCAGAATGAAAAAGAGGATCCAGTAGAGAGGACTGAAAGGGAAAACCAATGAGACAAGGAGAAGATTAGAAGATGCCCCCAGAACCAACTGAAAGAGTCTAAGAGAATGCACTTTGATGTTTTTAATATAAATTTATTTATTTTAATTGGAGGCTAATTACTTTGCAATATTGTATTGTTTTTGCCATACATCAACATGAATCCGCCACGGGTGTACACGTGTTCCCCATCCTGAACCCCCCTCCCAACTCCCTCCCCATACCACCCCTCTGGGCATCCCAGTGCACCAGTCCCGAGCATCCTGTATCATGCATCGAACCTGGACTGGTGATTCGTTTCACATATGATGAATAACACAACTATGTAAAACTCCCTTGTCTTGTCTCTGATCTCAGAGCCTTGGAGAAAAGACAGTAGTTTACATCAAGTCTCAGTTTCCCCAATTCTCATGGGGGAAATCTATGTAGTAGACTAGTAAATACTGTGCCACCTCGTTATGAATTAGTTTGCTTACTCTGAGCCCACTCGTTTCTTTCCCTTCTCCTCTTGCAACTAGAGGATGACTCTGGATTCAGCAAAAGCTGAAGAGACCACAGATTTTTCAGAATAACACATCCTGAAAGCCGAGCTTGATTGTGAGCATTGTAAAATCAAATTAAATTTCAGGCATGTTATTCTGATGCAGTGAAGAGAAAATGAATCTCAGATATAAGTAGGTTTCTTTTGTTCCAGCTCTGTGCAACGGACCTCTTATGTATTCATTTTATTTCCTTACTCTTTCACCCTATTCAGTTAAATTTATTTTTAGCTATTGTTGGGCATCCTTTAGGAGAGGCAAATACTAAGGACTATAACTGAGTACAACCCAAAGGTTCCAAAGAACAGCCTGCTTAATGCATCAATGTCAAAGGAAAGAATCTTTCCTCTCAGGAGGGTCAAAGACTTCTTGCTAACTCTGGTGGCCTGGGAGTCTTCTTCCTGACTTTGATATTAACTTCAGGGACTGTTGGTATTACTGTTACAGGTTAGAATATAGGCTAAAAAGAAAAGACAAGCAGTATCACATGTGGTATTAGACTTAAGTGAAACTTTTCATAATGTTACTGGGAGAAGTCTATTGGAAATGTCACATATAGGTAAACAGTATAGGTGAGCATCTTTGAAATCACTGTCATGTTACCTTTATTTCTATAGTTCTTTATGGACTTTATGATACATCTTACAAGCAGTTTATTGGCTTGGCCATGATTCAGGAAGTAAGGCAAAGACATGCATTCCTTGCACAAGAGTTACTTTGGGGACTTGCCACCAGCTTATATGAATGGGAGAGCTCAGTGTTCTTGAAGAGGTGACTTACTCAGTGGTGCCTGACTCATCCCAAACTTTACCCATCTTCCCCACATCAGTTTTCATTATCAGAAAAAAATGACTCATTAAGAGGAGAGAAAATCAAAGTAGTCCTATATCTTCAGAAAATCAGAATAGGTCACTGTATCCCAAGACCACTCGTTATTTTGGAAAGGTATTCTTGTTGTAGAAAAATTTTTATGGACAAATATGATTGGTGAATGCCCAGTAAAGTTTATTTTCCTGAATTTTGATGTATTTGTCATTTTTAAAGTATAATTATAAATATTCACTTTCTTACCTAAATGTATAGACACAGTTTTATATTTTTCTAAAGAGTCCTCTAAATTGCATAAACTCAAGCTGTACCAACACCTCATCTCCCTGAGGTAGACATCATTCATTAAAATCACATAGATGGAAAATAATAAAAAATGGACTTGAAACTAGGGCTGCTTGGCGTCATAGAGCCCCCTTCATCATTTAACCCCCGGTGTTAATGCACCTCATCTCCTCTTGAGAATAAATAATTTTGGAGGGGAAAGAAAATAAATGAGGCTTCTGGAGAAGGAAATGTTAGTAGGTACACAAGGAGGAGTCTGCTGCTGCTAAGTCGCTTCAGTCGTGTCCGACTCTGTGAGACCCCATAGACGGCAGCCCACCAGGCTCCCCCGTCCCTGGGATTCTCCAGGCAAGAACACTGGAGTGGGTTGCCATTTCCTTCTCCAACTAGAAGCACCTAAAATTGAACTATTCCTACTTCAAAATTTTGCCTAGACATGTGCCACCCACCTATTACAGGGCTAGCAATAAAGGATTATTTTGAGTGTACGTGAGTATGAACTTTTATTTTGCCCTTACCCATGCATTTCTATAAATTTGACTATGGTTTCACAATCATCATGACCATGAGAATGTCTGATGGGGGGAAAGAAAAATCTGCAGTACGCCCTTTATTTATGGAACTCACTCTCTCTCAGAGGCACCAACCTACTTTTATTTTTGGATGCCTTTTATTAATGTGGTGGTTGTGCTATTGGTAAATGTACCCAGTGGCAATTTCATGACTTGCATACCCAATAAATGCAATAAATAATTAAAGCTAGCATTAAGCATGCTAATAAATTTACAGGGTTGTTTCCTAAAATAATTACCCCAGTAAATGTAAAAAGGCTACAGTGAGCAGATAGGCAAAAAGGCTACAGTGAGCAGATAGGCAAGACAATCATATTTGAGATCTGATCATATTTCTAGAAAATTCACAGTAGCTCTGCTATTAAAGCTAGTGGGAAAACCTTCCTCTAGGGACTATTTTCGTGGTTCATTTTGCACCATGCTAGCACTGACCCAAAAAAGGACTAGAAGCACAAGGTTCTGTACTAGGAATAACCACAACACACCTAAAACATAGTTTTGGGCAACTGATTGTTGTATATTTGCCCCTTTTCTTTTATTAATGCAATTCAGTGGATAAGAGCAGACAGAATCGAGAGAGAGGAGAATGTACTTTATCATCTGTTGCCAAATTTCAATTTCCTCTTTCAAGTACAGTTGAATGCATTTTCTTTGCAACCCAAAGACAGAAGATCTTGATTACTGTTGCTAGAATAATCTCAGCATTTGTGTGAAGAAGATAGGAAAAATAAATAGTCTCTCTGGATGATGTGTCAGCTTGTGAACTTACAAGACAAGATATATTCTTGGAGGTAGGGAAATTAAATTAAGGTGAAATGGCAGAGCCATTAAAATGACAATTGAAGGCTTATTTTGCGGGCCAGGGCTGGCTTCCCAACTGTCCTTTGTCCTTAGCCTCACCCCAGGGGCACAGACAACAAACCAGAAACGAACAGGTCAAGACAGGGACAACTGTCTGGAAATACAGGTCACTCAAGCTGTGGGCCCTATTAAGAAATGCTAGTTTTTTCATAAAATTTAGTTTTCAGCTCTTTTCTCCCCTGTCTTCACCTACCCCCATGCTTGTTTCAGGTCTTTAAAAAGAAAAGGAGGTGATATCTCTCCTGGTTCAGTTGGCATTCTTTCTCTCTATAACAAGAAAATGCTAAGGCAGAAAAACACCACTTGGACTTCTGCTAAGAAACAAAGTAGCTACCAGTAGTACTAACAGACACTAATTTAGGAAACAGCCTATTACTGTCCACTCTCAAATGATGGGGTTCAAGGCAGGCCACGCCAAAATACAAAATTAAATTTTATAATGTTAATTTTTATAACATTTTTAATATTAAAACAATATTTATATAGGAATTTTTCTCCTGTATATAGGCACTGACCAATATCCAAATGTATATCAAGATGAATTTAACTACTTCTCTTCCAAATTTCTATACCTTTTTACAAATCTTGAAGCTGAATTACCTCTTCCATTCATAAATTAAACCTAAAAGAACTACTGATTCTTTTGAATTCTCTGCTGAAAAAGTCAAATTAAATTGTTATTATTATTTATTGCTTAGATTATTCTACTATTTCCCTAATTGGTTTTCCTGACTTATGTCTCTCTCCATTCAATTTACCAACAACCAAATTTTCTAAAGTACCATTTTTCATGCTTTCACTTTCTGGTTTAAAATCTCTTGTTGATCCTACTTTATGCATAGCATCTATCTTAAACTCTTTGGTCTAACCTGGTAGGTTCATTGCTGACAGCATATCTCCTTTGTTCCCTAATCACAGGAATAATCAATAAATCACAGTGTATTGTAAAATTACCACACTGTAAAATCAGGGAAAAGGGGCTGTTCATCACTTTTTGTTTATTGCTGTATTTCTCTATAGCTGGAGAAGAAAGTTATCAGATGTTCAAGAAATGGCTTTAATTCATATTAATATCCATACCCGATATGCTTTCTTTTTTTACTTATAAAAAGCAAGGTCCAAATCATGTACCATCTCCTCCAATAAATATTATCAATACTTCAACCTGTATTCATCCTTCTTTTTTTCAATATGCCAGCAAATCTGGAAAACTCAGCAGTGGCCACAGGACTGGAAAAGGTGTTTTCATTCCAATCCTAAAGAAAGGCAATGCCAAAGAATGCTCAAACTACCACACAATTGCACTCATCTCACACGCTAGTAAAGTAATGCTCAGAATTCTCCAAGCCAGGCTTCAGCAATATGCGAACCGTGAACTTCCTGATGTTCAAGCTGGTTTTAGAAAAGGCAGAGGAACCAGAGATCAAATTGCCAACATCCGCTGGATCATGGAAAAAGCAAGAGAGTTCCAGAAAAGCATCTGTTTCTGCTTTATTGACTATGCCAAAGCCTTTGACTGTGTGGATCACAATAAACTGTGGAAAATTCTGAAAGAGATGGGAATACCAGACCACCTGACCTGCCTTTTGAGAAACCTGTATGCAGGTCAGGAAGCAACAGTTAGAACTGGACATGGAACAACAGACTGGTTCCAAATAGGAAAAGGAGTACGTCAAGGCTGTATATTGTCACCCTGCTTATTTAACTTATATGCAGAGTACATTATGAGAAACGCTGGACTGGAAGAAACACAAGCTGGAATCAAGATTGCTGGGAAAAATATCAATAACCTCAGATATGCAGATGACACCACCCTTATGGCAGAAAGTGAAGAGGAACTTTTAAAAAGCCTCTTGATGAAAGTTAAAGAGTAGAGTGAAAAAGTTGGCTTAAAGCTCAACATTCAGAAAACGAAGATCATGGCATCTGGTCCCATCACTTCATGGGAAACAGATGGGGAAACAGTGGAAAGTGTCAGACTTTTTTGGGGGGGGGGGGCTCCAAAATCACTGGAGATGGTGACTGCAGCCATGAAATTAAAAGACGCTTACTCCTTGGAAGGAAAGTTATGACCAACTTAGACAGCATATTCAAAAGCAGAGACATTCCTTTGCCAACAAAGGTTTGTCTAGTCAAGGCTATGGTTTTTCCTGTGGTCATGTATGGATGTGAGAGTTGGACTGTGAAGAAGGCTGAGTGCCGAAGAATTGATGCTTTTGAACTGTGGTGTTGGAGAAGACTCTTGAGAGTCGCTTGGACTGCAAGGAGATCCAACCAGTCCATTCTGAAGGAGATCAGCCCTGGGATTTCTTTGGAAGGAATGATGCTAAAGCTGAAACTCCAGTACTTTGGCCACCTCATGTGAAGAGTTGACTCATTGGAAAAGACTCTGATGCTTGGAGGGATTGGGGGCAGGAGGAGAAGGGGATGACAGAGGATGAGATGGCTGGATGGCATCACTGACTCGATGGATGTGAGTCTGGGTGAACTCCGGGAGCTGGTGATGGACAGGGTGGCCTGGCATGCTGCGATTCATGGGGTCGCAAAGAGTCGGACATGACTGAGCGACTGAATTAACTAACTAAAGTAGATAGTGAAGACTGCGGTTTATCTATTAATATGTTTTCTAGTACTGAATCCAAAATTATGCTTTTTCCCTTTTAGTCTCAGAAATAAGGTATTGGCGACAGTCCTTCTTCTACCCTTGTAAAACAGGAGAGCAGAGCAGCTTCCTGAAGACAGTTCAATTCCAAGAACAAGTGAATATAAAGGGGTTCCTAGTTTCTCCTTCTCAATTCAACAATCAAATAACTCTCTGAACTACTTCAGACATGTTATGACAATGGATCTTACACATAAAGGAAACATCAGAGGTGGGTAGGAAGCATCCTACGGTCCCTCCCATACAACAATATTCTGCAGCATTCTGTTCTTTCTAAACCTCTAAGCTTAATCATTAAGCTTCAGCTCAGCTTGAGGTGTGGCTTTCCCCTAGAGAAAGGAATGAGTATCTTATCAAGACATTCCTGCTCCCACCATTGAGTCACCCACTCCAACTATGACTTTGGGTATCTTTCTAGAGCTAGTGTTTCCAGTTTAGATTTTCAAGCCCAGAATCCTTCAATAACAGGTCAAAAACCACACTAACTGAAGTAAATCTGTAGTCATTCTAAATCTAAAGCTGAAAATTTAATCCCAATTCTATTTCTTATCCCAAATTTTGACCAGCACATTCACCATTTTCATCAGCAGTCCTGTAATTATATCAAAAGGCTGAAATTCTAAGAATAAAATTCTGACATTATAGACATATTCCAAACTTGAAAATAACCTCTTTAAATTATTAAAATCCCAAGGATAAATTAAAGTCCAAAAATTAGATAAACTTGAAAGTTTAAATACAAGAAATTTTAAGGTTTAAAGAAATTTAATGTCTATGATCAAAGTCTCAGGCCTTTGTGAGCTGCAGTTTGAAAATATTAAAATCAAATTTCTAGTAGAAAGTCCAAAACTCATGTTGATAAATTTATTCTACTTTTTCTCAGTCAGAGGTATTCTCAGTGTCTGAATTGGGTATAGTTTCCTCAAGGAGTCATAAATTGTATCATGTCAAAGACAGGTAAAAAGACATGTTTTTACTACAAACATCTTAAAGAGTCCAAAAAGTAGTCATCTGAAAAAAAATAAAGTTGAATCTGTATCTTACTTCATGACCACTGACAAACTCAAAAAGAATCAAAAATTTAATGTATAAAGGAAAAAAAGAAACCATGAAAGTACTAAAGAAAATAAATTTCTTTATAAACTTGGAGAAATACATTTCTAAATAGGACTCCAAACTTATAAAATAAAATAGATATATTTTTACCACATTAAAAAAATTAGTAGGGTCAAAAGACAAATTACTGACATGGGAAAAACATGTGAAACTCACATCAGAGACAAAAGTAACATCTTCTTCATATAAAAAGAGCAGCTGGATATCAACCAGAAATAAAACACTAAGGGTTCCCTAGAAAAAGGACAAAAAGCCAGTTCACAGAAAAATTCAAGTGGCCCTTAAACAAATGGAAAGATATCAAACTCTTTTGTGTCCTATTATTATATAATGAATGCAAATTAAAACAACACTGAAGTAACATTTTTCACTTATCAGATTGGCAAAAATCTCAACCTTTCATAATATTGTTAATAAGGCTATTGTGAAGCATATAAGCAGAATGCAAAATGTAAAAGACTTATGAGATTTGGCAATATATAAACAATGCTATCTACTGCAAAATACTGTAAGAACATCTATGAAATATAATTTTATTGCTCAGACTTCATGAGAAAAGTTAACAGTGGTCCATCAGACAAAAAAATTCATGTGAAGAATTGGATATTAAGTGCTTAAGTGTTGACAATATTGGTCTCTTGAAATGGAGAGCATTAGTTTCTGAATAAAATTCCATACGTAAGATTTGGATGAATTTGGTAGCTAAGTTTAACATATATTTGATGAATAATGGAACCTGTAACTGATTAGATGTATGGTCCATTGGTAATATTTGAAATCATTTATTCATAGCTCAGTCGGTAGGGAATCTGCCTGCAATGTGGGGGCCCTGGGTTTGATTCCTAGGTTAAGAAGATTTCCTGGGGAAGGAAATGGCAACCCACTCCAATGCTCTTGCCTGCAGAATCCCACGGACAGAGGAGCCTGGCAGGCTACAGTCCATGGGGTCACAAGAGTCAGACACAACTTAGCAATTAAACCACCATCACCAAACAATGTTATATATGCATTTAACTTCTGATCCAAAAAATCAAGTCTCAGAATTTATACTATAGATAACTTGCCAAAAATGAGAAGTATATAAGCTTATTACCAAACTACTATTTTTAATTGCAAAAGAAGGGAAATCACTCAAGTGTCTATCAACAGGGGAATATTTAAATAAACTATGATACATTCACATAGCAAATATTCATGCTACAGCTATATTAATATTTTATACCATGAGAAAGAAGCTCTCTACCTATTGATATGGAAGTATTTCTAGAATGAGCAACTAAGGGAAAAAACAAGATGTAGAACAGTATATAAAATTTGATTTCTTTTATAGAGAAAAGGCAAAATTAAAAATATGTATTCATATATGCATACATTGCGTTTAAACTTTGCAACCCCAAGGACTGCAGCACACCAGACTTCCTTGTCCTTCACCATCTTTCAGAGCTTGCTCAAACTCATGTCCATTGAGTCAGTGATGCCATCCAACCACCTCATCCTGTCATCCCCTTCTTCTTCTGCCTTCAATCTTTCCCAGCATCAGGGTCTTTTCTGTGAGTCAGCTCTTTGCACCAGGTGGCCAAAGTATTGGAGCTTCAGCTTCAGCATCAGTCTTTCCAATGAATATTCAGGACTGATTTCCTTTAGGAGGGACTGATTGGATCTCCTTGCAGCCCAAGGGACTCTCGGGAGTCTTCTCCAATACCACAGTTCAAAAGTATCAATTCTTCAGTGCTCAGCCTTCTGTATGGTCCAACTTTCACATCCATACATGACAACTGGAAAAACCATAGCTTTGACTAGATGGATCTTTGTTGGCAAAGTAATGTCTCTGCTTTTTAGAATGCTGTCTGGATTGCTCATAGGTTTTCTTCCAAGGAGCAAGTGTCTTTTAATTTCATGGCTGCAGTAACCATCTGCAGTGATTTTGGAGCCCAAGAAAAAAAAGTCTCTCACTGTTTCCATTGTTTCCCCATCTATTTGCCATGAAGTGATGGGACTGGATGCCATGATCTTAGCTTTTTAAATGTTGAGTTTTAAGCCAGGTTTTCACTCTTCTCTTTCAGTTTCATCAAGAGTCTCTGTAGTTCCTCTTCACTTTCTGCCGTAAGGGTGATGTCATCTGTCATACCTGAGATTATTGATATTTCTCTCAGAAATCTTGATTCCAGGCTGTGCTTCATCCAGCCCAGCATTTCTCATGATGTCCTCTACATATAACTTAAATAAGCAGGGTGACAATATACAGCCTAATGCATTCCTTCCCAATTTGGAACCAGTCTGTTGTTCCATGTCCATTTCTAACTGTTGCTTCTTGACCTGCATACAGGTTTCTCAGGAGGCAGGTAAGATGGTCTGGTATTCCCATCTCTTTAAGAATTTTCCACATAGTCTAACTCAAACCAAACTGCCTAGGTCTATCTTTCGCACTTACAAATTAATTAAAGTCTTTTAGACGATCTGTAAAATGGAAATTGTAGGAATTCTTACTTTATGGGATTGATGCACAAAAATAATGAGTTAACAACTGCAAAGTACACAGGACAATATTGGGCATTTACTAACAATTACAGTAATGTTTGTTAAACAACTGCTGCTTCTGTTTAGTGGCAAAGTCATGTCTGACTCTTTGCGACTCCCTGGACTGTAGCCTGCCAGGCTCCTCCGTCCAAGGAATTTCCCAGGCAAGAATATTGGATTGGGTTGCCATTTCCTTCTCCAGGGCATCTTCTCTACACAGGAATCAAATCATGGTCTCTTGCTTGGCAAGCAAATTCTCTGCCCCTGAAGCACCTGGGAATCCCATGTTAAACAAGTAAATATTAGTTAAGTACAACTTGAAAGAAATATAACAGAAATTCGATTTATCAATGTATATTTTTTTAGTTTTTGAATTATAAGTTTTTGAGTTTGGAATGTATGGTTCAAAAACAAAAGTAAATTAACATATAAACTTAAAACTGGCCCCACAGCACTAAAATTTAAATATAAGACATTCCCAGATTCTAGACTAGATATCCCCCTAAAACACTGTGTTCTTAAAAATCAGAATTGGTGGCACAAGCGGTAAAGAATCCACCTGCCAAAGCAGGAGACACAAGAGATGCAGGTTTGATCCCTGAGTTGGGAAGATCCCCTGGTGTAGGAAATGGCAACCCGCTTCAGTATTCTTGCCTGGAAAATCCCCTGGACAGAGGAGCCTAACAAGCTACAGCCCATAGGGTCACAAAGAGTTGGACGGGACTGAGCGACTGAGTATGCACGAAAAGGAAGAAGTATACCTGGAAATATTCTTGGTTTTAGCTTTATCTGGATGCTTCTAAGTCTGTGTGAGCAGTACAGATTCCAGGAAACTATTTGTACATTGATTATGACACTATGGACTCATAAATCTAGGCACAAAAATGCATTTAGCATACCACTGCCTCTCTTAGACTGACATTTCAGACATTCCTGACTTTCAGAAAAGTTTAAAATTCTGCAATCAAGATCACCAGATTTTACTTGAAGTATAATTTTTCCCTCTGCAACATATGTTTAAAACCTCTTCATTTCTGTTCTCTCCTTTAACTTCCAGTTTTTGACACTCTGTTACTACTGGAAGTGGAAACTCTATCTCATGAAATAAGCCTTACTATCTCCAGAAAGCAGATATTTTCAATCCTATATGACAGTGGCTCTTTCCTCTGCCTCTTGCTACGGAATGGCTTAGCTGGTGAAACCTGTATCTCAGAGAGGGTTTCCTTTTTATCTTATTTATTTTGACTGAAAAATCACCCTCAAAAGTTGATTCCTGAAGTGAAGCTGCAATTGATGTTTCTGAAGCCTGAGAGCCTAGGGGCCCACTGAGAACTAATAGCCCTTCCATATGCTCCTGCGGGCAGTGCCTTTCATCACTGAAGTGTTTAGGCCTTGAATAGCATTTTTTTTTCTGCTACACATTTTTCTACAGCAATAAAATATGCCTCTACTTTTTATCTTCCTATAACTTTCAGAAAGTTGGAGTTAATTTGTTAACCATTTAATCCATTTCAAAAGTTGAGTTTCTAACTGCTTAACCTGCTTATTAATTTGGTCTCTTCTCCAAAATATAACAGATTATTGCTGTTTGCTGGAAATGAATACTTGCCTTCCTTTTTATCTTTTCTAGACATCAGGGTTTGTGGGTTTTGTTTTTTTTTTCCTAATTTCTTCCTCCATTTCTTAAATTCCAGAATCATTTCAACTATCAATGATGAAATCACTACATTCTGAGTTTACTAAAAGTATCTACTATTTAAACAGATTTCTTATCCCCCACTTCTCTGAGATGGATAATTCCACAAAAAAGACTTTTCTCCCATCAGACTGATATCAAGCCCATACAAGCTTAAATTTAACTCATCTTCTTGCCTTGTTCCTTGCAATAAGCCTTATCTTGCTGAGCCTTGT
Source organism: Bubalus bubalis (assembly GCF_019923935.1). Taxonomy (NCBI): domain Eukaryota; kingdom Metazoa; phylum Chordata; class Mammalia; order Artiodactyla; family Bovidae; genus Bubalus; species Bubalus bubalis. The sequence continues at coordinate 51,853,482 of NC_059163.1, read as the reverse complement.
CTTTAGTCCTAATTCTTGGGCATATTCCTTTAAGGCACAAACTAAGTATATCTCTCTGCAAATCTACAAAGACTACAGTACCTGAAAATCACCTAATGATACTCTGTATATTCTACAGACCTTCCTACTTTTCTCACTATTTAAGATTCTGTTCTAATGTACTTTACATCATTTTCTTACCTCAATTGTTTATTGACTCTCTTTGAAGGAGACATTCCATTTGAGACCCTGCCTCTTTCTCTTTTTGATTAATTTGGGACCTGGGGACCTATTTCAATCTAGTAACAACTAAATACCTCTCCCTTTTCTTATACTCGGTTGAACAGCATTTACATCCCCTTGACTCTCTATTTCTCCCTTATAGATGTCTACTGGAACTTCAAAGTGTAATTTTCTACGTCACCTTTGTCAATTCACTTCATAATTTCTCAAGTTTTCTTCTAAAATAAGTTTTATTCTCCTCCAGTTTTTCTTTGTTCCATTGTTCGTTTCCATTGTTCTATATTAACCTGAGCACGAATTTTAAATTACTTGAATACCTCAAACTAAGCAAATGCAATCATTAGAACCAGAGATTCCCAAGCACAAGCCTATCTGACTTGTTTTCTTAGACACTATTTTTGCAATCGTTTTATTGAGTTATTTTTCCTTCTGAATTTAGGAAGTTATATGGTCCTTATCGGCTTCCCTGGTGGCTCAGCGGTAAAGAATTTGCCCACAATGCAGGAGACCAAAGTTCAATCCTTGCATCAGGCAGATCCTCTGGAGAAGGAAATGAGAACCCACTCCAGTATTCTTGCTTGGGAAATCCCACAGACACAGAAGCCTGTCATAAAAGAGTTGGACATGACTGAGGGACTAAACAACAAATACTCTTTACAGTAAGGGTTCTCTCTTTTTTTTTTTAATTTTTATATCCATCAACCTCCTGTTGGTGCAGTCACAATTTGAATCTCAGCAGTGAAAAGTCATGGTCAGACTGTATGAAATTATCAAATTTAGGGCCACTTGAGATCAAGAGATAAGTGGTGGTGGTTTAGTCACTAAGTCCTGTTGTATCTCCCCAAAGAGATAAGAGCAACTTTTAAACACAGGAACAAGTCACCTGACTCCTAGATTTGTCCCTCTGTTTTCTCTCTTGACTCTGGAAAGGACTGAAAACAATATAAAAAATAACCAGAATTTCATCATATTTTCTCTGCCACAACCTAAGCCTAGCACTAAATACATCCCGCAGATACTGCTGATTACAGTAGAAACACTTTGAGACCTAAAAAAGGCTGGTACACGAAAAGACTCTCTATAATCAAACCCTTGTCTCTGACAAGGCTACTTAGAAATAATCAAATATGCAGAATTTAAGGTCAAGCAGCAGCAACTATTTGGCTAGGGCGCATTTAATAAGGATATCTCAGTGGTACTGGTCAGATTTTCTTGCTGAGCCCTTGAAAGCTTGCCTACCTTTGCTTACATCCCAAAGCATGCAGACTTGCCCGCTACAAAAATCGGCGTCTGCTTATATAAAAACAGCCACTCTCCTGTAAACAAAATTGCCATAAGCTGGAACAGCCCCTTACCACTGAAAATATGTTGTCACAGCTCCCTACAGCTGAAAATATGTGGTCAGTGCCTAGTCCAACACTGTCCAATACCTCCCACTCTAACCATACCATAAGCATGTACCCGAAGTGTTACTCCATAAACACTCTAAAACACAGATTTCTCTTTTTCGTTTTCTCTTTTCTCCCACTCTATATTCTAGATGTCTGCATGTGAGAAGGGTCCCGTAAGTAAAGTCCCTCTCTTTCTTCTCTTAAAAGAAATGGAAAAAAAAAAAAAAAAAAAAACAACGGCAGGAAAACCAAAATATTTCCTTACAACTGCTAGAGAAGGTACTTAATTAAGTGTGGCTTATAACCGCAGGCTTACTGATACTGAACTCCAGAATTAGACTTACCAACCACTGGCCAGACAGCGTCCAACGGAAGATGGCGCAAAAGCAAATTCCTCGCCTGTCAACTTGACCGCCTGGCGGCCTCGGTGCCGAGTGAGGTGGGAACCTACTAGAAATCGCTCCTCCCTAAAAGGAAATAAAGGGGCGGGTCACATCCGACTTCCTCTTTCAGAACTGACCAATCAGACAGCTAATTGCCACAGGCTGTACAGGAAGAAGTTCAAAGATCGAGAACCTTTAAGGGTGTTGTTCTTGTATGTGTCCCTCCACGTAAAGGAAACAGCATTGGGACAAGGGTTCCTGTTCCTTAACATAATGCATGGTCTTTCCGGTGGGAATCTTTTCCTTTGTCATAGCGATCTTTTGGCAAACTCTCTGGTTGTTTCTTTCAGTTACATCTTAATCCCACCTGGCCGTGAGGGAAATTTGAAAGTGCCTGTAATCAGAGAATGAGCCACAAGTCTTGCAGTGTTTCTGAGCTCTCCTAAGCATGCCAAGTTATTAATTATGGTGCTAAGTCACTTCAGTCATGTCCGACTCTGTGCGACCCCATAGACGGAAGCCCACCAGGCTTCCCCGTCCCTGGGATTCTCCAGGCAAGAACACTGGAGTGGGTTGCCATTTCCTTCTCCAAAGCATGAAAGTGAAAAGTGAAAGTGAAGTCACTCAGTCGTGTCCGACCCTCAGCGACCCCACGGACTGCAGCCTTCCAGGCTCCTCCATCCATGGGATTTGCCAGGCAAGAGTACTGGAGTGGGGTGCCATTGCCTTCTCCGATTAATTATGGTAACCATATGTTTTCCAAGCTAGGACCCCTGAAAGTGAAAGGGGACAATAAAATAAATTTATAAATTTTTGAGATTTTTATATTGGTGAATTTAGTATAGACAGCAATTCAAAATTCATTTTTTAAAATAAAATTATTTCTCAAAGTTAAACTATATTTAAGCAAAAACTTTAAGATGTCTTCATTATAATATGAATATTAAAAAACAGCAAAATGGTAATTCTTGGCAAATCTTAATGTATTTTAATTAGTTTCAGCCTTTATTGTCTGTAATACTCACTAATATTTTCCTGAAGAATACATTTTTAATATGGTGTTGCTGCTGCTGTCGCTGCAGCTGCTAAGTTGCTTCTGCTACTGTTAAGTCTGCTGCTAAGTCGCTTCTGCTGCTGCCGCTAAGTCGCTTCAGTCGTGTCCGACTCTGTGCGACCCCATCGACGGAAGCCCACCAGGCTCCCCCATCCCTGGGATTCTCCAGGCAAGAACACTGGAGTGGGTTGCCATTTCCTTCTCCAAGGCATGAAAGTGAAAAGTGAAAGTGAAGTCACTCAGTCGTGTCCAACTCTTTGCGACCCCATGGACTGCATGTAACCTACCAGTCTCCTCCGTCCATTGGATTTTCCAGGCAAGAGTACTGGAGTGGGTTGCCATTGCCTTCTCCAATATGGTGTTACTGTTTTAAAATTTTTTAATTGCCTTCAGTCTTGTCAAACATGTATCTTATGTTTGATATATGGGAAATTTTGACATCTTTAATTTACTCCTCACTGTAGATAATATTTTAAATTTAGAAAATAAACTCAGAGAAATTATGCTAAACAGAAAATCTCATTTCCAGTTTTTCTTAAAATATATAATTTTCAGTCCAAATATTTTCCCAAGTACTGTCTTTTTTGTCTCTACTCAAAGTAACAATCTTCAGCAAACATTTGTATGATACAAGTTTCATAAAATGTTTTCCATTATTTATGATCTTTTTGAAGGTTTTGCCAAACTTAGATGCTGCAAATTGGAGAGCCTCTTAAATTTCGTTTATTTTCTCTAAGAATGCAAATTTATCCTGTTTTAATAAGCACTCCATCAAAAGATTCTTCATATGAGTTAAAATATCCCAAGAAATAATTATAGAATGTCAAAATTAAATCTTATATTATGCATCATTTAAAATTCATGTGAACTTGATTAGGTTATTTCTCTATTTTGGAGAGGTAAATATAAATGTCTTTCTTGTGTCACAAGCTCTTTTTCAATAACTGTAATATCTTCAAAATCTGAATTCCATTAGCACAGCTTTTGAACTGTTTAAAATTTCTAAATGAATTTTAAACAGTGCAACAAAATTTTTAACTTTGGTTTATAAAAAATTGAGTAGCTTTTTAGATAATTAAATTTATTTTAAAATGTATTTTTAAAGAATTAAATATTCATAAAATCTTATTAAGGAGAAACTAAAGAGAGAAAACATATGCTATTATGTTTTAGTGTTGTTGGTTTTTTTTTTTTTTTTTTGGAGGGGGTAACCGATTCTGGTTTTATCACAAAATGTTTTATAGGTTAATTCATCAAACTGTTATATACAGTAGTAATTCATGGATGCTCTAGTTCCTCATATAAAATTCCATAGAATATGCATATAACCTATGTACATTCTCCCATTTACTTTAAATTATCTCTAGATTGCTTACAATATTTGAAGCAATGTAAACGCTATATAAGTAGTTACCTGTGGTAACTACTTTATTTTTTTTAACTTTTTTAAGTTAACTTAAAAAAAATTTAAGTTTTGCTTTTCATAAATTTCTGAATTTTTTTTCAAATATTTTCAATCTTTGGTTGGTTGAATCTGTGGATGTGGAATCTGCAGATGCTGAAGGTCAACTATATACAGGCATATCTCAGAGATATTGTAAATTCAGCCCAAGACCACCAGAACAAAGCAAATATCAAATAAATCAAGTTACACACACTTTCTGTCTTCCCACCACATATAAAATTTATGTTTAAGTACATTGTAGTCTATTAAATGTACAATAGCATTATATCTAAAAAAGACAATGTATATACCTTAATTAAAATTTAAAGATATACCTTAATTAAATATTTTATTGCTAAAATATGCTAGCCATCATCTGAGCCTTCAGCAAGTCATAGTAGTAACATCAAAGATCACTAATCCAGATCACAATAGCAAATATAATAAAATGAAAAGGTTTGACATATTCCAAGAATTCCTGAAATGTGACACAGAGACACGAGGTGATCAAATGTTGTTGGAAAAATGTCTCCAATAGATTTGCCCAAAGGAGAGTTGTCACAAACCTCCAATTTGTAAAAAACTCAGTATCTACAAAACACAGTGACATGAAGCACGCACACACAAAAAAAACCAAGGTATATCTGTACCTAACATTATTTGTGAAGTTTGACAATTAACAGCTTACAAGTCAATTGCAGTTCGGATGCATTTATGAATTATGTACATACCACAGCCAATTCTGAGGATATAGTCATTGCATATATTTCTCAGTAAGAATTTTTATCTTTTACTATGATCTTATGACCTGCCCAATTTAAATTGATATCACTGCAGATAATTTTATTTTAAATATAATCCTTTTAACTTAATATAAAATGACATTCACAAAAATAGAAGATGTTTTACTTTTGAGGAATGAATTTTCAGGTTTTAATGTGATTCCACAAGCTGAATAGTAAAGAAAAAGCATGGGAATTTACTTGTTTTCTACCTGAAGCACCAGATAGCAATATAATACAAAACCGGCCTTATGTAATAGCCAATATATCAAACTGCATGCACTAAAAAATTGGGATTAAAAATATAATAAAAACAACTAGATAAATAGTCACTTGCTCTAAAGGAAAATATTTATTTCACAATGAAATGTATAGATGCACCTTCTGTAGCCATGTGTGGGTTAATTTCTTATCTTCCAGTACAGTCGTCTTAAAATAACTACTAACCTTTGAAGTAAATGCTGATGATTCTTTTGCAAATCCATCACTTCTGGCTTTGGTAGTGATATCACTAATGTTCTCATTATGGGTAATAAATGGTGACAACTTTTTTGTGTACTTAATATTTATGAACTTTCTTAAAAACAGAAATTTAATATTTAAAATCTCATTTAATATACTTTACTTTTTTTAAGTCTGATTGTCTATAAAAAGGCTTATTGCAAGTTAAAATTTTACTAAATAATAAAATACTTTATTATAACATATAATAAATGACAAAACAACTGTAACAAGAAAATTCAGCTTATTATGCATGAGCTCAAGAGTAGTATAAGTTAGCCTCAGTTGCCCAGGCTTGTTTTGTGTACCTTATCTGCAATGTTTCACTGAGTACATCCTTTGGCAGATATCTAAGGGAGGACCTCTGTCTCTCAAAGGCCTATTGAACCAGGTCACAGCAGGATGGTACCCCAACAGGACAGTAAGGAGAACAGCATCAGAAAGCTTGCTCACCATGACCCAAGACCAGAAGAAGTTAGTTCTCTTAGCTGCCCTGAGCTGCTAGTGTCCCAGATCATGTTGCTTTATTAGTATCTTACCTAATATTCTTAATGGAAAGATGTTGGTTATATTGGGTCTGGAAAGACAAGAACCAGAGACAATCTACTGTTGGTTGTTTCTGAGGTTTGATCATGCATAACAAACAAAATCAGATTTTTGTTTACTATACATGCTTCACATTTCTAATGAGACCATGGTAGAAGTCAGAAGAATAAAGCTAAGATCTAACAAATAGCTGACTTATTTTAGTACAAACATAAAGACTAATTTTTAATCAAAAATTAAAAATCTGGGATAAATACTATTTTGGACAAGATTCCAAGAAATGGGATATACAATCTTTTCTGTGGCACACTTCTCTGAGCCTGACACTTTCAGAAAGTCTTCAGAAAAGGTGTGGAAGCAATCCCCTTTCAAAAGATCTTCTCCAACTCAACTACATTTATTTTGTGTACTTTCCTCCCTTTATAGTTATTTCTAACCATGTAGATTTTTTGTTGTTGTTCCATCATAGAGCTTAACTTCAGAAGTGAAATTTGGCATCCTGTATTACCTCTCTTCTCTTCCTACATTTTTCTTTTCTCTATCTCTGAAAACTGATCACACTACCCCTACTTCTAAATTTACATCCATTCAGAATCCAAGTTGGGGAGAAGGAATGATCGGAATTCTCTAAAGAAAATTTTGTCAATTGCCTGATGGGTTATTTTGTTCATAATGGAATATGTTGTTGTTGTTCAGTCACTCAGTCATGTCCAACTCTTTGTGACCCAAGGGACTGCAGCACACCATACTTCCCTGTCCTTCAATATCTCCCAGAGTTTTCTCAAACTCATGTCCATTGAGGCGATGATGCCATCCAACCATCTCATCCTTTGTCGCTCCTTCTCCTCATGCCCTCAGTCTTTTCCAACTTCAGGGTCTTTTCCAATGAGTTGGCTCTTCACATCAGGTGGCTAAAGTATTGAAGCTTCAGCTTCAGCATCAGTCCTTCCAATGAATATTCAAGGACAAAACGTAGTCCGCTGGAGAAGGGAGTGGCAAATCACTTCAGTATTCTTGCCTTGAGAACTCCATAAACAGTAAGAAGAGACAAAAAGATATGACACTGGAAGATAAGGCCCCCAGGTCAGTAGGTGTCCAATATGCTACTGGGGAAGAGGAGAGAAATAGCTCCAGAAAGTGTGAAGAGGCTGAGCCAAAGCAGAAACGATGACCAGTTGTGCATGTGTCTGGTGGTGAAAGTAAAGTCTGATGCTTTGTTTTAAAGAACAATGGAATATGAAGAAGAAGCAAACTAGAGAGTTAGGCAGAAAGCTGTAAAAAATGAGAGGTGAATGATATAGGTCCTTAAGGAGGCATTTATGAAGACTTTTGGAGGCAGGGAAATGGGAATGACTATGGAATATGGGGAAAGGGATAGGACATAAGAGGAGATTTTAAGTGTTCATTTTTATTATATGCATACACTTCAAGGTGTTTAAGAAATCCAAGTGAATAAATTAATTTACTTGGAAATTGATTTTTGATTGCTGTGCTGTGATTCTACAACCACTCTACTCCAAGTGTATGATTTCAAGTTTTTTTTTAATGAAACAAACAATGGAATTTAGTAGGAGATGTCATAAAATAATATATCTTCGTCAAGAAGTGATTCAGGTTAAAAATAAATATCTAACTACATTAGTACCACATGAATGCTTGAGAGATTATGTTTCCTGGCAAGTTTTTATTTTTATTTTCTTTATAGCTAATACTGTGCAGGATATTAGACAGAAATGACTTCTCCATTTATTTAGGTCATTGGAACCGCCTGTCTAAATTTGTGATACTGAACCTCAAAATGTGGAACAATAGGCTGGTTCCAAATAGGGAAAGGAGTCAAGGCTGTATATTGTCATCTTGCTTATTTAGCTTATATGCAGAGGACATCATGCAAAATGCTGGGCTGGATGAAGCACAATCTGGAATCAAGATTGCAGGAAGAAATATCAATAACCTCTCATATGCAGATGACACCACCCTTATGGCAGAAAGCGAAGAGGAACTAAAGAGCCTTTTGATGAAAGTGAAAGAGGAGAGTGAAAAAGCTTAAAACTCTACATTCAAAAAAAGAAGATCATGGCATGGCATCCAGTCCCATCACTTCATGGCAAATAGAGGGGGAAACAATGGAAACAGTGAGAGGCTCCAAAATCACTGCAGATGGTGACTGCAACCATGAAATTAAAAGATGCTTGCTCCTTGGAAGAAAAGCGATGACCAACTTAGCATATAAAAAGCAGAGACATTACTTTGCCAACAAAGGTCCATCTAGTCAAAGCTAGGGTTTTTCCAGTAGTCATGTATGGATGTGAGAGTTGGACCATAAAGAAAGCTGAGCACCGAAGAATTGAAGCTTTTGAACTGTGATGTTGGAAAAGAATCTTAAGAGTCCCTTGGACTGCAAGGAGATCTAACCAGTCAATCCCAAAGGAAATCAATCTTGAATATTCACCTGAAGGACTGATGCCGAAGCTGACTCTCCAATACTTTGGCCACCTGATGGGAAGAACTGACTCATTGGAAAAGACCCTGATGCTAGGAGAGATAGAAGGCAGAAGGAGAAGTGGACCACAGAGGATGAGATGGCTGGATGGCATCACTGATTTGATGGACATGAGTTTGAGTATGCTCTGGGAGTTGGTGATGAACAGATAGCCTGGCTGCTGCAGTCCATGGGGTCACAAAGGGTCTGACACGACTGAGCGACTGAATTGAACTGAATTGAACCTACAAAACTAATTTTAAAATTTCTTTGTTTCAAATTGCCACTTTAACTGGCTCAAGTGCCAGTTCACTAAGGTCTGGAGTCAATTAGCTATATAAAGGGATGGTTAAGGGGCTGGTGCAACAGGAGCAGAAAAACATATCTCCACTGTCACAATCCCAAACTTTGAACTCCCTTTACTTAACTGTGCTGCCATTTTTAGCTAAGGTTTAGGAAGAAGCCACCCTGCCCCAGTAATTCTTTTCCCTAGAACCTGAATGACCTCTAATTTTTATACCCTGTTGACAGCAACATATGTGACCCAGTTCTCTCACAATCTTGTTTCATGTTTTAAAACAGAGATATTTATCCTTGACGGATTTTATGGAAAAACAAATGTTTCTTCTCTGAATTGATCTTTAACTATTAGGTAATGGTGGTATACACAACAGCACTCCACATGATGCAAGTCAATGGGGGATAAAGCTGGGGTTGTCTTTTTCATAGGTTGGAATTCTCCAGTGATTATAATGCTAATTGTTCAAATACCATTTTTTTAACATTGTAATATTGAGAATCTAGGGCAAATGTATCTAAATTCCACAGAGGTCATCAACTGCCAAGAAGTCATGAAATGTTGGTATTCATTAAATAGGCCACTGAATAATGTTAATATATGTGATAGATTAAAGATGGCTGTAATCCTTTGACACACATCCCACTGAGAGGTAAGGTTTGAGTCCCCTCTTCTTGAATCTGAAAGGACTCCATTTTGACCTAGAGAACATGGCACAAGCATGATATTTGTGCCAGTTTGTAGGATGGACATTGATAGACATGCTGCTTCTACTTCCTATCTCTTGGAATGCTTGCTCCGGGAAAGCTAGCTGCCCTATATAAAATCTGATTTATGAAACTGCCTTGTCATGGGAAGGCACAAAATGGCCACATACAGACAGGAATCCTCAAATAACCACCATAATTGTGGGCCTCTCAGTCCAAGAATTAGGTCTGGAAGTATAAAAACTTTCCTATGGCCCCATCTTCACCTGCCGTTTGACTGCAACTATATCTGGGACTGCAAGTGAGAACCACTCAGTTGAGCCAAAAGAACAACAAAGGTAAATAATAAATTGATGTTTTTAAGCCACCAAATGTCAGGCAAGTTTGTTAGGCTCAATTGATAACTGAGAATAAAACCCATCATTTATGGAGCATTTAACTATGAGCCAGGTATTTTTCAAAACATATTCACATGAATCAACTCATGAGGTGAGTTGGTTCACATCAAAATCACTGTTCAGGTGATTATTCTTATTTGACTGATGAGGAGACTAAAAGCAATGAGATTAAATGATAAGTCTAATGTCACACACTACTAAGTGATCTACGAACCTAGAGACCCTGAACTAACACTATATTAACCTACTTCTAGGTAGTAGATTGTCACCTTAAATATCTTAGTTTGTTGTCTCTCATTTACCATATTGTGTTTGTATGTATATGTGTGTCCCTGCTTAATAATTTGTGCCAGCATGCATTGACTTAATTGAAAATATTTTCAGCTTCATCATATCAGATGACAAGACATATATAAACTCTAAAGACACTGTAAATCTTAAATTTAAAAGTAAAATCAATAGTATTGATACAAAAATATATCTATATTCGTACACATATGTTTCTATTACTTACATAGTACCAGACATGTTTCTTTCCTCAAATGAGTAAAGTAAGTGAATAAAAATCACAGGTATGTAAGTGCTTATCCATCCATATATCATGTAGACTTAAAAGTAATATTAACACATTGAAAGTAAAATACTGGATCAGCCTGGCATGCTACAGTTCACGGGGTCACAAAGAGTCAGACATGACTGTGAAACAAACATTTCATTTTATTTTCTTCTCTGCCCTTACTCTGTCTTTATTTCCACAGTTTCTTTTCTATCTTTGTGTGTGTGTGTTCAGTCACATCTGACTTTTTGTGACACCATGGACTGGAGCCTGCCAGGCTCCTGTCCCTGGGATTATCCTGGCAAGAATAATGGTGCAAGTTGCCATTTCCTTCTCCAAGGGATCTACCCAACCCAAGGATCAAACCTGTGTCTCTTGTGACTCCTGCATTATAGGCGGATTCTTTACCACCAAGCCACAGGGGAAGCCCAGTTTTCTATCTTTAAATTGTTATTACATAATAATACAAATATCAATTTGTGTTCTTACAAAGTCATTTCTTGCCAATCAGGAAACAGGTTGGAGATACGATTGATTTAGTTTTCCATTTATATCCACAAAGCCAACAACACCCAATACAGGTAGCTAGATCAGCAACAATTTGATTTTTCCACACCACTAAACATCCGTCCCTGTGCAAACAGTTCAGAAATAAGAACATCAGCAAGCTTAAATATACATCATGTTATAGTAACTGAAAAAGACTCGTCTCATTTTATCTTCTCCAACTTATTGCTGTGGCCCAAGGTTAACTTTTAATTTTGTAAGATTTGAAAACTGATCTAAAAGTAGTAGAAATGGCATCCCTGCTTTGTCAAGTATTTCATTCTGCTCCTGGCCAATTTTAAAAACTATTGCTGAACTTCTTTCAAATGCTTCTTACCAGTGTTTCTAACTTTTTTTACTCTCTTACCTCTTTGATACTACTTTTCTCATCCTATTCTCATTATAGGAAGGAATTTGGTAAACTCAATGAGTAGTGCACTAAAGTAAGGTTTTCATAGAATGACAATGTATGTCAGTGTTCTTCAAAAACCAGTGGAATCAACCTATTCTACTGTTAGTTAATAGAACATTTATGTGTGTGTGCATGCTCAGTTGCTCAGTCATATCCAACTCTTTGTAACTCGTGGACTGTAGGCTGCCAGGCCCCTCTGTCCGTGGGATTTCCCAGACAAGTATACTGGAGTGGATGGCCATTTCCTTCTCCAGGGAATCTTCCCCACTCAGATATGCACCATGGTCTCCTGCATTGCAGGCAGATTCTTTGCCCCTGTGCCACAAGAAATCCCATTAAAAGTTTACAACCAAGAAGTGAGTGTGAAGCTGATCCTTTGTATTTTCTATACCTATTATTTTAAAGTGGCAAGTGGAGAAAACAACAGTCAAGAACAGTAGAGCTGTATTTATTATTTAACAAAAATATACAACCCAACAACAATTTTGAAATATATAGGTCTGAATCTCAGCCCAATTTCTGTCAACTACATGTCAGAATTACATTGATAATTATAGAGTCATGATAATGCCTTTGGTTAAGAGTATTAAAAATGGTTGTTTAGACTCTTTGCATGTATCTGTCCAAAGTGGACTACTCTCTTACATCATGCACAAAAATAAATTCAAACAGGATTAAAGACTTATATGTAAGGCCTGAAACCATGAAACATTTGGAAGAAAATACAGACAGTAAGATCTATGACATCAGTCTTAGTAATAGGTTTTTAGGAGCTTTTTTGTATCCTCAGGCAAGGGAAACAAAAGAAAAGAGAAACAAATGTGACTAAATCACAGAAAAAAGTTTAGCACAGTGAAAGTAACCAACAATAAAGCCACTTATTGAATGGGAGGAAATATAATATAATGCATGTAATATATCCAATATGTGGTTAGTATCCAAAATATACAAAGAACTACAAATTAACATCAAAAAAGCAAATAATTCAATTAAAAATGGGCAGAGGATCTGAACATTGTTTCAAACAAGATATACACATGGCCAACAGACACATGAAAAGATACTCAACATCACTAATCACCAGAAAAATGCAAATCAAAACTGCAATGAGATACCACTTTATACCTGTTAGATTGACTATTGGCCAAAAAAAAAAAAAAAAAACAGATAAAAAGTGTTGACCAAGATGTAGAGAAAAGGGAATCCTCTTGCTCTGTTGGTGGGAACATAAATTGGTGCAGCCACCATGGAAAACAGCATGGAGACTCCTCAAAAAAGTAAAAATAGAATGACCATATGATCCAGCAATTCCACACATGGGTATTTATCCAAAGACATGAAAACAAAAATTAGAAAAGACATACACACTCCTCTGTTCATTATACCCCAGTTTATAATAGCCAAGACATGGAAGCAGCCTAAATGCTTATCAACAAACAAATTGATTTAGAAGATATGAGATATGTAATTATATATAGATACATATATCAATCTACACACAATGGAATATAACTCAGCCATAAACCATAAAAAAGAATGAAATCTTGCATTTGGTGACAACATGTATGGACCCAGAGGATATTATGATAAGTGAAGTAACTCAGACAAAGACAAATACTATATGATTTAATTTATATGTAGATTCTGAATGACAAAGCAAATGGAAAAATATAAAAGAGAAAAAAAGTTGTACATACAGAGAACAAAAAGGTGACTGTCAGAGGAGAGAAACATGAGGAGAAAGGAACAAATTTCCAGTTGCAAAATAAATGAGTCATGGTTATAAAATACGCAGTATCAGAAATATAATCAATAACTTTGTAATATCTTTATATGGTGACATAACCACACTTTTCATGGTGATTATTTTGAAATGTACAGAAATATCAAATCACTATGTTGTATAATAGAAACTAACATGTTTCAGGTCAATTATACTTCAAAACAAGACTGAGAAACAAGATCAAAAGAAGGCAGAAAAAGAGGTCACATTTGTGGTTACCAGGAGTGGAGAGTACGGTGGAGTGAGAATTGGATGAAAGCATTCAAAAGGTACAAACTAGGTACATTATAGAATAAATAAAATAAATAAGTACTAGGGATATAATGTAGAACATAATAAATGTAATTAACATTCCTACTAATTCATTATGACACTGATGTATAGAACAGTCTTATGGACTCTGTGGGAGAGGGAGAGGGTGGGAAGATTTGGGAGAATGGCATTGAAACATGTAAAATATCATGTATGAAATGAGTTGCCAGTCCAGGTTCGATGCACGATACTGGATGCTTGGGGCTGGTGCACTGGGACGACCCAGAGGGATGGAATGGGGAGGGAGGAGGGAGGAGGGTTCAGGATGGGGAACACATGTAAACCTGTGGCGGATTCATTTTGATATTTGGCAAATCTAATACAGTTATGTAAAGTTTAAAAATAAAATAAAATTAAAAAAAAAAAAAAAAAAGAAAATTCTTAAAGAGATGGGAATACCAGACCATCTTACCTTCCTCCTAAGAAACCTGTATGCAGGTCAAGAAGCAACAGTTAGAACTAGACATGGAACAACAGACTGGTTCCAAATTGAGAAAGGAGTACGTCAAGGCTGTATATTGTCACCCTGCTTATTTAAATTATATGCAGAGTACATCATGCAAAATGCAGGATAGATGAAGCCCAAGCTGGAATCAAGATTTCTGGGAGAAATATCAATAACCTCAGATATGCAGATGACGCCACCCTTATGGTAGAAGGTGAAGAAGAACTAAAGAGACTCTTAATGAAAGTGAAAGAGGAGAGTGAAAAACCTGGCTTAAAACCCAACGTTCAAAAAACTCCATCATGTCATGGCAAATATATGGGGAAACAATGGAAACAGTGACAGACTTTATTTTCTTGGGCTCCAAAATCACTGCAGATGGTGACTGCAGCCATGAAATTAAAAGATGTTTGCTCCTTGGAAGAAAACTATGACAAACCTAGACAGCATATTAAAAAGCTGAGACATTACTTTGCCAACAAAGGTCTGTCTAGACAAAGCTATGGTTTTTTCAGTAGTCATGTATGGATGTGAGAGTTGGACCATACAGAAGGCTGAGTGCCGAAGACTTGATGCCTTTGAACTGTGACACTGGAGAAGACTCTTGAGACTCCCTTGGACTGCAAGGAGATCAAACCAGTCAACCCTAAAGGAAATCAATCTTGAATATTCATTGGAAGAACTGATGCTTTAGATGAAGCTCCAATACTTTGGCCACCTGATGCAAAGAGCCAATTCATTAGAAAAGACCCTGATGGTGGGAGAGATAGAAGGCAGGAGAAGGGGATGACAGTGGACGAGATGGTTAGCTGGCATCACTGACTCAATGGACATGAGTTTGAACAAGCTCTGGAAGATGGTGAAGGACAGAGAAGACTAGCATGCTGCAGTCAATGGGATGGCAGAAGTCGGACATGACTGAGCGACTGAACAACACTGCTATTTGTTGTAGATCAGCGTTGTTAAGAGTTCTCATCACAAGTAAAAATACGTTTTCTATTTCTTCAGCTTTGTGTCTTTATGAGATAATGGCTATTCACTAACATTTTTGTGGTAATCATTTAATGGTGTATGTAAGTCAAATCATTATACTGTACACCTTAAATTTATACAGTCACGTACATCAATTATACTTCAATAAAACTGGGGGAGAAGTTTTCAACATTAAAAAAGGGTGTTTTCATCATAATACACAACCTTACATTGGAATTATATGAAGGAATTTGTTTTATCCTACTTTTTTAGATAATTAAATATTTTATCATTATGTATATAAAAAGTGAAATCTATTGTTGGCTTACTGTCCTCTTTGGTAATCAACTAATTCAAATTATTGAATGAAACAAACCTATCTGTTGCTGAGAGGAGCACTGGCAAACCCCAAGGGTTTAGCAATGACTTCAGCCTCTGAAGTTTGAGGAGTTTGGCAGACACCAGAGAAAAGCTCCTTTCATATCTTAAGTTGTTTGCATGCTATGGCAACTGCAGCCTTAAAGACTTGAGAGTGAGGTGTGTTTTATGGCCCAGAATATGGTCTATCTTGAATCAAGCCCTGAGCCTTTGGAGTGGGAGCACTGATTCCAAGACCCTAGACTACCAGAGAACTAACCCTAGCGAGTATCCAATAGTGAGAACTCACACAAAGGAAACCACTTCAATACAAGACCAGGCATCACCCAACCAAGACCTGCACAATACCCTGTGCAGGACTCCTCATCTAAACAACAAACAAAACAAAAATACAAATCCAATCACCAGTAGACAAGATTACCACCTCACTCAGTCTTGCCCATCAGAAGAAAAACAAACAAACAAAAACTCAGCACAAATCTCACCCTATATGAAGCTTACACAAATCACTGGACAAACCTTAGGAGGGCAGAAACCAAATGGAAGAAAGAATTGAACTTTGAAGCCTCAGATAAGGAGACATCAAACACAGTAAGTTTTAAAAAATAATGAAAAGTCAGAGAAATACTACACAAATGAAGAAACAAACTAGAAACAGAAGTCCAAATAAATGAAAAGGAAATAGGCAAACTCCCTGAAAAAGAATTCAGAATAATGATAGTAAAGATGATTAAAAACATTGAAAACAAAATTGAGAAAATGCAAGAATCAATTAACAAAAACCTAGGAGAATTAAAGAATAAACATACAGAGACAAACAACACAACTACTGAAATTAAAAATACTCTAGAAGGAATCAATAGCAGAATATCTGAAGCAGTGGAACAAATCAGTGAGCTGGAAGATAAACTGGTGGAAATAACTTTTGAAGAGCAGAATAAAGTACAAGAATGAAAGGAACCGAGGATAGTCTCAGAGACCTCTGGAACAATATCAAATGCAGCAACATTTGAATAATAGGGGTCCCAGAGGAAGAAGAGAAAAAGAAAGGGTATGAGAAAATTTTTAAAGAGATTATAGTTGTAAATTTCCCCAACATGGAAAAGGAAATAGTCAGTCAAGTCCAACAGGCACAAAGAGTCCCATAAAGGATAAACCCAAGGAGAAACACACCAAGACATACACTAATCAAACTAACAAAGACTAAACACAAAGAAAGAATATTAAAAGCAGCAAGAGAAAAGCAACAAGTAACATACAAGGGAAATCCCATATGCTTAACAGCTGATCGTTCAGCAGAAATTGCAGGCCAGAAAGGAATGGCAGGATATATTTAAAATACTGAAGGGAAAAAATCTACAACCAAGACTACTGTACCTGGCAAAGATCTCATTCAAAATTGATGGAGAAATCAAAAGCTTATCAAACAAGCAAAAGTTAAGAGAATTCAGTACCACCAAATCAACTTTACAACAAATGTTAAAGGGACTTATATAGCCAAGAAATACAAGAGAAGAAAAAAGATCTACAGAATCAACCCCAATTAAGAAAATGACAATAGGAACATATATACCAATAATTACTTTAAATGTAAATGGATTAAATGCTCCAACCAAAAGACACAGACTGGCTGAATGGATACAAAAACAAGACCCATATATATGCTGTCTACAAGAAACCCCACTTCAGACCTCAACACACAAACAGACTGAAAGTGAGAGAATGGAAAAATATATTCCATGCAAATGGGAAGCAAAAGAAAGCTG